>NC_137261.1:53278307-54478307 GCF_053477335.1 Acartia tonsa
GAATTATAGCCCAAAACTAACCCAAGACTAAAATTTAAATAAAATATCCTTGAAACATCCATGGACAATAGTGAAGCTTTTCTAAAATCGAGAACTCAATCGGTTAAGTAGTTTTTGAAATCTTAAGCTTTAGACAAATAATTCTTATTACTTATTTATTACGTTGTATTATTAATTGCATAGCTACTACATACCTAGGTTAATCTTATATATCCTCCTATGAAATTTATCTAACAATACGATTTAAAAAAGACCAGGAAAAAATTGAATCATTCCTTTAAATTTATGATCTTAATATAATTTGTTATATTATAAAACATAAACAGTTACAATATAAATAACTCTGTATTCAAAGGACAGAAAGAGGCAAGAAAATAGCTTAAAACCATCCCAAGACCTAAATCTAAAATGAAATAGCCTAAAACCATCATGAGACCTATTTGAAGCTTACCTAAAAAATTAAAAACGAATCAGTTCGGTAGTTATTGAGATCTTAAGCTTCAGACAATAAAATCTTACTAATAATTACTAGAGTCTAAGTTTTTTGTTAAAAAAGATTACAGACAATTTCCTAAAGTATCTGATCTGGTCCCCCGTTCTCTGCCAGCCAACTCCATTTTTCTCCGCCTCTTTGATAGAATACATGACAGGCTTCATACCAACATTGTACTGAGAATCAGGCTTGGAAAAGTTCACTATTGAAAACCTAAAATATTAAAGTAAATTAATAGAGGGGGCATGAGCCATAGGGCTGGGACCCTTCCAGATTTTGAATTATTGAAAGAGTATTTGAATTTAGCTAAGAGCATCGGAAATATAAACACATCCGAGTCCCTTAAAAGAATTTGCAATTTGCTAGCAGACGAAAATGGTCTCCATCACTGGGGCCATGTAGTTGTCTGGAATGTACATCTATACTTATACATACATTTATTTCCAAAATAATAACTTAATTTTCGGATCATATGAAGGATATGAAGCCATTCCTAAAAAGGACAGAAATAGCCTTCCTTTGGTATAAGGAAGGCTATTTTCTTTACTTTCTCGTATTCATTCGAAACCGGTGGATTAGAACCGGTTCTCATCAATGCTAAAAAATTATGTCTAGAATCGTATTATATCCAGTTTTCTACGAATATAAAAATGTACAATTATAAGATTAAAGCCTTCGTCATCTCGGGGCTAAAAAAACTGTTTTTAATCTTATAATACGATACGAGAAATAACTAAACTTGCACAACTTATGACTTAAGTACTTATTTGAAAACAAATTGTACAAATATAATGAAAATTACAGCACCATTCTTTTTGAAAACTTTTTATTATGCAAATTTTGATGATTTTTTTTGTGGAGGGAGGCTATATTTTTATGATCTGAACTGTGCATAATAATGAAATTTCATAAGGTAAATAATTTTTTTCCAGTAAGGCTTCTAAACCAATTAATATACGCTGGATTATAACTGGTTCCCATGTATACTGAAAAATTTATAAAGCATCGTATTAGAGACAATTTTCCACATTCAAATAAACATAATAAAACTAATACCAGTTTTGTTAGCCAGAGCCTTCAACCTCTCGGGGATAACAAAACTGGTTTTAATAATATAATTTTTTATTTCAATATCCGCGGAAATCTGTCTATAATATGATGCGATAAATAACTATTCTGCATGTAATTTAATTTCCTATAACTAATAAATATACCTGTATTCCATATCTGGCTTCATATTTCTAACACGGAAGTAGAACCATTGGCAGTGACGATTCGTGTACAGATCTGAAATATTTATTTATCGCATCGTATCATAGACATCTTTCTGTGGCTATCAAAATGAAACACTAAAACCAGTTTTGTTAGCCCAGAGGGGCCGAATGCCAGAGCAAAACTGGTATTAATCTTATAATCATATTTCATTATTAGTAAATGTTTTTATGTAATACCATGCTATACATGATTTTTCAGTATGACTGAGAACCGGTTATAACCGATTAATAATCGGTTTTGAAGATATTATTGCTAAGGCATAACACATTTAGAGGCGTGTATAAGGTGAATTTAGGGGTGTGTAATGTGTATCCACTCCCTGACAATATTTAGGAGGATTGTTATTCCCTCCTTTGATAGACTCTACACCCCCTTGATAACCCCTCATATATAGCTAAAGAAGTGTCAAAATCGAAAAGGGAGTGTAAAAATTTCAGCTGCGCTTTACGCAACCCCCCTGCAAGACTCTCTGCACACCACTGAATTTAATAATATGATTATATTGTTATCAACGTAATACCAAAAAGGAAATGTTAGTTTTTGATGACAAAGCATGCAATAACAATTACAGAAAACTGTCCTAGTTGACTTGGTCATTTCTTACTTTTGTGTTACAATTGATAATTAATATTTTTATTAAATGTATGTAACCATGCTACAGTTAAATAAATGTTATTATTGTTATATTGTTACCTGGTCTGAGGTGGAGCTCATAATATTTTTCAGTAACCCTGACAGCCTTCATCAGATTTCCAGATTCAAACCTGCTCTCAAATATAAGATTTTCTGGAGATCCATCCCTGTAGGATTGCTTCAGCATTGTAATATATTTTCTCGTATTCATTCGAATCCGGTGGATAGGAACCGGTTCTCATCCATACGAAAAAACTATGTCTAGCATCGTATTATATCCAGTTTTCTACGAATATAGAAATGTACAATCATAAGATTAAAACTAGTTTTTTTTAGCCGGTGCCTTCGGCACCACGGGGCTAAAAAAACTAGTTTTAATCTTATAATTGTACATTCTATATCCGCGGAAAGCCGTTTATAATACGATACGAGAAATAACTATTCTCGTATTTATTCGAATCCGGTGGATAGGAACAGGTTCTCATCCATGCTAAAAAACTATGTTTAGCATCATATTATATCCAGTTTTCTACGAATATAGAAATGTACGATCATAAGATTAAAACCCGTTTTTTTAGCCGGTGCTTGCGGCACCTCGGAGCTAAAAAAACTGGTTTTAATCTTATAATTGTACATTCTATTTCCACGGAAAGCTGTTTATAATACGATGTGAGAAATAACTATTCCAGTTTTGCTTTGAAACCGATTAATATCCGCTGAACTAGAACCGGTTTTCAGCCATACTAAAAAAAATCATGAATTGTATCGTATTGTAGACAATTCTCTACGAATGGTAAAATGAAAAATTAAAACACTAAAACCAGTTTTGTTATCCCTGACCGTCGGCCCCTCGTTACTAACAAAACCGTAATTTATCTTATAATCTATTGTTTTATTATCCGAGGAAAGTTGTCTATGATACGATGCACAAATAACTATTCAACACCCCTGAAATCCTCAAAAAGGACATTTTGTGAATTACATTTTGTGATTGTAAATTATATTTAAAAATGTTGAATTATTCCTAAAGTGAGCATATTTTCTCCTTATTCTTAGATCAATTCCGTCAGTTCTTGTAATGGTTCTAATATCAGAAATAGGATGGTATCTGTAGACTATTGTACCATAGTCATCTCCAAGGGGCTGTATACGCTGTTCTTTACCTGAACATACAATTATTATTCTTTAAGACAATATCTGTAGGCTCTGAAACCCACGTCATGACCAAAGGGAAATTTTGTTGTTCTTTACCTGAAATTGCAAATAAATAAAAAATAAGATGGATTCAATCAACAAGTAAGTCATCTCCCAAGTGTCATTTTGCTGTTCTTTACCTGGATATACAATTGTAATAAAAATTTGTTGGTTTCTTTACCGTAAAATTAAAATAAATATAGGATGGTTTCTGTCAACAAATTTATTATTGTAAGTCATCATCCATATGTTATTTTGCTTTTCTTTACCTGAAAATCCTATTTCAATAAAATAGGATGGTTTTTACCTGTTGGATCATAGAACATTTCAGTATTATTTGGAAGACCACTTATATGTTCAATCTTTTCATGTACAACCTAAAATAAAACAAAAATCAGTACAATTTCAGGTTAATTTGCATTTGTAGCATTGTTCTGGTGATTTTTTCTTCTTTTAACTTTTAATTTCTTAAGTAGCACTTAAAAGTTTATTATCATAAAAATTTCATATATCCTTTATAAAAATAACAGTAAAAGCACTTTAAGTAAGTATATCAAATTTTAGTATATTTATGTTCTTGATTTTTTGAGATCAAAGAAGATTATTAAATTTTCTTAATGTAACGTTTTCCATACCGTTGGACGAATAATATATTAAGTATAGATGTATAACCCAGACATCTACCTAGATCCTTTTTCGTCTACTAGCAAATTGTTTTCTGTTTTTTTGTAGCAACTTGGCTGTGTTATTATTATTTCCGATGCTATTGGCTGATATTCAAAGACCACGTAGTGGGGACATACAGATATTTAACCACTTCCCCCTCTATTGTTTTTCTCTAATGTTAGACTGACGGGCAATAGGAAGGATATATATACAATTATTTTCTATCTATAGAGCAGCTACGCTGTAGGCAAATGTTTTTGTACTTTATTTGACAAAATGTGCATGACAATTGACAGTACATACCACACATTAAATCCCTCTCACTGAGTTTTAAAATCCAATGTATCAAACTGTAAGATTTAAGCCATTACACAGTGAGATTTCAAATTGCTTTTAAGATAAACCATTATAAAAACACTTGTACAATGCTAAAGTCTAAATTGTGTGTAAGTAAAATATTTATACAAGAAGTTGTAAATAAACATTAACAAAAGGGTTCAGCGGTGGCAGTTGTGAAATTACTGCTGCTAAAAATATTGCCTCGACCAAACATTTGGTAGGAACCCTGTCCCCAAAGTCTTATAATAACGTTTTCTTATTAGGAACTTGAAATAAAATATTATAAGATTAAGATTTTTTTTTGGGGGGGGGAGGGTAAATACCCCCTCCTAAATGGTTGGGGGTGCCTACAGCGTTTTTTTTTTTTTTGGGGGGGGGGTAATCCCCACTTTACCCCCCCAATCTGACGGCCTGTTGGCAGCTGATATACGTTACGGGCGGGACGAGCGGCTGCGGCTAGCGATCCTGCATTAACATTAACAAACTGTGAAATTATACATTTCTGTTGTTTTTAATAATTTAGCACTTTCTCTCTTTTATGATACAATCAGAAATATGAGAGGGGCAATGTTGTCTGAAACGGAAGTTCTAATAACTTTATTTTCAGTATGGCTTAATATCCGCTGGATTAGAACCGGTTCTCAGTCATACGGAAATATTGCATAGCATCGTATTTCAGACAATTTTTCACGAATATTAAAATTAATACCAGTTTTAGTAAAATAATTTTTAATTTTGATATCCGCGGAAATCTGTCTATAACACGATGCGATAATTATGGGCCCTTGATGACTTTGCTCAAAATAAAAAAGGTTTCTAACTATTTCAAAAACCCATTATAAATAAATATTGATCCACTCAAACGCCACACTATACACTTCTCATATATTTAGCAAGTTTTGTTATTTCTTTCAAAATTAGTTTCTTCTCATAAAGGATTATTATAAACTAAAATCCGTTTAGTCTGCCAATAGAGTTTTATGAATAGATAACTTTTCAGGTGGTTTTATCTGGACAATAAATGTATACAGTTATTAAGTATGCCAATGTGGTAGGGACCTTTATTGTAGAGGGACAAAGTGACTCAAAATCAACCATGTGACGTCATAAAAAAGAGGAGGATAAGAGGAGAAGTTGGAAAGAAAACCCTTAAAAAAAGAGATGGATATTCCCCGATTTTTGAGTCAGTTTGTCTCTCTTCCCTTCATTCCCTTTAGTGCAAAATATTTAAAAAAAGCTCAAAAACAAGAAGAAAAATGAAATTTATAGGTTGGGTCATTGGAATGTTGACATGGCCAATATACGCTATGCTTGCTTAAGACTTCTCTATCTTTCTAGTCTGCCCATGAAGGGATTAGTTTCAAGTTTTAATACCTGGGTAAAATTACCTATACAGCCAGTGTGGTCCAAAATACTAACCAATTTAATTGATAAGCAAAGGCGATGCAAAAAAAATATTAGTGATCCCAGTATTTTTTCGTGCTGAATTATAACATTAACAAATACATGTAATACATATATAAGACTAAAACACTAGAGGGAGAAAGGGTTAAATAATTGTATCTCCCCATCGCATTAACCTTGTGCAACCTTTCTATTGTTGTCATTGAAAATCAACCAATGGTGTCGCTTATACTAACACAGCCAAGTAGTAGAAATAATTTAGAAGCAGACGAAAAAGGTGAATGAAAAAGAAAGGGACTAAGTTGTCTGTATATAAATCTACTCTATAGATCTGTTATAATATCTGTAAAAGAAATTAAGTTACTTTAAGATATGGTAGTTAAGCTATATAAGTTGGAAAGAATTTTAATGTATATAATAGATTTGAAATCTGCATAAAATTTTAAGAATATTTTTTATAAAATTCGTATTTTATATAACTCTTTATTTAAAAGCGCAAATACAATTTAAGTTAATTAATTTTGACCAATAGGATAGGTGGATTGGAAACTACCTGAGCTCCAATTGGTTGAATGATGTACGAAACTTAAGCTTCTCCAATCAGAGCACAGATTGTTTTCAACCCACCAATCAAAGATGTCAAAATTAATTAACTTAAATTGTATTTGCACTTTTAGATAAAGAATTATACAAAAAACGAATTTTATAAAAAAATCCTTAAATTTTTATGCAGATTTAGAATCTATTATATACATTAAAATTCTTTCTAACTTATATAGCCTAATGGTAGAAGCTTGGGGTAAGGGGGGGGGGGAAGGGGAGGTCAACCCTTCTCTCACTTTTAATTGTAGTTTTAAAAAGAAAAAGTTTGGGTAGCCAGTAAGTCATATAGAGGAGCCGCCTAACGGCACTTTATTTTTATTTGTATTTCTTTTCTAGGGGCGAGAACAGATTTATAGTATAGATGTATATACAGATAACTACCTCCCTCCCTTTTTCAATAACCTTCTTTATCTGCTAGCAAATTGTTTTCTGCTACTTGGCTGTGTTAATATGTCTGATACCATTGGTTGATTTTCAATGACCCAATTGAGAGTCGGCACAAGGACACTGCGATTGGGAGATACAGTTGGTCCACTTGTACTATACAAGATTTTGTTAATACCCCTCTCAACAGTTTATATTTTACATTTATTTAGACCAACACACAGAAAACGCAGTTCATTAGGATTTAGTTTATTTAATCAGAGAAAGGAATGACTCTTAAAAAAAACCCGCATATAGTTATAACTTGTATAATATATAATCCTGTAATTAATAGAAGTAAGGATTTTTTGTTTGAAGCAAAATATCTCAAAAATGGGTGATCTGATTGGCTTAACCATTTTGGGAAAACTTTAAATAACAGTTTAAGGTGGTTTTATGCTATTTCTCCTTGTTTTATATGATTACTAGCGGCTTCGCCCCTAGACTCTAGGGGGCTTTGCCCCAAGAGGTAATTAAAAAAAAATTAAGTATCCCCACTAAGGTGCCCCCACTACTTTTTATTTAAAAAAAATTAAGTACCCCCACTAAGGTAACCCCACTACTTTCTATTTTTAAATAATTTGGGGGGAATTTTTCTGTTTTTTTTGGAGGGGTTGAGGGTGTCCCACCCCCAAAGAAAGTGGCTTAAAACCACCACAGGACCAATAGGTATATACCCTGAAGAGAAGAATCCGATTGGTTCAGTGGTTACCGAGATCTTAAGCTTCAGACAGACGGACGGACGGACAGACAGAAGGACGGACAGACAGACATCAAGCTACTTTGTATTATAGATAATATTATTATTCTAACTTACACTGTAGAAGATATCAGGCTCCAGGTATTATATAAATATACTATGAATATCCTACCTCACACTGTAGAGGCCAGCTGATGAAAAGATCAGGTTCCAGGTATTGTCTGAATGTTTTGAGGTTCCTGTAGATTTTAGCTGCCTCATCATCTTCGGAACCTAAAAGTAAAATTTTGTAATATTAGGGAACATTAAACATTAAAAAATACAAAAAAATTTATTTTTTACCAAAATGCTCAGATTCAGACTCTATCTTCAGTAACGAAGCTATTCTATTATTTGAAATGTCCGTCTGTCTGTAAGAAACCAGGAATAAGGTATAACCAACAAGCGAAATAAATCTAAAATAATATTTGGGGGGCAATGGAGAGGTCGTCAATTTTACGATGTGTTGCCCCCCAACGACAGCTGCAAAACACACATAGGTTTCTTGATTTTTCCCCGAATTGATTTCATTGTTGGTAGAAGCTGGTAAGAAACGTTTTGGGGGAAAGCTGAAACTTCTTGTCAACATTCCCATCAATATGGAGCTCAATTAACTATAAAACATCCGTAGATGTCGAACTGCTTTAAAGCAGCTCTACAGCCGATCTTATTTTTTATAACATATTTTCTCTGCTCCTACAAAAGTTATACGGCTGAAACTTCCTGCCAATATTCCCTTCAAAAGGCACCATAATTAGCCATTAGGTATAAAACTCTATGGTTGCCTGACTGTTTTCTTATGCAGCTTTTCATAGATTTTGTGCTTCGCTACTTATGGATGTTGTCTTCCTTGTTTTAATAGCAAAACATTCTCGCAACCTCACACTGTTATTAAATAATAACACAACATTTTTTTGAAATTCAAATTTTCAAATGGTAAATAAACCCAGTCCATAGATTAGCTGCATACACAAAAGTAAAAAATGAATCAAAATACTTACTACACTTTTGTAAATTTGATAAAATACAAAATAGAATTTCAATTTGACTAAGCCAAAGGGATAAAACGAAAACCAATTGAAGTAGAATTTTTACATTTAAGCTAATACAGATGTTGAACATAATAGCTAGGTTTTATGCTATTTTATTTTTAGATTTAAACCTTTGGGTAGTTTTAGGCAATTTTTATACTAATTTTAATGCTAAGCTAGTTAGTAAATATAGTACAAATATAAATTTTTCTATTTTTCTATTCATGACTTTGAATTCTCAAAAAGTTAAAAAAAAAAAAAAAATAGCCAATAGAGTATATAACAATTGCTATACCCTAAAACACATTTTAAAGGACATTTATTATTTTCATAATATAAAAATAATTTAATTTGTTACAAGACTTTTTTTTATACTTTTGAGATTGATGAAAATATATGGACACCTATTGAAAAGAGTCTGAGGACAGTCACTGACATCTTCTCTAACATTGGTTCTACAACCCTTAAATTTAAGGGTATCACTCTTTTCTATGTATAATTGTTCTGATGACCTCCTAAAAGCTTTTTATTTAGGCGAGATAGCATTAATTTCAACAATTTATTAACTTATCAACTCACTTGAGCATTATAATTGTAACCTTGTAAATATAAGTTTTAATTAAAAAATATTTTAAAAGAAAGGGTTAGATAACTGTATCTGCCCATCGCAACCACCTTGTGCAACCTTTCTATTGGGTCATTTTGAAAATCAACCAATAATGTCGTTTATATTAACACAGCCAAATAGAAGAAAATAATTTAGAAGCAGACGAAAGAGGTCTTTAAAAAAGGAAGGGAGGTAGTTGTCTGTATATACATCTATAATATAGATCTGTTATTTTACTATTCTGCAAAACTATTTTTCCATGTAAAGTGACTTTAGAAACAGCCGTACTCTTTACACATTCATTTGTACAATACAATAGAGCTTTATAAAAAACTAGCGGCTTCACTACCAAGATCTTAAGGGACGGACAGACATCATTCTGCTTTGTATTATAGATATTTTTTGTTGTAGTTTTGTAAAGTTGCATGACTATACCTTTAAACAATTGAGTATCTACTACTTGTACATTGATTTTTATTCCTAATTTTGTCTCAAAGCAAAGAAAGAGTCTAATGAACCTGGCGGAGACACTGAGCCCTTTTCTTTCTATTTTTGGAGTATAACAATAGAGTATGATAACTAGAGTATTCATCTGAGTCTAATGAACCTGTTGGAGACAATGTGCCCTTTTCTTTTCTATATCTTGGAGTATAACAATAGACTATGATAACTAGAGTATTCACCTGAATCTAATAAACCTGGTGGAGGCACTGTTCCCTTTTCTTTCTATATCTTGGAGTATAACAATAGAGTATGATAACTAGAGTATTCACCTGAGTCTAATGAACCTGGTGGAGATACTGTTCCCTTTTCTTTCTATATCTTGGAGTATAACAATAGAGTATGATAACTAGAGTATTCAGCTGAGTCTAATGAACCTGGTGGGGACACTGTTTCCTTTTCTTTCTATATCTTGGAGTATAACAATAGAGTATGATAACTAGAGTATTCACCTGAGTCTAATGAACCTGGTGGAGACACTGTGCCCTTTTCTTTCTATATCTTGTAGTATAACAATAGAATATGATAACTAGAGTATTCACCTGAGTCTAATGAACCTTGTGATAAAATTGTTCCCTTTTCTTTCTATATCTTGGAGTATAACAATAGAGTATGATAACTAGAGTATTCACCTGAGTCTAATGAACCTGGTGGAGATACTGTTCCCTTTTCTTTCTATATCTTGGAGTATAACAATAGAGTATAATAACTAGAGTATTCACCTGAGTCTAATGAACCTGGTGGAGATACTGTTCCCTTTTCTTTCTATATCTTGGAGTATAACAATAGAGTATGATAACTAGAGTATTCACCTGAGTCTAATGAACCTGGTGGAGACACTGAGCCCTTTTCTTTTCCCATCATGGGGAATCTTCCAAGCAATTATAACTTCAAATACTAGCTCATTTTTTATAAATCTGTAAATAAATATTATTTATATTACATAGCACATATTTTTGATTTTTGAAATTTTAGAATAATATAATACAATTTCTCGTATTCATTCGAATCCGGTGGATAGGAACCGGTTCTCATCCATACGAAAAAAACTATGTCTAGCATTGTATTATATCCAGCTTTCTACGAATATAAAAATGTATAATCAAAAGATTAAAACCAGTAAACTAGTTTTAATCTTTTAATTGTACATTCTATATCCGCGGAAAGCCGTTTATAATACTATGCGAGAAATAACTATTCCATTATCGCTTCCAGTGGATAATAACCGATTCTTAGCAATACTGAAAAGTTATGTATAGTATCATATCAAGTTTTCTACGAATATGAAAATGTACAATCATAAGATTAAAACAATTTTTTAATTAATGCGATAGTTAAGTATTTTATAATTAAAATCATAGAATCCTTGGAAAATATTTTGACAAGTCTTAGTATACATAGTATGCATGACTTTTATCTGGTTCATTGTACAATTCAAACACAATTTTTGAATTAAGTGCAGGTCATGGTAAAATGTTATTGGTAACGATTATCTCCAAAAATCTATGAACTTTAAAGGCTGCTGACGGCCAATAGGTGAAGGCTCGCAAAAAATTTTAACCAGCAATAGAAAGCCTATCAATAGTCTGGAATAGTTATTACTTAACATAACACAGGTATCTTGCAGTACATTTAAATGCATGAAAAAAGACTTATTTTATGCCTGTTTTCTTCAGCTAACTGCCCTGTGCATCATTGAATCTTGGCTATTTCAGATTATTTATAGGTCTTCTTATGCCGCTCAACACGGTGTGCGGCCGGTTGGAATCTAGCAGCCTATAAATTTCATAGATTATTGAAGACAATCGTTAACAGGAACATTTTAACATGAACTGCACTGGATCCTTAAATCTTATAAAATAAAATGACTTTAATACCGCAATATTAATATTTTTTCCCAAAAAAAACAATATTAACATTTTATGCCACTAAATTAGTTGATACCACTCTGGTTGGTGATGAACAACTAAGGTTTTTTCTACCAAATGTGTAATGCACAAACAAATCATTGATTATAAGGATAAAGTAATAAATAAAAAATATAAATGAAAAGACAAAGCACAAATTGTGTTAAAATTGTGCAAAAAATGATCCATGCAACGTCATAAAAATGAGAGAGATGAGAGGAGAAGGGGGAAAGAAAACCCCTAAAAGAGAGATGGATAATCCCTTATTTTTATGACGTCACATAATTGATTTTTGACACATTTTTAACACAGTTTGGGCTTAGTCAAAGAAAATAACAGAATAGCATTTTAAAATTATTTTATATAAAACACAGTGTGCTAAGCTGTTTAGGAGCGACACAACCCAATCTTTCCCGATTTTGTATAATTTTTACGGAACACGATTCCAGTGACGTCATATTTTTCTTTCCCGAAAAAAGGAAGAGGGAAGAAAATCTCTTCAAAAGAGATGGGGAAAACCCCCTTTTCTCCCATCTCTTTTTTTCTTCCCCCCTTTCCTTTTTCGGGAAGAAAAATATGACGTCGTGTTCCGTAAAAATTATACAAAATCGGGAAAGATTGGGTTGTGTCTTTAGGAGCTAGCTGCATTTTAAGTTATTTAGTCAGAATAATGACCTTGGAGTTTTGTATTTGTCCATTATTGCTATTGAAAAAGTCATATTTGAAAAGGTTTTTTGAGGCATAATTTGTTGAAAACGGCTTCATATTATTTTACAAAATGTCCCAAGCCAAGGAAAGATATTGATTTATGTCAATGATAAGTGGGTTCGATTATGCAATTCTTTTATAATTTAAAAAAAAGGTAGAAATTAGAAATATATAGGTCTTTTTCATTTTCTAAATTCTTTTATATTTTATTACAATTATATAGGATTTTGATTTTATTTTCCTATTTCTTTGTTTCTGATTCGTGTTGGTAATAGTTTTGTAGTAATCAACAAATGGGGTGGGAGACGGCAATGGAGAAAAAGAGGGAGGAAAGTGAAAGTTTAGTAGCAATTTTTGTTGTGCCATTATCAATGCATAAATAGTTAGGCTTGCAATGGAACACTTCGATCTACCAGCAAGAAAAACCCTAAAACTTAATGGTATGAAACATACAGTTAAAAAGTAATAGGATATACTTCATACTTTTTTTTCATTTTGAGGGAAAGGGGAGGGGGTTTGTAGAGTTGAGGTTAATGTAAAAGAGAATAGGGGTCATGAGCTATATTTTATATCAGCTAAACACATAAATATAAATACAGCTGAGTCCCTTCAAAAGATCAGGAAGCTAGCAATTTTCTAGCAGACGAAAAAGGGTCTCCACCACTTGGGCCTGTTAGTTGTCTGGATTATACATCTAGACTTATACATTTAATGAGTTGAGTTATCTTCATTAGAAGAATTTAGAAAAATTTACATCATGAAAAGTACATTTGATCAAGACGTTTTAATGAATTTAGCTGACTGAAAGTAAGTATTAAACTAGAACAAAAGTATAGAATATCTGTGTTTGTTTTATTGGCAAGAAGAAAAAATAGTTTAACCCTTAACAGTCGGACCCCTTGCCGCAACTTAATCGGTCGGATTAGGGGGGAGGCGTCCCCCCTATTATCTCAGTTCCTATTAGAGCTAGAGGGCAAAATTTTTGTGCAATATGAATTTCCGACCTTAAGTAAGTCAAAGTCAAATTTCGCATCCTTCACCCTTTTATTTAACAACCTTTGTTTTTAGGTCCTTTTTTACTTAAAAATTTCAAACGACTGCAATTTTCAAATTTTAGAAGCTAGAAGAAAATATTTTTTGCAGAAAATGTTTACTTTTATATAAATTTTATATTTGAAACATCAAAATATAAATTTCAACAGCCGCAGCTGTACTTGGCAGCTGCCAGCCGCTGCATTCGGCGGTCGGCGGGAAAACGGCGTCGGATCTTTATGAAATTTTAATACATTATGTAGACATGTAAGAAAAGCTTAAGTTTTTAGGAGCCATTAAAGATTTCTGGAGACCTGGAGGATCAGGACCTGCAGGATCAAACCTGGAACCTGAAATTGACTTGAACACCTGTATTTCATATGAGGATGTACTACTAGAGTATATTTTAGTAATTTAGTAAGATAAAATGCTTTGTTTAAGTCAAAAAAATATTTTGCTCTTAACCTGGATGACCCTGCCAGGTTTGCTGGCATCCTGTGCACGCCAGGATGGAGAAATTCAAAAAATTCCAACTCTCAGTTATGTGTCATACCCACACTAGTCACGTAGTTTGGGCCCTTCATCTTTCACACACAGAAACTGAGATAGAAAAAACCAGAGGGGAGGGGGGGGGGGGGGAGCGTTCAACGCCCCACCCCACCGACGGTTAAGGGATAAAGTCGGTTCTTGTAATAAAGAATGTTCTTTAGAATTTCTTTACGTATTGTGTTGTATACTTAAATATGTAAAACATACCAACCGACAAAACACACTAGCAGAAGGGAATCGCTTTTAAATACATTACTAAATAACTACTGAGGAAAAATTATGAGTTATTATTGTCATTACAATTTTCATTTCCGATTGTAAATCGTCACAAGATGATTAATTATTTTGCAAGGTAGTAGTAGCCAATAGACGTAACAAATATAGATGATTAATCATTTTGCAAGGTAGTGGTAGCCAATCGACATAACAAATATAGATAATTAATTATTTTGCAAGTTAGTAGTAGCCAATAGACGTACCCTATATAAATGATTCATTATTTTGCAAGGTGGTATTAGCCAATAGACGTATCAAATATAGATGATTAGTTATTTTGAAAGGTAGTAGTAGCCAATAGATGTAACAAATATAGATGATTAATTATTTTGCAATGTAGTTGTAGCCAATAGACGTACCAAACTTAGATGATTAATTATTTTGTAATTAGTAGTGGCCAATAGACATACCAAATATAGATTATTAATTGTTTTGCAAGGAAGTAGTAGCCAATAGACGTACCAATATATATGATTAATTATTTTGTGATTAGTAGTAGCCAATAGACATACGAAATATAGATGATTAATTATTTTGGAAGGTAGTAGTAGCCAATAGACGTACACCAAATATAGATGATTAATTATTTTGCAAGGTAGTAGTAGCCAATAGAAGTACCAAAAATATAAAGATTTAAATTCTATAGATTAAAGAAAATTAAACAATTTAATAATACTTTTATTTTAGACAGCTTTTCACTGACATTAAACTTTTAAGATTAAAACTGGTTTTAATGTTATGATTTTTATTTTAATATTCATGGAAAATGGTCTAATCCATCGGAAATTATGTGGTTTCAAAACATTCTGGAAAATAATTCGTAGAACATACCAGAGTTACACTAACTGGGCCTCTTCTAAAAGCTTAAAAACTATGATAAAAACCAAACGCAAAATAAGCACTCAATTGTGTAAAATGTATACTTTATGTATGTAGTATGCCTTATGGCGGAAATAATACTTATTACTACTACACAATAGATCTATAGAATAGATGTATACTATATTGTATACAGATAACTACCTCCCTCTCTTTTCCAATGACCTATTTCGTCTACTAGCAAATTATTTTCTGCTACTTGGCTGTGTTAATATTCCCGTTACCATTGGATGATTTTCAAAGACCTAATTGAGAGTCGGCACAAGGTCATTGCAATTGGGTAATACAGTTATTTAATCTTTTACTCTAATTATACTACATAATGCAAATGTTGCTTCATACCATTTTTATTCCCCCTGAAATTGGTGTGAGTTTGAATTTCAGGGGAAAAAAACATTGAAAAACAGTACAGAGTTCTAAAAAATTTAATTTACACATATTGCCTAGATTTTTATTATTTTTTGTTGAAGGGAGGGGGAAGCCTTAAATTCCAAGCAAAACCTTTACATGCAGAAAGACATTCTTTTCAAACAACAAGCGAAATAAATCTAAATATTATTTGTGAAATAGATAAAAAGGTCGTCTTTACTACTTAAGAGCGTTGCACCCCAAAATCATCTGAAATTACCAAATATTTTTTCAAATTAATTAAGTTGTTGGTTACAGCTGCTTTCTAAATTGCTTAACAAACTTTACATAAGTATTTGGCTTCCTGTGACATTTCAAAGTGCCATAGAGACTACAACTTCAAAATGAAAAATCACTAAAATTATAAAATAAAAGTCACAAAAATCTATGAATATAGGTTTGACAAATTCAGAAGAATTTAAACCAAATTTTTCCCCCCCAGTCAAAACATGTCAAATCCGAAAACTTCACTTGAAAAGTCTCATGTTCTAAATCACAGATTAGTATAGAAGAATGGTTAAGTAGCTAATTCTGAAATCCGCGACTGTGAATCGAAACATAGCGAATCCGCTCTGCGTTGGGGAGGTGATTGATTCGATTCTCATTAATAAAGACGTTAAAAAGGGTTCCTTCTGCTGCTAAATCAGGTGTGTGAGAATAATAGTTAGAGGTTGGGGAATGCCTTAGCACATAAACACGCGCAACTCATTAACATGCACAGTTAAGACTTTCCAGACAAAGGTCGTGCAATCAAAGGGTTGGTTGGCTGTTGGATGTTACTTAACCTAATACCCTTGGATGTTAGAGGTAATGGTAAGGTAAGGTAATTCTGAAAAGATTTGTCTTAGCAAATGTCAAATAACATAACTTTTATAATAATTATTTTCAATAATGCTCTTAAAGAGGGGGTGGGTTATCTAACAAATTTTCATCTAAATTATATAAATAACATACCAACAGAAATTTCAACTTAAAACTTAGCTTCACTATATAAGAACATTAAAGCACAATAAATACGTTTCCCCATTACAAAGATAACTTTTTCTTTGTTGCAATTATGCTACGACGATGGAATTTTTATTTCTAGCCACGTAATTTGTAACAAGAAATAACATCATCATGATCATTTTAGAAAGAAAAGTGCAAATATTACAAGTTGGGGCAGGATTACACTTTCTACACCCTGCTTTATCTTTAAAAGTAGTAATTAGTAGGTTGTAAGTTTGTTTCTTTAGTAAACATCATAAACTGCAGGATTGATCCTTTCTCAATTTTACGGAAGCTCAGAACATAATTCCCCCCCCCCCTAAACAAAAAGTCTTTTTAAATCTAAAATTTTGGGCAAGGGGTTTTTCTCAAACTCTAAAACGCTTTATAACATAATTTTCTATTATAAGTATCAAATGACATCAGATTAGTAATTCATAGTTCATTAATAATCACCATAAATGCATATAAAATCATAATAATAAAACCCACAGAAAAAAAAAGAAAATATTAAGTTCCTAAGAAGTTCCTAGTGCAGCTACAAAAAGGAAAGATAATAATAATGGAAAGAAGTATGAAGTTTTAACTAATTAAATTTGATTTTTAAAATCTGCCAATAAATCAGACTGCTAATTTCATTTCTTGTATGATCTTTTAGGGAAAGGACATATAGACGTTTCCAAATAATACACAAGCTATATATAATACAAAGTAGCTTGATGTCTGTCTGTCCGTCCGTCCGTCCGTCTGAAGCTTAAGATCTCGGTAACCACTGAACCGATCGGATTCTACTCTTCAGGGAATATACCTATTGGTCCTGTGGTGGTTTTAAGCTATTTTCTTGGGGGGTGGGACACCCCCAACCCCCCTAAAAACAAAAAAAATCCCCCCCCCATTTTTTTTTGTTGCTGAAGATTTCCTTGGCCTTTATGTTTTGTAGAAGATTTCCTTGGTCCTTTAACGAATTTCGCCTTAATTTTTTTATCACCTCTTGGGGTAAAGCCCCTAGAGGCTAGGGGCGAAGCCGCTAGTGATATTATAAAGCAAAATATCGTTTGCACTTTCGACCAAAGATGTATAGTTTTAAGTATTATGAATAATATAAATCAAACAATGCAGAAAATAAATATTTTATGCTGTAAAAAATCATTGCCTGTAAATTTCGTCGTTAATTTAGCTTGCTAATATGAACCTCATTTATTGGCCAGTTCATTCATTCAGTTGAAGGGGAGTGGATGATATTTTAGCCAGCTGGGAGTATCACTTTATTTGCAGTACATGAAAATCTTTTGCAACATTCAATAAATCGATTTCCCTTCTAACCATAACATTGTTTTGAGCTATTTTATTCGGGGTTGAAACATTGGCATTAAAGAATTTAACCCCCACCCCCTATCTCAAAAAAGAAGAATATACTTAATATCAGATCAAATGTAGTGTAGGGAAAAGAGAAACCCTTTACACGCCTCTTGAGACAAAGCTACTAGTGAAGTTCTTTACATTGCAATAGTTAAAACAATTGGATTTTCCTTTTCATGAATGCCACATAATTACAATTAGTGTTTTAAACGTTTGAACACTCACTTTATTGAACTAACCAATCAAAATTTAGTAAAAGTCCCCATAGTTATCAAGCCACATATTTACAATTTGTGGTTGAAACATTTGAACACTCAATTTAATAAACTATCCAACCAAATTCAGTCCCAAAAGTTAATCAACGATTAAGAAAACGTTATTATACAACTTTGGAAACTAGTGTAAACAGTAATAATTAGCTTAATGTCCCCTCCCTCCCTGAAGCCTTTCGCTATAAGGACAATTGTCAGTTTCAATAACCTAGTTTTATAGTTGAGATTTGATTGGAAATTTTTCAACTTTACCAGGAAAGGCAACATTCAGTTGCACTCAGGATTACAGGGATTGGATAATGAAAGATTAATATTTTTTTATCAAGAAACTTGCATTATGAATTGAAAAATTTGAGGTAGATTATTTTTTTGTATTTACCTATTCCTGTGTCCTTGCATATAATTGAGACTTGTCATGACTTCAGTTGGAGTAAATTGTAAAGTATTTTATATTTTACAGAAAGAGAGGACACATTAGATTGTTGATTACATGGTACCCAAAGCGTATAACTAAGTTACATTATTTGTTAGCTCAAAAACTTTTTTTGTTGGCTTTAAATTATTAGGTTCTAGATTAGTAGTAGTAGTAATTTTAATCTACTTTAGGGTTATTTTTGTTTAGGATCCTTATAGCATCCTGATAATTTTATTTCATAGTAAAATGTAATTTTTTAGTAAATTAATTATATAAGATTCATATTTCATTATAGAAAAGTGTATGATTTTGAATAATTATAAAAACTAGAATATAAAACTCCATTGAAACATGTTTTAATTTAAATGAAATAGAATTTTAATGGAACAGAAAGGTTTATTCTGTACTTGAGAAGATTCCAGGTAAAATAGTTCTCACGTTTTTTGTTCGTGATTTAAAGAAAACCTAGGACAATTTTCTCCATAACATCATTTAAATTCAAATATTAAAGGGAATAGTAGCTTTCGCAATATTGTGTAAGTTGTGAATAAGAGTCCAGTCAAATGTACTTTTTAGGTCAAACTGTTTTTAAATATGCGTTTAAATATACTATGCTAAGATGTATAAGTTGGAAAGAATTTTAATGTTAGAGGTAGATTTGAAATCTGCATCTAATTTTAAGGTTTTTTTCCATAAATTCGTTTTTTGTTTAATTCTTTATCTAAAAGCGAAAATACAAAATACAGGTTTTTTAATCCAAAAACAACGGGCGCGCGGGGGGGAATAAAAAGTGCCCACACCCTTATAAAACCAAAAATTGAAATTCCTTCAAACACAGGCATGTTGCATATCAAAATGACCGCATTGAAATGCTGATTACGAATCTGAAAACCGATTTGAAAAATATTGCTCCTAGTTCGAATAAGAGCTCATTAAGTACCTAAAAAGGCTGATTTAGTCAAAATTGTTCATTTTGATAGGTTATTTGAAAATTATTTCCGACTGAATCAATATTTTTCAAAACGGTTTTCAGATTTGTAATCAGCATTTCAATGCGGTCATTTTGATATGCAACAATAACATGCCTGTGTTTGAAGGAATTTCAATTTTTGGTTTTATAAGGGGGCAGGCACATTTTATATCCCCCGCGCGCCCGTTGTTTTTGGATTAAAAAACCTCTTTCAAATTTCACAGGGTTTTATATTGGCCCAGAAACCCTTGCCAATGTGAAAAAATGTGAAATTCCAAAAAAGTTGGAAATCAACCCGCCTTAATGGTTAAGTTACACATAACCGAATATGGATGTAGTATATACATGGGTATTATGACAGGGGAAAAATTGTTGTCAATTTAGCTTGCTAACATGGAGCTAATTTATTGGCCAGTTCGTTCATCCAGTAGGAGTGAAGGGGATGGGGTAAAGGAGGTGAAAAGGGAGAATCGTTATTTAAGCCCACTTCATGTTTCATTTTCTAAGATAACATAAATGAAAATCTGGTGTAAGATACAAGTAATAATGTATTTATTTTATCTAAACTGTTTAAAATATTAAGATTAAAAATATAATAATTAATTGAGAGAGAAAGTGTGAGATTTAAACAGATTAGAGCAAAATTAGATAAGAGAAATATTTTGACAATTAATCACTGAATAAAATCATCAAAATTTGAACAATGAGAATTCAAAAAATGAAGAAAGTCACTGGAATTTTGCGTATATAAATTTCATGAAAAGGCAGACGGACCTACCTAAAGAACATATCAGCTACGCATCTAAAATAATTCTTTTGTCTAGTCTGATTTGGACCAAGTATTGGGATGACTTCATGTCTATAAAAAGATTATTGGATTAATTTTAGGTAATAAGTAAATTTTGTTGTTTACTAACCAAGGAAAGTAAGGAACTATTTAGACGTTATTATTAATTCCTTAAAATGTTTTTTTTTGTGTCAATTTAATTTTCACTATTATGCTGTGTTTGTCAAAAAAGAAAACTATACGATTTCATTAGATGGGACAATTAAAATCAATATTTCTATTTTAACATTTTTAAATGTTTTCTAGATTAATTTGTTAACATCTACTGAAAAAATAGATCTTTTATTGAAAGTGAAATGTAAGTCCAAAAATGAACCATTTTATAATTTTTCTGTTTGTGTAAATCAAATGTGCTAGGGTTGAATATACCTTATAAAGATGAAAACTTTTCCAGTGTGGTTTTAAAACCGATTACTATCCGCTGAATTAGAATCCGCAATACTGAAAGTCATGTATAGCATCGTATTACAGACAATTTTTCACGAATATCAAAATAAAAATCATAAAACTAATACTAGTTTTGTTAGCCAGGCCCTTTATTTTGTTATCGACAGAAAGCTATATATAGTACGATGCTATAAATAACTATACCAAAACAGTATTATAAATTTAATAAGATTCTGACAGGCTGTCTCAAACTATTGAAAAGCTTGACTTAATATATTTATTAGACTGGTTAACATGATATTATTTCCTGACCAATGATCAAATAATAGACATTCAACAGACTTCATCAAGGTCTTTTATTAGATAAGCTACTTTATAATTTACTATGTCTGTCACACAGTCTGTAACGCTATTAGGAAAATATGATTTACTCAGCCGTGATTAAAGCTATACATCTAATTTTTCTTGACAACATTCACAGCATTATGTAGAATATTTAAGTATGAGGCTCTTTAAAGTGTTATAAAAAAATTACGCCATACAATACAAATGACCAATGAAAGGCCATTACACAGACTAAATTACCAATGGCAGGCCAGTATAGACTTTAATTGACCAGTGGTAGGCCAGTATGACGTAAATTTTTATAGGCACTATAAAAAAGCTTCTTCAGGTATACATGCATAGCTGTCCGATTGCTATTAATCCGCTTTTATTTTTTTCACTGATTCTTAATTCTTATGTAATTCTTTCTTTTATTTTTCCAACTGAACATTTGACGGATAATTCACTTTGAGTTAATCCATGATTTTTTGTGCTTCGCTACTTATGAATTTTGTCCTCCTTGTTCTTATGATATGAAGTTACAAGTTAATAACATTCTGTCTGGAATATAATTCAAAATATCTTTTCAATTCTTAGGAGCTCATTTTAAAATACGATATTTTAACAGGGGAAATTTTGTAGTCAATTCAGTTTGCTAATATGGAACTCATGTATTAGTCAGTTCGTTAACCCAACAGAAGGGGATGGTATGAATGGGGGTTATCGTTATTTCAGCCAGCTAGGACTATCACTTTTATAGAGTACATGAAAATCTGCTGCAACTTCCAAGTAATTTTACATCGATTCTCTTTTCCCTTTTCTTGCAGAAAAGATGAGATAGTAGAATAAAACCTGCAAAGGAAAGTATAAGATATGTAACAAACAATTTTTAGAAATACTTTTACAGTTAGATGGTTGAAATCATTTTTATAAAAGCAGAAATATGATTTATGATTATGGTTTTGTCCCTTGTAAAGAAGTTGATGTATGATTCTATTTTCCCTTCTCTAGGTAATGCTAACATCCTGGCCGATATGCAAAACTGGAATGGTACATTCATGTTGACATACATTTCCTTTTTTAAATCGACATATTAGTGATTGTATATACTAGTTATTTTTTCGGTTTTACATAAACAAATTTAACTATACATGATATTTTACCATTAACATTAGCGGCTTCGCCCCTATCCTCTAGTTATCCAAAGGGATAGGACACTAGCCTATAGATTGATGTACAACTACACAAAGGTGATACACAAAATTATTTCTTTAGATAATAATTAGTGGTTGAAATGTTTAAAAACCTAACTTTATAAGTCAACCAACCAAAATTCAATAAAAGACATCAAAACTTTAGGGACTAGTTTAATAAACAACCTAATGTCCTCTTCCTCCCTGGACTGACGGACAAACGGTCGTACGTGCCAAAATAGGCATTGTACAATTTCAAGTAAATCTTACTCGTTACTTAATGCCTACGTCACAAGATGTGGTTATAGACACTTGACAGATAATTATAACAATTATCTTAAAACAAGAACAATTTTGTAAATGCACAAAGCAGCAACAAAAAGTTACCAATTTTTCTTTATATAAAAAAGTTAAACAGTTATATCAAATCCTATGGCATATCTTTATATAATTATTTATCTATTTTATTTTTATCTAATTTTATAGTTTTCATATTATTTGGACAGGGATCTAAAGGGATAAGAAATTGACTGATTTATTAATGTACATTCCCAATAATTATACACAAATTTACCCCCTCTGAAGATTAGAATTATTGATTAAAATGCATGGACACTCAACTTTATGAACCAACCAATTACAATTCAACAAAAGTCCCAAAGTTTGTAAGCCAAAGATTAAGAAAAAGTTTTTTTAAAAACTTTGAGGACTAGTGTAATGTACAGCCCAATGTCCCTTCCCTCCCTGAATCTTAGGACAATTTTGGTAGTGTCTAGAAAAATTAGTAGAGGTACATGTCAGCTTTGTACTTTCCTAAGTACGGAAATTACATAAGTAGGAGTAGTTTCGCTACACAAAAAAAAACTTTATTTATTTGTAAGTTTTACCTTGTTATTTTGCAAGACTTGTGGTCACAAAAAATATTACTTAGCTCATTATAACAAGGATGAAAATAATAAAAGGTGCAAAGGAGTAAAATTATTCTTTTCACAACTCATAATATCATACTATACGCTGGGTATGTGCGTATGTTACATAGGTCCTTTTAAGGTTTGAGGCTATTTTACAAGGATTTGGTTTATCATCATTGAACCCATTAATGTTTAAAATAACTAAAGACTTTGCCAAACATATTTTAAAATCAAACGTAATTAAATCATGTAAAATTGAGAAATGAGAGTTACAGAGAAGCTTTAACTAATAATTTCTAATAATAAGCTGGTGATAACTGTTTGTATATCTGTGTTTGTCTGTCTGTTTGTTTGTGTTCTGTCCGTCTGTCTGTTTGTTTGTGTTCTGTCCGTCTGTCTGTCTGTCTGTCCGTCTGTCTGTCTGTCTGTCAATACTAGTCTGGACATTGAATATCTTTAAAACTAAGGACAACTAAATTTACCCTATTTTTAATTTAATTCATCATTTATTGTTAAATTTTAACTATTGTGCATTTAACATTTAAAACGTTTCTTACATTTGATTGTCAACCAAATTTAATTGGGATCTTATGCAGTTCACAGTAAAATATTTAATTTAATTTTCTCGTATTCATTCGAATCCGGTGGATAGGAACCGGTTCTCATCCATACGAAAAAACTATGTCTATCATCGTATTATATCCAGCTTTCTACGATTATAGAAATGTACAATCATAAGATTTTGTTCAATTTTTGTAGATTTTCAATTCGCTTTTGGAGGATTTTTTTAGAAAATTTTTTATCGAGCCTCAATAATTTTAGTGAGGCAGTAAGCCAAAAAGTTTTTTAAGAACCCACCTCTGCATTAGATCCTTTAATTGTTTAATAATTTAAACTATTGTTAATTTGTTATAAAATAAAAGCTTTAAATGTTTGGAAGCAAGGAATGTCAGCAAATAAAGAAAAGAATCCCCTCCTACCATATTGAACAAGATATATCCATAATTCAGTAACAGAAACAAGGATTCTTTATAATTAATTGAAATTTTGGAATAGTTATTTATCGCCACGTATTATAGACAGCTTTTTACGGATATTAAAATGAAAAAATACTAAGATTAACAAAAAATGTAAGGTTAAAAAATTGGTCTTGATTTTGTGATTTATTTTAATATTTTCAAAAATTTTTCTATAGTACCTTCTATACCTTATTATTCTATAAAAATCTTATGATATATATCTAAACTATTTTAAGGGTTATGAGGTTTGAAAAAAAAGTTTATTATTAAACATGCTAAGTGCTGTCTTTATTGGTTTTTCTACACAGGAAAGGTTCTTGAAGGTCTTTTTTGCTATTTATATATTATTATCGGCCAATGGAAATATGTACATATACTGGCCTATCGTTGAATATTTTTATTGTATGACGTCATTTTTTAATAGGCACTATAAGCTGCTACCCTAAAAAAGTATTAGAACAATTATTCTTTTTCCACGGTTGGCTTTGTTTTCATGTTTGACTAGCATGTAACAACAGGTATATTAGAAATGTGTATTTATTCAAAAAAAACAATTTTACAGTTGGAGAGATGAATTTGATTTTACCTAGTAAGGGCGAGGTTCTCATTTGACTTCAATCGTTCAATGTAGGTTTTAGATAGCATCCAACAGACAACTTAGTCTTTTGATTGCACGGCCTTTGTGTATATTTCGCCTATTTACTTCCACTATGTCACTATTAGAGTCATGCGCTAGCTAAATCAGCAGTAGGAACAGTTTTAAACGCCTCTACTATGATAGCAAGCAAACCTGCAACCTGCGACCGTGGCTCAACACCTAGCGCATCCGCTCGTCGTCGGGAAGGTGATAGGTTCGAATCTCGGTCCGACACCACGTCATAACTAAACCCGTTAAAAATGGTTCTCACTGCTACTATGTTAGATGCGCGACGTAAATAGTTAGAGTGGGGTGAATACCTTGGCCTAAAATAGGCGCAGCTTGTTACCATGCAAAGTTTGGACTTCTCAGACAAAGGTCGTGCATCTCAGAGAATTGGTTGTCTAATGGGTAAATGGACGCTTTACACTGCAATCATAAGTGGAGTCTGTTTCAAGGTGCGTGGAGAAGAGGTCTAGTACCCGAAGCGACACCTAGCCCCCTAGAGTCTTATCTTATCTATGACAGCAAGCAGGCACGCTTCCATATACTCTAAAATCGTAGGTTGTGAGTAGAATACAGCTAGAATGAAGTATTTTGGATTAATCTTAATTTAAAGTGTGCGTGTGTACCGAAGGACCTTGCTAACTGTTGAACCAATATGGTTCTCCTTTACAATGTAGCTTCTTATAGACCCAGTGAAGATTTATAACTATTTTCTAGAAATTGCCACTAGAATGAAATTACTCACACTAATATTTTTTTACTTTTTCTTTTTAAGTGTTGTCGAATTCAAGGTATTATCCTCTTAGCAATTTTTTTTCCGCAGCGCTCGGCTCCCTAGCCTATAACCTAACCTAACCTAAACTAAAATAGTTAAATAGTTGTTCATTGTTGGGGGGGGGGGGGGGTTACTCAAATTTTCAAAATTGAAAGAGGAAAACGCCGAATTTAACCCCCGCAGACCCCTTATAAGTGCCCCTAGTGGCCTCTAGTATAAAATAACTCTTTTCTGCATATAAGATTATTTCTTATTTTTTTTATGCCTTAATATTTTCAACTCAACTCCACAACCGGATTTACTTTAGACTCACCCCCTTGTACTTGTTTTCAACAACATGTATTAATAAAATTGTTTTATATTTGTTGAAAATAAGAATCTATTTGTTATACAAGGTGTTTATAGTTGTGTGAAATGTAATTTATAACTTTGATTTATTATTCTAATCATGAAAACTTAAGGTTAATGCTACTTTAATTGCCATGCTAAAAAATTACAAGATCTTAAAAATCTAGGGATCTAAAAGGATAAGACAATAGCCGATCAATTGATGTATAACCCCAATGATCATACACAAAATTACACCTTCTGTAGATAAAAATTATTAGTTGAAACGTTTGGACACTTAATTCAATGAAGCAACCAAATCAAAATCCACTAAAGTCCCCAAAGTTATTAAGCCAACAAATGAGAAAACGTTATCATAAACATATCAAACTCCTCATTATTTGAGCGGTGGGGGAGAGGATGTACGAGGGGAGATGGAGATAAATAAAGCTACTTTAAGAAAAAAACAGCTGTCTATCTAGAATAGTGGCTGAGTTAATAATTTCTTTCCCCTATATAAATTAAATAACCGCCATAGTATAAGTGACAGACGGACAGACCAAGTAAATTTTGTATTGGTAGCTCTTTGGTATAAGGAATATCACACAAATTGTTACAGATATATTATTATATTATTTCGTATTATAGAGTAGCTTCGCACAAAAATATATTCTTTACAAATTAAATTCGCCGATATTCCTTTAATTTGAAGCCATTGTTAGTTCCAAGTGGACATTTTTAAAAACTATATTATATTCCTTCTGGAGGATACACTGCTAGGGAAATTTTGTTTCTGAGAAGTATTTTAGGAATGCGGATAGCAATTTTTAAGGCACAGTAAAAAAATAACAATGACCAAAGAAGATTTTCATTGCTAAAATATTTGGTAGTGCTTGCTTGTTGTCGAGTTCAAGTTTGGAAAACACTGTGTCATACGAAGGACAAAAAAGATAGTTTACTTCTATAACTATAAATAAAATAGAATTGAACCCATTATCATACATAGTTAGGATTTCAAGACAAAGATTATGCAAACAGCTAGTTGTCTGTCTGTTTTTGGTTATCTTAAGGCGACAGCAGCTTAAAAATCCGCACCAAAATTCAACATATAGTTTCGGATATTTTTATTTATTTATCTATAAAACAAAGTAAAATGATGTCTGTCCGTCTGTCTGTCCGTCTGTCCGTCTGTCTGTCCGTCTGAAGCTTAAGATCTCAGTAACCGCTGAACCGATTGGGCTCTACTTTTCAGGAATTATACCTACTGGTCCTGTGATGGTTTTAAGCTATTTTCTTGGGGGATGGGACACCCCCAACCCCCCAAAAAACAAAAAAATCCCTACCCCATTTTTTTTTCTTCTTTTGCAGGAGATTTCCTTGGTCCTTTTACGAATTTCACCTTAATTTTTTTTTACCACCTCTTGGGGCAAAGCCCCTAGAGGCTAGGGGCGAAGCCGCTTGTGACCGTTCATATTGTAATAGAACAGCTCTATTAGAAATCAAGCTTTACAAAAAAATATTGGCATATAGACAGCAAGATCAAAGCAAATATGTTGGTCCTAATATTCAAAACATCCTATTATATAAAGTAGTAAGCGTTTTTTGTCTGTCCCGAAGGATCTCGCTAACCGCTGAACCGATAATGTTCTCCTTTACAGTAAAGCTTCTTATGGGTCCTAGGGAGGTTTTAAACTATTTTTGGGGGGGGCGTCCTAACCCCCTCACCCAAAAAAAATTTTTTTTTACTCTTTTGAAACACAAATTTAAAAGGGAATGATTTCGACTTTTCCCCCTCCTACCTAAAGTGCTCTAGAGGCTTCTAGGGGCGTAGCCGCTAGTATGCTATAAAGTACTATGTGACCAACCAATCTAACTTGTAGAAAAGATTTTCCCCACTGCATGACAGGTACTGCGCTGTCATGCAGTATAATTCACTAGCTCTTAACTTTAAAACTTAGCAGGAAAGCATAGATAAACAGTTAATAGAATTGAATGTAGGAAGTGAAAGCAGCTTATAGGGCCTAAAAGAAATTACGTTATACAATTTCAATGACCAATGATAGGCCAGTAAACATTTTACCATTGGTCAATTAAAATGTATACTCATTTATCATTGGTCACTGGTCATTTGTATTATATGTATGACATAATTTTTTATGCCATGAATTGTAATAATACAAATCAGCTTATGATTACTGACTTATGTAATTATTAGAAAATGCTAAATTACTGAAATGAACCCTAAAAGTATCTTTTAAAGCTTAAACTTTAAAACTTAATTCTCTTATCCACTTACAAAAAAACGTAAACGACATAAAAATTATGTGTCGTTCATGAAATCTTGATGTATACATTTAGCTACTTTAACAGTAAAAATAAAATAATTAATTTTCTTTTTTTTTGTCAATTGTTTGAACGTCAACTGCTTTGGCAAAGTCAAACTGACTTGAATTATTGAAATAATCAATGATCCACCCTTTACTCAATCCCTTCCCCTCCTACAGGATGAACGAACTGACCAATAAATGCTAGGGGAAATAATAACGACAATTTTTCCCCTGTCTTAATATCCATGTATATTCTATTATCAATTTTCTATGTTAGAGTTAACTAAAGTAAATGTTAGTTATTTACTTAAAGTATATACATTGTGTGTTTTAAAAGCGAAACTTTTCTATAATTTTAGTATATTTACGTTTCTCTCCAATAATAAGAAGTTTGAAACGCTATTGCTATTTAAAACGTTTAATGACGTAATATTGCCTAAATTTATTTGAATTCAAAATCTATTTTAATTCTTCATTAATTAAGAATGTGGTGACTGATCGTACTTGTTTGTGTTCTTGTTACTAGCAGCTTTGCCCCTAGCATCTAGGGGCTTTGTTCAAAGAGGTAATTAAAAAAGAATTAAGTACTTGTGCGACCACCAAAGTTTTATTTTCCTGCCTTAAAAAAAATTGAGCATATTTTTTTTAGGGGGGTTAGGGGGAAAATGGCTTAAACCACCACAGGATTAGTATATATATTTCCTGAAGTGTAGAATCCTGGTTTCTGAGATCTTAAGAGACAGATGGACGGACGGACAGACATCAAGCTACTTTGTATTATAGATGGATGGTGTCATCCTTGTTTGTTTGTTGGTGCATGTTAAGGAATTCCTATTTTTTCCTGCATTACTAGTTTGTGTAAAATGCAAAAGTTGAGCATAATTAATTTGTTTATTTAGGAAGAAAATGTTGCATTATCTTACACACGAGCGTATACAGGGGGGGGGGGGGGCTGGGTTAGTTTTTACAACCTCTTTGCCGAAAAAATCTTTCCCTAAAAACTCCTATTTCTAAAGTTAAACGACATTTGCATGGCATTATTCAAGTACGCAGGAATGTCTAAAATATTAATTTAATTTTCCTTATACAGGTATGAATATACAGCTCCCCGCAGGCATTTAAAAAACCTATCAGATGATTAAAATAGGTTGGGTTATGTGGCTATTTCGTAGTTTGTTCCCATCGACGTTGTCACCCCTTCGTTTGTCCTAGGACCTTTTAAAGTGGTTAAGAAGTTCATTATCTAAAACTTTTAAAATGTAATAAATTAAAACGAAATTGAGTGAACATAAAATTTATGGGTGCTTCGCGCCACCTAAAACTAATCATCCTGTTAACGCCCCTAATATTGAACACTAACAAATAGATATGTACTGTAGATACAAATAGAAAAAAAGTAGCAAAAACAATTTATTTGTATTTAGATGTACTCTTTTATACAAGAGTGCTTCTGTGTTGAAATTTTTAATGCGTTGTTTTTTTATCAATGGCTTGTTGAAATTTTTGATAACATTATTTTGAACTCGTGAAAAATATAAAATTTATGTAACCTTATTCATTTAGTCATATACCAAGGACGAACAAGCTTTGTTTATTTGGAGGTAATCTCAAGGGGAGGTAATTCCAAGTAGAAGGGGGGATGGTATAATGGCACGCGAAGCGCAACGAAAAATTAGTTATGGAGGTGGGGGGGGGGGGGGGGTATCCCTTTACAACCCCCCTCCCTGTCATGTACCTTTAATTTAATATTAAAATTTTTATTAAAATTATTCAATATTTCAATTTAAATAATGGATTGTTAGAATTATTTTGTAAAATCAATTTATATAATTAAAAATATTTAATATTTAATTGTAGAGCTTTACAATAACTAATAAAACGTATGTTTACTTAAAAGATTAACCATAAGCTTTGACTTTAAAATTTTAGATTCTGTTATGTTTCATAACTGGAACTTTATGGGTCCGCGTCAGCCGCGTGTAAGCCTCAGTAAAATCGCCAATCCATGTAATTAGATTTTTTTGTACACATCTTGACAGGAGGCTTATGCGCGGCGCGGCTGCCAAGCCTTACGACTGACCAAAGAGTGAGTTAGCTACCTTACCATTAAGCTATGCAAAAATAACATTTGAATTTTTCTGATTTGTCACTAAAATGCAATTTTACCAGTGAACGAGAATAACAATGTATATAGACGCGAACCTAAAGATTTGTATTTTCTAGTACGGATTCAAACCCGATAAATATCCGCTGGATTAGAACCGGTTCTGAGCCATATTGAAAAATAATGTATTTTATAGTATTATATCCAGTTTTCTACGAATATAAAAATGTACAATTGGGGCTAACAAAATTGGTTTTAATCTTTATATCCGCGGAAAGCTGTCTATAATACGATGCGATAAATAACTATTACCGGAATTACAGATTAGCAGAAATTATTACGTTTGTGATATTACGAAGACAATGATAAATTCAAACCTGTCAGAGCAGTGTTAACAAGCTGATCGATTACATCCAAAAGTATTAAAACTCGAAATTTATGAAACGGTATATGTATAAAAAACCGAATATGATTATTGATTATAATACAATTATTTCTTTATTAACGAACAACGGTTCAGGGCGAAATAGGATTCTACTAAAAATACTTAGAGAATATTTTGAATGCCATAAAGACAATATAAATTTGTATTGCTAATTTGAATAGTGGAATGTTGTTAATATATCAGTCATAACTAAATATTTTCAATTAAAATATTTCTGCTAGTAGAACTTTCTTTGGGGTATAGCCCCTTTCGTGGCAACGCCTATTAAGGGGCGTTTCGTCGTATTTTCACATACCCTGTGGAAGAAATCACCTAACATAACCTAAAATAACCTATCAAAAGCTACTGTAAAAATACGACGAATCGCCCCTTAAGAGGCGTTGCCATTTAAGGGACTAAACCCGAACTTATTCAAATTTATACAGTTCAGACACGAATACTTTTTCAACTATGATAAACCATTGTCAATCCCATTCTTACTGAAAACTTGTAGAGTTGCTACGCTTTCAACAAAAAAAGTTGATGCACAAATCAAGTTATATTGTGTTGTCCCTCGCACCGAAGGTCGGGACAGACTAAGGAAATTGTTTTGGTATTGACGAGGGAATACACTACTATAATCTATCTTTCTATCTATACACTTATTTTTTGTAGCCAACCTTCCCTACAATTAGGTTTGAACGTTTTAATTGCTCGATCAATTAGTTATTTGTTTTGACGAGCGAACACTCGTTTTTATTTAGTGAAGTCTTATACAATTACCAAATATATTTAATTTTCTTTAATTAGGTTTTAAAGTTGATATTATGTATAATCTATCTTTTTTTTCCAGGTTTGATTAAAATTATATGAAGATATTATCTGGTTCTCTAGGATGTAGTCATCCTTGTTATATCTATCTATTTATTCTATCGTTTTGCTGATATGATGTAAAGTCTGTTGCTTTTGGAAAGGATAAAGGACAAGTAATAGAGTAATATTTAGCAGTTCTTTTCAGAAGTAGCTTATAGTACATATAAAAAAGTATGGCATTTTAAAATACAATAATACCAATGATAAGCCAGTTTACATTGCAATTGGCCAATAGTAAAATGTATACTGGCCAAAGATTTGTCATTGGTCATTTGTATTGTATGAAGTCATTTTTATAGGCACTCTAAACAGGTTCCTTTGCAATGTTAGTGGCTTGGGTTGAATATTGATATTTTTATTTTATGTTTTATTGACTTATTAACTTTATGAAAATTAAGTTTCAGTTAATAAACTCAGCTCAATAAACCTGCACCAATATAATCTAGGGGCTTCTAATTCTGAAGGGTAAAAAGAAGGTAAGTAGGGTAAACAGTAGCCTTTAACCACCCCCAACCGCCTCCGAAATAAAATAGCTTAAAACCATCCCTGGACCTATTCGAAAAGGAGAACTCAATCAGTTCAGTACTTATTGAAATCTTAAGCTTTAAACACAAAATTAAACTGATTTATATTATAGGATTTTTTAAAGATATATTAGGATTAAATAAGCTATAATTTCTTTTAAATTTTTTTTTTGACAATTAGAATATTCCTTTCACCATTAGTTATAATATCATAGTAAATAACCAACTGAAGAAAACTCACTGAAACATTTTTACATATCGATTAAGTTGGCGGATTAATTTTTGACAATATTAATAATTTTTTAAAGGTATTGATCTACATCTCTTTCATCTATCAAATGATTTCAAGATACTATGTGCAAGAACAAGAATTAAATTTTGGAGAAGCTTTATTTATTGCAGATGGTTGGGTTACCGCCTCCCCCCCACCCTTAAAAATTTTATATAATTATATTTTCTTTAATTGTGTCTGCAAATAACCAATGATAGGCCAATACATAAACTAAATTACCAATGGCAAGCCAGAATACATTTTGATTGACCAATGGTAGGTCGGTATGACGTCACTTTTTAAATGCAATATAAAAAGCTTTTTTTGTTCCACCTACAATGCTGTGTAATATATTTTGTGTATACACAAACATAAAAGTTACTCTATGTGTAACTTCAAACACACAAACACACACACACACACACAAACACACACACACACATATATTATGTCTAGAGTAGTTTGATCAATTAACTTTAGTGAGTGACACGGACATGTATTTAAAAATATTTCTAGGAATGAAAAAACGAACTAAATTTGAAGTTTAACATGTAAAGGCCGTCCAATTATTTTGGGGGGAGATGGGGGGAGGGCTGGAAATAAAATGGCGCCGAAATAACCCTCTACGCTACAAAAAAAAGTTTTACCTTGTGGGATGGGTTAATTATCCCCCAAAATTCATTTTGGTGAGCGGGCAAGAATGTAACGCTTTGAGTGTAAAATGTCTATAATCTTAATTTTATTAGGTCATGGCGCGAAGCGTTAGACAATTTTTTTGAGGGTTTCAAAGTTTTTTGGGGTACATAGTCATACGGCAACCACAAATTTGTTTTTACATCCATTAATTTCTATTTAACTTTTAAATGGACATAAGAAATACCATAGATATAAGTTTATGCAGTATTAATTGATATGTTTTGATTACATAAAAATTCTAATATTTAAAAAATTAATACTCTCCCCTTCCTTGTCTATGGAAAATTTTCAACAGGTAGATTTCAGGGATTTAGAGGGATAAGACAATGGCCGATAAGTTAATGTACATACCCAATAATGATACACGAAATTTACTCGTTCTGTATATTACAATTAGTTGTTGAAACGTTTGGACACTCAACTAAATGAACTAACCAATAAAAAATCAACAAAAGTCCCCAAAGATGTTAGGCTAACTAATAAAAAAAAACATCATTATGGGGACTAGTGTAATAAACAGCACATTGTTCCCTCCTTTCCTGAGTAGATTTAGTAAAATTCTACATACACTTTTTTATCATAAAATATGTAGGGATTATTTCTGGTAAAGTTGGAAAATAGTTTTTCTAAGGTTTTTTAAAAATCAATTCAAAGTGTATGAATAAATGTATTATTTCAGGCAAATCTGCCATATACTTGGTGTTAATAAGTCGGATGTCAGAAAGTCATGTATTTCCAAGTATTTAAATAGGTCCTAGGACAAACGCAGGAGTCCCAAACGTCGTAGTGGAAACTTAACCTAACCTAACCTATTTTAAACTAAATATTTTATAAGTATGTAAAAGCCTAACCACTGGAGGGCTTATTTGTATATTTATATATTATCCTAACCTACCTGTATAGAAATAGATAATTTAATCAATATTTTAACACTCCTGATTTTGTCCACTCCGACGTTTGGGACTCCTGCGTTTGTCCTGGAACCTTTAAATAGGAAGTATACAACATAAGTGCTTATTATACTATACATAATACATCATAGACCAGATCTTTCATAATAAATTGTTAGACCCAGGAAAAAAAGGGAATGTGATTCTGACAAACTACTACAGGAATCACCATGCAAAGTTTGGAATCGATTTGACAATTTTAATATGCCTAAATTAACAAAAAAAGCTATATCTCTCGGACGGAGGGACGTACGGACCGACCCTAATTATAGAAAAGCTTCAATTTTAAAAATGTGTCAAAAGTTTATTTTGCAAGTTGGACAGTTACAGACATCTCGGACAGAAATGAAAATTTCTCAGCCACAATTTTCTAGGTTATATCGAATTAAGAATTTAATTCTTATAATAAAGTAACAGGATCTCTGCCTGTTTGTCTGCCTGTCTGTATGTCTGTACCGAAGGATTTGGCTAACCACTGAACCGTAGAAACTGAATTTGCATTAAAAATGAGCATAATGTTTGTCTTTTTGTAAATATGTATAATGCTAGGGGTGAAGTCACAAGTTAATTGTGATGTATTTTTTGTATATAAACATTGTTTTACATTAATTCCCCGTTAAATATATATGTAACTAAGGTGGTTAATTAAGCAATTAATCGTTACATGTAATTGGTTAGCTGTGGTTAAAAATAAATACATACATATTCATTATGTATAACATATAATACAGCGCAATAAACCAGTTTTCAAAGCGAAGTTTTTCTATAATTTTGTTGAGTTCCTCCGTACGTCACATTTTTTAAATGGTTATCTCTTACTTTTTTGTCAGCTTTTTTATGATATAATCATCCTATTTATCTTATCTTTAGAAAAAATATTTCTTAGACAAGAAGGTGTAACATTTTAAGAGAAGTATCTCTATAATCAAGTCCTAAAAATATAAGTACGTCCTTGAACTGTAACCTATATTAAGGCTTTGTCGCGACTGCAATCCAAACAAAGGCGACCTTTCAATTAGGACGCATCAGACGTCCAGGTTATAGAGATACTTGGCTGGGAATGAAATGAATTACAAAACATGAATTCACAAAAGTCGTCTTCGAAACCTTACCCTAAAGGTCACTGACACCCAACTCACATAAATCGAATCAACCAATCAAAATTTCAAAAATGATTTTTCTTTCCTTTCTGAAAAACCACTGAATTACCAATACAGGCTTTTTCAACAAATTTATACATATATGCAATTTTCTATATTAGGTTCTGTATTGTATGAAAATTTGTTTGTCCTACAGTCTGATTTTAGAGCTTCGTTTTCATAAATGATGTCATCCTTGTTATTTTTGTTTTTATTTACCTAATAATTGTTAAAACTATTATGAGAAGGTTTCGAGATTATCTTATTCTATTTTCAGTATTTTCTTATTTTCATCGGTAAATTTAGTTTTGGTAAAATATATTTCATTTTAATATTAAAGATCACTAAGCAAATGCAGTAAATGTAAAATATAGGCAATGAAATTTGATGTAGCAATAGCAATACAAAATATTTTATTGTTAATGTATATTAAACACTTAAAGAAAGATTCCTAAAGTTTTAAATAATAAAATATAATAATAGAAGAGCAGGCTATCTTAGGCTCAAAATCAAATGTTATATTAGTGAGTAGAGCATCTCTAGAAATCTCATTTAGAGTGTGGATTGATTTATTTAACCTTCCTATTTTTTTCACTCTTTCTGAAACACACGCATTGAGGATTCAAGTATATGTTAAGTTAGAAAATAATTTAGCTTAATCTAAACCTTCATGAAACAACTATATATTATTACTTGGATGTTGCGCCAGATTTTCATGTAATCTATATAATAAATTGATGCTCGCAGCTGGCTAAAATAACTATACTTCCCACCCACCCTATTTATCCCATTACCTCCTTCCCTACTAGATTAACAAACTGACCAATAAATGAGGTCCAAATTAATGACAAATTTTGCCCTGTCAATGTATCCAAATATATCATACTAGCGGTTTCGCCCCTAGTCTCTGGGGGCTTTGCCCTATGAAGTAATGGGAAGTCAATAGAAGTAGAAATATTAAAAAAAGTTTTTTTTGTTTAATTACTCTGTGGTAAAATTAAACCCAGGTTGTACGCTGTATGCGCAAAAAATCCAATTCGTAAAAATTAAACCCAGGTTGTTTGCCGTATACACAAAAATTCAATTCGTCAAAATTAAGCCCAGGTTGTTCTCATACACAAAAATTAAAATTTGTAAAAAAAATAATAAATTGATTTTGGTGGGGGGATTCTTGGGGCTTCGTCTCATGGTGCAGTGGGGTTCTCCCATCCCAATTACTGGTTTTTGTTTACAAAAATTAAAAAAATTTTGGAAGGTTATTTTTTTATTTTTTTTTGGAGGGGGTTGGGGTGTCCCATCCCCCAAGAAAATAGCTTAAAACCACCAGAGGATCAGTAGGTATATACGAGAGGAGGTAATTAGTTAGGGGTTAAACAACAAATATCAAATATTGGGGAAGCCCGTTACTACTCTTGGGGCGACTATTCTGGAGGCTATGGGCGAGAGAATCAAATTTTAAAAAATATATCAATTGCAATGGTTTGACTTTTGAGTGGGGTGGACACCTAGGGGGTAAATTCACTCCCCTGACAACAAGAATACACCCCTCGAAATGCTAAAGAGATGTCAAAATTTCGGATGTGCTTCGAGCACGCTGTCTGACAAAAACCTGTGCACGCCACTAGTATAAAATATACATATAATACAATTCATAATCTGCTGGAAAGTATACCTTTAGTCCCTGTAAATCCATCTCTGAGTGTGCATCTCATTAATCACTGCAAATTTTCTGCAAGCCCCGCCCCCCATAACCTGGCCCCGCCCCCTATAACCTAGCCCGTCCCCTGGATAATGGAACATATACCATTAGTTGCGTAGCCACTCTATAAGTAATCAGTTCTCATAACTCCTCATCTTTTCCTTCCTTTTTTCGCTCAATAGCTACCTCTACCTTTCTTTCTTTTTCTATATTTTTTTTCTCACTTTTTATCTATCCATCTCTCCTTCTCGCTCTCACATTCTCTCACTCTAGCTCTCAGGATCTCTGAGTGTTTATATCGGAGGATCTCGTTAACCACTGAACTGATATGATTCTCCTTCACAGGGTAGCTTCTCAGAGGTCCTATAAGGGTTTATTAACTATTTTGCGGGAGAGAAATGGTTAAAAATACCAAAAAATATTTAGAAATTTACGCTAGGCGGCGCCATAAATAATTATGAATCTTTACTTGGACAAATTATTTCTTAAATTAGATATTTAAAAAAAAACTTAAAGTGCCACTAGGGGTCTAGTCGCTAGTAGTTTAAAATTTTTAGGCATTTCGCTTCCAAAGCAGGAAATTATTCTTGTTCAAATGTAAAGCCAGGCAAAAAGATGCTGAGTCTTAGATTAAACAAGGACTACATCCTAAATGCCTCCAAAATGACGTCATACAATACGAAGTACAAGTAATAGGGCAGAATAAATAGAGGGTATAGTCCCTTTCATGGCAACGCCTCTTAAGGGGCGATTCTTCGTAATTTTAAAATGGCTTTTTATCGGTTATTATAGGTAAGGTTATATTGGGTTAGATGATTGCCCCGCAAGGTAAGAGTCCTCCGCAGGGGCTAGAAATAGGAGAAAAGCTACTGTGGAAATACGAAGAATCGCCCCTTAAAGGGCGTTGCCACGAAAGGGACTATACCCATAAATTGTAATTGGCCTATGGTAAACTTATTACTGGCCTCTTATGGGTCACTAATATTTAAGACGTCATTTGTGGTGGCACTTTACGCTGTTTCTAAACAAGGATGACATCATCCACAAGTATCGAATGTCATACACTATGTCTTATCTGCATTATAGTGGGTAAACAAATTGTTTTTTGCGCCTTTTTTAAAAGCAAAACTTTTCTATAATTAGGGTCAGTCCGTCCGTTCATCCGGAAGGGATACCTGTTTTCGTTAATTTAGCCGTGTTAGAATTATCCTATAGATTGCAAACTTTGCATGGTGATTCCTATAGTAGTTAGGTACGATTTAGAAAGCGTTACCAGAATGACCCTAAGTCCATTTTTAATATTTTTTATGTGATGTCATAATTCGATTAATCTGATTTTTGGAATATTTATTCCTAGGACAACAAAGTACACTGTTATAAGCGATGCATCTCTTTAATCAAGTCCTAGTTAAAACATTTAAAATTTAAATACATAAAATAAATTCAAACTAACGTACATTTTAACTAAAAGACAAAAGATGCCAATATTAATAGGGACTTTGAAAACCATAACCTCATAGTGACATAACTTTATCAGGCTAGCCTGTGCAGAAATTATACTGTTAAAATGTTGCGTCAGTAAAATTAAATCTCCTCATGAGTTGAATAACCTGTCGCTTAGTTTTATACTTTTATCATTTTCATAGAATAAAAAAGAAGAATTTTTCGAGGTTCAGATACTCGATTACAATTTTAAAAGATATTTGTGGTGCAGGTTTTTTTTTTGGAAATCTTAATTTCATAAAAAGATGTCACTGGCTCTACCCTTATACAAAGTATCTGTTGGGATGTCTGTACCGAAAGATCATGCTTACCACAAGACCGATATGATTCTCCTTTGTTAAATCTTGTTAAAGGTCCTGGGGAGTTTTTTTTTTATATATCTATTTTGGAGTTAGGTTTCCTTTTCCTTCCGTAGAGAAATCGCCCTTCATAGACTTTTTTTTAAAATAAAGGATCTTGCTAACTGCTCAACCTAAATGGTTTTCGTTTACAGGGTATCCCCCTCCAAATTTTTAAAACTAAAAATTAGAACTGGGGAATTGTCGACCACCTCTTCCCGAAGACGAAGAAAGTCCCTAAAAAATCAGCATGGTACGTCATAAAAACGAGGGATTATCCATCTCTTTTTTAGGGGTTTTCTTTCCCACTCCTCCTCTCCTCATCCCTCATTATTATGACGTCATTGAGAGACTTTCATCGTCTCAAAATTTCTTTTTAAATCTTAAGTAACAAATTTGGTTTTCGAATTACCCCCTCAAGTGCCCAGAAGGCATTTAGGGGCGTAGCCGCTAGTTATTAACTATAGTAATAATTCAAACTATCTGGTACTATTCTGTAGCGTAAACTTTTTTTATTATCTTCCTTGTTTTCTATTATTATTATTCTGAGAATATCCTATACCTTTGTCATATGTATACTTTCAACCAGAGATAAGACAATGGCGATAAATTTATGACATCCCTATTGAATATACATAAATTACCCATTCTGTAGATTACAATTAGTGGTTGAATTGTTAGTACACTCTATCTAATGAATCAACCAATCAAAATTCAATATATGTCCCCAAAGCTGTCAAGCCAATGAATAAGATAAACATGATATAAAACTTTGGGGAGTAGTGCATTAAACAGCCCAGTATCTCCTCCCTCCCTCATACTTTTAACAACCCAGGCAATATCAAACTGTTCATCCACCACTTTTAGAGTATTTTTGGCACTGCTACTCTACATCTTTTTTCCCTCATGTCCTTCTAGCTTCCGTCATTAACATGTCTTTTACTTCCTTGTTTGTTGATGGAATTAGAAATGTTTAATAATAGTCAAGTCAGTTTTATGATTTAAAGATAATGTTTTTTGTCCTTAACTCAAGATTTCGATAACTTCTAAACCAATTTAGTTATACATTTTAGGGTAGCTTTGCATGTGTTTTCTTTGGTGATTTTAGAATGTTCTATTTATAGATTTGAGTTTTCAGATGGTTTTATGCTTTTTTCTGCTAATTTTGAATACAGAGCCTCTAGATGCTAGGGGCACAGTCACCAGTTTTTCATAACTTGTTATGGCCTCTTGTTGTCTTATTTTTCCACTGTTTTCATACTTTTTTTTTGTAAACTTGGATCAACATTTTTGATCAAATGAATTGAGCGAGAAAGTTGTCGTATGCATTTTCCTGTGTGTCTGTATTAATAGAAATAATATAGATACATATTATCTAAATCAGCCAATAGGATATTAGTTGAAGAACAACCCGACCATGATATAGGTTGATATTGTATAAAGATATTAGTAGGAGAGGGCATAATTTTTTTTATTTCGATCGCATAATGATTCAGCTATGAATAGTCGCATTTCTTAAGATAATTTCTTGAATGAATTATATAATATTTTAAAGTTAGTATGTTTTTCAACCTATTTTTTAAAAAAATACACTATTCTATAAAGACATGATGATATATATTTCGATTTTAGCAATTATTTTCAATTCATTTTGTCTCTTGTAGAAGTGAATCAAGCAATATTAGCTTGGTCGGTAAAAATACATTTTCTAGTATAGTGTGCAGAACATGACAAAACTTACAATAAGTTATCTTTGAATAGTTGAATTCCTTAGAATAAAGTTAGCTTTCTACAGTGTTTTTTTTATGAGAACTTTTTTGAAAGCAATAAATTACCCCACTTATAGTTAACAGAATTTAATGATTAATGGCTTATTTTCTTCATTTTTTAATGCAATTAATAGAACACCAAAAAAATATTTCAGTTTTTATTTTAAAAGTACAGTAAAATCTAAAATTCAAAACTAGGTGTCAACATCTAAAAATAGTTTTAGCGCATTTTTCTTATGCCTAAATCTTCTACCCTTTGCAAGAAAAAAAAATGAATTTTCTGTAGTCGACTTTGGGGGGCCAGTACTCCCTCCCTGGTGGATATATGACCTTTAAACTTTGATATGTTCTTGTACATGTCCCTTATCTGTATACATTCTTAGCTCTATATCTCAACGTTGAAGTGTTTAGCAGCCATTCTTGAAAAAGGTTAAATAGTTGAGCATAAGAAAAATGCGCTAAAACCATTTTTAGATGTTGACACCTAAGTTTTGAATTTTTGATTTTACTGTACTTTTTAGATAAAAACTGAAATATTTTTTGGTTGTTCTCTTAATTGCATTAAAAAACGAAGAAAATAAGCCATTAATCATTAAATTCTGATAACTATAAGTGGGGTAAAGTTGCTATCAAAAAAGTTCTCATAAAAAAAACACACTGTAGAAATCATATCCCATATGAATTTTGGGATCAGATGGACCATCTAGATATACTATTTCTTTTATTGTATATTGTGTTTGTGTATGTATGTATGTCTTTTAAAGAGTTGTTTTAATATGAAATATGAATCTCTGAATAAAATGCTAATATATCAATATTTTCAAAAGATTTAGTTTAATTCTAGAAAAAAAATTAGTTTTATTTGATTTAAGAAAATTAAATTTAGTCAAAAGAAAGTTAGAATCCAAAGTGAAATTTTATTATTATTATGAGTTTTACCAAATATTTTAAGGTAATAGGTTAATGCTCAGCATACAAAAGCCTCCTTTTGACCTGAGAATGACAGTTGGCAGCCAATCCTGGCGTAACAAACATCTGATATATAGAGAGTCAAAATAAAATTATACAAAACATAATACCTTATATCTAACTGGAGGCCTCAAGGGGCTCTCGAGGTGGGAGGGGTGAATAAAGTCCACCATTCACCCTATTCTTAATTTTAGTTTTAAAAGAAAATTTGGTTGGATCACTTTGTCAAAGGGCGGTTTATCTTCGAAGAGTCGTACTACCCTCCGAAAGCCTTCCCAGGACCTATGATAAGCCATATTGTAAAGGAGAACCAAATCGGTTCAGAAGTTAGCAAAATCAGCCAGACAGTAACCCTGTCACTTTCGTATATGGTTTTTGATAATGATGATCAAATGTCGAAAAACAATTGTGTTCAAAATAAAAATATGCAAAACATTATACCTTATGTCTAACTAAAAGCCTCTAGAGTCACTTAAAAAGAAAAAAAATGGTTGGGTCGCTTTCTATCTATCTCTCATGCCAACCTGACAAATGGCCTGAACCTATCAGGAATCAGTAAAAAGCAGGCCCTCGTGTAAAACTAAAGATTTATGCAACCTAAGGTTTATGTATTTAACATTTGCAAATTGAATTGCAATTTTCCAAACAAAGATATCTACCATGCAACAAATAAATACCAGCAATGGATGTAAGATATACGTGGATATTATGACAGGGGAAATATTGTCGTCAATTTAGCTTGCTTACATGGAACTTGGTCAGTTTATTCATCCAGTAGAATGGGAGGGGATGTGGCAAAGGGAGTTTAAGTTGTTAACCGTTGTTTAATTTCGATGAAAGTTTAACTTTATTAGAGAACATGAAAATTTGGTGTAAGGTCAAAGTATTAATGTATTCATTATACAAGCATTCAATTTGGTATGTTTTTATTTTGAAGCTCCTCTGTGAGTAATTGTACATATCTGTAATGTAAGGTTTAAGGCAGAATGTTATCTTAAGTCAAGATAGTTTCACTTCCCTAAACATCCCATTTCCTTTCCTACGCCTACCCTTTCAAAATATATAAGAAATATTAGAAAAGTTTTTTTTCGCTTCGTATTATAGACAGCTTTCCGTGGATATTGATATGAAAAATTATATTATAAAAATAAGTTTTGTTAGCCCTAACTGATATTAATATCGTGATTTTAATTTTTCGTTGAAAATTGTCTGTAATACGATACTATACATAATTTTTCGGTATGGCTCAAAACTAATACTAATCTTGCTAGGCTATACTGAAAAGGCTGCGCTACTTATGTTGTGTATGTTTTTTTTACTGATTATGATTGTTTGCATGTATATATGCAATGCATACCAACAATAAATTTCAGTTTTTATCACTTGTCTTGTCTCTACAATTGAAGGTAAAATCCTTTAATTCGCCTGAGGACCACCAGTAGTTTAATTTCTATGTTGAAGATAAATGTATTATCAAATGTTTGTATCATTTAATTATTGCCAGTAGAGAATAAAATTAAGTTTTCAAAGTATTTTATAAACTACAAGGTTGATCATATCATTAACAATTTTTTCCTTTTCAAGCATCATTTTCTGCCTTTATATTTTAAAAATTTCGTTAATTTTACTTATCTTTTAAATGTAAATTAGATTAATATGATTCATGTAATTTAGACTGAAGAGGGTGCCATGTTCACCGAAATATATTTCAATAAATAACTAAGTATCAGAGATTTTTCACTTCGTGAATTTATCATTTTCAAAGTTAAAGAGGTTGGTTGGGGGCGAATATATCGGTTTTCCAACAATGACCGGTTTGATGGTCTTTAAACACAAAAAAAAATTATATAAGTGTGTCTGTACGATCTTGCTAACCGCTCGAACGATATGGTTCTCCTTTAAAGTGAAGTTTTTGTCTGGGTCATGTGAAAGATCATAACTTTTTTTCTTCGGGTGGTTACATCCAAAGAAAATTCGCACTTTTAACATTTAATATTCAAGACTAGTAATTTTCTTTGTCTTTTTAAAACTAAACAAAAAAGTGGTGGATAAATTGAAGAAGCCCCCCCCTTCCCCCTTCTATTCAAATGGAAAGCTTCTAGATGATAGGGGCGCAGCAGCTAGTAGATAAATACAGTTTGATATTCAATTTAATATTTAATTTTTAAAAAAATGATAATATAAATTACATATTTTAAAGAAAATTTTAGAATTTTAGTATCTCAAACAAAAGATTATTATTTATTGTTTTAAAATCATTCAGTAAAATAACAAAGCTAAATTATCGTAAACTGTTTGTATAAATTGATATTTTCTTTTGATATAAGTAATTTTTTTTTGTAAACAATGAATTTATTTTCTTTATTATTTTTGTACTATTAATATTCAAAAAAGTCTTTTATACTATTTTTTTATTTAAACTTAAAAAAAACACATATTTTAGAAAAATCAGATATTTATTCCATAAATTAATATTTTCAATCAGATTACAATAAAATAAGATTTTTAATTCTTACAATTTGTTTTTAAATAACTTTAACTTTAACATTAGCAAATACTTAAAAATAAATAAAAATGTTAAACTATAGCTTACAATTTATTACAAGATTTGAAGGATCTAATGTATTTTTAGTAACCCAGCTAGACTTAAACGAAAAAAAAACTCCATTTGAACCTTTGTCCTATATACTAACGGCTCTAGTGGCTCTTTAAAAGTTTTTTTTATTTCATGTCTATGTTGAGTTCAAGTCTCTACGTAAAAGCAAAAATAGTATTTTTTTTGTTTTTTTTGTGTGAATTCTCTTTGGAGGGTGGTGGTACCCTCCACCAAAATATTTATAAACCTTTCTGGGACCTATAAGCAGCTACCCTGTAAAGGAGAACCTGATCGTAAAAACACATAAACACACAGACAAACAGACAGACATCCTGTTACTACACTATAAGGATATAGCCTTTTTAAAACTCCTCAAAACCAAAAATCCTCTCCATTTTATTTTTAAAACGCTACTTTAGATGAAAAATCCTCCTATATTTACATAATAATAAATATCAAGGATAAAAAATAAAAGCACACTTATTAACAGAAAACATTTTTATAGTCAAGTAAGAAATATAAAGAATGAAATTTTCTACGACATCTTTTATAGGCCAAACGGCTTGACGCACAGGTAACGTAAGCACATCGTTATAACGAACAAAACAAATTAAGAACAGTCAAGATCTCAGTGAGCGTGCGCCTTGAAGAAAAAACCATGCACAAAATAGCTCTTCTTTGCGCATTTACTTTCGATGTGAGATCCTTTAGTATGCCTTTGTGTGTCTGTTTTAGCGATGAACATTAAGTTTCAATAAAGTAGATGGAAAGTTATGTATCGCATCCTATTATAGATAACTTTCCGTAAATACTAAAATAGAATATTTAAACAGTTTGTTAGACCATAGAAGCCTGAGGCCCGGGCTAACAAAACAGTTACTAATTTTATGATTTTATTTAATATTCGTAGAAAATTGTCTGTAGTTCGATGCTATGCATAATATTTCAGTATGGCCGAGAACATCCACCGTTTTTTAATTGGTTTCGAAGGCACTGGCTAAAAAACTGGTTTTAATCTTATAATTGTACATTCTATATCCGCGGAAAGCTGTTTATAATACGATGCGAGAAATAACTATTCTGTGTATTTCTAACTTGAATCTCATTATTTTTATACATACTTTAAGAAAATTAATGAAAGCTCATATTCATTTCAATTGAGTATGAAAAATACTCGTTTATTTTAATCAGAAATTAATTTTTATCTTATAATTAAAATTTCATACATATTTACTTGATAAAAAATTAAAAACTTTAACATAATTTAGAAATTGAAAGGTATTATGACAAGCAAATGGCAGAATAGGGTTTATATTGAATTAAACAGAAAATTTAGTAGAAAAATTCCTTTTCTGACATTCATTTTTCACAATACCTTTCTATGTCAATGGTCTCAATATATAAAAAAAGTAAAATAGAATAATAGTATAAGCAAAATACATTAATTTTGTGAGAGGTTGGTTTCAAGATTTCCTGAAAGGTTAATTAAATGGCTTAGTAAATAATTATAACGTTCATATTTTCTTAATTTTATATTGGCTAAAATTATATAAATTTTTTTTCAAACTATTTACTACATAAATTAACAATGATGACAACATCCATAAATTCGAAGCACTGAAACGGTAGGACAAGAGTTGAATCAAAATTGTAAGTAAATTTGTTGAAAAACAGGATAATGTTTATGGACATACTTACCTTTTATAATCAATATATCAAAAATCTGATCAATCGGATTTTGACATCACATTAAAAATGTTTAAAACTATTATAGAGTTGCTACGCTTTCTAAATCGTACCTAACTACTAAAGGAATCACCATGCAAAGTTTGAAATCGATAGGACAATTCGATTATTCCTAAATTAATGAAAAAAGCTATTTGTTCCGAACGGACGGACCTACCCTATTTATAGAAAAGCTTCGCTCTTAACAATATCACCCAATCGAATGTAGTGACATTATGTTGATTTATCGCAATAAATGGTTGTCACATTTAACATATTATCGACATGCTTTTGTATAACCCAGACAACAACCTGGCCCAAGTGGTGGAGACCATGTTTATATGCTAGAAAATTGCTTTCTACTCTTTTTGTAGTGACTTGGCTGTGGTAATATTTTCGACTTATTTTGCGGATATTTACAGACCTTATTGAAAGTCACCACAGGGTCCCCGAATCCTCATCCCGTGCGTTAAGTTATATACAGCTCGTTCTTCCTCTATTCATTTACTTTAATTACTACTACTTTATTATAACTACTATATGCCAGAAATTGAAAATAGTCTTTACAGGAGTTTTTCTCTCATTATTTCAATTATGTATTTATTTCCTAGCAGTATAGCTCATATTAAAGTAAATAAATAGAGGGGGCAGGGGTTAAAAACTGTATTTTCACGGTGTAGGGACCCGGTGTCTACTTTCAATAGGGTATTTGAACATCAGCTAATAACGTCGGAAACATTAACTCGGCTAGCCAAGTCGCTACAAAAGAGCAAAAAGCATTTGCTAGAAGACGAAAAAAGTCTCTACCACTGGAACCAGGTAGATATCTGGGTTATACATCTATGCTTTATATACATTTATTTAGCTCATATTATTGTGACACTACTTATAGGTATCCTATTTACATTATTAGGATAATATTGTAAGACTGTAAGAAACGTAGGCAAAATAATTGGATGTAATAGATAATAATCGGGTCATGATATTGTGGTAATACGACACCCAGACGGACAGGCCGTTTACAGAGTTGCTTCGCTGTGACTTATGATAACAAACCCCCTGCACTAATCCTATTATATCACCATCTATCTCATGACCGCTGTTGACCCCGCAACCCAGCGGTCAAACTGGCCTGCCTAAATGTGGGGAGGGGACTCAAACATGCAACTATCACGCGTCCCTCACGCGCTTATATAACCGGGAGGCGTTGCCTCCCCTTTTACCACCGCTGCCCCCACAGCCTGTCTACCGCCGGGAGCTAAGCCCTAGCGCCCCACACCCCCTTCAAACCTAACCATTGTCATAATCTGTTGTATATATATAGTAAACATAACTTGTAAATATTATTCAGTTTAAATATATAATTTCTGTATGCTTGAATCCTGCTTGTTTATTTTGGTAGAATAATTAAAGGCTAGGGCTCGTTGAATCCGAACTCGTTACCCTGTGGGCCGAGAACGCTCGGCTTACCAGAACTTGGTGTCAGCGTGTTTCAATCGAGCCTTACAGAAACTAGCCTATTCTACCTCTGATTGGACCCTTTGGCAAGTAAGGGGACAATCAGCCGCCAACTGACCCGTGAGACGGCCTTTTTAGGTCGAATTTCCATCATTTTGAACGCAATATGTGGGCCTCTGGCCTACGGCAAGCAGATTTAGCCTGCTAAAAGCGCCAGTTAAGACGCTTTTTCCGTGCCGTGTAGGAGTAGTGCTAGGTGCGCAGCCACGGCAATTGGATAATTTAGCTCAGACGGCTACAGAACTGAGTCTAAATTGGCAAGTGTAGCTGGGACAAGCCCCAGGACACCCAGGCCAAACCTACGAGACAGACAGCTGGGTGCTGGTCTCCCTAAGAAGGCAATGTGTGGCTGCGAAGCTTCAGCACACAAGTAAGCCCTACCACTGCGACGGATAGCAGATTTTGAGCCACAGGCACGGCAGGACGGGACATTCCCTGCCGCTGCCTCCCAGGATTCGAACCCGAGGCGCTGCAGGACGGGCCATTCCCTGCCGCCATTTTCGGGATTCGAACCAGCGGCGCTGTAGGACGGGTCATTCCCTACCGCCGTCACCCCTCTGAACCTTGCAGGACGGACATTCCCTGCTGCCAGTGCTTCCAGAATCACACCTAGAGCTCCTAGTGATAACAACACATAAGTGTGTATAAATGTCAACCAAGTGATAAAAAAAATAAATATAAAATTGTTGACCCAGTGATAATTAATAAGCTCTAGTGATTCGAAGCTACAGCCTAAGCCACCATGGTAAGCGATACCACCATAGCTGCGGTTCGGCCACCACCAAAGTTTCTGCCAACCCCAGCCGAACGAGAGGCCCCCTTGTCTCAAGGGCAGGACCTACACTTCCCCTGCCATGTCAGGGTGAGGTTTCCTACTCCTGACCCTGCCCAGCATGTACAGGTTGATGCCATGATTGATTCTGGCAACCGTGTACCAGGGTCTGCTGTAATTTCTGAGCACCTCATGCACGCGATGGGCGTGCAACGCATGTTGATTCCGGACAACACCCAAATCCTGACTGCTAATGAGGAAGGTCAGCCCCTCCAGGTAATAGGAAAGTTAAAAGAGTTATATATGGCAGTCTCACACACTCTTATACTCCATCTATACCACGTGACTGTGGTCCGGAACCTCTCACACCCTCTGAACCTAGGAGGGTATTTTCTCAAGGAGTTCGGAACTAGGCTCTGTTTCGACATGCAACCACCTTGCTTGTGGGTGCGTGGGGAGTTTATCCCACTCCGTGGCGTCCCCATTGACCGGGAGACAGCCGAGAGAGAGCTAAGTTATGAGGGGCCTCTGCCAGGCCCCCTGCCTGAGCAGCCGCGTGTGGTTGAGAAAGGCACACACTGGGTGGACGCTGAGCTCAACGCACACAAGGGAGCTAACCTGCTAGCCATGGGGTTGCCCCCAGTGCCCAAGGTGCCGAGGGAGAGCCTGCCAACAACGTTCCCTGAGATTGCCAGCCCTCCAGAACCAATCTTCTCCGCCGACACCTTTATTAACGGCCAGCCGTGTCCACCTGGCCCCCTCTACCTGGGACCTCCAGCCAGTCCACCAGCCAAGCCCGAGTCCAGACCCGTCAAGTCGCGGTCTGATGTACCCGGAGCCACACTCAACTCTCAGGCCTCAGCCTCTCCCGGCGCCGTGCCCGTCAAGTCGTGGCCGGCTGCCTCCGGAACCATGCATGGCTCCGCTACCTCAGCCTCTCCGAGCGCCGAGCCCGTCAAGTCGCGGCCGGATGCCCACGGAGCCAAAGCTGGACCCAGCACTTTGGCCTCTCCCAGCGCCGAGCCCGTCAAATCGTGGCCGGACGCCCTCGGAGCCACACCTGGCTCCGACACGTCAGCCCCTCCAGAAGCCGAGCCCGTCAAGTCGCGGCCGGTGGTTCCCGGAGCCAAAGCTGACCCCGCACCAGCCACGTATAGGCTAAGCGCTGTCACCCCAACTGATGGCCAGCCACCCCAGCTCCGCACAGCCAAGCGGGTGGTCCTGCCTGGCCGCGGGGTCATGGCGGTCCCTGTTGAGCTAGTAGGCTATCGCACCAAGGATGCCATCCAACTAGCTGCCCCAGAACAGAGGTTTGGGGAGGATCTTGTTATCCCAGAGGGCCTGTATGCCCACAGGCCTGGCTCCGCCACTGTGTTTAGAGTACTGGTGGTCAATGAAGGGGAGATGCCCCTCTTGCTGGATGCTGGCCTCCCAGTGGCTGGGGAGCTGGTCAAACCTGACATTCTAGAGGTCTCTGATACGCCTCCCCCGCGTCTCCACTCGTTCCAAGAACCGGCTGAGCCTCCAGAAATGCAGGAGTTGTGGGAGGCCCTGGAGATGGAAGACAATGAGTTCCTACGCAAGGACCCCTTGCTCAAGAAGGAGGTCTGGACTATGTTGTCAGAATACAGAGACGTCTTCTCCAATTCTACCCCCGGCTGCACAGATGTGGTTGAGTTGCAGCTGCGCCTCAAGCCAGGGACCCAGCCGATCCGCCAGAGATTTAGGGATCTGAACCCGCGGCAAGAGGCTGAACTGGAGAAACAACTGGACACCTGGCTACAGGAGGGAGTTATAGAGCCGTCAGACTCCGCCTGGAGCAGCCCCCTGGTGCCCATCAAGAAGAAGGACGGGAGCACCCGCTGGGCCGTCGACTACAGAGCCCTCAACAATTGCCTGGAACTGGACAGCTACCCCCTGCCTAGGATCCAGCAGTTGGTGGAACGAGCTGGCGGGCACCGTGTCTACAGTGCTTTAGACGCGGTGGCCGCATACTACACCATCCGTGTGTCCGAGGACAGCCGGCCCTGCACCGCCTTCACCACCCCCAGGGGCTTGTATCAATGGAAAAGGATGCCCTTTGGCCTGGCTACGGCACCGTCTGTCTATTCCAGGTTTATTGCAGGAGTCCTAAACCCACTAGGCACAGCCAACCTCCAGTCATACCTTGACGACGTCCTGACCTTCCACCAGGATACCTGGGCCCACCTGGCCAGGCTCCGAGAGGTCTTGGAAGCCCACCGCAGGGGAGGGATCCGCCTCAAGCCAGCCAAGACCAAGCTGTTCCGATCCAAGGTGGATTATCTGGGCCACACCCTCAGCCGTGAGGGGATAGCCATGCAGGAGGACTATATTGACCGTATCTTGGACTGGCCAGCCCCCAGCACCCCCAAGGATTTGCTGGCGCTGCTGGGGTTCTTTGGATACTACCGCCTGTTCATCCCAGAGTATGCAGACCTCACCTACGAGATGAATCGGCAGAAGACGGCCAAGACCCTAACCTGGACGCCTGAGATGGAAGCCCAGCTGCTGCAACTCAAGGACAAGTTCCGCAAGGCCCCCATCCGAGCGCCGCCCAGGTTTGATTTGCCAGCGGTGTTCCAGCTCACCACAGACTTCAGCAGCCGCGCCATCTCTGCCATACTGAGTCAATGTCAGGATGGCAAGGAGAGGCTGATTGCCGCCGTGGGGCGCAAGACAACCGACCCTGAGACGCGCTACCCGTCCTGGAAGGGAGAGATGGCCGCCATTATGTATGGGATCCGAAAATTCCACGGCATCTTGTCCTACCGCAGCTTCCAGATCAACACTGATTCCTCCGCCTTGCTACAGATGAAATCACTGAACACATCCACAGGGATGGTGGCCCGCTGGCAGGAGGAGCTAGCGGCCTTAGACTTTACCGTCTGCCACAGGCCTGGCACCCAGAATACCAACGCCGACGCCCTCAGCCGCCGGGAAGATGCCAACATGCCAACGGCTAGCGCCGAAGAATTAGCAGAGCAGGCTGAGTATATCCACAACCTTTGCCAGCTAGGGGAGTCCGCAGCTAGCCGGCCCCCTGCCGCCCGACTGGATCCAGCTAGAGTATTGGAGGCCCAGACACAGGACCCCCTTCTGCTCCGTGTCCGCCAATGGGTGGCTGATGGCAAAGCCCCAACTAAGGCTGAGCTGCGTGGCAAGGAACAAGACGAGCAGCAGTACGCCAGCCGCTTCCCAGCCCTGGGGCTTGACGAGCATGGCTGCCTCACCACCACTGACCAGACTCTGACAGGGGAGAGGACAAGATACCTGCTGCCTTCGGCCCTCCAGCAGGACGCATTCTTTCTAGCCCATGGGACCCCCATGGCTGGGCACTTTGGGATGGACGCGACTATCGCCCGCGTTGCCATGCACTTCTGGTGGCCCAACCTGGCCCGTGACGTCCGTCTGATGGTACAAACTTGCCCTGAGTGTGTCCAGAAAGTTACCAAGGAGAGACTGAAGCAGGGGATCCACGTGCCCTCCCGCCAGGGGTATCCACAGCAAGTCCTATTCATCGACCTGGTGGGGCCACTGCCAGAGACCCCAGCTGGGAACCGCTACATCCTCACCTGCCAAGATGGGTTCAGCCGGTTTGTCAGCCTCTACGCCATCCCCAACAAGCGCACCCTCACGGTGGCTGAAGCCCTGTTGCACCGCCACCTGGCCACGTTCGGATGCCCCCTGAAGATCCATTCCGACAATGGAATGGAATTTACCGGCCAGGTATTCCAGGAACTGGCCTCCAGGCTTGAGATTGGCCTGACACATCCACCACCCTACAACCCGCAGTCCAACCGAGTGGAGAGGTTTCATAGGACGCTCAACACAGGCATGCGCCTGTTCCTAGACAGAGACGATAACAACTGGGAGCCCCACCTGCCTGCCATCGCCTTCGCATACAACACCAAGGCCTGCAGATCCACTGGCGTGACCCCGTTCCTGGCCTTCTTTGGGAGAGAGGCCAAACTTCCGGTGGACATGGTACTACGGCTGCCAGAGACCGAATATGCTTCAGTTCCAGCCAACGTCCAAGCTCTCTTGCAGCGCTACTATGCAGTGTATGATGCCATCCAGCAGAAGGAGGAGGGAGCCATCCGGAGGAGCGCGGCAGCTTACGAAGGCACGGCCAAGTATGAGGTTGGAGACTTGGTCTGGTACCTGGCCCCCCGCCTGGTGCCAGGGAAGGCAGCCAAGATTACCAAGAGATGGACTGGCCCCTGGAAAGTAGTGAGGAAAGCTACAGAAGTCCATTATGTCATCAAACCTGCCTCTCCAGTAGCCAGGATCTCAGAAGTTACCGCGCATGTAGGCCGACTGCGCAAATACACTGGAGATGTGACTGCCCACCAGATCCCAGCAGACATCCAAGTTGATATGGACGGCGACGAGGATGCCACCGAGCTGCCAGTTGGAGCGGCGGCGCCCGCAGCTAGCGACCCAGGACAGCTCCCAGTGCACCAGCCAGCCGCAGCCGCCCCACAGCCTAGCGGCCAGGATCGTGACCCAGTAGAGGAGAACCTGCAGGAGCAGCCCAACGAACCACCGCCGCCGCCGCCCGCTCCAGAGCCACCCAGAGATGCCATCTGGAATCCTGACGCGGACATGGAGAACCTGCCAGCCAGCAGCGAGCCTGTAGGAGAAGAACCAGCCACTGCGATGGAAGAGGCCGCCCCAGAAGATGAAGCCGAAGCCATGTGCCCCCTGCTGATGACAGCCATCCCCATCCGGGTAGGAGCTAGGAGACCAAGCAACCTGAATCAAGCAGGCGCCCCCATGGAGTTCTATGCGCCCTTTGCCATCGTCATTCCCCCCTTAGGAACCACCAGAGTCTGCCTAGGCCTCCGTGTCCAGTTACCAGCCGAGGCAGAGCTAATCCTGCAGATGAGGCAAAATTTCCAGCGGCGGGGCTTGGCCGTCGCCAACCCACGCCTAGAAGCCAACCAGGAGCTGACAATGCTGATAACCAACCACAGTCAGACCGAGCAACGAGTGTCCCAGGGAGCCTGTGTAGCCCGAGCTGTCCTCCATCGAGCTGTGCCCCAAGAACTGCCTGTCCTGCGCAGGCATAGGCTGTCGTATCCCCAGGTTCAAGGCCTGGTGGCTCAGGAGCCACGCAACCCTTGAAGGGGAGGTTGTGGTAATACGACACCCAGACGGACAGGCCGTTTACAGAGTTGCTTCGCTGTGACTTATGATAACAAACCCCCTGCACTAATCCTATTATATCACCATCTATCTCATGACCGCTGTTGACCCCGCAACCCAGCAGTCAAACTGGCCTGCCTAAATGTGGGGAGGGGACTCAAACATGCAACTATCACGCGTCCCTCACGCGCTTATATAACCGGGAGGCGTTGCCTCCCCTTTTACCACCGCTGCCCCCACAGCCTGTCTACCGCCGGGAGCTAAGCCCTAGCGCCCCACACCCCCTTCAAACCTAACCATTGTCATAATCTGTTGTATATATATAGTAAACATAACTTGTAAATATTATTCAGTTTAAATATATAATTTCTGTATGCTTGAATCCTGCTTGTTTATTTTGGTAGAATAATTAAAGGCTAGGGCTCGTTGAATCCGAACTCGTTACCCTGTGGGCCGAGAACGCTCGGCTTACCAGAATATATTTATTCTATAAAAATATAGTCTTAAATTTTATGAATAAGTCATTTTTTAATAATTGGTTTCAAATAAAAAAAAATAATAAACCAAAATGCAGTAAATTGGTGATGAGGCAAACTGAAAGCGTTAATTGTTGGATTTTTAACCTACTATTTGAACTAAAATATCAGTGTACTGTACACAACCCTGTTAAGAACTAGCTGTGTATGGCTAACTCACTGGATTAATGGTTTAAGATAGTTGACTATTCATATGCTAATATGATATGTGCTTACCTCTCAGCAATACAGGGATAGGTAAATCAAACATAAATTTATCTTTATTACTTTAATTAAGTCTTTGAGCATATAGATTTTTTCCATTGATCTGTATTTATATTTTTAGTTTACGGCTAGGGTATGAATAGGTTTACTGTAATTAAAGGAAATTCTTAGTTAAAATACAAAAAATATATGATTAATCGTTGAAGCCCCCCCCCCCCGATGGTGTTTTCTGTGAATGTCTAAGAAATGTTCCAGGTAAAAATCTGCAGGTCCTAAACCTCAAGGTCTCCAGCTAACCTCAAATGACTCCTGTGAACCGCAATTTTTGACTTAGAGACTAGAAATCTTAAACCTATTTAGATGTTAAATTTTGAAATCCGCTGCCGTTTTTCCACTAACCGCCGACAGCTTCTATGGACAAAATTTTTAGAATACATGTCCTTGAGTCTGCAAGTATATTTAGCCAGGGAGGGAGGGGACATTGGGCTGTTTATAACAATAGTCCCAAAGATTTATGATAACGTATTATCCTTCGTTGAATTAACAACTTTGGGAACTTTTTTTTTGAAGTTTGCTTGCTTGTTTCATTAAGTTGAGTGTTCAAAAGTTTCAACCACTAATTGTAATCTACATAAAGAGTAATAATATATATCATTAGTAGGAATGTACATAAGTTTATCGGCCATTGTCTTATCCCTTTAGATCCCTGATAATTAGCAGCAAATGAATTTGTGAGCAAATATCATTTACACATACCAAGTATGATTATATACAAACAAGGATCACAACATCCATAAAAGCGAAGCACTGAAACGGTAGGAAAAACGAACATTTACACTTGTATAGTGTTATATCTCAATTATCAAGATATATAAGCATAAAAGTCGAAGAAATTGTAAGTAAATTTGTAATAAATGACAAGTATTGAATAATATTTATAAATTAGGCTTAATTTTTAAAAATGTAGTGGGCATTTTATGAAAAGGCGTTTTTTTAGATAGGCGTTTTCTGAGATAGGCGTTTTTTGAGATGACCCGGACGGACAGAGCTTCTACAAGCTCGGGGCAACGCCATAAGTAAACCATTAAATTACATTGACACTTGATTTAGAATTTTAAATAAAATGAAAAGATTATTGTACAATTTGTATCAATCTAGAATCTTTGTTGTTAAAATTATGATATTGTTAACAGATAATCTTATTTTATGGTTTATTAGTAGTTGCGCCCCTAGCATCTAGGGGCTCTATATTCGAAAGGATATGGAATGGCCAAAAAATAGCCTAAAGTTATCTAAGGACCTATAATAAGCCTCACTGTAAAGGCAAACAATATCGATTCAACTGATAGCGAGATTCTTCGCTACAGATGTAAAGAAATCCTTATTTTTTACACAAATGAAGTTTTAGAAATTAGGTCAAATAGGAAGAAAAACATAAGATTTAAAAATAACATTGTTTCGCTTATTTAGCAGGATATTAAGGCAGGAATCTAAAGGGATAAGACAATGGACAATAAATTGATGTCCATCCCCAATGATAATACACAAAATTTTTCCTTCTGTAGATTCAAACTAAAGGTTAAAACGTTTGAAGACTCAATTTCATAAACAATACAGTCTAAATTTACTAAAGTCCCCAAAGTTGTTAAGCCAACGAATAAGAAAATGTTATTATAAAACTATGGGGACTAGTGTAAACCAGCCCATTGTACCATCTTTCTCTGATATTAGCAACATTTTCTTACTATGTACATGAGATAAGTAGGCTACTCTAGTAAAAAAATCTTTTTGCTTTAATCAGGGACACGGAACCAGAGGTGGATTCTTTAAAAAAAAATAGGGTCACTTAGTGAGGCAAAATGATTTTTGTGAAAAATCCTCCAAAATCGCATAAAAAATCTACAAAAATTAAATAAAACCATAAAGGGGTTTTGAACATAAGATTTTGTTTAATTTTTGCAGATTTTTGTGTGATTTTGGAGGATTTAAAAAAAGCAATTTTGCCTCACTAAGCGCCCCTAATTTTTAAAAAAGAATCCACCTCAGGATTCTGACAAACAATTCTTCCACACCCCTTCTTACCCTTTTCCCTTTAGTAAAGGCACAAAACAAGTTTGACGCCACTAAAATATCTAAATTTTCAGCATTTTCAAATGTAATCTCGGCCCGTGACTATAATATTTGCAAAAAAAACAGAATATTCCAGAACAATTGAAAAATTGTAATCGATATAAAACATGAATTATACAATAAAATTGTAAGTACAGAATATGTACCCAATCATAAATTCCAAAATTATTATGACTTTTGGTTCTGTCAATCCATTACAACATAAAAGTTTCCTGGTTTTATAGTATTTTCATTTTCAGTTCAGTTACTTTTTTTCACTCATGCAGATGCTACTTTTTACTTAAAGAAAGTACTTAAAGAAAGTAATAAGCAAAAGATTATATAAGTTTAAACAAAATTTTACAAATAAATTTTTGCAAAATTGCTCAAATAAGGGATTTTGTTTCAGGACATACTTACATTTTTTATGACTTGATTATAGAGGTGCTTCGTTATAATATTGTACTTTGTTGTCCTAAGATCATCATTGCTAAAAAAAATAAGAAATAAAAATGAGGATGTTTTAAATGGACGTACGGTCTTTATGGGATAATTCTAAATTGTTAAAATTAACGTTAAAAGGTAACTGTTACGTACGTACGTACGTATGGACAGGCCCAAATTGTAGAATAAGGTTCGCTCTTAAAAAAAATGAATTGTGACCAGGGAAATGTACAAAATCTTTTACTTTTTTTTTATTGAATTCTGAGTACTGAAACAGAATATGAATAAGATTTTATCTAACATACTAGCGGCAGCGCCCCTAGCATCTAGAGGCTCTGCATTCAAAGAGATAAGAAGGGTTTACAAGTATGGTCTAAAAAGGCTTAACTCTAAAAATAAATCAACCTAAAACCATCCCAGTGCCTATAGGAAGTTTCCCTTTAAAGGAGAATACAATCCTTGAAATCGTATGCCTCTTTTTATAGTGGTATAGAAACAAGGATGACAACATCCATAAAAGCGAAGCACTGAAACGGTAGGACAAACGGACATAAACACTTGTATAGTGTCTGAACTGAAAAATCAGAATATAAAAGTATAAGAGTCGACGCAAAATTGTAAGTAAATTTGTTGAAAAACTGCTTGATACAGAATAATGTTTATGGACATACTTACATTTTTAGGACTTGATTATAGAGTTGCTTCGCTTATAATATTGTTCTTTGTTGCCCCAGGAATCAATATACCAAAAATCAGATCAAACGGATAATTAGATCACATAAAAATTTGTTGTTAAAAAGTAGAAAAATCAACATGTTTAAAATGGACGTACGGACATTCTGGTAATGATTATAGAGTTGCTACGATTTCTAAATCGTACTTAACTACTACAGAAATCATCATGCAAAGTTTAAAATCGATAGGACAATTCTAACATGCCTGAATTAACGAATAAAAGCTATCTATCTCGGACGGACGTACGGACGGGCCGACTCTAATTATAGAAAAGCTTCGCTTTTAAAAAAGGATGATTGATATCGATAAAAGAGAAGCCTTAGTTTATATATAAGTAAAACATTGATTAAATAAAAAATTAAAGCGCTGAACAATTTGAATATCTTGATTTTTTTACCTCTAACTATTTTAACCAACTAATTGAAAAAGATTGAAACAAAAATATTCTAAAATCATCTTAAATCTAAAAGATTAAATAGCCTAAAACCAACCCGGGACCAAAGTGAAGCTTCCTACATTGGCAAACTCAATCCGGTACAGTTGTTATTCTTCAGATATAAAAAAAATCATTAGTTTATAATTATATAATAGGATTATACCTCTAATATTGTCCTCATTTATTTGTCAGTTCGTTTATCCTGTATAATGGGTGCGATGTTTTTAAGTGGGTTGATGGTGGTTTTTGTTATTTTAGCAAGCTGGGAGTATGCAAATAATGTGTAACAGCCAAGTTATTATTTATCGATTCCAATTCAATATACCTCTTTTTCATTTTTATTAGAATACGCCTCCCAACTAAAGAGCAAAAAGAAAGGAATAGTGTAAAACAATGTAACCCTATTAACACATCAATACTTTTTATCTCTCTCAGAATAATGCCTGGTAGCCTGGCTTGAAATATCACTTTGTTTTATCAACACATCAATACCCGTATGAATCAGATGAATAGGATGATTTTATTACAAAAAATTGTAGTTAAAAAGGTTAAAAGTATACATGATTTTAATGGATGTACGGGCATTCTGGTAACGAGTTGCTACACTTTATAAATCGTACCTAACTACTACAGAATTACCATGCCAAGTTTGAAATCAATAGGACAAATCTAACATCGGGAAGAGCTCTTCGTTGTGGACAAACGAACCAAATCTAATTTTAGAAAATCTTCGCTTTTGATAATAAAGCCTGTCTTATGGAAGATGTATGTACTGTGATTATATTTTCATATTCAGGTCATAACTATCTTTATCAATGTAATAGGGTCATCTTAATTTGAGTTGCCTTTTGTGTACGCATTTTCCTCGGTGTTTCCTCATCTTAATATTTACTACTAGCTAAAAAAGATTCAAACACAAAAAAAATCAAAATTTGAAAAATTAAATTGAAAATTATAAATCGTTTATACATTCAAATTTAGATTTTTTTTGAAGTTTGAAGTTTTTTAGCTAGTAGTAAATATTGAGATAGGAATAGGAAATACTGAGGAGACTGTGTACACAATCGGCAACTCAAATTCAACTGACCTGTAATAGTGTCTGCTATCTAAAAGAATATTTAATCATCAAAGTAACCCACTTTTATTAGAGCAGCTACTCTTTTAGTTTTCATAATAGAATTACTCATTTTCAGTACAGCATCTATCTGTACGTTAATTTTTGCACTCAAATAGCGAAGCTAATCTTCAACAGAAGTCGTCAATATGTCTGTACTGAAATACCTCGCTACCCGTAGGGCCGAACTAACTCTCATTCACATTAAAGCTTCATTTAGGTAATAGGAAGGTTTTAATTTTTCTCCTCAAAAGCATTAAAAGTTGTGATAAATAAAACAATGTTATCAAATGGAAAAAGAATAAAAATAGGAGACAGAAAAATTATCCATGTCAAATGTCAAGGCTACAAAATAAAATTAACCTTTACCACAGATAAAACTACGAGTTCTAAATACAATTTGAACCAAAACAGAAGCACAGCATTATAACAGGGCAGCTCAGATGTATATATAACTGTGATTTTTATTGTAAAGCGACTCTAGATCCTGGTAAAAAGTTTAGCAGCCAGATTGTATTACATTGGTTTGAAAGTTGTGACATGAGTATTATTCACTTCCTACACTACAGACTTGATTACAGTTTAAACCTATTTGACCGAAGCTTTTTTTGCCTATAAAAAATGACGTCATACTAGCCTACCATTGGTCAATTAAAATGTATACTGGACTGCCATTGGTCATTTGTATTGTATGATGTCATTTTTTATAGGATCTTATTGACCAAACTTTGAAGTTGAAAGTTTTGGAGACGTTAAATTTAGTACCCTACTGCTGCTATGTCAGGTGGTTGACATCAATAGTAGAATAGGTGGAAGGGCTTGGCAATTAACAGGCGTAACTCATTACCATAAACAGTCACAGTTAGGACTTTGAGACAAAGGTCATTCAATCAAAGGGTTGGTTGTCTAGGTTGGTAAAATAATTTACAAGGAAACTAGTTATTTTCTACTATATTTTTAACTGTTTCTACTCAAAAGCAATTTTTTATTATATTTTATATATTTTGCTAAATTTATCATAGAATATAACCAGGAAAAGCTATTTTACTTTAGAGTAAAACCTCCAACTTGTCACAAGAAAGTCACCCAAACTTCAACAAAAATCCTTGGTACTAAATTGTGTAGTACCTCTAGAGGCTTTAAAAGATTTGAGTTAACAAATTTATTTTTGAATCTAAACTTTATTTTCAAAACTAGATTTCTTATTTAATGAAATTTATTTTAATTATAATTATAATTATAGAAATTTTATTATTTAATGCCTAAATATATTTTGCTTTCAATTTTAATTAATAGATATTTTTGAAATTCAAAATGAACACAAAAGTATTTGTCTTAAATAACTAAGCCATGTAATGCCTAAGACTAGAGGTCGTCTTCCAGTGAGTTCAAGTTTACACAGCCCAGGTAGAAACTGTTGTAGCCAGCAGGACAGCCAGGACTGGTAGGATCCAGGATAGCCGAGGCTGTACAGAGCCAGACTTTCTAATTGCATCTGTACCCTCTCCTGAAAATAAAAGTATTATTAGAAAAGTTGCGAAATTTAAGCAAGGACAATTATGTGTAATAATAGCGAGAATTTTTGATATAAAAGCTTAATCCAAGGGTATTTAAGTAATGAACATTTTTTAGACAGCAAAAAGTATACAAAATATATATGAAAAAAATTCATAATGAAAAATAAAACAGTTAAATCTTTAACTCTTTTTATATATTTACTGTAAAACCTTCCAATGGCCTAGGACATTTAAGCTACCTTTATCCAAATGCTAAAAGTAAAAACACCATTTTGTTTCTGACCACTATACAATACATATCTGGTAAAGGATATGGATCATTAAAATAAAAACAAATAAAAAACGGAAAAAATATTTAAATTTTATTGTCTTTATTAATAAACTAGCAGCTGAAACCTTAGCATCTAATACAAGGTAGGGCCTCAAAATAGCCTAAAACCATTTTGAGGTATTTTAATCTAGAAATAAAATAGTCTAAAATTAACCTATAACCTATGTGGATCTTCCCTGAAATGGACAACTCAATTGAATCAGTAATTATCAAAATCTTTAGGTAAATACAATTAAAACCTTACTACTTTATATATATAGGAAAGATAATTATAAACAATTTGACAATTTTTCTGCTATAAAGTTATGTTTAATTTTTAGCGAGGCTACTCTTTAGCTAGTGATCTACAGCTTCTAAGCTACACGTGTATATAAGCTTACAGATATTACTTGGCATATTGCAAAGATTAAGAATCTTTACATTTATAATGTATTACAGTTTATTGTTAATTTTTTAAATTCTTAGTTCGCTTTGTTTTATAGTGAAAACTTTTACCTTTCAATGACCACATACCAATAAATGTAATAAAACTTTACTGCATTCCGATAACTAATATTAGATACTTGCGGATTCCTAGATCTATTAAAAAATATGACATCACATAGGAAATTTTGCTGTTGTTATCCTATAGTTGTAATGTAATATCTCTTTTACAGATTTAATTTAGGAACTTTTTCCTGTATTGCCAATTTTTGATAAAATAACCATACTTTTATAAAAATTAAAAATTTATATAAATATTGTTTTCTGCTTATTTTTCCTTGCACATGGAAATAAAAGGTGAGTTATTGACTAGAAGCTCTCATTATGAATGGAAAACATTATTCAAAATTCGAACCATCTATCTTTTATAGCAACTGAAAACAATTCTACATTTTAGAATTAAAAGAGGGTAATTTTTTAGAGACAGCGTAAAGTGGCACCAAAAAAAATGACGTTATGCAATAAAGTTGACCAATGAGATGCCAGTCTACACTGTAATTGACCAATGGTAAAATTTATACTGGCCCCTCATTGGTTATTTTTTCGCATGACATAATTTTTTTTGGTGCCACTTTACGCTGTCTCCATTTTTTTGCTTATTATCCCTAAAGTTATGTTCAGTGTTTAGTCAAATGCGCTTATAAAGTTAAACTGCGCTTAATTTTGAAAATGATAAACGAACAATAAGCGCATTTGACTGGAAGCTTGCACCCAGTTTTACGAAGATGATTAAAGCTCCTCCACATATTATGACGTCTTACGATAGAATAACCAATGTGAGGCCAGCATAAATTTTACCATTGGTCAATTACAGTTTATACTGGCCTCTCATTGGCTATTCTATTGTATGACGTCATAATCTGTGGAGTGTCTTTAATTTTAAAGAATATTGCAATAGAAATGAGGCTCTTTCTCAAGAATATTTTGTTTCACTCAGTGAAATTTCTACAAGAAAAGAAAGAAAAGGCGGGGGGGAAGTTCTAAAGGGGTGGGAGCTAAATGGTCCAATAACCAAATATTGGATAATTCTAGCAATGACAGTGTCTATATTAGTTTAAGTCGAACCTTGTGAAACCTTTCACTATCCGCAGATCAAAGTAAAGGTTAAAGGGACACCTTTAAAAATTTTTTTAGATGAAATTTTAAATAAATTCCATTTTCTCCCTTTTTTTCAATTAATTACTTAACTTTAGGAAATTCAATAAATCATTAACTATTTTTTCTATTTAAGATTGTATTTTTATTTAAAGTGATATAGAAAAATTATTATTTAATAATTCACTTTATCTGTCCATCAGTCTTTCTTCATTCGCAATGGAAAGATTTTTATTTCCTAAGCTGATATTTAAGATAAACTGCTTTAATTTGCAGTAAATATTCCTATGTCCTATTCGCATCTAGGCTATACATTGACTGTCTGTCGTTCTTGATTCGAAACATTATTTTTTCATAAAGATTTCGTGAACTATTGAACGGCTCTTTAACTCACTTTGTCTATTTGTCCATACATATTATTTTGTGCTTCGCTAATTATGGATGTTGTCACCCTTGTTAATTTATTAGGAAAGCTTGGCACACATTCTTATGATTGTTCAGTTTATGATTAAATATTAAGTTTGTCAGGGAAGCGTTGCATTAGTCAAAATAAAGGGGACTTTGTACTATAATTTTAATTTTGACATAGTACATTTGTAAAAACTGTTCAAATATATGGTATTCATTTTTTAAATGTCAAAAAATGACAACAAAAATAAGAAGAAGATTATCCTATTGACATTGTGCAGCCACTGTGCACATCTTTAATTTATTTCTTTACTTCTGAGCTTTGAAAAGTGTGTATTGTGAGTGTAAATAAGGCCTACTCACACACTCAAACTCACACACACAGTTACATACACATAATCACATATACATACACACACACACAATTGACATAATATATCTAGATGGTCTATCAGACCCAAAAATTCGTCAAACTAAAAAAAAACAGGGATTTAAGCTGACAAACTTTTTTATTTTTTTTACTTCCAGATAATAAAAGCGAAGACATTTTTCGAGGTTATTTATTTCTAGAAATCTAAACTAAAAATTATTACACCTTATAATTTACCGAAGAAAGGCGACTATATGTAGATGACTTATAATGCAAATGAAATTTTAAATGGCCTGGTTGTTCTTCAAGTGTTATCCTGTTGGCTGATTTAAAGAGTATGTCTTTAGATTATCTCTATTACGCACGCCACACACACACAAACACACACACACACATACACACACACACACACACATACACACACACACACACATAGACACACAAACACATACACACATACTTTTTAAAAGCGAAGCTTTTCTATAATTAGGGTCGGTCCGTCCGTACGTCCGTCCGTCCGTACGTCCGTCCGTCCGTAACGGATAGCTTTTTCCGTTAATTTAGGCATGTTAGAATTATCCTATCGATTTCAAATTTTGCATGGTGATTCCTTTAGTAGTAAGGTACGATTTAGAAAGCGTAGCAACTCTATAATCATTACTAAAATGTCCGTACGTCCATTTTAAACATGTTGATTTGTTTACTTTTTTCAACAACAAATTTTTATGTGATCAAATCATCGGATTGATCTGAGTTTTAGTATATTGATTCCTGGGACAACAAAGTATAATGTAATAAGCGAAGCAACTCTATAATCAAGTCCTAAAAATGTAAGTATGTCCATAAAAATTATCCTGTATCAAGCAGTTTTACAACAAATTTACTTACAATTTTGCTTTGACTCTTATAAATTTATATTATGATAATTAAGTTCTAACACTATACGAGTGTTAATGTCCGTTTGTCCTACCGTTTCAGTTCTTCGCTTTTATGGATGTTGTCATCCTTGTTAATATAAAATTTAGTAAAAGTTAAATTATTATTTTACATTTAAATTTGAAAAAGTTTATGTAATCATACTACCTCGAACAATACCTGGTACGGGCTAGGTTGTTGTCATTATAACTTATAACTGATTTTGTGCCAAGGCATATCCCCTATCTTACTATCTTTGCTCTTAACTTATTTTTGAACTCTTGAGTATCAAGTTATGTGTATATTTGCCAATTGGTTTGTCTAGTAAGAGCTTTGGAACCATTGAATCATTTGCAGGATTTAGGCTTTTTTGCACCCAACAATTATTTTTGCCACTTGGGGCAGGTAGTTGTTAGGATTATACAGCTATACTTATACAATAAGCATTTATTATTAGAAGGATTCATTGTACCTTTGAGCCAAAGACCAAAGTGTGTTAAAAATCAGCCATGTGACGTCATAAAAATGAGGAAGATAAGAAGATAAGTGGGAAAGAAAACCCCTAAAAAAGAGATGTATAACTTTTATGACGTCACATGGCTGATTTTTAACACACTTTGGTCTTTGTCATATATGAAAGACAATGTTTTTGGTGTCAATTTATCTATCCCTTCATCCATCTATTTCTGCATAAATTGATAAAAGGATGCACTTTGAAAGAGTGGAGGAAACACACACCCGCCTTTCCTGTGTGTATGTGTGTGTGTGTGTGTGCGTGCGTGTGTGTGTGAGAAAGAGTGTGTATGTGTGAGTGTGTGTTTGTGTGTGTGTATGTGAGGGTGTGTGTTAGCGTATTAAGGATAATGTGGTTATATTTCTTTGACATAGAATACTATTTATTCAAATTTAAACAAGGATAACAAAATCTATAAAAGCGAAGCACTGAAACGGTAGGACAAACGAACATTAACACTTGTATAGTTTCAGAACTGAATAATCAGAATATAAATGTATATGAGTCGAAGCAAAATTTAAGTTATGATTCGAAGTAAAATTTAAGTAAATTTGTTGAAAAACTTCTCGCTACAGGATAATGTATATGGACATATATTTTTAGGACTTGATTATAGAGTTGCTTCGCTAATAATATAGTACTTTGTTGTCCCAGGAATTAATATACCAAAATTAAATCAATCGGCTAATTAGATCACATAAAAGTTTGTTGTTAAAAAGTAAAAAATACCAACATGTTTATAATGGACGTACGGACATTCTGGTAATGATTATAGAGTTGCTACGCTTTCTAAACCGTACTTAATTACTACAGGAATCACCATTTTTTCCCAATCATTATTCTCACATTATCATTCTTGTTTGCAGTTTGCAGTTTGTTGTTAAAAAGTAAAAAATACCAACATGTTTATAATGGACGTACGGACATTCTGGTAATGTTTATAGAGTTGCTACGCTTTCTAAACCGTACTTAATTACTACAGGAATCACCATGCAAAGTTTGAAATCGATGAGACAATTTTAATATGGCTTAATTAACTTAAAAAGCTATCCGTTCCGGACAAACGGACCGACCCTAATTTTAGAAACGCCTCGCTTTTAACAAGAATATAATAAAACAAGGATAACAACATCTATAAAAGCAAAACTCTTTAATCGGAAGGTTGGACAAATAACTCTTGTAGAGTGTCAGAACTTAATAAGCAGAACTTAAAATTGCAAGTCTAAACAAGATTTATTGCAAAACTGCATAAACACATACTTTTAATTTAGGATTTGATTAAAGAGAAACTTTGCTTAAAATATTGTAATTTGTTGTGCTAGAAATTATTATCACAAAAATAAGATAAAGAGGTTACGAACAAAAAAGCTTCGCCTTTAATACTTTGAAAATGCGAAAGCTAGTATTCAATGATCCTAAATTTCTAAATTAAATTTATGAATGCAAATATTGTATTTGATACCATTTAATTCTTTAATAGTTAAATATATGTTAATATCTATTTTAACAATGCTTCTAGCTTGAGTGATTTTATTGAAACTGGCAATTGAAAATTTAAATTTTTTTTAATGTATCTAACTATAACTATCTTGATAATTGAACAAGGATGACAACATCCATAAGTAGCGAAGCCCAAAATCTATTATGAAATAGACAAACGGACAAAGTGAGTTATAGAGCAGATTATATGTTACCATAACAAGAAAAAGAAAGAGAGAGAATATACAAAAAAAACGAAAACCACGAAACCTTAAAAAAGATATATGTCTTTTAAAGAAAAAGAGCTGAAAAGCCGTTTAAAAGCATTCAGACAACCATAGATTGTTAAACCTTATTATGGTGCATAATGAAGGGAATATTGGCAAGACGTTTCAGACGTTTTGTGAGAACCGAGAAAATTTTTTGTATAAAGTAAAAGCGGCTTAAAAGCAGTCCGACCGTTATGGATGTTTTATACTTAATAATGATGCTCCAAATTGAAAGTGTCAGCCTTCTATCTTTTACAGGAGCCGAGAAAATCAGTTATGAAAAATAAAAGCAGCTAAAAGGCTGCTTAAGAGCAGTCCGACAGCTCTCAATGTTTTATAGCTAATTAAGCTCCTTAATAATGGGAATGTTGACAAAAAGTTTCAGTCTTGTATCTTGAATATGGGCCGAGAAGATCACGTTTAGAGTAGCTTCGCTACTAAAAAGATTCTATAATAAGTATATTGGTATAGATGTATAATCCAGACAACTGCCTGGTTCTTGTGGCACCTTTTTCTTCTGCTAGCAAATTGCTTTCTGCTCTTTGTAGCCTCTTGGCTGTGTTAATATTTCCGACACTATTGGCTGACATGCAAAGACCAAATTAAAAGTCGGTACAAGGTCCACACTCCGTAAACATACAGTTATTTAACCTCTGCCACCTCTATGATTTTATTTTAATATTTGGTATTATACTCTTAGGATTTATTTTGTCAATTTTAAATATTTTCATACTTAAATTTGTAAAAGGATAACGCCTAATATTTCTATTTTATATTTTAAAAAGATTTCTGAAGCAAATTTATTATTCATAATGTTTATTTTTCCCAATCATTATTTGCACATTATCATTCTTGTTTGCAGGGGTAATAAAATACACAGTGGTGCTCCTTTTAACACTCCCCCTAGCCAGGGACCTAAAGGGATGGGACAATGACCGATAAATTGATGTACATCCCTAATGATAATACACAAAATGACCCCTTATGTTTATTACAATTGCTGGTTGAAACGTTTAACATTCAAAATTAAGAAAAGTCCCTAAAGTTGTTAACCCAACAAATATGAAAACGTTGTTATAAAATTTTTAAGAATTTTTGAGAAACAGCCTTTTGTCCCCTTCCTTCCTGCCCCTTATCACACCCATCCAACCACACCCGCACTCCCAACTACACCCAAACACCCGCACACTCAACCACACATTAGCACCCAGACACTTCAAACTATTATCAAACACATAAAATTTTATCACACACAGACACACCCAACTGAAAAACATCCACACAGAACACCTACACACACACACACACAAACACACCTACACACACACACACACACACACACAAACACACACACACACACCCACACAAAGACACACATTAAAAACACCCACACAAAATGAATTTATTGAATAATATGTAGCAGAAGCAAGTGTATTCTTTAATAACTTTCCAAACAAAGTTACTAAATCAATATTACTCATTTGAACAAGGATGACAACATCCATAGAATCGAATCTCTTAAACAGTAGGACAAACGAAAATTAACACTTGTAGATTGTCAGAACTGAATAATCAGAATATAAATGTATAATTTCAAAACAAATCTTTAAGTAAATTTGTTAAAAAAACTGCTTAAATACAGGATAATGTTTAAGGACATACTTCCATTTTTAGGACTTGATTGTAGAGATGCTTTGCTTATAACATTGTACTTTGTTGTCCTAAGAATCAGTATTCCAAAAAATCAGATCAATCGAATAATTATGTATCACTAAGTAGTAGATCACAAAATACACTAGATTCCCAAAATTTTATTCTGTTCAAGTTTAATTTGTATATCAAAAGATTCCAGACAGAATTTCAATATTGACAACATAGGGGAGGGGATAGTTTAGTTCAAGAAAAAAAAATCATAAAAGAACAATTATTCAATATAACCTATACCATTTGGTTTTTGTAGAAAAAATGCCTCCTCTCTCAAAAATAATTGTTTTTGACTGGACGAAAAGTTGAAAAGTTAGAATGTAATTTAACTGGCAGTTAACTTCTTTTCACTTGAACTGCATGTCTTTAGCCTCAAACCTTACATAAGACAAAGTTTTTTCAACAATCAGCCATGTGACGTCATAAAAATAAGGGATTATCCATAAGTGTTTTATAACTAAACGAATTCAGAATATGGTTACATAAGTTCTTTAAAAATTCATTAGAAGATTTAGATTATTCAATGATACAATGGTTTCAGAAGGATGGTAGTAAAGTGTTGAATGTCCAAACCGACTAATTAAAAAGAATCTTAATAAAAAGCCTAATTTTTCAATTAGATTTACATGAATTCTAAATATTGCTGTAACAATCGATCCCTGGGGGCCCTTTTAAAGTGTGGAAAAGTTTGATGCAAAATGTTTTCTATTCTGGTGCATTATCCCTGTAAAAACTACTACAAAGACTAAATGCCAATATGTTATACAAAACCAATATCTAACTTGAATACATAGAAACACACAAGTATACATTTCAAATAACAATTCAATTTAAATAATTAAATAAAACTAATTTTAATATTGTTAGGTATAAAAGATACAAAATGATAAACACTTATAAATATTAAATAAAATACATTCATTTGTTCATATTACTTATAGCTGATATAAAAGTCACAAGGTCTTGCCAACCTCTGATCCTATATGGTTCTCCTATGCAATGAAGATTCTTTTTTTTTATTGGTAAAGGATTAAATTCATTTTTGGGAGGGGTACCTTTATTCTCCTCTGTGAAATCGCCCCTATGAATAAATACCCCTCCTCTCAAAAATAATTCACTTATTGCTTAAATCATATATAATTAAAATTTGATAAAACTATAGCATAAATTTGATAAAACTGCAGCAATCTAGCAAAAAACATTTAACTGTTATACGATAAAACCCAGAAAATTCTCATCTAAAAACATTTTCTAGTAACACTGTCTTTCTGTCTGGGAATCTGTCTGTTATAGTCCTCTAGGGGCGTAAACGCTAGTCCTAATATATAAAGTAATAAGATTATTTTCTATGTGTGTCAAAACGCTGACGAAACATTTTGTGGAGGCTTAACAAAGTTCCGGTTATGGGCTTAGGAAATTTTAAGCCTTTAATTAATGTTTTGAGTGGTTTTAGGCTATTTTTCTACTTTTTTGATCATGACATGATGTTTTCGAGAAGCTGTTTAGATTCTTCGCTCTACTTTCAATTATATCCTATGTATGTATTAACAGGGATCTAAAGGGATAAGACAATGGCCGAAATATTTATGTACACCCTCAATGTTATTACACAAAATTACTCCTTCTGTAGAAAACAATTAGTGGTTGAAATTATGGACACTCAATACAATAAACCAACCAATCAAAATTTATCAAAAGTCCCCAAAGTTGTCAAGCCAATGAATAAGAATAAGTTATTATAAAACTTTGTGGACTTGTTCCCTCTCTTTCCCTCTGATGTATTTATGTATCCAGTGTTCATGGTTCATGGCACAAACATACTAGATTTACATAAAGCATATCTAATTATAACAAGTGCAAATAACAAGAGTGTTATTGATTCAAAGCAAACATAATATATTTACACAAATAATACATTTTTATTACAAGTACATGAGGGTCACTGTGGATATCCTTATAATAAAGTTAAAGGATATCTTTATGTCTGTCTAAGTATTTAAGGGTAGCTTCTCAGAGGTCCTGTAAAGGTTTATACAGTGTGTTTTTTTATGAGAACTTTTTTAAAAGCAATTTTACCCCACTTATAGTTATCAGAATTTAATGATTAACAGCTCATTTTCTTCGTTTTTTATAACCATTTTTAAAACTTAAAAAAATATTTCAGTTTTTATTAAAAAAATACAGTAAAATCAAAAATTAAAAACTTAGGTGTCAACATCTAAAAAAGGTTTAGCGCATTTTTCTTAAGCTCAAATCTTCTACCCTTTGCAAGAAAAAAATTGGATTTTAAGTAGTCCACTTTGGGGGGCCAGTACTCCCTCCCTGGTTGAGATATGGCCTTCAAACTTTGATATGTTCCAGTACATGACCCTAAAAGTATCTGAATCAACTCTTTATCTCAACTTTGAAGCGTTTTGCAGCCATTCTTGCAAAGGGTAGAAGATTTGAGCATGAGAAAAATGCTCTAAAATGATTTTTAGATGTTGACACCCAGGTTTTGAATTTTTGATTTTACTGTACTTTTTTAATAAAAACTGAAATATTTTTTTGATGTTCTATAAATGGTTATAAAAAAACTAAGAAAATAAGCCGTTAATCATTAAATTCTGATAACTATAAGTGGGGTAAAATTTCTTTCAAAAAAGTTCTCATAAAAAAACACACTGTAACAATTTTGTGGGAGGATATTACCACCCTCACAAGAGAAACCGCAAAAACTAACCCCGTCTAATGACGAAAACATATTTTTTAAACAGCTGATCTTAACATAGATTTAAAAAAAACATTTCAGAGGCCTCTAGAGGCTTAGTACCCGCGACCGTGGCTTAACACGTAGCGCATCCGCTCGTCGTCGGGAAGGTGATAGGTTCGAATCTCGGTCCGACACCGCGTCATAACTACAGACGTTAAAAATAGTTCCTACTGCTGCTATGTCAGGTGCGCGACATAAATAGTAAGAGTAGGGGGAATGCCTTGGCCCAAAACTGGCCATAAAAAGCCACATTGTTACAGAAACACTGACAAATTGTCAGGGGCCTATACTCCCACTGTGGAGTGAGAGGGCTTGTTACTGTTACTAGGAGCGTAGCCTCTAGTTATGATATAAAGATGAAAAGTTTCTTATTTATCCTCATTGATCACTAAACCAATTTTCATTGAAGCTTACCATAGGTCCAAGGCTGGTATTTTAGGACAAGTAAAAGATAACAAGGTTGACATAGATTTAAACCATTAATATTCAAAACAATAGCAAATATGATAAGAACAAAATAAATTTTAGGCAAGAAAACAAAACAAATAAAACTTTACTGCTCTTTAAATCAACGGTTGTATGAATGATAATGATTTGACGTCCCTGTTTTAGTATAATGATGGTGTCGCTACGAACCTTGAAACACACTTTGTGTCCTAATTTCGGTGTAAAATCTCTATATGCCCTAGAGACAACCAACCTTTTCATTGCATGGTAACGAGTTGCGCCTGTTTTGGGCCAAGACATTTCCCCCCAAAAAACTAACTATTTATGTCGTCCACCTGATATAGCAGCAGTAGGAATAATTTTTAACGTCTTTAGATATGACACGGTGTTAATCCGAGATTCGAACCTATCACCTCCCCGACGATTAGTGGATGCGCTACGTTTTGCGCCACGGTCGCTGGTATTCTAATAGGATCCTACAAAACATAATATCACCATTTCTTCATATGAATTATTAAAAAATTCCAATTAACTAACTGAAAATATAAATAGTTTTTTTCCCCTAATAAATAATTAACAAATTGATATGAGGAATTCCAATTTGACAGAAAATACTTATTTCATATACTTGTACAGTAATAGTAACGACAAACTTAAAATATCTAAGAGTTGGAGTTGTAATAAGAAAATATTTAATTCATTTGGCAATGAAAAATAATAAAAACAAGGATGACAACATCCATAAAAGTAAAGCTCTGAAATGGTAGGACAAACGAACATTAAAACTTATAGAGTAATAGTGCTGAATAATCAGAATACGTAACTAACTACTACAGGAGTCACCATGCAAAGTTTGAAGTCGATAGGACAATTCTAACATGCCTAAATTAACAAAAATAGCTAACAATTCAGAACGTTCGTATGGACAGTTTCCTTTAAAACAAATAAAACAATAATTAAAATATTTCAAATTTGTAATTCGGAAATTTGAAAAAGAATAATGAAGGTAAAATTTTCAAGATAAGTACAACATTTCAAATGAACAAAAGTCTTGAAAATAATTTTTGTTGGTCAGTTTAATTTTGTAATTATTGCTAGACATATTTGATCAAGTAGTACTTGCTTGGTTTTATAGATTAAGCTGTTAACATTAATTACAATTTCGTATTAGTTTCTCTTAATAACACAACCAGCGGCTACGCCACTAGAGGCCTCTAGTGGCACTTTAAATGTTGTCTATAATTTTTTTCTCGTATTCATTCGAATCCGGTGGATAGGAACCGGTTCTCATCCATACGAAAAAACTATGTCTAGCATCGTTTTATATCCAGCTTTCTACGAATATAGAAATGTACAATCATAAGATTAAAACCAGTTTTTTTAGCCGGTGCCTCCGGCACTTCGGGGCTAAAAAAACTAGTTTTAATCTCATAATTGTACTTTCTATATCCGCGGAAAGCCGTTTATAATACGATGCGAGAAATAACTATTAACCTTTTTGTGATTTCTCTTCGGAGGGTGGTGGTACCTTCCCCCCAAATAGATATAAACCTTCCCGGGACTTATGAGAAGCTAAACTGTTAAGGAGAACCTGATCGGTTCAGCGGTTAGCGAGATCATTCGGTACAAACAGACGGACAAAACATCGTTCTACTTTGTATTATAGATAACAATTTTTTTATTTAAATCAAACACATCTCATTTATTAAGTCATATGCTATGCATTTTTGCTAGTATCAGGACACAAAATATTGGTAATAATCAATCGTCTAGATTGAAAAAAGCGTTTCATAGTCATACAGCGTGAGAAAACTAATGCATTGTAGAACAACTTTTGCATGTTATAATTTTTATGAATATGAAAGTATTAAATTATTTAATTACTGTATATTTATAAATTTATTTTCCACATTTTGTAAATTTTAATTTTCTGCCAACTGTAAGTGTACAGCGAGAAAATATTATTTTGATTTGATTTTAATTTATTTGAACTAATAAATTTACTTAAATTAAAGTTCCAGGAAAAATAATAATAAAATTTGTTGAAATTTTTTCGAAATCACGAAACCTTGCAAAGATTTAGATCTCTAGTGATATGGAAAGGCAAAAAAATAGCCTACTAAATCTAAGCCCAGACTTATCCATGACATATAGGAAGCTTCACTGTAAAGAAGATCCATATCGGTTCAGCGGTTAGCAATATCCTTCGCTACAGAAAAAAAACCTACTAAACAAATTATGCGCCTACTAATATAAATACAACTAAGAGATACATATTTATAAATTTATGGAAGCATAGTAAAAACAAGGATGACAACATTCATAAAAGCGAAGCATTGAAACGGTATGACAGTCGAACATTAACTCTAGTAGAGTGTAAGAACTGTATATACAAAATATAAATATAAAAGTTTTGACAAAATAATACATAAATTTGTTACAAAACATCTTAAACACAGAATACTGTTTAAGGACATACTGACATTTTTAGGACTTGATTATAGAGATGCTTAGCTATTAATATTGTACTTTGTTGTCCCAGGAATCAGTATACCAAAAATTTGATCAATCGGATAATTAGATTAACGTAAAAAGTTAATAATGTTTAAAAAGGACGTACGGACATTCTGGTAATGATTATAGAGTTGCTACGCTTCCTAAATCGTACCTTACTACTACAGAAATCACCATGCAAAGTTTGAAATCGATAAGACAATTCTAACATGCCTAAATTAACGAAAAAAGCTATCCGTGACGGACGGACGTATGGACGGACCGGCCCTAATTATAGAAGAGCTTCGCTTTTAACAATGGCCATGAATTTGTACATATATACAACTACAACTATAACTTTATTGCTTCCTATATTAGAACATTAATTATTATAAATCTACAAAGTTATATTTCTATGCATTAAGGCCCACCCATTAATGGACACCCAGCTTTTACACAAACATAATCTGTTTGTTTGGTTTTTGAATTTTGTCTTTTTAAAATGTCTTTAAATTTTTATACACGTCTAGAAGCATTTTATAGTGTCTATAAATGACTAATGATAGGACACTACACAGCCTAAATTACTTATGGCAGGCCAGTATACATTTTAATTGACCAATGGTAGGCCAGTATGAAGAATCCTCTCTAACCGCTTAAAAACGCTATGGTTCTTTTTTACAATGAAGCTTCTTATAGATCTTTTTTATATTTATTTTTATGAATAAGTCTGGGAATGTTTAGGCTATTATTCTGCCCTATCATATCCTTTGAATACAGAGCCCCTAAATGCTGGGGGCGCATACGCTTTTAATATACAATATTAAAAGTATAAACTTAGTTCTTTATGATTTATTGAAAAAGCAATATTTGACTTTGAACCAATAATTTTCTTTATTTAAATATTGAACAATTTATAAATAATTTTAATTTTTCACCTATCAATTCAACGTCAATAAATCAAATTAGTTTGAAATATACCTAATGAATGAGTCTCATTTATTTTTATTGTAATTTTGTAAATTAAATTAACCTTTATAGTACAAGAAAAGGAAAACAGTAAAAGTGTCTAACTATGACGTCAGAAAAAATTAACAATTAACCAATGAGAGGCCGCTATATATTTTACCACAATGAATACTGGCTTCTTATTGGTTAAATGTTAATTTTTTCTGACGTCATAGTTAGACACTTTTACTGTTTTCAAGAAAAGATCAAAAGGAAAACTATTAAGCAAACATTGTCTACCAATCTATCTATTTTCTATCGACTACGCCCCTAGAGGCCTTTGAGAAGGTGTTCGACTCCTCACTTTCAATTATATTTTTTGAAAAGAAAAAAAATCGGCACCTTTGTACGTAGTGAAGCTCAGTTTATCGTGCAATGGCGGCACTTTAAATATTTTTTGGGTATTTCTTTTCCCGGGGGTATTGTACCCTCCCCTAAACCTTCTAGGACTTATGAAAAGCTACATTGTAAAGGAGAACCATATCGGTTTAGCAGTTAGCGAGATCTTTCGGCACAGACAGACAAACACACACACAGATCCAGTTAATCTAATATAAGAATTTAGGGCTCATCTTAATACATTTTGTATTGCATATGATTAAAAGTGAAAATTATCTATCTATATATCTATTTAAACACGGTGATAGATCAACACAAGATAAAACTCACCAATTTTGATGACATGCACTTTGACCGACTGTGTGTAGGACACGGATGGATCACACTCGTATATGCCCGAGTCTTGCTCCGTGGCGTGGGTGATGATGAGACTGGAGGTGGTCTGCTTGCCCCTCTCTGATATCATCACTGTCCCTCCCTTCTCTCTGTCGTATGTTATTATCTAGACAAAGAAAATTATGAGATTTGCCGGTTATCCGGCCGGATATCCGGTCATTTTCAATATCCAACCGGATACCAGATATTAAATTTATCCGGTTACATGATATCCGGCTGATTTTTGACGCCGGATATCTGGTTATCCGGCCGGATATCTGGTTATCCGGCCGGATATCCGGTAATTTGTCTGATATCGAACGTCGGCCAGATATCCGGCCGGAACCGGATATCCGGGTTAAGAAATCAGCTGGATATCCGGTATCCGGTATCCGGCCAAAAAAGTATCCGGCCCAACCCTAATTTCCATGGAAACTAGTCCCTATCCTTAGAAAAATGATAAAAAAAACACTCCAAGATAATTTGAAAGCTTCCCTTAAAAGAATAACAAAAATTCGAACTAGTATTTTCCGAGATTTTTAGCTAGAGATAAAAAAATACTATTGTAACTTTATATTATAGGAATTTGAGTAGCTGGACAAAGTGTCTCAAAAATCCGCCAAGTGATGTCATAGAAATGAGGGATATGAGAGGAGAAGTGGGAAAGAAAACCCCTAAAAAAGAGATGCATAATCCCTCATTTTTGTGACGTAACAAGGCTGATTTTTTAGACAATTTGTCTAACCATGAATGTCCACGAAAACTAAATATGTATATATATTATACATCATTTTAGTCAGTTTGACATTAGAAATTAAACTACAAAAAAAAACAAGGAAGACACCATACATAAAATGAAGCTTTGAAATAGAAGGACAAAATAGAATTAACACTTGTAGGGTATCAAAACTACATAATCAGAATATAAATGTATAAGTCTAAACAAAAAATTGTTGCAAAACTGTTTAAATACAGAATACTTGACTTGATTAAAGAGATGCTTTCCTCAAAGCATTATACCCTGTTGGAATAGGAAACAGTATTCCAAAATAAAACAGATTCATAGGATAAATTTTTGTCGATAGGACGATTCTAACACGCTCCAATTAAAAAAAAACTATTAATAAAACACCGATGAAAACTTCCATGAAAGTAAGGCCCATATAATCAGGATTTATATTATGTATTTTTTTGATTTTTTAGGTAGACAATTTTTTCTTCAGAAAAAATTTCCATCCGCGCAAAAAACTGTAAACAAAGAATCCATTCTTACCTTTCCATTATAGTTCCAGAAAACAAAAGAAGGATTTAGAGTAGATGGTCCAGCCTCTATTATGCATGTTATGTTAATTGTAGAACCCTCTTCTATATACCTCTCCTATAAATATATAGAAAAATTATGTTTGTAAAAGTTTTTTAAGGAAGCTTTTCTATAATATTTGTCTGTACATAAGTACATACGGGGCTATCTAAAGCGCAATTCATGACACTATAACCTAAAATGACTTAAAGGCAAAACGATCAACTACCCCACCCCCTCCCTCCTCCTCATTTACAATTTAGAGGTTTGGGCTATGTGCTCGACTAGAACTTTGTGGGAAAATGATTATAAGCTTCTATGGATGAAGTCATCCGGGTCACGTGTACAAAACCACCACATTGATTAGAACTTAAGGCTTTTCGATAGCAAAGGCATTCCCCTTACTATTTTTAGCTTATATATTCATAAATCATATAATAAGGTTGAAATCAGTACTTTTAATTTTATATATATGTGTAAAATACTGTAGAATTTAAATTGTATTGTATTGAAAATCAGAAACACAATTAAACTCTCATTCCAATGAATTTAATCGTTTGATCACTTGTATATAGTACATAGTGTACTAAACAAGAACATTTATATTCATGAGTAAATAAAAAAAAATATTTTATCCTTATCCTATTATACAAAGTAGCAAGGTTTTTATGTAAGAAGATTAAGATCTCAATAGCTTCTGAACCGATTAGGTTGTCTAAGAATGTCAAGCTTTACCATGGTCTTGTTATGGTTTTTGGCTATTTAATTTTCAAACTTAAGCCTTGGAGTGGTTTTAAGCAATTTACATAGCCTGTCTTTGCCCCTTGGAATACAAAGCCCCTAGATGCTATGGGCGTAGCCGCTAGTTATCAAAAAAGAAATAAAAAATAAGGAGAATAAAAAATTGTCGGTAGACTAACTGTTTCTTCTTACATATAATATATTTTTGCTATTGAAAACTAGATATACTATTGTTGAAATTGGTATAGTAAATTACTGCTATAGAAACATTTAACGCCATTAAACCTAATAGAATTCACATCTACAACAAAAAACATCATTTGTCTTCCCTTACTTTTTATTTCAAAAAGCGAAGCTTTGTTGCAATTGTTATCATTGTCTTTTATTTAAACTTTGTAGGGAATAAAACTAAAGAATCGCAATAGATGGCAAGGGAAGGTTAGTAAAAAAGCCCAAAACCAACCCAATACATTTAAAAAGCTTTACTAACTTTATAAGTTTAGCGCTATATGATTGAAACTAGCGGCTTCGCCCCTAGCCTCTAGGGGCTTTGCCCCAAGAGGTAATTAAAAAAAAGTACCTCTGGTGCTGCAACCACTAGGACCAGTAGGTATATTCCCTGAAGAATATAATCCAATCGGTTCAGTGGTTACCGAGATCTTAAGGGACGGACGGGCGGCTAGACGGACAGACGGACGGACAGACATCAAGCTACTTTTTATTATAGATAGATATTATTTTGATATCTATTAATAGCGTCGCATATGTTTAAGAAAAAGTTATGTTTGCCCTTTTCATGGAAAATGATATACTTGTCTGTTTCTTTTATGTTGGAGATTTACAACTGTTAATCTTTTCAAATACAGATAATGGTTTACATGTTTTTATTCAGCAAGGATGCATATAAATAAATATATGTTTTGTTTGTTTTGGTCCCGTCCGTCTCGTCATCCTTCCCTTCTATAGAATATTCGTAGCATTTCTCCTATTTCTAACCTAACCCAAAATAACCTATAAAAAGCAATTTTGAAAATACGACGAATCGCTTCTTATGAGGCGATGTTACGAAAGGGAATATTTCCGAATATTCATAAGTAGACACGCTCCAAGAAGCTCGTAATAGTGCCTATAAAAAAGAGGTTAAATTAAAAAAGTTCTCTTCGATAAAAAATCCAACTATCCTTTTCCGCAACAAATACTTCAAAAAATAATACACAATAACATTACTAAAAAAGAGACTTATTTTTATAGTTTCACTTTACAAAAACTATTCAGTTTTCATAAAAAGTTAACTATTTACATTTTGTATAAAAGAATAGCAACAACATCAAGCAAAGCACAAACATATTCAGGATAATATTCAAAAATAATCTCATAAACGCTTATATTTTCCACAAACAATTCCAACCTATTTTATGTATGATCTTATGGTAGATGTACGAATAAAGTAAATTATAATACAGTAGATTAGTTCGAGGTACTATCAAGAATTTATAGCCGTCTAATTTTGATTTAAAACAACTTCTCCTTATGAAATGGTCTGACAAACATTTTTAATTATGGAGTGGCGTGTCGGTATTAACAAAAAGTTTATTTAAATATATGTATAGTTTTCTGTATACTTCAAATTCAATTTCATATAGAAAATTTTCTGGATGAATAGAAATATACGCCCAAACAATTTAGTTGAAGTTTGAAGCTTTATAATTCCACTTTGTATATATATATTACTTTTTTATAGTACTGTAGCAAAAAGTAAATAAAATTTTTAATGAAATAAAAGTTCAATAATTAGTTTTTTTACACCGTATTTTTTACTAATTTTGATATGAACATGACGCTGCTAGAAATTTTTTTTGGCATGAGTGTTTAAACACCAACTATAAATGTTTTATTCAATAAACTCAATTTGTTTCATGAAGAAAAACTGACTGACAAAAAGGGAAAATATCCTGGATATCATTTTGTCTACTGGGCCGACTTTAAAGTAGGCCATTTAACTGAATCTGGGTCAAAATTTTCTATTTGTTTTGTATCTTATTAAATTAAAATGTTGTTTTTACCAATAAATAAAATTCTAAAATATATGCGCTGAACTGATATGGTTTTCTTTTACAATGTAGCTTCTCATAGGTCCTGGGAAGATTAACAACTATTCTGAAAGAGAGGACCACTACTCTCCAAAGAGAAATTGCCCCAGAAAAATATACCACTCCATTTTTTTTCTCGTTTTAAAACTAAAATTAAAAATGGGAGTGGTCGACTCCCCCCCACCCCCAAAAAAGATTACCAGCCCTGTCGAATGAAACCGCCAACCACCTAAAGTGCCGATAAAAGCCTTTAAGGGCGAATCCGCTAGTATCTTGTCTATTGTCTATTCAGGCAAGCTTACCTTTGGTCCTAGAATTTTCGTAGATGGTTGTATCACATGCAGGTAGGTTTTGTGCTCCAAATGAGGGGTGATGGATACCTACAAATTAATATAATTATACAGTAGTTAGTTAAATATACAACTAATTTAAAGCATGAGTTAATTTTTTTTGTATGTAAAGTAGAACAGGACTGACAAACATTCTGATTCAAATCAAAGTAAATATTTGAAAGAGTTATTTTTTTCATAAATATTTGAAAGAGTTATTTTTTTCAAGTCAGATACAAGTTTTAAAAATTAGTATTTTTTGTCTAATATTTGTTTTCAATTTTAATACTTATAACTCAAAATACCCCTTTTTAGTAGTGAATCTATGAAGACATGTCCATCCGTCCTTCCTGGGGGAAACATGATTTTCTCGGCTCCTATTCAAGTTACAAGGCTTAAACCTTTTGTCAACATTCCAATCATTAAGGAGCTTAATCAACTATAAAACATTGATATCGATCGGACTGCTCTTAAGCAGCTTTTTTGGCGCTCTTATTTTTTACAACTGATTTTCTCGGCTGCTGTAAAAAATAGTAGGCTGAAACTTCTGGTCAAAATTAACATCAATATGCAGCATAATAAAGTATAATACATCCACAGCGTTCGGACAGCTTTTAAGCTGTTTTTTTAGCCACTTTTACATTTACAACAGATTTTCTCGTCTCCTATAAAAGATACTGATATACGTCTGAAATTTTTTGCCGAAATTCCCTTCATTATACACTATAATTAGGAAAAAAATATCTATGGTAGTCTGACTTATTTTAAGCAGCTCTTCAGCTGCTTTTCTTTCAAAGACATATGTAAATCTTTTTTTTAATGTTTCGTGATTATAGGTTTTTGCATATTCTCTCTCTTTTTTTCCTTTGTTATGATAATAACAGAGAATCTGCACTATAACTCACTTTGTCTGTTTGTCTATTTCATAATATATTTTGTGCTTCGCTACTTATGGATGTTGTCATCCTTTTTTATGTATGTTCTTTTATGCATTCCATCTTAAATTGTTATACAGAATAATTCTCCCTTGTAAAAATCTACAAGAAACTTAGGCTCATCTAAAATATTGGAAATTTTGATGGAAATCAACAAAAACTCATTTGAGTTACATTAAGAAGGTATGATGTAATAAAGTATACTATTAGGAAATCTATAATACAAAGTAGTATGATGTATGTCTGTCTCTCCTTCTGTCTGTCTGTTTGAAGCTAAAGCCTAAAGATATCAGTAACCACTCAACCGATTGGGCTCAACTCTCCAGGGAATGTACCTACTGGTCCTGTGATGGTTTTAAGCTATCTTCTTTGGGGGTTGGGTGTCCCAACCCCCAAAAAATATTAAGATATCCCCCCTAAAAACAGACTTTTATTTTCAAAACTAAAATTAAAAATAAGGGTCCCCCACCCCCCCCCTCCCCCCCAAAAAATTTCTTTTTCTTTTGAATTCTAAAATATAAAAAAAACTAGGTTAATCAAACCTCTTGGACCAAAGCCCCTAGAGGCTAGGGGCGAAGCCGATAGTATCTTATAATTTACACCAAATTCAAGGACCCGGAGTATGTAGAAGGTGACATGGAAAGAACCAGTTCTCAAAGCGTCACTCCGACCCCGAGAGGTAATAGAAGTTAGGTAATGTACCAAATATATATCACAATTTAGCAACATAAACAAATTTTATAAAAGTTATTTTTCTTTTAAAGTGTTTTTATCAATAGCTCTGGGGTAAAAGAGTATGACCATATATAAACATTCAACCAGAGACAAATATCCAGAAAGAGAGAGAGAGAGAGAGAGAGAGAGAGAGAGAGAGAGAGAGAGAGAGAGAGAGAGAGAGAGAGAGAGAGAGAGAGAGAGAGGGGACAATGGGTTGTTTATTACATTAGTCCCCAGGGATTTCATAATAATGTTTTCGTTGGTTTAACAACTTTGGGGACTTTTAATGAATTTTGATTGGTTGCTTTATTAAGTTGAGTGTCCTAAAGTTTCAACTACAGAAGGGGTAATTTTGTGTATTAACATTGGGGATGTACATCAATTGATTGGCCACTGTATTATCCCTTTATATCCCTGTAAATATCTGTATATTTTTTTATATTTACCATAACTACCTATATCCGTGGCTAATGATTGATTCAAATAGTTCCAAGTTTTTTTTTCTATTTATGTATCTTATACAGCTAATAGTTATTTAGCATCGTATTATAGACAGCATTCCGCGGATATTTAACTGAAATATTATAAGATTAAAGCCAGTTAGTTTTATAAGCTGTCAAATGCACGGGCTGAACTAATTTTATGTTTTTTTAATATTTCTGGAAAATTGTCTGCAATTCCATGCTATACATGATTTTTCAGTATAGCTGAGAACCAGTTCTGATCCAGATGGTAATCGGTTTGAAGCCATACTGGAAATATTCTTCTAAAATTTAATATTCTAATTCTACTCATTCTTCTCATCGTAGATATATTCTTAGAATAAATTTCCTTTTCCCTGATGATATTGGTCTGAATGAAAATATTACCTTTTCAAATCTTTGCCTCTGAGGACAAGAATATTTCCCAGGCGAATAGTCCCAACACATTAGTTTTTACTTTTATTTACAATTTTATATCAAAAACATGAGGTAAAATTGTGGTCCTGGGTGACATTCAACATTTTAGTAGCGAAGCTACTCTATCACTAACTTTTACTGATTTTCTGTCCGTATGTCCTTCAGAAAAAGTTTTATTTACTTAGCTGATATAATACATATATGATTTGCTGAATTACAGGACAAACGATGGAGTGGACAAAAAAGGAGTGTCCAATATATTAATTAAAATAAGTATTTCTAAACAGGCTAGGTTAGGTTGGGTTAAGATATAAATATACAATTAAGGCCCCCGAAGGGTTTATGCAATTAAAAAAACTTATAATATGGTTTAAAATAGGTTAGGTTAGGTTTGTCACTCCTGCATTTATCCATAGGACTATTTGCTGTCCCTCCTTAAAAGATATATATAAGAAATTTTGTATATAGATCTTGAAGTCCGATGAAAATGTACGTTTTAACTCACTATATTCTCACTGTTTTAGTAAATTTTATTTTACCAATGCTATGCTACTAATTGATGTTATTATCCTTGTTTCATATTCTACTTGAATTTCACTTTTTGTGGCCTTGAGTGAATTTACATTTTTTTGGCTCAAGTGGACTGTTCACAAGAAGGAGATTTGAACCTTTACGAAATAGAATTGATTTCTTACAAACTTGATATTATTCTCCTAGATGTATCTAATTTGAAAGCCATCTGAGAGAGAGATGGGTTAAGGGTTAGACCACAATTTTAAAAATAGTTGCGCATCCTTGACTTAATCAAGGTGTTTAAATTTTTGTTTTCTAGTGATTCAAAAAAAAAAATTCCACCCCCCAAAAAGATTTTTTTTTACTTTTTCTTTTAAAATCTAATTTAAGAAATTGGGTTATCAAATTCGACTTCCCCTCTCCTCAAGTGCCGCTAGTATATTATAAATTGTCAAAATACAGAAGAAAGCTTACCTATCGTATTTATATTATAAAGATTAAACAATGAAATCTTAAAATAAAATCATAAAAGTATGTAAACCATAATAAAATTCTTATATTGAAACAATATTTTATGAAGTATTCCATCATTTAGAATTAAAGTTTTAAAATAAAAAAAAATTATAAAAATCCTCTTAATAAAACTTATATACATTCAAATTCCTTATTACAAAAGTTTTTATGATTATTGGCAAAAATGACAACTTTATTGCCATAGTTAATGCTAGCAATTCTTTATAGGCCAAGTTATTCTTTTTTTGCCCTCTTGAATTGTAATTTGTCTGATAGAGAAAACTTTTTTTTATAATACAATAAATCTATTTTGATTGTCTATAAAAATTGCAATGATTCAAAAACTTTTTACAAAATAATCCTTTCATAAATCTCTATGTATTTATCTCTATGTAATATATGTTACATAAGTTTACTGAGTGCAAGGTTAGAATAGGTAAGGTTAATAACTATTTTTTCCTAGAGAAATCCGTGAAAAATACCCAACCCCCCTAATTTTTTTTCTTTTTCAAACTGAAAGAGAATGTTAATTGTCAACGTATCCACCTCCGCCCCTTTTTCTCAAGTTACTCTAGAGTTTAGCTTCTTGACATTTTTCATTCAACATACAACTATAGCCAACCTTCGGGAGGTGATAGGTTTGAATCTCGGTCAGCGTCATAACTAAAGACGATAAAATGGTTCCTACTGTTGCTATTTCAGGTGCGTGATAGAAATAGATATAGTAAGGGATACGTCTTGGCCCATAAACAGACGCAACTCTTACCAACTCGTACAGTTAGGAATTATCAGACAAAGGTCCTGTTGGATGTTACTTAATTAATATCCTTGGGTGTTAGATTATCTCATCCTATCGCGGATGCATTCTCTACAAATCCCCCCTGACGAGGTAAGGTAATAGCCAACTATACTATATGTAAATACCTGGCAGGAATACTAGTCAATATCATTGAGCTGCACAGGTTAGATATAAACTATATACCTGGCAAGAGTATCATCCAGTACTATTGAGCTGGACAAGTTGGATATAAAATATATACCTGGCAATAGTACCAGCCAGTATCATTGAGCTGGACAGGTTGGATATAAACTATATACCTGGCAAGAGTACCAGCCAGTATCATTGAGCTGTACAGGTTGGATAGAAACTATATACCTGGCAAGAGTACCAGCCAGTATCATTGAGCTGGACAGGTTGGATATAAACTATATACCTGGCAAGAGTACCAGCCAGTATCATTGAGCTGGACAGATTAGATATAAACTATATACCTGGCAAGAGTACCAGCCAGTATCATTGAGCTGGACAGATTGGATATAAACTATATACCTGGCAAGAGTACCAGCCAGTATCATTGAGCTGGACAGGTTGGATAGAAAGCCTCCACTCTGGTGATCCGGTCTGGTGGTGCACCTAAAATAAAATATACATCATGAGATGATAACTTTAGTATTTATTTATAAAAATACTAATGAATGCAATATGTATTAAGTTTATTATTTTGTGTTAATTCAAGTTAATTAAAATTTTCTTTATTTTGATGTTATTTGATGAAGAAAATTGAATTTAAGAAGTTAAAATCTTATATAACTTTTGTCAGAATATACAGTATAGAACACCACTTTTTTTAGGGAGGGGGGGGGGGGGAGCTCCAAATAATAATCACTATTCCAGGGAGAGGGGGGCATTAAAATACCCAACTAAAAGAAATATTTAGACATACTTAAAAGCAAAGTTCCACCTTCGGAATAGTGTTAAAGGCTGCAAATATCAAGGTTCACCAGCCACTCTAAACTCTCAAAGAAGATTAAAAAGATGTGAGCAGTTTTTGATATTTTAATAGGTAAATAGACATTCAACCTATACATTAGAGTAAAACACTAGAGGGAGAAAGGGTTAAATAACTGTATCTCCCCATCGTTACCACCTTGAGCAACCTTTCTATTGATTCATTGAAAATCAACCAATGGTGTCGCTTTTATTAACACAGCAAGTAGCAGAAAATAATTTAGAAGCAGACGAAAGAGATCTTTGAAAAAGGAAGGGACGTAGCTGTCTGTATATACATCTATACTATAGATCTGTTACCTATACGACTAGAGTAAAGATGATATGATAATTTAAAGCCGTATTCTAATTATTTTAATGTATAGTAAATTAAAATATTTTAATAGTTATTACATTCACTAATAAGTAAAACTGTATTTTAAAATTAATATAAGGTAAGGAAAACAGATATAAAATGTACAGGTTGAATTTGTCATGTGATTTTAAATGAGTTTAGATCTAATATAAATTATCCAAGTTGAGTAAACTCCCTTTATATGCACCATGACAACCTCTGCAACCCCCCCCCCCCCCCAAAAAAAAAAGAATAAAAAATATAGGTAGTTGGGGGAGTATATAAAAAAATACGAAACAAATAATAGATCAACAATAAAACAGTACACTTTACTGATAGGCAGGAATCTAAAGGGATACGACAATGACCGTTAAATTTATATCCATCCCCAGTGATGAACAACAAAATTTGCCCTTCCTTAGATTGCAATTAACATTCAACTTGATGAACCAACCAAATGTTGTTGAGCCAAAGCATAAAAAAACCGCTAATATAAAACTTTGGAGACTAGTATAATAAACAGCCCAATGTCTTCTCTCTCCCTGACTGATAGGAGTGTTAAAGTCCACAAAGTATGTTCCAATGGAGGCTTAGTAGGACGAAGCCCAATCTGTCCCACTTTTGAGCAAGACGATTCCTATATGACGTTAAATAAAGGGAAAAGAAAAAGGGAAGGGGGGGGGGGAGAAAATCTCTTCAAAAGAGATGGGAGAAAAGGGAATCGTCTTGCTCAAAAGTGGGACAGATTGGGCTTCGTCGAGGTTTAGAAGGTTTTGCCTTCAAGTTTGTTCTTGTGATAAAATATGCACAAAAGTTTAAATGTAATTAGTTAAACATAGAGTTTCCTAATATGTACTCTGGACGTATTCAGTACTTTCATGTTAAGGTCAGGTTTATCTTTCTAAAGGTCATTTTCAAGATTATCAATTTAGAGTCATTTGGAGTAATAGGTAATAAAATAGAACCCTAGCTAAACTATCAAGAAATAGTTATCTATCGTATCGTATTAGAGACAGCTTTCCGTTGATATTATAATTTTAAAAATATTTGATTAAACCAAATTTGTTAGACCCGGGGTGCCCAGGGCCCGGACCAAAAAACTGGTATCAATTTTAAGATTTTTTTTATTCAATACTCATGAAAAAAATGTCTGTGATATGATACTATACATGATTTTTCAGTGTTGCTGAGAACCGGTTTTTATTCAGCAGATACATATCGGTTTCGAAGCCATACTGGAAAATAAATTAAAGAGTTACAAGACCATTAGAATCTTTGACTAACAAAAATATTTTTTTCCTAATGAAAAATGAATAAATCAAGTAAAATCTTTTTTCGTTCTGTTATTTGTTCTTAGAGTTATATATTTGTATTCATTTCAGTGGATTTTATGACATCATTCGCAGAAAAAGAAAGAAAAGATTATAATATTATATCAAGGTGGGGAATTTGAATAAACCTTTAATTACTTTTTTGATAATTAAAGTAAAACACTACAGGGGGAAGGAGTTAAATAACTGTATCTCCCCATCGCAGTGTCCTTATAGTGCCAACCCTTAATTGGGTCTTTGAAAATCAACCAATGATGTCGCTTTTTTTACACAGCCAAGTAGCATAAAACATTTTGGTAGTAGACGAAAATGTCATTGAAAAAGTAAGGGAGGTAGTTATCTTTATAAACATCTATACTATAGATCTGTTGTTTGATTGACAATTCATTTTCCTTTGTAACTCTTGAGTTGGTAAAAGAATGACTTACAAAACTACATATAAAGGATTAAAAAGAAAAGATAGAAAGAAATAGATTTTTGATTAAGGAAAAAGTGTAATTTTTACATTATAATGTTGTATTTTATCAATAGGCCTTAAATTTACTTCATAGGTTTGAACTAAGACACAGCCACAAAAGTAGAAACCAGTTTATCCAAATTCTCCACTGTACAATATAATATATTTTGGGAAGAAAAAATAAATTTCCCACATATTTTCTACGGATTTGAAAGTGGATTTTGTTGTTTCTCTTGATGTTGGAGTTTTTCAAAGGAAATCTTACTAATGTGGTGAAATAATTCATCTGCAGCTGTCGGCACAAAGGTATAGGTAGGTATTTCTAATAATGGGTAGACTAAACAAGAGCTAAAAAACATGTCCTAACTCTTGTGATTTAAAAAAAATAGGTAGTCGGTGCTTTTAGTAAGTAGTAGATGTAAAATGGTCCATAAAATTTAGATATGCAATCGGTTTTTTTGTAGACCTCTTATTTTTGAAGTAAAAAAAAAAATTAAGTTGTTTTTAAGGTACTAAAACGCAACATAAAAAATGAAGAAAATTGCCATTATGAACAAAAATAGTAAGATCTTTAATTTTACACCCTATTTTTTAAATTTTGTTGAGTAATTATTGAAAGAATTTCTTTTGTTGAACCTCGGTGATTAAAAACTAAACATAAAACTTAAATTTTGAACTTTGAGAGCTCGTCACGGATGGGTTAAAGAAAAATCGCAAAAGTAAGGACACGTTCTTTCAATGATTTTAAAACTAGTGCATCAATTAGTTAATATTTTAATATTTTCATTCTTTTATTTTTTTGTCTATGGCGCATTTCTTTTTTCTTTTTGTATTAAATTGATCTAAATTAGAGGGATGCATAGTAGAAGAAAAGCTTGCTTCACCCTTAAACCTTTTCTTGCAGACAAAAGCATATTTCATAATATTTACTTTTCTCAACTTAGCTGCTAGAGGCTTAAAGCTGCTGTTTAAAAAAGATATTATCAAATTTGAGTAAACTATTTTATGAATTGCTTGAATATATACCTCTGGCAGTAATGATGGTATTATCCTCTTAGAAATTTTTTTTCTCAATTTTTTGCCTAGCCGCAGCGCTCGGCCCCCTTGCCTGCCTAGCCGCAGCGCTCGGCTCCCTAGCCTAAAACCTAACCTAACCTAAAATAGTTGTTCGTCGGTGAACGGGGGGGGGGGGGGGGAGGGGGGTTGTATAAAATTTAAAAAAAATTTTCTAAGAGGATAACGCTGTAATGATTTATATATGTAATTAATCTTGACGATTTCTAGTAAATGAAACAGTCTTGTATACAAATGATTTACGTTTTAGTTTTAACAATTAATATATAATAGGGTCATGTCATTCAATTTTAAATATCTGTTAGTTTATTTTTATGTTCTGTAACTATTCATTGCGCTTGTTTTGCCAATTTTGAGATATAATCAAATAACTTTTCAAATGTTTACAATCCACAATAAATTTTCATTTAAATTTACTGAAAAAAATGTATGAACTTTAATTGGTCACAATTATTGAAGTTTTGAATTTCTAACTTTTACAGTTAGGGAGTTGAATCCATTTTTATAGAAGCAGAAATATAATCTATGATTATGGTTTGGACCCTCTAAAACTGTAATCTACCCTTTCACTTTCCCCTCTCTTGATGAAGATATCTTCAACGCCGATACGATTTTTGAAATATAAGATTCCACTTTTGTCTCTCTTGTTGAAGATATCTTCACCAAGAGAGGCAAAAGTGGAATCTTAAATTTCAAAAATCGTATCGGCGTTGGAGATATCTTCACCAAGAGAGGGGAAAGTGGAATCTTACATTTCAAAAATCGTATCGGCGTTGAAGATATCTTCACCAAGAGAGGGGAAAGTAGAATCTTACATTTCAAAAATCGTATCGGCGTTGAAGATATCTTCACCAAGAGAGGGGAAAGTGGAAAGGTAGATTACAGTTTTAGAGGGTCCAAACCATAATCATAGATTATATTTCTGCTTCTATAAAAATGGATTCAACTCCCTAACTGTTTTAAAGATATATTACTTACTGTCAAAAAGATATATTATTCACAATCGACGCAAAATTTATTAGGAAACTATTCAAGCATTACATCAGTCTGGCCATTTTGAACACCTATGGCAGGTGTTCCGAATAAGGATAACCAATTGAAAGTCACTCTTATATACCTTTCTTTAATGTGTAATTTATCATTAGTTTTATTTAATTTTGTATAGTGTTTTGTACTGCACTTTAAATTCAAACATTTAAAAATTGAAAAAAAATCCCCCAGGTGAAATAAAGTCAATGGCAGATTATCCCCTCTAGAAGCAAAACTTGTGATAATTCCGATAACTGATGGAAAAAGGATGGAAATCTGATAAAATGACGGTTCTTATAGCCCTTTAGAGTGCTTATTTACAGTAATACTCCAGCTTGAAAAGGTCCTCTATAGTAATGTGATTTAACTATAAGAAAATGACACTAGAAATGATCGAAAAATGCACTATGTGTATGTGTAGATTGATGGAATCTCAACGAATTTCAACATTTATTTCCAAATTTTGTACACAGAATTTATTAAGGAATATTTTTTTCTGAAGAAACTTAATTTTGCTTCCATCTTTCTAAGTCGAAAAGCAATAATAAATAAGAAAACGCAACCATTTAAAACATTCTAGAGTACAGTTTTTTTTATAAAATATGAAAAGTGTACAAATCTTGAAACAATGGCTTGGCAATCTTGTATGCATTACTGAATTAGAAAAGTAGAGGCAAAGAAAGAAAGATATAGGTATAGGCGAGAATTAGATTGAAATAAGAAAGAAGCCATATATATTATATATTGGAATTAGATAGATATAAAGGTTAAAATAGGCAAAGAAAAAAGATATAAACAAAAAGCAAATTTAATAATGGATTTACAATTACTTACACCAGATTATCATGCACTCTTATAAAGTGAAATTCCTAGCTGGCTTAAAATAACGATACAACCCATCTACTCTCTTTACACAATCCTCTCTCCTCCTTCTGGATGAAAGAACTGATCAATAAATGATGTCCATGATAACAACCTAAATTGAAGATAATTTTTCTCCTACTATAATATCCACGTACATTAATTCTATATCCATTAATATAATAAACAATAAAAAAATAGGTAAAATTATATGGGCAATAGAGATAGAATTAAAAGGCAAGATCCAGCTTACCACATGACAAGCTGAATTTTTTTTCCAGGAAAGCTTTAAATATGTCCTAGGTAGGTGTGTAAAATATTTTTTTAGAAAAGAAAATAATCATCAGTAAAATATTACAATCTACCCCTCAAATTTCATTTCTTCTTCCTAAAAATAAATTCTAAGTAGTTGGAGGTTTAGTACCTGCTCCCAACTCCGCCTATTTAATGAAATGTCCCCTAGAACAATCCAGTAGTCAAAAGGAAAAATAGAATAGTTATGTCTCGCATCGTATTATAAACGGCTTTCCGCGGATATGGAATGTACAATTAAAAGATTAAAAATAGTTTTTTTAGCCCCGAGGTGCCGGAGGCACAGGCTAAAAAAACTGGTTTTAATCTTTTGATTGTACATTTTTATATTCGTAGAAAGCTGGATATAATACGATGCTAGACATAGTTTTTTCGTATGGATGAGAACCGGTTCCTATCCACCGGATTCGAATGAATACGAGAAAAATAAAGTTGAGAACATAAACATAACAAGGACAAATGAAAACAGAATAAATATAAGCTACATGTAAATAATGCAGTTGCAACTCTCAAGTACTTGGAATTCTATCCAAATAATTCTTGACACAAAATAATAAAATATATTTAGCTTTTGTCAACATTTTATATGAACAAACATATTTTTATTTTGTCAAGTAAAAGTCAAAAAGGTTTATTTTTGCTTGCTATGATTTATATACTTTTATCTAGGCGCATGCATGGATTTGAAGCTTTTTATAGTGACTATGTAAAAAATGAGATAAATATAATAATACCAAATGACGTCAAAATTATTCTAATATGACGTCATTTAAGATGTAACGACCAAAGTTTTTTTTTAATTTTTTCACTTTTTTTTTAAAGGCACTATAAAGAGCTTCATAGATCCCCCCCCCCCTCCCCCCAATAAAAAAATAGTACACTCACTATTTAAAGTAAAATTAAGTAGGGGAAGGGGACTGAAGAAAATCTAGTTTGCCTTTTCCAGTATGGCGAAACCAATTGAAATCTTCTGGATTAAAACAGGTTCTCAGCAATACTGAAAAGTCATGTATAGCAGTGTATTAAAGACAATTTTCTACGAATATTTAAATAAAAATCCTAAAATTAATACTTCGGCCTCTCGGTGCTAACAAAATTGGCTTAGATTTTAAACTTTTTCATTTAAATATCAACAGAAACCTGTCTATAATACAATGCGTTAAATTACTATTGCTGTATTCACAAGTTTAAAAGGATTTTTTGACAGAATTATTAATTTATTATTTGAATGACACAGACAGAAATATGAAGGTAAATTAATGTTGTTCATCAAGTAAATATTCTTTTAGATTTCAAGTTTGTGCATATATTTGGTGAGTTACTTTGAATGGTTCATGTCCTTGTCTAAAGATAATAAAATATCTATTTTCTGAAAGTTATTGTTTTAATATGTGAAAAATGGATGGGAATATGCATAGTCATTATAGTGTAGTAACTCTACAACTCATACTAACACTTGCATATGTAAATTGAATTATGAATTATTTTAAGATTCTAGTTTACATGTATTTTCTTTAATGACAGACGTGCTTTTTAAATCTTCAAAAACAAAAGTTTAATAGTTTAATCTTTAAGAGAAGCACTTGAAAATGTCATGTGTGACGTCATAAGAATACTTCTAAAAAGTAGGGATAAGAGGAGAAGTGGGCAAGGAAACCGCTAAAAAAGAAATAAACAATAGACGTATTTTTATGACGTCGCACATGACACTTTCTAGCTTTTCCCTTTAGACCCATGTATTTTGAGGCAGGTACATCTAATTTTTACATAGATCTTATCTAAAAAACCTATATTTTCGTCTACTTTTCTGTTGTTGTAAATTTTCATTCTTGTTTTAAAGTATTTGTAAGAATCTCCATACTGCAAAAGTTATTTCCTTAATTTGCGGAAAATCCAAGAGAAAAGGTGTTTGTCCATAAGCATGTACAATTATTCTAAAAAAAGAGGGAAAAGCTTCATATATGCCATAAGATGGTTTAAGGCTATTTCCAGAAACAAACCCATGAAATACATTATATCTTGAGTCTAGTGTAAGTTTAAACTTCTTATTCATCATCGCTCTATAAAGGGAATAGTAGCTTTCACATAATTGCATAAAGTTGTGAGTAAGATTATTATGTCTAACTCTTCTTAATATTGACCAAACGCATAGTATAATTTAACGCATATTTATAAACAGTTTAACCTAATAAGCGCATTTGACTGGAATCCTACTCACAACTTTATGCCATATTGTGAAAGCTACTAATCCCTTTATAATAATATATTTACAGTATGCTTTGAAACCGATTAATATCCGCTGAATTATAGAAGGTTCTCAGCCATACTGAAAAATCATGTATAGCATCCTATTACAGACAATTTTACACACATATTAAAATAAAAATGTTAAATGAATACCAGTTACCTCGGGGCTACCAAAACTGGTTTTAATCTTACAATATTTGTCAATTGAATATCCGTGAATATTGCTTCCTGCCTGTGGCATGGGATGCAACTATCCATCCCAAAAATGAATCCCATTAATTTGATCAGAAGCTGATAAAGTGATTACTTTTATCTCTTTCACACTTCTTCATCCTTTCTTTTAGACTATCTATCTAACTCTTTTTTTAGGCACATTTTTTTTAGACATTTGCTTGAATGAAATCAAAATTTCTCTTTTTGAGTAAGAGGAAAAAATTCATGTATATCAAGGCCTAACACTTGAGGGAAATTCTGAAGATATTAAAAAATCATTGAATTATTAATGTGTAAATCAAGATATCTACTTGGATCCAGTGTTTGGGACCTTTTTCGTCTGCTAGCAAATTGCTTTCTGCTCTTTTGTAGGGACTTAGCTGTGTTAATATTCCCGACGCTATTGGCTGACCCAAAGGATCCACGAGGCTGAGTTTTCCACTGATACAGTTATTTAAACCCTTCCCACTCTATTCTTTTACTTTAATCGTTGAACTATAGGATTTTAGCTTATTAATAGTCTAACCAACACAACAAACTTGTAACGTAGCTTTTCAATGGAAAATTCAAAAAAGAAAAGTTTTTGTATAAATTCTTTCTTTGAAAATAAATGAATGGAAATGAAATGAAAATAGTGTAAATGTCAAAATTAATGTCAAGAATTGATTTTCCTTTTATAGCAGTTGTCAAATTGGTGACTTTAGTATTTTTTATTCAATTTTGTATGTATATTAAACATTGACTTGTTTTAAAAGTGGGATTTTCACTCTAGTCATAGGAAGGGGGAGATTAGGGGACTTTTTAACTTTGAGAGCTCTGATTTAAACAAAGTCAACTTTGACTTTCTTTACTCATTTATTTAGCAACCTGTGTTTGGTCAGCTCTACTGAAAACCAGCTGTGGATTTTTCAAAAAGTTAGACCACAATAACAATTGCCAGTAGAATGTAGCTCCAACAGCAAATGATATAAAATTTTTAAATTCAATGCTAAGATTCAAAGTTTTCATTTAAAAATTGCAGCAAAAGTAGCCGTTTAAATTTGCCTGAAAACAATGATGTACTGTAAATACTTAGAACTCATTTGATAGATATTTTCATTCTTTTTGAACAATTAAAGTCAATTCTCTTTTAGGCAGGTTAAAAGAATAATAAGTTTGGCGAAAAATTAAAAAAAATTATTCGATTTTTGGTAGATATTCAATAAAATTTGAAATTTTATGAAAGTTTAAATGGCCGGTTTTAAACATGGCTGTAGTTGTATAGAGATCTCTACGAAGTTTTATCAATATAGAATGCTAAAAATGTTTTTTCTTGCAGAATTTTTTTCATTCAGTGGATGCCTTTATCCCTGACTGTGGTATGTGGATAAAATGTTGTGGACAAGTTGGAAAAGGTAATTGACAATTAGAATTCAAGTGCACACACAATAAAGGTGCAAGGAATAGGCCTTTGCACATTTTTTGTATGTTTGTATATAGTTTTTAGTTTTATTGGGTAATTAGCTAAAGGAATTAAAAAAATTTGAAAATGTAACTAATAAATATTTTGTTTCTTAATGTCTTTAGATAAAAACGATTTAAGTTTTTTTTTGCATCGTATTATAGACAGCTTTTCGCCAAAATTAAAATAAAATATTATAAGATTTAAACCAGTTTTGTTTAGACCCGAGGGGCCAAATGGCCGGGATGACAAAACTGGTATTCATTTTATGATTTTTATCTTATTATTCGTGGGAAGTTGTCTACAATATGATTTTTCAGTACGGTTAAGAAAAAGGTTCTAATCCAGCTAATATTATTAGATTTTCAATCCTTAATGTAAAATGATTTACCACAAAAAATGACATTTTTCAATGCAGTTATTCTACGCAGTTTCTCAATTGGAAATTAGCTACCTGACACTGCCTTTGTTACTGAAAGAACTGCACAGATCCCCTTACACACATGCACACTCAAATTCACTCACACACACAACTTTTCTTTAAAAGTTGAAAGCACTTACTCAATTTAATTATTTAATCAGTTTCTACTCATCAGTTCCAAGGATCTTTTATGTCATAAAATTACAGCAGAATCTTTTCCCCATTCATCCTGATTTTACTCTGTAATCATGCTGTAAAAGAGCTTCTCTAGAATTGGTTTGAGTTCCTGGTTGCAAATACAAATTTATTTGCAATAAGAGAACTTAAAAGTTAATCTCTTTACAAAAAGGACAATTCACGTCATGAATTTCTTTTTTGAAGAAAGAACAAAGAATAGATAATTATATAATAGTGCTACCAGAAAGTCAGGTGAAGCTGTTTATAGTGCCTATAAAAAAATGAAGTCATACAATACAAATGACCAATGGTAGGCCAGTTATATGACGTAATTTTTATGGGAACTATTAACAGCTTCTAGTCAGGTATAAGAAATAAAAAAAAACAATTTTACAATTAAAAACACCAGTTGTATTAATTCAGGGATCTAAAGAGATAAGACAATGGCCGATAAATTGATTATACAAATTTACCCCTTCTGTAGATTACAATTAGTGGTTGAAACATTTAGACACTCTACTAAACTAACCAGACAACCAAAATTCATTATAAGTTCCCAATGTTATCAGGCCAACGAATAGGAAAACATTATTTAAAGACTATGGGGACTAGTGTAATAAAACAGCCCAATGCCCCCGCCCCCCCCCGGCCCCCCCTCCTTTAGTTGTATTTTACTAATGCTTACTGACTAATTTAACATTATTAGTACATTTGGAAGTAATAGGATAATGAATAAATATCATTTTTGTCTTAATAATGTTTATTATTGGTACAAAAATAATCATTATTAATGGTACAAAATGTTGCTAAATGGGCTATTTTCCTCAAAATCAAAATAAAATTTATTTCAAAATGATGAATGATTTAAAGAAACTTCTGGCTCAAAGTTTTTAATAATAAATTTACAGCTATGATGAATTTTTTTGCCATTTGGCTGATCTGTTTTGATTATGAAAAAAATCCAAGTTTTATTACACAATTTTCATTTTCTAATGTAAAAAGTAAAAACTCATATATCTTCTGAAGATTTTCTAGTTGAATTGTTTCTTTTTTTTCATGGAATAAATCACTTGAGAGTTTTAGCTAAGCCCAGTACGAGATTGGGGATAAGAAATCTTGCAAATCGTTACTTATTTTCAAGGATCTTAAGGGATACGACAATGGCCGATAAATTAGTGTTACTCCCCAATGAATATACAGAAAATTACCCCTTTATTAGAATACAATTAGTGATTAAAACGTGTGAGCACTCAAGTTAATAAAATAACCAATCAAAATTAAATAAAAGTCCCAAATGTTGCTAGGCCAACGAATAAGAGAACGCTATAATAAAACTAGCGTACTAAACAGCCCAATGTCCCCTCCCACACTGACTTATTTTACGTTTCAAAGTTTGATACCACTATCGCCGTTTTTAACGGTAAATAACAGTGCTACGGCGGTAAAATTAATTTTAGGTTTAAAACCCTCTCCCCCGTAATATAAATTATTTGGAGGCTCCACCCCACCCTGGATCAGGGTCAAAGAAATACTTTTTAGACAAAAAGATAACTATAGATATTAGTTTTTTGTTGTTGTAAATTTTGCTAATATTTACGAATATGTGTATAAAAGATGATTATTTTATAAAACTTATCCAAATCATAGAAAACACTGAGTATATTTATATCTTTCTTTTCAATTTATGTTTAAATATGTTATAAAACTTTTAAAACTAATTATCAAAGCACATTGTTATAGTACATACAATACACAAATTTCAAGCAAATTGGTCCCTTGTAAGCCAGGCAAACTTTTCCTTCGTGATCTTATGTGATAAGACAATGATTTGAGTAAAACACTAGAGGGAGCAAGGGTTAAATAACTGTATCTCCCCATCGCAACCGTCTTGTGCAACCTTTCTATTGAGTCATTGAAAATTAACCAATTGTGTCGCTTATATTAACAGAGCCAAGTAGCAGAAAATAATTTAGAAGCAGACGAAAGAGGTCTCTGAAAAACGAAAGTAGTTGTCTGTATATAATCTATACTGTAAATCTGTTAGACAATAGACAATAATTCATATGCTTCCCAGTTATGATAAACACATTTTATTCCTTCTGTAGATTAATTTTTTGGTGAAAAAGTTTATAAACAGCATGTTAGAAATCAAAATTAGATAAATATACCAAAGCTTTAAAGCCAACAAAGGAGCGAACGTGTTTAAAACATTGAGAAACATCATAATTTATAACCATGTATCTAAAGGAATAACACAATTGCCGATAAATTGATGTACATCCCCAATGATGATATAAAAAGTTACCCCTTTATATTACAATCATTAGTTGAAACGCTTGAACACTCAATTTAATAAACCAATCAATCAAAATTCACTCAAGTTATTAATCCAACGAATATGAAAACGTTATTATAAACTTTGGGTACTAGTGTAATAAACAGCTTATTGTCCCCTCTCTCTTTGATTTACATTCCATTGTTGCTATCTTCATACATAATTTTCAAAATATTTGTGTAATACTCTAACTTTAATGTACAGTACACCAAAAAAAAAATACAAGTAAATAATTAAATAAGGCCATGAAAACACAATAATTTTGCATTTTTTTCAAGTTCAGAATTGCGCAAAAGTTGTATGACTGGTAGGCAGCAGTTATAATTTCAAATATGATCAAGTAAGATGAATAAGTAAAGTTTGCTGAGCACGGTCCTCCTTTAAAAAATAAGATTTACTTTTTTGACTGCAATAGTAGGTACTAAGGTAAAATGTTTTGTATAGCTTCAAAACCGATTAAAATCCGCTGGAATAGAGCCAGTTCTCGCCCTCTTGGAGATGCGATCCTCAATTTTCAAATTCTTTGAACGTACATATGAGACTTTTACAGAAATGCTTCGCATCCACAACTATCTATCTATGCTTGATATAAAATCAACACTATATAGATCATATTATGAACCTTTGATTGACACGTGCCCTGCAATTAACTAGTAGCACTCAGGGGCAAGACACAATTACTTTAGCTAGGCCCAAGGCATTATTTGTATCAATTTATGCATTCATAGGCCTGTTTCTACCTATATGACACCATATATGGGTAACGAAAGCCTATTCATGGTAATCTGTATGTGATTTGCTAATAGTATATGTTTATTAAAGATATTATGTTTATAGTTAATGTAATCATATAAACAACCAGTACATATATGTATGCCTACAACTATGCCTGATTTACGTCACATATTAACACACAGATATTTAATTGCACAGACAAACACTAAAATCCTGGTCCAGAGCTAATGTTATAGCATGTACCTCTTGAATTTATTCAGTTATTTACTAACTCTCCTACCATCAACTTCTCTTTCTGGCTTTAAAAAGGTAATGACTTAGTTGTTTGGCATGCATTGTAGTTTAAATTTAGGCCCCTTAGTACTTAGCATGAATTGAGCTCAGGCCTTATGTTAGAACTCTAACACTTAGCACAATTCACTGCTTGGGACTTAGGGCACATTTCTGTCCTACTCTACTTATAATTTTAACACTTATCCTGTAAATATTTCCATACTTAACTTATGCACTTGTGATATAAATACACTTTATAAAAACATTTTCCTTCCTTAATACTTAATATACTTATATGATTCTGATCGAATATCAAAACCAACCATTTATTCTTAGGTTAAAGCAACATAATACTTCGCGTGGGTCTTTTGTTGAGCTTCCACCAGCTCAACCAAATTCGTATTATACTTGTGGGAATAGAGGGTTAAGCATTCTAAATAAGCGAACCGACGATGAGAATGTCTATGTGTATTGCATTAAAATTAGGTTTTAGTAGTACTCATAGAAGAGCGGTCTCCATACCTAAATATGGACAAACGCCCCATTCGCACACACAATGGTGCAACTTACCGGTTGTATCTTAGAAAAAATTTTACTTCATAAATTTTTTTTCTTTTTTTCCTTACCGTACCCGAACCGCCTAAGGCAGGTATTTTTACCAAAATCGAATAATTGTAGCTATGGCAAAATCGGATTTACCAAAACCTGTGATACTATTTGAGAGCAAGGTTAGGACTATGAGGCGTTTGAAGAGATAGGGACTGAAAGGCACGACACAAATGCAATTGAGAGCCTCGTGTACGAGCAGTTGCACTAGCTGACACTCTAGAGGCCCTAGAGAATGCTAGCATATTTGTGGCCATTGGTCGCCGCCCTATAAGGACACTCACACTGGTTGACACTCTAGAGGCCCTAGAGAATACCAGCACACCGGCACCTCCATGTCCGCCTCTCTTTAGTAAAACACTTGGGTTGGAATAATCTATGATTGAGCTAGGTGCAAAATTTTGATTTCTGGACTTAGTCAGAATTTTGAAATTTGGGAGTTGTGCTAGGTGGCGGAGTATATATATAAATCTTCGGACTTAGTATGATTTTTACTTATTCGAAAGTTCTCTAAGTGTTGAAATACTTGAATCTTTGATACTTAAACCAGAACTTATTAAGAATCAAGCATGGAGTAACTTTTCATTTATAAGCTATCAAAATACTATTTGTAAAGGACCATTTTGAACTGCCTTATTAAATGAAAACTTAGGAGCAAATCCTATAGAACACGGGAAACGCTGTTAGTTGGGATACATATTGTCTTTGGAGCCATGTTTCTGAAACAATATGCCGAAAGCAGTTAGTACTCTTGAGTCGTAGTAAAGGGCCAAAAGATTATTACAAACTTGTAGCATTTATACTCAAGTTAAACTGTACTAATACTTTGGTGCCGTTAGAACCGATTTTCTGAGATTTGCACTTACTTATACATGCCTAGGACTTATATTCTTAATGCAATTCTGATTTATACGCGGATGTATCAAAATAACCATAGCCTCCAAAAAAAAATTTTTGAGTTAAACAAAATATTTCAAAGTCTCAAAGATATTCTCAACATCGATCGGTTGGAATGATATAAGTGTAGACAAATTGCTGTATGCAATCAGAGAAATAATTCCTGAGACTCTGAGCAAAATATTCCACTTTTGGACTTAGCACCGTTTCTATTTCTTTTGTTACAGAGAGAATCTCGAATTTCTGGACTTATAGTAATTTTTATGAAATTGTGAACTTGGTTGGAAATTTACCAAAATTTCGGACTTGTAATAATTACGATTTTTCCAACTAGATTAACAAATTTCATTTTCCACACTTAAAAGAAAATTTTGTCTTAGAGTATTTTTGTCTTAGCCAAAATATTCCAATTATGGACTTAGAGAGATTCTACTTCTTTTGGTGAAGGATAATTCTAACACTCTAATACTTTATAATTTTAAAATCCTTAACTTAGCGAGATTTGCATTTAGTCAAAATATTCCAATAGTGGACTTAGAGTGATTCTACTTCTTTTGACTTATAGGCAATCTCTAAAGTAGCTTTGTGAATGAACTGTTAGGAAATTTCATCTCGGACAAAATATTCCACGTCTGGACTTAGAGTAATTCTATTTCTTTTGTCTCAAGAAAATTCCACTATTTTTGTACTTAGCATGATTTCATTGAAAGATTTTTGGACTTAGTCAAAATTCACTAATTTTGTACTTGGTATAATTTCAAAAAAAAAAAAATCTTTTTGACTTAGTCAAAATTTGCTAACTTTTTGTACTTAAGATAATTTTTGATTTTTTTTCCTAGGCCAAAATTTATTGATTTTGTACTTAGAATAATTTCATTAGAAACTTTTTGGACTTAGTCAAAATTTTCCAACTTTGGACTTAGAGTGATTCTATTTTATTTTGACTTAGAAAGTTTTTAATTCAATCTTAACTTAGAAAATCTTTTGTTTGTATGTTCCTTACAAACACATACATAGATACAATAAACAGTTCACTCAACAATAAGTAGGACATGAAAACTAAATTTTTACTTGCTTTGCTAATGCTAAAATTTCTATTTCATGTGCCGCCAGAATTCAACAGACAACTTGAGAAGAGTTATAAACCATCAATCATTAGTGATAGTGAATATTAGTGATTTAAAAGTATAGTCAACAACCTAAGCCCTATATGTAATTTAAAAGCACACTTATAAGAGACAAAGTTCTAGCAACCAAACGCAGCAAAAGGTTGCAGCAGCCTATCTTGGGAGTCTTGGGACGTCTCTAAAAGAAGTAGCAAGTAATATTGGAAGTACTCTACTGTCTTTATAAAACATCCGGATTAAAACAAAGAAAGAATATTTTCTTTTATACCATTGAGAAAATTTAATTTTACTTAGGATTATTAGTATAAAATCTATAACCAAGTAAAATAAAGTGTGTACATATAGTTCATAGTCTTTATAATCTAAAATTGTTACCTTTTTAGAAAAAAAAGTGCACTAATTCAGCTAATTTGATTTTCAATAATATTTGACCAAGCAATAACACCAACCTTGTAGTCTACTTTAAAGAGTTTGATTGACAACTTCCAGCGTATAGATTGATCACCTTGCGTAGGATATCACACTTCAGTAAGACACATAGAATATTGTGTTCTCACTAATTAAGTAGAGCACATCCGGTCTATAATAACCTTGAAAACAGACTGATTATATTCATATATATAGGATAATCTAAATTGAGTCTCAATAATATAGTTATAAGGATTGAAATCACAAGTGAAGCCCCGTAATAATTCGCGAATAATACTTAGTAGGATTGGTAGGCATACCCTAATACAACTATAAGTATTGGGTGCGAGATCTTTGATATTCAGGCAAAACAGTTGCAATACTATTAGAATATAGACGATCCTTTGGGAGTGAACCTTAGTAAGTTATATTCATAAAGCCTTACAGGAATAAGCAGATTGTAAGCTACATATCCTTAGAGTGAAGTAAGAATTCAACAAGGATTATAAATTGCTGTTTTTTTTCTCAACAATAACATTTGCTAGGAAAAGTCGACGCCTAAGCAAATAACAGTTAATTTGTGATAGTATATTAGCATACCCAAATTAACTTCGCTGCAAACTTTAACAATCTAACCTTATAGCTAATTTGTATAGCTAACTAACCCACATTAGCTTTGTAAGCAAATACAGAATAATTCTAAGTAAAAGTGTTTCTACAGTTGAGCTTAATTAAGGTTAAGAGTGCATTAGCGCACACTCCAGAATAAGATTCCAAGCTCACACGCAAGCATTCACGACGTAGAAACAACTGTAGGTGAAGTAGACAATACATACTCATCTATATTTAACAATTTTAAAAGAAAAATTTGTTATTGTAAACAATTCCTGATTGTTTTAACGTTAAGCGCATTAGTCGGTTTCTTCTTGTACCTCTGCTATTTAAATCCTAAAATAGTACAACATCTCATAAGCTTCTTTAAAGAACTCATAGAAAGTTTAAAAGCTTTAAGCTAGCTGTAATGCCATTATTTAATAAAAGTAAGAAAGATGACAACGCTGAAAAGGCGAACACTCCACGTCGAGGACGCTCGACGACGCCTGGAAGAAGAACTCCGTCAGCTGATGCAGCTTCTGCAGGAGATGATACACGAAGAGAGGAACCAATGCCCAACCAGGAGGAACCAGAACAGAATGGTGAGAGAACCAAGACGCCAGAACCAGACAGGGAATCTGTAAGATCCATACCCATGCGAGAGGACTCACCAGACGCACTGATCAGAGATCGATATGTTAGAGCAACACTAGCAGATCCTCTGGGAAATTTCCTGTTCCCACAATTCCTGGATACAATAAGACTCTGTAACCCCAACCTACGTGTGGACTCAGAAATGATGAGGAACTTCTGTACCAACTACACACAGAGTATGAGGGAATACAAAGAGGAACAAAGACGTGAAGTTGAGTTAGAAGCCCAGCGTATTGTACAAGTGGAGAATGACAAACGCACTCAACGACACTTCAGTAACTTCACCAACCAAACTGGAATTAAACCACCAAGCAGCTATGCAAGTAAGAGCACCCTAAGCAACGATCAAAAGCTTAAGTTAGCCAATGGAACCTTCCCTCTCAAGCATTGCTTCAAAGGAGATGGTAAACCACCCTACATTACTGATTACCTATCAGAGATGAACACTGCTCAGGAGTTATGTAACCTCTCAAGATCAGAATTTGAAACCTTTATGCTTAGAACCACAACTGGCGAAGCATATACTACTATCCAGCAGAGTTTCAATCTTGGACTATCTATTGAAAGTGTCTACAATAGCTTACTGCTACAGTATGATATACTCATCAGCCCACAGGAAGCTCAAGCTAAGCTGATAGCCTTTAAGGGAACAAAAGCCATGTCATTCCCTAAGCTTGTCAGTACAATTCAGAATCTTGCCAGCAGAGCCGCTGTTCATTATACAGACAAGAAGGAAAGACAGAATGTATTCAACATAACTGCAGTGGAGGCACTCAAACGTAGCTTACCAACAAATAGCCGCAATATAGCATCTGAAAACCATCACAATCTCACACATGATCTTGGAAGATCCCCTACATATCATGAGTTGACCGCTTCCATGTATCCTAGAACTGAAGACCTAGATCTGGACCTACAGCAGAATGGTGTATCAGCCAGTTACAATGGAGACTTATCGCTTCATAAAAAGACGAACAACACCAACTACTCACATGACAGGGATACAAGAATGAACAGAGACAAACAACCTGCTAAAGTTGCCGCTACGTCAAGCTATTATAAAAGGCCAACAGTTAGAGAAGTTACTGCTAAACCAGCCTATCCTAAAACCTACAACAGAGAAAACAGGGATAATAGAGATAGGCAACCACAAAAGAACACCAAACAAGATTATCATATCTCCTATGGTACATCCAATAAGCGCTACTGCGGTGCATGTGGTCAAAACTCCCACAAAATATCCGATGGATGCAGACTACTGTGCGATGACCAAGGACGACAATATCAAACAGCACTAACATCCGGATACTGCCCAAGCTGTCACAAGAAGTATGGCAAAGACCTATACCACGCGCAACACCTATGCCCTGGACGACCAGCAATGATGGAACTGTACCATAGTGGTAAAGTAAGACCTGGTGGTGTGTTTAGACAGGCATATGAAGAATGGGTTGAGGCCAAAGCCAATGGACAATCCAAGGAGCGTGGCAGAACAGGTAGAGTTAACGCTATCACCGTTCGAATGGATCCAAACGACCCCAAGATTTTAGCGGTCGATAGTTCTGCAGCTATCATGGATGAAAATAGGAAAATGTACTTGAACTGTTCTGGCTGTATGTCAAATGGAAACTACGATGTATACATGACAGCTTTGTTTGACTCAGCAGCAGACAGAAATATCATGTCAACCAGCTATTTTGGTATGTTATTTGGAGTACAACAAAATGAGGTTAAGAACCATCTGGAAAAGAGTGACATGGTTCTTGTCAGCTATTCTGGACACAAAATCCCAGTAGCTGGAGAGATAACTCTCATGATTCGTCTCACACAATTCTCAGGCATCTATAGACCAGTACCATTTATGATTGTACCTGAGGAACACAAGAATGTCACACCTATGATCATTGGAATGAACGGCATTAGAGATCTCCAATTAGGGTTGACTTTCGTTGCGGATAACCACCCGCCAGCACCATATCTATACTCTATGTTCCATCCTGGGAGAGTACTAGATAGCCTGTTCTGTTCTGATTATGAGTTACAACTCTGCACAGGGACAATAGACAAAATTGACCCTAATGAAACTCAGACTATAGAAATGAACATCAACCATTTCTTCAACTTAGCTCCTGGAACAAAAGTCATTCTCAGCGATGACCACATTGCCAATGATAGAAATGGAGGAATTAAAATTCAACCTGGACAAACGCAACTGACTGTCAACAACCGAGGACAACTTAGTGGAAGAGCAATGATAACAAATGTCACTGAACATGCAATCACTAACACTGTTATCACCGGATACTTGGAACCAAGCAACCAATTTGTAGTCAAGGAGATCACCACAGACTTTGATTTTACGCAATCATTCCTACACAATGTATCTGTGACAACTGAGCTAGATGAGATTGTACAAGCCCTGGAGCGACACGCAGAAAAGGATACGGCTCCAGCCATCAATCAGATTTCACTAGACACCAGAAACCACTCAGTTCAACTCTTATAGCTACCAAAATACAGCGCCATCAATCTGGTAGAACGATCTTTCCCTTTAGCTGATGGATATATACCGAATCCTACAGCTATAAACAATGACACTCCAATACCAGGAGTAGCCTTATCTGATTACCGATCTAATATTGATGAAATTCTAACTACACCAGATCCTGAAAAGAATAAGCTTTTTGAAAATAGTGATGACGTTATTGAACTTGGCTTAAAACATATAGCTGAATCCGATAACCTCATGGACTATGTAACAGAACCTACTGGCTACAGTGTGCCTAAGGATCAGTTTGTTAAACCAGAGGATCTTGTGGTGCTGTCAGACTATCCACCAGAGGTAAGACATTATATAGAAGACATATTCCTAAAATCTTACCCTGATATCATATCTACACATTCTACTGATAGAGGTAACATGAGTAAATATCTAGGCAATTATACAATTAGACTAAAACCTGGTCAAACTTTACCCCAGCATAAGAAATTATATTATTTATCACCCGTAGAGAAAATGCAAATGCAATCTATCTTAGAGTTTTTGTTAAAGAACGGCACCATTGAAAGAGCTAATTTGGATGGGGATTCCTATAACAACTATGCAAGCCCAGCTTATCTGATTCCAAAGTCGGATCAGGGGAGCTGTCCTCGTTTAATTGTAAATTTTCAACAATTGAATCCTTGTCTGCAATCTGAACCTGCACTGCTACCCACAGCAGAAAACTTGATTCAGTCTCTAAGGGACAAATTTGTGCATAGTAGTAGTGATATGGCTAACGCCTTTCATAGTATAACGCTAGAACCTTCTTGCAGAGACCTAACATTGTTTGCAACCCCCTTAGGAGCTTTTAGACATGCATCCTTACCAACCGGCATTAAGACTTCACCTGAAAGTCTATCACGCTTTATGGAAAAGATATTACACTGGGAATTGGTTTATGATGATAATGGTAATGTTGTAATGGATGGTGATTTAGCCAAGATGGTATACTCACCTATCCCAGAAGTCCAACACATTTACGATGATTTCATTGTCTCAACTGAACTAGCTAAAACTAGATCAGAATCATTGAATATACATTTTAAGATTTTGAAGAAAGTTATGGGGAGAATACACACGCATAAAGGAAAGATTAGTTTAAAGAAATCACAACTTTTTAAAAGTAGGGTAAATTTCTTTGGGTTCTTCATTTCACATAATTATTGCTGTGTAGATCAAAGGCGAGTACAAAAACTTCTAAATATTCCCATGCCTACTGATATTACTATAATGAGATCTTTTATGGGAGTACTACAAAGTATGCATAAACATTTAAGATTTGATATTATGGCTCCTACACATATTCTAACTTCACTTACTTCTACTAGAATAGGTAAAACTTTTGTCCCAACTCCAGAACAAAGACAAGCATTCGAAGACATTAAGAAAGCTTTAGCTTCAGGACCAATTTTTAGCAAATTAGTTAACTTATCTGCACCTAAGATTATCTTGTCAGACGCAGCCGGCACCTCAACTGGCTCATATTCGGCAGTCTTAGCGCAAATAGTGACACCAGAATTACAGGCTAAAACCCTACCCCCTGGGCTAAACTTCGATGACCCTGTACACCATGTTATTTATGATAATAGGTTACCAATTTTACCCCTACCTTTGCAGAATGAAGGTGAAAACATTAAGGATTATGCGAAGCGTATGTCTGAAGATGGACCACCTGAGTTTGAATATTTGGCTAGTAAAACTTTGGGCTATCCTGAAGACACTGTACACAATAGTCTCGGGATATCTTTACAATTGCTTCTAGAACTAAATAAAGTTCAAACACCTCTGACCACTATCCTGCAAAGAGCATCAAAAATTATACGTTCTACGATGTTGAGACAAAAGTATATTCAATTTGTATTTAATAATGATAGGGATAAATTCTTAGAATTTATTCGCAAACTAGAGCATGGATATGTATATCTAGATCCGCAACAACTCATATTTGAAGCTCTTAGTGTAGCTATGTACCGTCCTGTGATAGTTATCACAAATATAGAGGGTGTCAAACCTGTCACTCAACACTGTTCAGACAAAACAAAACCCCCTTTTGTATTTTTATTATATGGACACAAAGAGCAACACATAGTAAGACCCGCAATGGTTTCATCAACCAATAGCTTTAATTTAAAATCTTTAGCGTCTATGTTTGAAATTATCGCATACACCTCAAAGAAAATTACCGTTGCTGAGTCAAGATTACATATCATAGACATTGAAATCCTAGGAATTATTTATGCAGCAAACTCGTTTAGAACTCTAATAGGTCCAAGCTGTGAATGTACTTTGTTAACAGACGCAAAGTGTGCTTATTATCTCTTTAATCCTAAAGCATTAACAGCCGTTAATAAATTGAAGAGGTGGAATACCACTCTGTTAACTCTAATACCGAAGCTAACAATGTCTTTCTTAAGAGGAGAAGACAATTTGGCAGATTTCTTAACAAGGGCATATAAGGCTACTTTACCAAGCATTAAAAAGGTAGCCCTACCTAAATTTGTTAAATCTGGGTTTGAAGATAACTTACCCCAATATAAAGTTTGGACTATTGAGGAATGGACACAGTTCATTATGGATAACCCCGACTATTTGGGTTATGATGAACAACCCCCACAGCCAAAGCAACAAAAACCCAAAATCACCATAAATTCACTTGCCGCAGAACATAGAGTTATAGGCAAAGTACTAAGACCTTTGGAAATCCTAAAAGAAAGGATTAGCATAGAAAATATAATTGCAAACCAAAAAGAGGAATACTCTGATATTTACACACGTTGTCTAACCTCTAAATCAAACACCTACACTTATAAAAGACAGAACTACGAACTTAAGGACACGATTCTGTTTACAAAAATAAAAGGAGATTTAAAGTTTATCTCCCAACCAAACTATTACCAGTATTAGTATGCTATACTCATCTTTTGTTAGTACATAGTGGAGAAATTAAAATGCTTTTGAATATGCAAAATTTCTTCCACCCTAACCTTAAGAAATATGTTAGAAATTACACTAGATCTTGTTTAAATTGTCAACTTCAAAATTCATCTACAAAACTAGAACAAGTAGGAACTTATAGTACAATTTCAAGACCTTTTGAATGTGTAAGTATTGACTATATACAATCCTTGCCCCCATATCGTAGTTATAATCATATCCTCACTATAGTCTGCCAACTAACAGGAATGATTCTTGCATATCCCATGAAATCACTCACATCCCGTGAATTTATAAACAAATTCATGTTTTATTTCTATCCTAATTTCTCCCCCAGACAAATATTGTGCGACAATGCAAAATCATTTTTAGATAAGCAAAATTTAATATTCTTTGCTTCTATTGGCATCCGAGTTTTGTATTCTACTGCGTACTTTTCACCCTCTAAAGGATTGGTAGAAGCTAGCAACAAAGTAATAAAATGGCCAATCATTAAAATTTTGGCGCAAGACTCAAAAACCTCATGGGTATATCTACTACCGTTAATAGTCCGACAATATAATTGCACTAAAATACCAAAAACGGGATTTTCACCCATGGAATTATTATTCGGGACACGTAGCTCCCTGTCTAAATTGTTCTTTGGAGCAATAAAACCGGATGAATATCACCCTGAAATAGCACGCACAGAAGCTTATGTGCAAGACCTCTCAGACGGTATACAAGAAAACTTGGACATTTCAGCAAAAGCTATTGAAAAGGGAAGGGAGGCAAGACTAAAGTATATTAACAAAACCCGCATACACAAACAGTTTGATATAGGAGACCTTGTCTTGGTTAGAAATAACACCATTACACCTGGTGTTAACCCCAATCTTAGACCTATCTATCATATTTCACCCTATAGAGTTTTAGATGTAAGCCCTAACAGTTGCACGCTTGAAAGAATTTCTGACAAGAAGACTGAAATATTTAAATACTCTTTCAACGAAATCAAAAAGTTCAAGCCAATTGACGAACATTTTGACACCCTCCCAGAGGAAATAAGGGATATTATCACAAAGCCTTATAATAAACTCACAAATCAAGAGATAGCCACATTAGTTAAAAATGACACACTTCCGCTTATATTTCCGGTTAATTCAAAAGATCCACAACCAGGAATACGCGCACACTCACCCTTAGAAACACGAAAAGAAGCGTCACAAAATAAGAAACCATTAGATTCTGATTCGGACATAGAGGACTCAAGTGACGACGAGGACATGACACTCGATTCCGTATTTATTACCGGAGGTCGACGACTTAGGAAAATAAATGATAGACATGTCAGATTTCGGAATGGCACAAGTTCACAACCGTAATTTACATTTCCATTTACCCTGTAAACTTGTGAACAATATGATAATATGTTATTCTAATCTGATAACTAAGTTATCATATTCATGTAAATGTTCCCACTCAAAGTTATATATTCAGTGGTATAATATACATTTTTTCTCTTCAACGGGGAGACCAACTATATGCAATATACGTCGACTAAAGAGTCGATCCCTTCAAAAACACTTACATAAAAAAAAAACTTTTGCATATAGAGAGTTTTGAGTCTGTATAGGCAAACAGAGTCAAACGATTGATACAGATTGTACAAAAATGCGAATGTTACAAATGTTAAATACGCACCCTAAAATATACACAAAAACTATTTAAAACATTTAATACAAATTGTACAAAGTGTACAAACATAGCAGTACTAATAGACAACCTATATATATACGCCTTGAATTATGATGAGTTGATTAGTTATTAGAAACTATAACCACTCTACATACAAAAAAAATATGTCAAAAACTTTAATTATAACTTCGGACAGGAAACGCCCACTCAGAATTTTAGTAGTAGTAAACAATAACGACAACTTAAATTTTAGCCTGAAATTGAGTCAGTTTACTATAACATATCCACAAGTGAGGAAATCACCAACCTTGTGAAGTACTACAGTTATCACATAACACGTAAGTCTTAACAGAATATTTTACAAAAGTTATAAAATGCAAACTAGATTCCGAAAGCCTATGCCTAGATCACAACGGGTTCTACATGAGACCTTCGCAAACCTAGTAGAATATTGTTATAACTTGCTTACGATGATTAAAGAAATGTTAGCGTTTAAAATTAGTTGTGGAATCAGCCAACCTAGTCGCATTGTACGATACTTGCACTGTCGTATACTTAGAAACACTTATAGAGACGCATACAACCGTTTGGTTATACGGTATAGACAGCAAGAGTATAGAAACCGACAGACTATAACAGACGAATTACGGGCAGTAGCACGCCAAATAGAGAATTTGAGAGACACAGTCCTTCTTATTTCTGGACATTGTACTCTCCCCACTATCCACGAAGAGTAAACTAGATTACAATTGATTCTTATAATCTGAGTTTCTAACAATGACGTACGGACGTATCCTAACGATATAAAAGTTTTCGCATACGATAAAACCTCTTGTACATATGTGTATTGATGTAAAATACTTATATTCTCATATATCTCTATGTAATTATTGAAAACGATAGAAAATTAATCGCATAAATCATAGTAGAGACATCAAAAAGAACATAACAAGAAATTTTGTTATTTATACAAGTTATCATAAACCAAGTGAATGTAAGCTAAACTAAGCACCTTGCAAAAATAAACTTTAATTATGTATCTAACTAAATTAAGGAACAGACAGTAATACTTATAGAGTAGCTACGTAAACGGGAGTTATACACAACAAATACTAAATCAGTAAATAACAGTGTATACGCTACTTAAAATTGCTATATTTATTTAAACAAAAAGTAAATAATCTTTAGAAAGGTATAAAAACTTTGACAAATATTTTTCTTTGGTGAAAACTTAAAATTAAATCAATTTTGAAAACAGAACATAAACTTTTATTTTTACAGTAGTTGAAAAACATTATGATAGTAAGAAGTTTTCTGACAATTTAACATCTTAGTTAATATAATTTGGACATAAGCTGTATAATGGCACATAATAAAACTTCGAGATTGCTAAACGTTGAGTTTATACATAAATGTTGAATTTATACATATAAAAAGCACATAGCCTAATAACAAGCTAACGGAAGCCTAACACTTAACTCTACTTGTTGGAAATAAGACTTAGTTTTAGATCTAAAGGGACATAAGAACATTTTACCTTGAGACTTTAAATTTTGTGACTATTGTATTGAAATTTAAAAGGGAAACGCTATTTATTCTAAGCCCTACTAATTAAAATAAAACTTCCTTAATGAGATCATCCAACCAATGATATTACTTTAATTACTTGAGTTACAAACAGTCTTTACATGAGTTTTCTTAAAAAAAAAAAAATACTTGAATAAGCGTATGTAAATAATTTTGTCTAACGTCAGTCTTTCAGTCTACTTAGATATTAGTTACAAAAAAAATATATATGCTATTTACAAGTCCTCTCTATATCACAGCACAATTAAAATTCACGATTAATGCACAGGGATGGATATAAATGAAATTTAGAGAAAAGGTACTGAGTTGCGAGTTCGATTAAATATCTATATATACATGACCCTTATAAGCTAACAAGAATGAATAAACTGTGACATAAGGCTGTAATTACAGTTGTTAAAATACTATTGAGAAAGAAAAAAGGATTAGTTCGCTTACGAAGAAAGTAATTAAGAATTGAATGAAGTTTTAAATTATGAGCATAAAGAAAATACAACCTTATAATCATTTCCTTACATACTAAATATCCTTACAGACTAAACATATATGTACATAATATAATGGCAGAAGTGTAAATTAATGTTTGGTTTTGTACAGTAATAAAAAAGTCATAATGTCTAATAACAAAAGTCTTTACTTCATAGTGATTACTATTTTGACTAGTTACATAAGAATAGAAAATCTGTAAATTTAGTCACATGTTGTCTAAAACTGGTCATTGTCTTAAAATTTGTATGTCATAGTTTCAACCAAGCTAACAGCGCCACTTCACGGCGTGCGTTTAGGGAACATGGGACCCCGACGTCGAGGGACTCCCTCGACGCCGGAATCCTCTGTCCTGTTGTTATCTGAGGAATGCGTAGCTGAGTTGAAGCTACTCTCCGCTGATGTTATCTCTTCCAAGATAGCAGGCGTTGGAGTACGCATGGAGCGGCGCAAACGTTCTAAACTGAGGACCCGCAGTGGAGTGGGGTACTCGATCTCATCAGTCACCGCATTAAATCTAATCGGCGGAAGATCGGGGTCCTCGATATCGTCAACCAGTGGGACTAAACTGGCCGCATCCTAAAATTAAGAAAAGGGACATTATTAGACAACCATGTTAATAAATGTTCACAAGAAAATTTATCAACGTTAATCCATATATGTTTATGAGTCAATTTTACTAATACTTTATCTAGAATCTTGCTATTAACTATTAGGAAGAAATTACACCATAGTTAAAGTAAAGTTATTGTCTAAAAGCATAGCTAGCTGAGCTAAATAGCCTAGTCTAAGTTACGTAATTTTTGCAACGAAGAAATATTATAAGAGCTTATCAAACTTACCACAGACAAATCAGCTGCAGAAGGAGATTCAATGCGACTTAAGCACATAATAGAGCTCAAGGAAGAGCTGTCGCTGGATACCTCAGCTGTCCTCTCAGAGCTGACTCGATTACACCTCCCCATATTGGTGTAAAACTGTGCCAGGGGGATGGAGTTGGTCGCCTAAAATATAATAGATCTTATTAGTTTAATCGCAATACCAACAATGAGTCTAGGAAAATCAGGAAATGAGAATGCCTAAAATCCTGTAAAGCTATATGATTAGGTAGCAATTCAACCCACTTTATACTAGAATTAAAATCTTAGATCGGTTCAAAAATGCTTATGCAACCATACATTTTAAGATTAATATTCTACCAATAAAAGAATTTTAGTTGCAAATACCTCTAGATACGTGTACAAATATACAGCCTCTTTCTGAAAATTAATAGAAAACTAAAGCATGGATACTTACATGTAAACGCTCTGTTTGATCAACCATCAACGGACGGAAGCCAGGACTTCCCGTCGAGGTTTCCAAGCCCACAGGCACACTTCTTCCAGTAATCCGATCCTCAGTGGCAGACAAACAGTGTACGGCAAACAGGCCAATTCTGGACCTTACTTCTGCTGGAGTCGATGGACTAGCAGAGGGAGCCTAAAACAAAAGGAAAACATTAAAGTCTTGATCTAACATTTAAACCCCAAGGAGAAACGTACGGCACGAGCAAACTCTTAACTTTCCCAGAGGGAAATAATATTAGGTTGCTACTTAAGATTTTAGTAAATGTTAACTGGTATCTCAACTTAATTGCGGTAACCGAGCGGATTTCTCTGGCGACATAAAACGACGACAAACGGTGAGCGATATATATGGAAGAGCCGAAAGTCAACGTTGAGGAAGTGAGAATAGGACAGAACAACCCTGCCCCAACATGATGCTTTATTAGACAAATCGGGTGGCTAGAAGAAAAAAAAATTATACAAAACAAAAAAAAGAAATATACAACAGAAGAAAACTCACCTGTGTATCCGACAGAATATCATCAATCTCAGAGGACGCGGCTTCATACATGGTGTCCGACGGCTCCGCAGTTGGCGACATAGCCCCAGCTCTAGTCCTGTTGGTCCTGTTACTGCAGTGGAGAAGCTCAATGGTCCTGACGCCTATGTTTCGGAGGCGCGTACATACATCTCTTATCCAGCGAGCCAGCGACCTGTCTGAGGTGTTGTCAATACGTGTAAGAGTCTCAAGCCCTACAGCGCCGAAGAAGACCACTATAAGAGCACATGAAAACAAGCCAAACCCCAACAACATGTTAATTAAGCCATCCATGTTGAAGGTGTCCAGACTCGTCTTCTGGTCTCTCCCCAACTCGGCAGACCCAGAATCACCTCCGGCAACATCGTCACCAGTGTCACCGCAGGAGTTCTGCATCACCGAATTGAGGAGAGACCAGATGATTTGTATCGTTCTACTAAGCATCAGTGAGAGATGCTCGTTGCCGAACATCTCCCCTTGATCCCTTTCGGACTCTACAGTACTTGTGCCCCCATAGTCATCGACATCAGCAAGGCTTGGCATCCCAGACTGGTCGCTGTACACTGAACTCGAGTCGTCTAAGGAGTTTTCAAGAAACGAGGAATTGGCAAGAGTGGCCGCAGCCGCCCTCATTGATTCCTCGAATCTTTCCTTAATATTCTGATGCGCGTCCAGGCTGTCAGGCACATACATTATGAGCGAATGTAAATTTAAAATAGAGGACTAGTGATTCTGAAAGGCAATATAGTAAAGTTAATTTTATGAAAAAGACTGTACACACGAATTCTTTTGTATTTCAAGCAACTATGGTTGAACCTCCTAACCATTAAACTTTGATTTATCATCTAAAAGTAAAATTCTTTAAGTTAAAGAATATGTAATTAATTTTACATGATTCAACGCTTGAAAATAGCTATCGTTAAGCTATTTAAACATTAAAACTTTGTTTTATTAGATTCAATTAAGTTAAAGAATATGTAATTAATTTTACATGATTCAACGCTTAAAAATAGCTATCGCTGAGCTATCAAAAACATATTCATTATGATGTATCAAGCAATTAAAAACTTATGTACTAGCTAAATCTGAATATCTTCAATGATGTTTTAAAAACACTTTAGATAAAGCTAGCTAAATATAATTTTTGTAAGCGACCATTTTTTTTATATAATATGGTTGAGTTACTCGTAACGTAAATAATCTATCAATTAACGTCATTATAATTGAATTAAGTAAAAAGAAAATCTTATTTTAAAACCTATAGTAAAATTGTTTTAGAAGATTTGTATCAGGACTCAAATAAGTTTTGATTATACAAAGGGAACGCTGTAATCAAAAGTTAAAACGAGTAGAATGATGGAATATATCTGTGTCATTATAAGTTTTGTTTACGATGAACGAATTTAACTTTTGCAGACGGAAAACGTAAACAAAACAAGGTACGTCAATTTACTTGCTGACTCAGATATGTCCTATCAAAACTACAAATATTATATAGAACAAAATTGTCATATATTGAAGATGTACCCATATTGCTTCAAACCCACTTTCGTTTAAAAATACAGTGATAAAGGTCTTATAGACGAAGAAAAATAAGATTCTTGGGTCTTAAATAATGGCTAACCAATGCAATAATGAGCACATCAACAATCTATAACATAAAAACATTCATATAAAACAAACGGGTTACTATATTTTATCACTTTTATATAAATTCTCTTGGAATTTAGCGGTAAAATTAAACACTCGAACGCAAGCTCCGCTCGCAAAGACAATTATTATATAAATGAGCATAATTACTGGGCCGCCAGCTTTTTATAACCTCGCTCAAATCCAACTCCTATCACTTTTGACCGCCCAAACATAAACAAAGGGTTGACAACTTATTGTTACGTAAAATTTAATTACGGACGTCGAACGATATATTTTATAGATATTAAGTTTAAAAGGTACACTTAATAGCGACGTAATGTAAGATATTAGTCTTTAAAATGATTAAAATTTATTCATGTTAAAAATAACATAAATACAGCTAATACCAACAATGGTATAAACCATATGTACATATACAAAATATACAAACAAAGGGTTACCAACTTTTGTTAGTAAAATCTTATATTTTTACATATATACGAGTAATGTAACCAAAGAAAATAATACGATATGTAAATACTAATTGTACTTATACATTTTTATATAAAATATTGTTTATATTCAGGAAACAGTTATATTTAACAGAAATAGAGATAACTAACCAATCCATTATAGGTCTATCTGTAACGAAAGAATTTCTAGAATATCCCAGGGATAAAAGGATTAATAAAAGATTATTAAAACTTCTTTTGTTTAGATTACCATAGCCAGGATACCCCAAGGAACCGGTTGGAGCACGCGCACTAACTCTTTTTAGGATCTACCATGGACCAGCCTGGAGATAACCTAGATGATCATGGAGTATTGGAGCCCTACCACCACCCTACCTTGGACGGATTGCGGTTGTGTTCCTGTCAACACCTTGACACAATAGACGAGAACAACAACATCATCACCACACCTGAGTACGATGGATTCTCAGAGAACCTGTCCATCACCATCAGGAATTTCTTGTTAAATTCAGCCCTGAATACCAGAGAAGATAGTAGAGTGGAGACCGATAGTGACACCAGCTCCAGCAGCACACTATCCCTCTCTACCGATGACCTCAACCAACTCTACTATGACCTGGAAAATCACTCAATCACCTTGGACGAGAATGGAAACGAGGTAGCACAAGTGGACGCCCTTGGCTACATATCTACCTCACCCCCAACCTCAACCTACACTTCGAACGAGAGCACTTCACCACCTAGTTCATCATCAGAAGAAGCTGAACTATCCAGAACAACCAAAGCAAAAACATTTATTGATGTGACAAAGTTAGATAAAACTAAACCCCTCAAGAAAAGAATGTATTCTATTTGGGAGGTTTATCATCTTGTATACCCAGCTATGAAGATACGCAAATCATACTTTCTTAATGGAAAGCGTATTTAACTTAGCTTGGAATACATTTATAGTTTATTATATATGCCTATATACTGGGACTACTAAACTTTTTCTTTTTCTCTTTTTTCTTTTTTAACAACTTACCCCCATTGGAGATGCGATCCTCAATTTTCAAATTCTTTGAACGTACATATGAGACTTTTACAGAAATGCTTCGCATCCACAACTATCTATCTATGCTTGATATAAAATCAACACTATATAGATCATATTATGAACCTTTGATTGACACGTGCCCTGCAATTAACTAGTAGCACTCAGGGGCAAGACACAATTACTTTAGCTAGGCCCAAGGCATTATTTGTATCAATTTATGCATTCATAGGCCTGTTTCTACCTATATGACACCATATATGGGTAACGAAAGCCTATTCATGGTAATCTGTATGTGATTTGCTAATAGTATATGTTTATTAAAGATATTATGTTTATAGTTAATGTAATCATATAAACAACCAGTACATATATGTATGCCTACAACTATGCCTGATTTACGTCACATATTAACACACAGATATTTAATTGCACAGACAAACACTAAAATCCTGGTCCAGAGCTAATGTTATAGCATGTACCTCTTGAATTTATTCAGTTATTTACTAACTCTCCTACCATCAACTTCTCTTTCTGGCTTTAAAAAGGTAATGACTTAGTTGTTTGGCATGCATTGTAGTTTAAATTTAGGCCCCTTAGTACTTAGCATGAATTGAGCTCAGGCCTTATGTTAGAACTCTAACACTTAGCACAATTCACTGCTTGGGACTTAGGGCACATTTCTGTCCTACTCTACTTATAATTTTAACACTTATCCTGTAAATATTTCCATACTTAACTTATGCACTTGTGATATAAATACACTTTATAAAAACATTTTCCTTCCTTAATACTTAATATACTTATATGATTCTGATCGAATATCAAAACCAACCATTTATTCTTAGGTTAAAGCAACATAATACTTCGCGTGGGTCTTTTGTTGAGCTTCCACCAGCTCAACCAAATTCGTATTATACTTGTGGGAATAGAGGGTTAAGCATTCTAAATAAGCGAACCGACGATGAGAATGTCTATGTGTATTGCATTAAAATTAGGTTTTAGTAGTACTCATAGAAGAGCGGTCTCCATACCTAAATATGGACAAACGCCCCATTCGCACACACACTCTTGGGACTAACAAAACTGGTTTTAATCTTATAATATTTCCTCTACAGCAATTTGGCAAATAAACTTGATTAAACAATTTTCTTTCCCCTATTTTAACTTGCAGGATGTAGGTCTGTAGGTCTTTCAATATCTGGATCGATAAATGTACCAATCATAATTTTTTGGGAAGTTTGCCTTGACTTATAGGGAGGTTTTAAGTTGTTGGGCGAGAAAAACAGTTAATAACAATGCTTTTTCTTTCCTAATTGCCATTTCCGAACATAATTGTATCTTAAATTTGAAGTTTGTTTAAAAAATATCTTGATTACTTTAAAAGGAGTACAGTGTTTGAATACACATTATCATGTTTTTTGTCATATAAAGTACTAAACTTTAATTTCTAAAATAATTCAATTATGGACAGATAAATCATTTTTTTCTAAAAAAACTTAAATCTATTTACAGATAACTTAAGAAAATATAAATTATGTGGTGTTTTTTTTTACAAAAATAACTGCAATATAAGAATAATAATAATAAAAATCTTATTGAAAAGGACATATATGCAATTTTATTTCCTTATACAGTCTTATACAGTACATACAGATTTGATGGGATATTAAAAAATGAAATAATAGCCACATTATTCGAAGAGATTCAAATCAACGAATCTATTCTTGACGATTCAGTAATAACGAAGTAAGAGTAAAAAAAGAGATAAAAGAGGAGAGAGAGAAAGAGAGAGAGAGAGAGAGAGAGAGAGAGAGAGAGAGAGAGAGAGAGAGAGAGAGAGAGAGAGAGAGAGAGAGAGAGAAGAGAGAGAGAGAGAGAGAGAGAGAGAGAGAGAGAGAGAGAGAGAGAGAGAGAGAAAGAGAAAGAGAGAGAAAGAGAGAGAGAGAGAGAGTGAGAGAGAGAGAGAGAGAGAGAGAGAGAGAGAGAGAGAGAGAGAGAGAGAGAGAGAGAGAGAGAGAGAGAGAGAGAGAGAGATAAAGAGTATGCCAAATATTTTTCCATAATATTTATCTCTTACCCTGTAATACTGTATGGCAATGAATTATGAAAAAGTCTGCATTACGGAACCTTCATTATAGAAAGTCAATTATTGTCCTTCAGTCAAACAGGGACAAGTATCATAAATATTAAGGCAATTATTACCATAAAGTCATAAAGTTATTTAGCTATTTTAAATATTTTAAATTAATAATAGTTATATGTGTCATTGCATTATAAATAGGTTTCCGCAGATATGAAAATGAAAAATTGTGATATTAAAACTAGTTTTGTTAGACCCCGATGGGCCGAAGGCTCAGGCTTACAAAACTGGAATTAATTTTAATATTTTTAATTAAATATCCGTGGAAAATTGTCTGTGATACGATGCTATACATGATTTGTATGGATGAGAACAACCGGTGCTAATCCAGCGGATATTAATAGGTTTCGAAACCATACTGTCAGTTATTGTCCTTTAGTTCAACAGGGACAAGTGTCATAAATATTGATAAACTTCATTATAGAAGTGACTTTATACGTCTCTAGGTTGACCTCTGAAAAATCGGTATCTCTTTTAAATTTAAATTTGTTTTCAAATCAGAAGTACTGACATACCCTACATACAAAGTAGCTTCGTCAAGCAAAATGAACTTATTTAGTTCTTATTCGTTCCAAAATATTTTTTGTTTATAGAGAATAGTTATTACTTTCATCGTATTATAAACGGCTTTCCGCGGATATAGAATGTACAAATATAAGATTAAAACCGGTTTTTTGCCCCGAGATGCCGAAGGCACGGGCTAAAAAAACTGGTTTTAATCTTATGATTGTATATTTCTATATTCGTAGAAAACTGGATATAATACGATGCTAGACATAGTTTTTTTCGTATGGATGAAAACCGGTTCCTATCCACCGGATTCGAATAAATACAAGAATAGTTATTTCTCGTATCGTATAATAAACGGCTTTCCGCGGATATAGAATGTACAATTATAAGATTAAAACTAGTTTTTTAGCCCCGTGGTGCCGAAGGCACCGGCTAAAAAAAATAGTTTTAATCTTATGATTGTACATTTCTATATTCGTAGAAAACTGGATATAATACGATGCTAGACATAGTTTTTTCGTAATCATGAGAACCGGTTCCTATCCACCGGATTCAAATGAATACGAGAAAATTCCTTATGACTTTTAGGTATATTGGTCTTTTCTCCTTAGCATTATAAGTACTTTGATATAAATATAAATTCTTTATATTAAGTACTTTATGTACAGAATATATAATAACAAACCTATATACTAAAGTAAAGGGATGCATGTTTGTTTGTAGTAATATCTCGTAAACTAAGTGACTTCTGTATAACGCTAATCTAATAATTTATAAAAAAAATCATTCGTCTAAATATCTATTTGATGTAGATAAGCTCAGCAAAAAGTAAAGTTTTTATGACGAAAAGTTTTTGCATTTTGTTCAATATTTCAATTGAAAAATAAAACAAAACAAAAAGTTAATTTTTAATCATGTCTATAAATAGAGGATGCTGTCACTTATGTGACTAGCAAAAGTATATTCACAAGGTTTTTGACAAAAAATGATGTGTTTTTGTCAATTTGGCTTTTTGGTGTTTGATTGGCAATATTAATTCCCACTGTCAAAATAACCTCTTTACAGCTATTAAAACCACTGTTTCATAGTCGTTTTCACATATATAAAATTCAATTTATATTTCCAGTTTTCATGACAAAAATACACCTATTTACCTAAATCTGTTTCGAAATTATAATTTATAATTCGGATTATTCAGTTCTGACACTCTACAAATGTTAATGTTCGTTTGTCTTACCGTTTCAGAGCTTCGTTTTTATGGATGTTGTCATCCTTGTTATATTAAGATTTTAAGTTTACCTTAGAATAGTGTCAGTAACAAAAATTACAAGAGGGTTTATATTTAAAATTATTTCTATTATCGCTAATAGTTAAACTTATCTCATACTTAATAAATAATTTTTATAATAAAATTGAATATGGATAATTATAATTAAATTTTGTTTTAAATCTGTGCCGAACATGTTTTATAAATATTTTGAAATTACATACAAATATATTATAGATAGGATTAAATTAAAATTTAGGGCAGAACAAAAAGTTTCATCGGATTATATCATTCAAAGTATATTTGTTTTTACTTTCAGTTTAGGTTTTGGGTTTAAGGATAGGTAAAATGGCAAAACTTTACACGATATCTACTCTATTAAGATATATTTTGACTGTTAATAAGTTAAGTTAAAAAGAAACCTGACAGCTTATAACTTACATTATTTAAATTGTATTAACTTTGCCTACTGGATAAATATTATAGAAATGTATTTTCTAGTATAGCTTCGAATTCGATTAATATCCGCTGTATTGAAACCGGTTTTCAGCCATACTGAACATTCATGTATAGCATCGTTTTACAGACAAATTCCAACAAATATTAAAATAATACCAGTTTTGTTAGACCGTGACTTTTTACTTTTATAACAATCCTTACTTTTTCCTAAATCTGTAGTTAATCCAGACAGTTTTATTAGAATTTGAGCTGCAGTTCTCAACCAGCCTAGCTAATGGCCTGGTTTTTACCAACATTTACAAAATCAAAATATGTTTATTTGTTGTAAAATTGTACAGTTATTTTCCTTATAAGACGTCTGCTAAAAATTTGTCAAAAGATACTATTGAATTAAAAGAATTTTTGTACAAATTTACTATTTATGCCTCAAAGTGATATTCTTTGATTTAAAATCTTTTCTTTATGCTTTATTTTCATTTTTATGATTTTTAACAACATAATAGTTTGGACAATGAAAAATAAACAAACATCCATCGAAAAAAACAAATAATAAAAAATTAACAATTTTCCGCACAAACTGATTCACCTGACAAAGAAAATGAATTTTTGTGTTGGTCAGAATTGTTTGACAGGACAAAATTGGAGCTGAGATGAGAGTATTGGCATTTCACTTGAAATTTGTTGCAGATTTTGCTTCGTGATTGCATCAAGTTTAACAATATACATTATGTTTGTCAAAACACAAGGATATTATAGTTAGGAAGGGCGCAGCAATCATAAGAATGGTTTCTGACAATGAAAAGAATGAAGTGCTAAGAAATCTTTATTTTAGTGTAGGTTGGAAAGATTGAGAAAAAGAGAGGGGACAATGGGCTATTTATTACACTAGTCCCAAAAGTTTTATAAAAAAGTGAATTTTGATTGATTGCTTCATTAAGTTGACTGCTCAAACGTTTCATCAGCCAATTTTAATTTACAGAACGGGTAATTTTGTGTATCATCAATTTATCAGCCATTGTCTTATCCCTTTAGATACTTGGTTAATAAAGCTCTGTAAAAGCTCCAATCATAATTTGCGGAACCTTAAAGGATATAGAATATACATGGATATTATGACAGGATAAAAATTGTCGTCAATTTAGCTTGCTAACATGGACATTATTAATTGGTCAGTTCATTCATCCAGTAGGAGAGAAAGGTATAAGTTAAAGGGGATCGGTGGGTAGTTATTTTAGCCAGCTACAAGTTTCACGTTATTAGATTATATGATAATCTGGTGTAAGATCCAGGTAATAATAAATCTATTGGAAGCTTACCTTAAATCTGTGACTATTCTTGTAGATAAATCTGTTGACAGAGAGCAAACTCGTGTCTCGGTGCCGAATCCAGGAGATCTAATTAAAACAAAAAAACTATGGTAATTACATTTTTGGGCAAAATATCTTTTTAAAGTAATTGGACCACCTATACAATCCCCCCCCCCCCTCTCGTTCTTCTTCAATTGCTTTATTGAAACACATAAATTCAATGTTCGATTAAATGCTTATATTAGGTTAGTAGGAAACAGTCAAGTTCTATAGTATGGGGATGCATGATTTGCCCCTCTACCCCCCCCCCTCTCCTGTATAATCTACTTATTTAGAATGTTTTACTTATTTAACATTTTAAATTCAAAGACATTAAAATGTTTGGTAACAAACTTATTTATATTAAAATCTTGATTTTCAAAAAATAGAATGTACTTTTCCAAATATTTCCAAATCTATATTTTTCAAAATAATGTATCTAACACGTTGTTCGGCCCTCTAGATATAATTTCTACATTTCTACATAAATGTGTTCCAGTTTAATGTGTGAGGCTTATTCGAACAGACAAACAAAGATTAAAATCACTGTTAGGTAGAGAAGATTAAAAAAGACAAAGGTTATTTTTTGAAAATTAATTAGTATTGCTAATGAATGCTCATACAAAAACATTCTTCAATTTCCTAAGGTTGTCTCACATCCCTATATATTATAAGAATTATCTAGTTAATCAGATTTATATTTCTTTCTAAAACACTAGCGGATACTGCCCCTTGAATCCTCTAGGGGCACTTAATGGAGGGGGAGGGTGGGTTTGATTTGAATTCAAAGAACCAATCTTTTATTTTAGTTTTAATAAGAAAAAGTAAAAAGAAACTTTTTTTGGGGCGGAAGGTAATTTCATAAGGGCGATTTTTCTTGGGAAGGTGGTGGTATCCTTCCCTTAAATAATTTCCTTCCCAGAACCTAAGAGAAGCTACATTGAAAAGGAGAACCATGTAAGTTAAGCGAGATTTTTCATTACAAACACACAGACACACAGAGATCCTGTTACTTTATTCTAAGCTTTCAACAATCCTTATAATAAAATAGCATGATGTCTGTTTGTTTGTCTGTGTGTCTGTTTGTCTGTACCGAAGGATCTTGCTAACCACTGAACCAATCGGATTCTCAAAAACAGGGTAGCTTCTCATAAGCACCGGGAAGGTTTATAACTATTTTAGGGGAGGGTACTACCACCCTTCCAAGAGAAATCACAAAAAATCAGTATCAAAAATATTTTTGAACACATATTCACATATTGAAAATAAATATTGGATACCTATTCTAATGTAAATCATTATGATAATTAGTAACATGAATATATACACAACATATCTTTTTAGACATATGGGAAAAAAGTATTCTGGAAATAAAAAAATGGACAAACGACAATTGAACGGCTATAATTAACTGAGTTTTTAAGTGCATTAATGCTATTCTTTGCGGCCACTTGACTACAATATTACCTGCTGCGTTATTATCCAGATATTAGAGTAAAACACTAGAGAGAGAAAGGGTAAAATAACGTGTCTCCCCATCGTAACCACCTTGTGCAACCTTTTTATTGGGTCATTGAAAATCAACCAATGGTTTCGCTTATAATAACACAGCCAAGTAACAAAAAAAAAATAGAAGCAGACGAAAGAGGTCTTTGAAAAAGAAAGGGAGGTAGTTGTCTGCATATACATCTATACTATAGATCTGTTATCCAGGTAAAGAACAACATTATTTCTATGGTTTGTTTTGGTCTAAATTTTTGAGAAACATGATTATCAAACATAAATCTTGAATTTTTTTTAGTAATCTATTGTTTATTTAAAAAAAACAAAAACAACATAGCTCAATGAATTATGCAATATTTGTTTTTCATCAGATTAATTAATAATCTAGATTTAAAATAAACATTTCAAGTGAACCTTTTGACACAATCTGCGTGTAAACAATGACAATTATTTTTAGAATTTAACTTATTGACAATAGATTAATAACTAATATATTTTTTATCTTTACTTAAAATAGTAAGAAATCTTAGACTTACTCTCGTCCTATTATACTTTTTATTTTATTTTTAAAGTGTAAATACTGTTTCTTAAAGCCAAGCTTATTGATTTTATTTACTTTACATGATGTTAAAAAACTAAATTAATTGAGCACAATGGAAAGGAAACCGTAGAAAAAAACTTTTTGGAAGAGCAGTGTTGCGGAGCCGGAGCCGGGAGCCGTGGAGCCGCCATATTTTGCTGGAGCTGGAGCCGTAATTTTTATTAAAAAACGGCTCCGGATCCGGACTAGATAAATAAAGAGATTTTTTATAATTATAATTTTGTAACTCTGTTTTGTCATGTGCAAACAAAAGTCAAAAATAGACGTGGGGGAAAAAATATGTCGAGTTTTTCTTGATTTTAGGCCGGAGCCGCCATCATCACAGACGGCTCCGCGGAGCCGGAGCCGCACCAAAATCAAACGGCTCCGAAATTCTGTGTAAGAGGGTTCAAAATATGGAACTTATATATAGATATGGAGTAAACATTTCTATTTTCACATTATTGATTGATTTTCATCCGCCCAATAATGTATAGACAACAAGAGAAACAAATCTAAAATCTTATTTGGGGGACGGATAAGAAGTGTTGCCCCCCAACGGCAGCTGAATATCACGTATAGGTTTCGTTATTTTTTCTCGCATTAATTTCGTTGTTCAAAATTACATAAGAATAAACTCACCGATTCATTGCCAATATTCTTGACGACACAGACCAGTATTGCCTGCTTGCCAGTCAGGGCCGTCACATTTACTGAAGATGCCTTCTCATCAATGGTTATCTGGCCATTGTCAAATCTCGTGTACGAGTCTCCCAGGGGCTTCAGGTCCCGGGGCACAGAACCGTCCTTCCAGGTGTTACCTAAATACAATATTATAGAGTAGATTGTTATTTTTAACAAATAAATAAGAGCGCAAAACAACTAAAATTTTATGAAACGTTCAACAGTTATAAATCTATCTCAACAATAACATTTAAATTAGTCCCTACTGTTGCTTCAAAACAAAATATATTTCAAAGAAAAAAATCTTCATTATCAATCGCATCAAGAAGTGAATCAAGCTTAATCGTTTGTATTAAATAAATAATTTTCAAATTCTTTTGTTTGTTTTTTACTAGCTAGCCAATTACTGAACTGATTTTTAGGGAAGCTTCACATGGTTCGTGGGATTGTTTTAGGCTATTTTTATGCTGCCCATGTATCTCACCTTACAAGAAGAAAAATGGAAAAAATATTAAATTTTATAATGGATATAGAATACATGTAGATATTTTGACAGAAAAAATTGTAGTCAATTTAGGTTTCTAACACGGAAATTACTTATTGGTCAGGTCGTTCATCCAGTTAGAGGGTAGGAGATAGAGTCATTTATTTAGTCTCTTTATCCAGAATTTTTTTTATAGTTAGAGTAATTAGTAAGAGTAAAACACTAGAGGGTCTGGAAGGGGTTAAATAACTGTATGCCCCTATCCCGAAGAACCTATGCCGACTTTCAATTGGGTCTTTGAAAATCAACCAATAGCTTCGGGAATATTAACACAGTCAAGTCACAACAAAAGAGCAAAAAGCAATTTGCTAGCAGACGAAAAAGGTCCCCAGGTAGTTGTCTGGTTATATATCTATGTACATTTATAGATTTATTGGTACACAAACACTTCCAAAGGCATATTTCAGTCCTTGGATACTTGATTTATAATGTGTTAAACCTATAAATGGATCTATTATTACATGGATGTTACACCAGATTATCATGTATTCTTATTAACTGAAACTTGTAGCTGGCTTAAAAAGCAATTGTCCCAATACTACCTCTTTACACCATCCCCTCCCCTCCTACTGGATCAATAAACTTACCAATAAACGATGTTAACAACCTAAATTGACAACAATTTTTCCCCTGTCATAATACCCACGTTTATTCTATATCCATTAACCTATATTTCATTTAATATTATATGAAGTTTGTCCTAAATACAAAATTGATTTGTAAAAATAAGAATATCTCCTCTGCAATGATGAAAGTTGATGATTAGATTGAATTTACTTGGAATCCATTTGCATCCACAGATATAACTTAAGGTGCTACAAAAATAGGATTCTTAACAAAAATTTGGGTTCCTTAGTGAGGCAAAATAATTTTTGTGAAAAATCCTCCAAAATCGCATAAAAATCTACAAAAATTACATAAAATCATAAAAGGGTTATTAACATAAGATTTTATTTAATTTTTTGTCTGACTAAGCGACCCTAATTTTTTTTTTGAAAAGAATTAAACTCAGATCTCGTCATCCTGCTGAGACATTTTTTTTTGTTTTTCTTTTCTTACGCACCTTTTTTAAACGTAAGAGTTTTTTCTCTGTGACCCTCTTAATGTTTAAATGTATATTTATAATGTTTTGCCATTATTGGAAGTAAACTTTCTTGTTCTTATATTAGAACACGTTTAAGTTCTAATTAAAAAGGTACCTAGAAAAGGTGCAAATTATTTTTATAATGAATTTCAATTAATTTGTTTGTATCGCCACCTGCACCAATTTGTTTATTTCCCATGAGTTTTAACCTTGATAAACTTTAGCGCAACCTCTCTTTCTCTCTCGATGCTAAGTTGGGGAATTGTGGTACATTTGTATGTTGTAATGCAGCTGGTATTTTAGCTATCATACAAAGTAGAACGATATAGGTCTGTACTCTGTAAGTCAGTCTGTCCGTCTGTCTGTTAGTCCGTCTGTCTGTCAGTCCGTCTGTCTGTCTGTCAGTCCGTCTGACTGTCCGTCTGTCTGTCCGTCTGCCTGTCCGTCTTTCTGTCCGTCTGTCTGTCCGTCTGTTTGTCCATCTGTTATTCTGTCTGTCAGTCTGTCTGTCCGTCCGTTTACCATAAGCTTAATATTTGGTAATATGAAGTTTGGAAAAGATGGCTTTTGTAGCAATTAAAGATAAAAATGTGGTGTAATGTGATAAATCTATAAATGGACTATTTGATTTTAAAAACTTGCTTTACTTTACAATAATCCACTCATATTCCACACTACTGCTCTAGTTAGAAATAGTTTCACAACAGAATACATATCAATACTTTCATTATTATGTCAGATTATTTCAAATATTTCAATGTTTCTAAGTGAAAATCAATGTAATTAGGATAGGAGAGAAATATAATCAATAATTTAATCATTTATTGACATTGAGAGAATTTTCGATCATGTTATAACTTATAGTAATCCTCTATTAATGAAATCAGAGGTGGATTCTTAAAAAAAAAAATTGCCCCACTAATCGCTTAGTGGGGCAAAATTGTTTTCGTGAAAAATCCACCAAAAGCACATTAAAAATCTACAAAAGTTTAACAAAATCATAGAAGATTTTATTTAATTTTTGTAGATTTTTTATGTGATTTTGGAGGATTTTTCACAAAAACAATTTTGCCCCACTAAGCGATTAGTGGGGCAATTTTTAAAAGCGAAGCTTTTCTATAATTAGGGTCGGTCCGTCCGTCCGTCCGTCCGTCACGGATAGCTTTTTTCGTTAATTTAGACATGTTAGAATTGTCCTATCGATTTCAAATTTTGCATGGTGGTTCCTTTAGTAGTTAGGTACGATGTAGAAAGCGTAGCAACTCTATAATCATTACCAAAATGTCCGTACGTCCATTTTAAACATGTTGATTTTTTTACTTTTTTAAATAGCTTTTTTTTGTTAATTTAGGCATGTTAGAATTGTCCTATCGATTTCAAATTTTGCATGGTGATTCCAGTAATAGTTAGGTACGAGTTAGAAAGCGTAGCAACTCTATAATCATTACCAGAATGTCTGTACGTCCATTTTAAACATGTTGATTTTTTTTACATTTTTAACAACAAATTTGTATGTGACCTAATTATCCGATTGGTCTGATTTTTGGTATACTGATTCCTGGGACAACAAAGTACAATATTATAAGCGAAGCAACTCTATAATCAAGTCCTAAAAATGTAAGTATGTCCATAATCATTATCCTGTATCAAGCAGTTTTTCAACAAATTTACTTACAATTTTGCTTTGACTCTTATACATTCGCATTCTGATTATTCAGTTCTGACATTATACAAGTGTTAATGTCCGTTTGTCCTACCGTTTCAGAGCTTCGCTTTTATGGATGTTGTCATCCTTGTTTTTTAAGAATCCACCTCAGGACTTGGCATCCGCTGCTTCAGTGAGGCTTGGTTTATGTTATTGCTTCATGTGCCTTAGGGTAGCTGAAATCAAAGATATTGGCTACGGTTGAAGATCTCAAAGGCTGCTGATGGAAGTAACTAAATACAACCAAAGCTGGTTTATTTTGTCTATAAGCTGCAAAGTTTCAATACCCCATGCGGCTGAAACTTCGACAAATTCACTGATGTAATTGAGGACACAGCTGCTTTGTTATATATAGCTGTAGCTCAGGCTTAGTGAGGCTTGGGGTGGCTAATCCTATTGGTTTCTTTGACTGAGGTTCACTTCTTGTATTGCTGCTCACACATATGTGACTGATTTTGATCAGTAGACTGGCACAAAAAAAACATGAATTTTTTAATCTTTACCATATCAATTTGCGCATACCTTGAAGTTGTTACTGGCTCAAATGTAAACCTTTTAGTGAAAACTAAACCTCTCTACAATGAAAATTGATCTGGAAATTTCAATCTTAAGCTTTTTATCAAAAACTTCATATTTTCATGATTTTAACAAGAAATAATTAAAGAACAGCCAACCTAAAATAATGTAACAAGAGTTCAAATATGAAGCAATTATAAAAAGTAGGCAGAACCGCCATTCCTGCCGAATAATTCCAAAAAACGTCTAAAAACATTGTTTTATTTCAATTGATAATTTGTGTAAGAAATTGAACTTAAACAGTAGCTATTAGTCTTATGAGAAGAGAAATGATGAAAAACTTTAAAAAATATACATTTTAAAGACATAAAATAAGTTTTTAATAAATTTCATAGCTCAACAGACATTGCTGCCAATAAAGAGACAATTTACTTAAATAAAAAATTAAATGAAGGTAAAAAAATATGTAATATACTTATTCTCATATTAAACTTTAAAAAAAGCATACTAATAAAAAAATTAATATTGCAAAAAATAATTTGATTGTTTTTTATTAAACCAGGAATAAAGAGTAAGGCTTATCTTTAATTATTTTTCTTTAATGATTTTGCAGTATGAATTAGCTTTCCCAAATTATTGTAATTGTACATAAATAAATTTTTATACTTTTTTTCTTCATATGTTTATTCCTGGTGATTTTAATATTTTATTTCAATGTTAATAAACAAACAGACAGAAAATTTGATGTTTTGCTTTCTATCTGGTGTAAGGCATTATTAATTTGGGGAAGAAAAGGTGAAAATAAATATGCATTTGACGAGATAGCGATAGATTTTTTCTTAAAATCAATTATAGGGCTAAAATCTACAAACAATACATAACTTATGTTTACATTGCGCACATTGAAAAGTGATTTAGACCTTCATTTGGGCCACACTATTGATCAGCCTATATATTAAAACACTGATTATAGATTATTTCAAAATATCACCATTTCTTTGTGATAAAACTAAAGATTTTAATTTTATCTTCCCTTCTAGGAAACTATTCTTATTATGTTAAAACACAATTAATTTTGTTTAGACAAAAAATTATTTCATGTTATAAATATTATGCCAAAATGTTTAATCACTGTACTAATTAACTAATTGACTTATCCTGCTGCAAATGCAGTTATTCTTGTTATTAAAGTACCTAATATTCATAAAATCACAGTTTACAGTATACAGTTTCAGTGTTGTAATAGTCCTGATAAAGTGAGACTATGGGAACATCTAGGACAGTGAGGAGCATGCTTGTTTTAATATTTACTAAAGCTGCTATTCTGAGATCTAAGTTTTTAATTTTAGGTTTGTGATGATAATGATTACTTAACACAATTCTTTTAGAGAAATGGAAATTGATAGAATTCATTACACTTCTTAAATTCAATTCAAGGATAAAAATTAGGAATCTTATTTATTACATCCATGTATCTAATCCATTCATTTCCCTAACTGCTAGATGCCGCGTATAAAATTGCACTGCACCACTCATTATTCTATCCTAATGGGATTTTGTTCCTTATTTCAGAGATTAGACAATATGTAATATTGTAAAGAAAAATGACAAGCAATACATTCTTCATTTTAAAGTTTACAAGTGGTTTTGAGTACGACCTTAACATCTAGGGGATATGTAGCCTAAAACTATTCTAGGTCCTTTGTAAAACTTTCCTACAGACAGCATAAAAAGCCACCAAAAAAATAACATCATACAATAAAATTGACAAATGATAGGCCAGTATACACTGTAATTGACCAATGGTAAAATTTATACTTGCCTCTCATTGGTCGTTTTAACTGTATGACATCATTTTTTTGGAGGCACTTTATGCAGTCTCACTTTCCTTCAATGGAAAACCTAATCGGTTAAATTGTTTTGATTTTTGAGATTTTAACGGAAAAAAACTACACTTCTTGACAGAAAAAATAAGATACAATATTTCAGCAAATTCTGTCATCCTCATAGCATAAGGTTACCCATCATCTATTTCCTAATCAAATTGATAGATTTAAATAGGAGTTAATTAGAATGGGCATTATATAGTACGCAAAAAATGAAGCTTAAAATATAAATTAGTTTTTTTCACTTTTGTAATTCATTAACATTACCCTTAATCCCTGTAATACAATTTCCATATACACTATTACATACTTATTCTTGCAACTACACAATAAACAACATTAAATTATTAAAACGACCATGAAAATAAAGATAAAAGCTAATTTTTCTTATTAAATATGTATGTAGTTATTTTATGAATTGTAATAGCATTTATAAATGGCTTCATACATAAACAAGGACAACAGTATGTAAAATGAAATTAAATTACAAAAAAATAGAAAGTAGATGAGCCATAAAAGTCAAAGATATGACTATTTTTAAGGAAGAAAGGCACTATATATGATGAAATGAAATTATTGAATTAAAAAATATGTATCCATATTGATTCAAAATATACGTGTTTAACCAACTGTATTTCCTATAGAAATGCTTTACATCATAAAGAATGTTTCATAATTTGGATGCAAACTTCTTTTCATATTGTGGGGCAATAAAATATATTTCATTTTTTATTTTCTTTTTATGATCATTCTTTTGATAAGGAGGAACTAATAAATCTTTGAACTAGGGTTGGGCCGGATATCCGGTGTGGCCGGATATCCGGCCGGATATCCGGCCATTTTAAATATCCGGCCAGATACCGGATATTGAAACTATCCGGCCGGATATCCGGCTCTATAATTTTTTATACTTTACACCAAAAATCTCTGCTTTTTAAAATCTTAAATGGCTATAATTTTCTTATTATTGAAGCTAGAAGAACATTTTTTCTGAATAAGTTTAACTTTATGTAAATTTATATAAGATTTCTGAAGAAATTTTTTTTTACTACTTTAATATCTGGTAATTTGGCCGGTTATCCGGCCGGATATCCGGTAATTTGGCCGGATAACCGGATATTTGCCGGATATCCGGCGTTGGCCGGATATCCGGCCGGTTACCGGATATCCGGCATTTAAAATCAGCCGGATATCCGGTATCCGGTATCCGGCCAGAAAAGTATCCGGCCCAACCCTACTTTGAACAAACAAATAATTCCTTTGGGAATAGTCTCTTTTGTGGCAACGCCCCATAAGGAGCGATTCATCTTATTTTCAAAATGGCTTTAGATAGGTTATTTTAGGTTAGGTTAGGTAATTGCCCAGCAGGGTTAGGTAATTGACCCTGCAGGGTTAGAGCCCCTCGCAGAGACTAGAAATAGGAGAAACACTGCTGTGAAAATACAAAGAAACGCCTCTTAAGGGGCATTGTCACGAAAGGGATTATACCCATTCCTTTTCCTTAATAGTTTGGAACAAGCTTCATCTTCAATGGTTACTAACACTGGTTCTGAACCATGTATCTGTGTTAACATAAAATTAGTTGAACCTATTACTTTTTAAAAGCGAAGCTTTTCTATGATTAGGGTCGGTCCGTCCGTCCGAGATAGATAGCTTTTATTCGTTAATTTAGCCATGTTAGAATTGTCCTATCGATTTCAAACTTTGCATGATGATTCCTGTAGTAGTTAGGTACTTTTTAGAAAGCGTAGCAACTCTATAATCATTACCAGGATGTCCGCACGTCCATTTTAAACATGTTGATTTTTCGTCCGAGATAGATAGCTTTTATTCGTTAATTTAGGCACGTTAGAATTGTCCTATCGATTTCAAACTTAGCATGATGATTCCTGTAGTAGTTTGGTACGATTTAGAAAGCGAAGCAACTCTATAATCATTACCAGAATGTCCGTACGGCCATTTTAAACATGTTGATTTTTCTACATTTTTAACAACAAAATTTTATGTGATCTAATTATCCGTTTGATCTGGTTTTTGGTATATTGATTCCTGGGACAACAAAGAACAATATTATAAGCGAAGCAACTCTATAATCAAGTCCTAAAAATGTAAGTATGTCCATAAACATTATTCTGTATCAAGCAGTTTTCCAACAAATTTACTTACAATTTTGCTTCGACTCTTATATTTACTTTATATTCTGATTATTCAGTTTAGACACTATACAAATGTTAATGTCCGTTTGTCCTACCGTTTCAGTGCTTCGCTTTTATGGATGTTGTCATCCTTGTTATTTATGTATCTGAGGTTTTGAAACCATACTAATTATATATTCCTGTACAACTTTGCCATTGCTTACTTTCATGTGAATTCAAACTGGATATACATACACTTTGAATTATTTCTTATGGTGTTATAAAAAAACACCCACAAAAACAAATAAAATAAAATATAACACATTGATCTTTTTAGATATATATAATTATCCAATAGATATAATAATTACAATTACTTTCTCATAGTTATTTTATTCATATAATTTATTTTTTCATCATTACAAATATGATTTTTGTAAAGCTAAAGTATAGATTGCAAAAAAATGCAATCAATTGCAAAATTTACATCAAGTGATTATTTTTTATAAACAAAAACTTTGATGAAAAAAACTTCTATTAACAGAGGGTTTAACCTCCTCCCCTTTTCTCTGCCCAGAAAGGGTAAATATTGCATGTGGAAGGAGAATACAATAAAGTTGCTTCGCTGACGCGGAAAATAGAATTTTTGATTATTGTCAGAAAAACACAGGGATAATCATGTTCAATGCTTTTGGACCTTCACAAAAATACAAGATTTAAAGCCATACAAGACTGGATAAAATATCTATATCTTAAATAGTGTCATTCTGCAACATACAATTAATGGATTATTTTGAGCATAGGTTTTAAATATAATTGATCATGGTACACCTATTATTGTCACACCATAATACAAATAAAATGACTGGTGAAAATGTTGAACTGTTAAATAGCCTCTGACAAATAGCATGACTTTGCTACATTAAACTCAACCTTTATGGAGTTTCTTACTGCTTATTTCCTTGATGAAAATTTGACCAACTAATTCTTGATACTTGTAGAGTAGCACAGCTACCAGAACTATAAGAAAGAGCAAAGAAACATTTTGATGCAATTGTTGCGATGCAATGCTTATTGGGATATCAGTGGACAAATGTGTACTAAATCAGCCATTTGATAGGCTAGGTGGGCTATTATGTGTAGCTTAGTTTTTTATCCATCTCTTTAAGTCTGTTCAAATGCGTACATTTACACAAGTGTCATGAAAAAGGTCAATGTCTAAAATACAAAATTTATACGGAATTATATTTCAATCCTTCTTTTTCACTCCAGTGGCAAATGTCACTGATTTTGTCACTAGATTGATCACACACAAATTCAATGTTATTGGTAATAAAAAAAAATATTGCTTGAGTTTAGAAAATGCTCTCCATCTGCCCTTAATATCATTATTGCTCATACATTTGGTTGGGAATTAAACATTTGTAGTTGAATAGCAAGATTAAAAAAATAGACTTTCTATCAATATAAACTAATGTATGCTAACATAAATATGATATAGTTAAGAGAATAATAGAATAGCACCTTCAGTACACTTAGATTCCTCACTATATTGGGAGGCAATAAAAGAATAAAAAGATTCCAGTAAAAAATGGGATTTTCTTAACAAACAAAAAATAAACTATTTTTATTGATAAAAGAAGTCAACAAAATAACTAGTTTCAAGTTTACCAAAGATTTTTTGTTTGTAAAATTGCTCAAATTCATAAAATATAAAATTCATAAAACATATATAAAATGATAATATAATGATATGCTACTCTTATAATATGGTCCCTGATTGCCAAATAAATATTATTTCAAATTCATAGGACGATTTCAATAAGTAAATTAAGGACAACTTAGTGCTTTTCGTCAAAGGACATATTGAACAAAAAATACCCCCTCATCCCCAATTCCTTAATAAATTGAAATTAAGTAGCATGGGTAGTTTTTTTCTCATTTTTTATTATCTTCCATGGGTGGTGCCCTAACCCTGCGGTGCCATAAACCCTTTTTGGTTAATCTGAACCCAAAATAACCTAACCAAAACTAATACTGGAAAGACTCTTCCCGTATTTTCAATTCTGAGGGGAAAAAGCCGACAAAATATGCATATAAGAATAAGCAGAAATATTAAATATTAATCTACTGTTTCATAAAAATATTTTTTTTTTTGGCAGAGTAAACCACAATATTTCAACTAAATATTTTTTCCATCTGAAGAGATTAAGAAGGGATAGGGGGAGAAAGTGCATTTGGAAACAGGATGAAATATTATAACAAATTATTTGTAGCGAAAGAAAGATAATATGACATACCTAAACTCTCTTTCATCTTAATCATTAAAATTTAGATTAAGGCCTCTGAAAAACTTATCATTATACAAGCCACTTCAAGAGCTGTTCAAATCATAAGTATAAAAATACATTATAAATCTATTAAATTAATTATTAAAGCAAATCTCTCATAAAATAAGATTTCTTTTATTATATTGTTTTATTTTGTTTTACTTTGTTTCTAAAACTATTTCAAACATGTTCATTGTTTATGAACTGTTTTAATATTTTTTTCATATATTGGTCCCTTTGTACTTTTGGATTGGTGGGTTTTGAAATGTTACATAGTAATCATTTTTTATGTGAATCATCAGTATTCACATCTCTGTCCATATGTACCACAATGCATAGTTATAATTTGTGGGTTGTAAAATGTTACATAGTAATCATTTTCTATTTGAATCTTCAGTATTCACATCTCTGTCCATATGTACCACAATACATAGTTATAATTTGTGGGTTGTAAAATGTTACATAGTAATCATTTTCTATTTGAATCTTCAGTATTCACATCTCTTTCCATATGTACCACAATGCATAGTTAGAATTGGTGGTTTGTGAAATGTTACATAGTAATCATTTTCTATTTGAATCTTCAGTATTCACATCTCTGTCCATATGTACCACAATACATAGTTAGAATTGGTGGGTTGTGAAATGTTACATAGTAATCATTTTCTATTTGAATCTTCAGTATTCACATCTCTGTCCATATGTACCACAATACATAGTTAGAATTGGTGGGTTGTGAAATGTAACATAGTAATCATTTTCTATTTTGATCTTCAGTATTCACATCTCTTTCCATATGTACCACAATCACAAGGACTCTGGTAGGAAATAGACAACTTATTCATACGTACTGTACTAAATCAATCATTACTTGGACTAATTTAACCAAATTAGTTTTTTTTTAGGTTTTTGATATTTCATACAACCCCCTTAAGTTATTCATTACAGTAAAATACAATTTTAAAATTTATTTACTGTGTAAATATGCATAAATATGACGTTTTTACTGACAATTATGTTGATTTTTACTCAAAGCATATATCTTGTAGACAATAAAATGATTATAACTTTCGTTCTATTTAAGATAAATTGATGAAATAAAAAGTACATTCAATTTTATTAAGCTGAAAAGTAACTTATTGATATTAAGAAATAATAAACCCCTTTGAGTGGGGGAGGGGGGGGGGCGTTGAGTATCGAAATAAGAAACTAATGTAAATTTCTTTTCTATGGTCGGTTTTAATGATTCATATAGCAGCCAAACTGTTTTAGGCAATACCCATTTGTCTGTCTGTCCCTCTGTCTGTCTGTCCTTTTGTCTGTCTGTCCCACCACTTGTCTGTCTATCTGTCTAACTGCCTCTCTTTTGGATTTCAATGAATCATCTAGCATAGCCTAATTGTAATTTGTTAATGCCTCAAAGACTCTCTGTTACTATTTACCTGTCCCTCTGTCTGTCTGTCTGTCCCTCTGTCTGTCTGATCATTCACAGGTTCTCTATTGGATTTTATCTAATTAATTGTCTATTTTAGTAAAATTTTGATAATTCTTCTTGCTCGTCTGTCTGTCTATCTACTGAGTTTCTACCCTTGGTCTAACAGACTTATTCACTTAATTTATAAAAAAATTAGATTTAACTAATAATATGGTGGTATCTTGTACCAAGAGATACACAAATAACCTTGTGTTGAAAAAAAACAAATAAAAAATGATTCAATTTCTTCTATGAAAAAAAGTGTAATACTTTATTCTCTTTGTACATCAAAAATATGTTTCAAATTTATAATATCAGGTTATATTCCATTAATTTATTAACAACTAAATTTTTTGACACCCCACTTATGACTTTTAACAGCCCCCTTTAACTAAAATCAAGGGTGATTTTATTAAGATTTTACCAAACCTACTTTACATAAGAAATTTATTACATTTTAAATTTTTTTTTTATAAAAAGAGGATTGGGATATATCTCACTCCCAACATTAACTTTAAAAACTATTGTAAAATATATTAAAAGTTATAAACATATATCTATCAAGATCATTAAAGGAATTAACTCAAGTTTGAGGGGGGGGGGGGGCTTAATGCAACCATCTCGTAATCAATGCACAAATTGCACTTAGAATTCGAATTTTGTTACAAAACTTGGCATGAGTAATCCTTGGTACATCTATTTTCCCAAAATGGAACAAAAAGTTGCAAAAGTGATGGCTAACAGCTGGCGGCTCAGTCATTTAGCCGTTTTTGGGCTATATTCAGGGCATAACTATCATTAATTGCATAGGAATCAACTTTTTGAAACATATTTTTGCTTTAAATATCCATTTTTAAAATTTCTTGTACCAGCTGCTAGAACTGGCTGAAACTGGCTGGGAGCAGCTAAGAGTATGAAGAGTATATAGGGCTTGTGACATGTCTAGGGGTAGGTTTTTATTTTTACTGAGCTCAAAAATACTACTATAAATAGTGGGGGTCCATCCATTTGGCAGCTGGGGCTGTTACACAGACTGTTAAAAACCTACCTAGAGACACGTCACAAGCCCTATCTACTCATTCTACTCTTGGCCGCTCCCAGCTGTGCTGCGGCCATTAGCAAGCTGCCAAATGAATTTTTTTGTGGTATTTTAAAAGTTAATAAAATAAAATTAATGGTCTTCTTATCAATAAAGGGGGGTTTGGTGCTGGAGGGTGGGCAAAATTGATATATATTGAGCTAAAATTTTTAAATTTTTAAACTACCTGGTCCAGTAGTTACTGCATCTAAAAGAAAAACAAAATTAAAATTTTTTTTAAAGTTAGGTAAGAAAAACTGCAAAAATGGAATTTGACTTTGCAGATTTCTTGCTACACCTTCATATGTTATTATTGAGACTGCTCCATTTTTTTGGAAAATTTCAGGTTTATATTGACATACTAGAATTGAAATTTTGTAAAAATCTTTAAAATTGAGATCACACAAAAGAACTAAAAAAACATTCTTTTTGCAGATTTCAAAAACTTTGAAGTGCTCGTGAGGTCACAATTATTGCATCACAGAAAAAAATATTTAGCATGGGTCATTTTTTTGCTTAAATCAACCACATTTTTACTGGGGGCAAAAATTTTTTCATGGTGGGATGATTTAATCTACAATATATACTTTTGGCTGTTGACAGCTGTTCTCAGCCATTTTTGGCAGCGAAATCTAGAAATTAAAAAAGTGTTTTTAGTAATATGTCCTTGTCCATGACATAAAGTTATAATGTTAATTAAGAAAAGTTTAATTCAATGGAAATATTCAATTTTTTATATCCTTATAAGCCATTACCCAGCTGCCACTATTTTTGGTAGTATTTTTCAGCTCAACACCCCTTAAAACCTATCCCTAATGGATGATTCCTACGTAATTATTGCTGGATTTGCCCTGAAAATAGCCCAAAACTGGCTAAACAGCTGAGCAAACAGCCCTTAGCCATTACTTTTCCAAATTTTTGTTCCATTTTGGGAAAAAAGATCTACCAAGGATTACTCATGCCAAGTTTTGTAATGAAATTCGAATTTTTGGTGCCATTTGTGCATTGATTACATGATAGTTGCCTTAACCCCCCCCCCCTTAAGCTTAACTTTTTGTTAAATTTTGAAAAACAGACCTACTAAGGATTACACATGCCAATTTTCATAACAAAATTTGGATTAATTGATTATGGGATGGTTGCATTAACTCCCCCCCCCCCCCTACATATGTATGAGAGTTTCCTCATGTCTCAATTTACTAATTAAAAGTTGTACAGTACAGTTGTACAGAATATTGCAAGATTTTTTTAGTAAAGTCTGGTAATTAATTTACCTAAAAATAGATAGCATAGAATTATCTGAATCAGTGACTTGATTAAATACACCCTCCTTAAACACCCCCAACCCCACTTTATTTTAAGGGGTGTAAATTTATTTCCTTTATACCCCCTTGGAATTTATAGAGGGGTGTATCTGAGGGTGTAGGCTCTTGTCAAGAGGGTGGACATGGGTGGACACCTAGGGAGGTGTATCCATCCCCCTTAATTTTACAAGGGTGGTGTAAACAACCCCTATACCAACCTTTTGCACGCCTTTGATCTTAACTATACTTTTAAAGTACATAAAGTTGTAAATTCAGTAACTATTCTACAAAAATTATCTTCCTAAATTGATGTATGATTTTCAGGGTAATCTCCGGTGGACTAAACATTAAAATTTTATGGAAAAAAAGATATCTTTGGAACATGCATGTCTTGAAATTATCCCCCCTTTGTACCCAATACGCATTATTAATTCTAAGTGCGTCAATTTTGCGTTTAAAGATACCCTTAGTTTAAGCATTAATTTCTCCAAAAAATGATGAAAAAAGATAAATTTTTTTTTGATAAAATGATAAAAGTATATGTAAAATGAAATAACCAGCAAAAAAAATTACAAAATTACGTTAAATAGAACGAAAATTAGAGCGTTTTGTATGCCTTATAAAATGCGTATTTCTCATGAAAATTGTAACGATTTAGTGTGTTGAGTAAAATATTTACAAACTTCCCGCTTTTATATGTAGCTAGAGCCTTTGTGCAATGCATAGTTAGAATTGGTGGGTTGTGAAATGTTACATAGTAATCATTTTCTTTGCATCTCTTCTGTAAATAACGTTTCTTAGAAGCGTAGCTTCTCAATCATTTACTCTGTCTGTTTGAATTTTGGTTAATGGTTGAATTTCACCAATATAACATTGTCAAGACTGATTGCTTATTACAGAACTGTTGTTTTAAGAGCTAAATCAAAAGGCTGATGTTTGTTATTTTATTAAACAACCAGCGCTCACGCCCCAAGAACATCAGGGGTACTTCAGTTGGATGGGAAAAGTCACCCCCCCCCCTCCCCCCAACTCTTTTGATTTGTGTTAAAAAAGAAAATTTAAGAAAAATGGAAGGATGGTCAAATTCATTGGGAGGGTGAAGATACCCTCTCAAAAGTAGTTAGAAACTGTCTGGACCTATAAGAATCTTTACAGTCAAGGAAAACCATATTGGTTCAGCATTTAGCGAGAGCCATCGCGAATAATAAAAAAAGCTTACTATTTATCTAATAGGATTACAAAATGTTATAATATCTACAGCATGACCATCAAAAAAGTATTTTTAAGCATCTGCAGCCCTTATTTCTCAATGAATTATAAAAAAATGCATATGTCCTTGTTCTCCATAGTATTCCACATAAGTAGATATAAAAATATTTTTTTTACCTCCATTAACACCGGAGATTTTTAGAGCTAAAGTTTTGAAAAAGTGACTGAGGAAAAAGTAACTTTTAACATGAAACGACTTTTTTAGCAAAATTAAGGTAGAAATCCTTTTATTTTTGTTACTAGCAGAAACTTTATACAAAAATGAAATAAAAAATTTAGTTTTTGAGTAAAAAGCATTTTTTTACACATATTTTTTGAGTCTTTTTAGTTTAATGATATTTTGAAAAACTTACTTATTAGGCAAAATTTTTTAAGATTAAAAAACCAAATAAATCTTTATGAATATAGCAGGAAAATTATTTTTGTTTCACAATCCTAACTTTAATAACAAAAAAGTTATGAAGAAAATAAAATTAAAACATAATGATTTTTTTGTCTAAAAAGCTTAATTAATCCCCTATTAAATTATTGAGATGTCAGAAAAGTAGGCGGAGCAACTGTCATAATTAATCCTTTTCTCAAATAAGGGTTAATAAATAACCTAAAATTTGCAAATTATCAATTCATTCAGTAGTATTTTTTGCCATTTAAAATTTATATTTTTTGGTGGAATAAAAAAGAAATAATTAGTTAACTTGTTTTTCTTTGTGTCTCATTATTCAGTTGCCAGAAAAACATAATATAACCATCCAAAAAATAAGAGAAACAAAAAAAATTCTTTTTCTTAGTCACTTTTTCAAAACTTTAGCTCTAAAAATCTCCGGTGTTAATGGAGGTAAAAAAAATATTTTTATATCTACTTATGTGGAATACTATGGAGAACAAGGACATATGCATTTTTTTTTAATTCATTGAGAAATGAGGGCTGCAGATGCTTAAAAATACTTTTTTGAGGGTCATGCTGTACATATATTGTAATTTTTAAAGGCTGCACTGCTACTAGAATAAGGGGTAGCTAATATAACAATCAATTCTGCAAAAAAATCACGAAACCTTTTAAAATATTTAGAAGTATATTTTGTTGTCTCATGTAAGTGAAGAGGGGTGGGTAATAAGGGGAGGATAAGGGGAAGGGGGTTGTAGTGATATTTTCCTTTAGAATTGTTTGTCAGAATATTATTCCCTTGCCCCTGACTAGAAGAAATTATTCTTGTTCTTATCTATTGCACAATTAGTAGGTTAAATATAATTTGGTTATTTCATTAGCGAAAATAATTGCCTTTTTTTGTTATACAATTAAAGCGGTTGCAACCCTAGCATATTCGAAGAAAAGGGCAAAAAGAATCACAAGACTAATAAGAATCTAAAACCATTCCAGGACCTATGTAAAGTTGACCTAAAAACGAAAACTTAATTTTTTCAGTAGCAATTGAATCTTTACTCATCTACTATAATATATTTTGTCTTTAAAACCTTTGATTAGAACAATTTTGATATCAAGTCTTTAAAATAAATTCAGAATTACCATTATGGATATTTTTTTCTTTTTGTGGATAATGACATCCTTGTCAATATTTGTGCATAGAAAAACTAGAAAATAAATATTTTACATGTCACTTATGATATGCAAGAGTATAACTGTAAAAACTTTTATTCCCAGATTTATTTGCCATACGGTGTGTCAAATTGTTTACACAAAAAGACCTGTTTTTTTCTTCTTCAAATATCAAATAGTGGAATCAAACTGATATTAGGGTATAACGATAGGTTAGTCCCAAGCAGTTTTATCGGTTAGTCACCCGCAAGGCAAGCGTATTTAATACAGTAAATGGGTGAACACCATTTGGATTGAAATTCAATTTAACATTATAAATTACTAAAGTAAAAGAATAGAGGGGTCAAGAGCTACATGTAACTTTCCCCTCAGGGCAGGAATCTTTTACCGATTTTGTATTGAGTCTTAGAAATCAGCCAATAGCGTCGGAAAAAGAACAAAGATGAATTTACTTGCAGACGAAAGGGGTAATTGACACTAGGGGTAGGTTGTTGTCTGGATTACACATCTTCATATATTTATAATTTTCTATTGAATTGAGAACCATTTTTGCTTATTTCACGGATTTTGAATGAACATAGGAATAATAAGCATTTGTCATGTGTAATCCTATGCCAATATGATTTAATAGCTGCTTGTATTATTTGTTATACATTTGTACTCTGCGTATAAATATTACAGAATAAGGGCAATCAAAAATCCTTTTTTGTTTTAAATTAAAGATTTTCTATAATTAGGGTTGATCTTCCATCCAAAATAGTTAGCTCTTGTCGTTTATTTGGGTGTGTTAGAATTGACCTATCGATTTTAAACTTAGCAGCAATACATTTGTATAAATAAACTTGGTATAAACAGTAGAATAATTTTTGCTATAAGCTGAAAATCTCAGGGATAAGGGATGGGAAACGTAGGAAAATATTATTTCAGGCCTATTTCAAGCCTAGGCCTATTTCTAGCCTAATAAACCAGTTTTGGGATAGCGCAGTGGTTCGTATAAAATGCTAATGAAAAAGCTGTGTGTGTGTGTGTGTAGATAAAGTATAGAATCAAATTCAGGTAGCTAGTTTAAAGTAAAAAACATAACTTTTTATAAACCTATATATTAATGGCTTTTGTTAAAATGAAGTTTTTTCTCTCCCAAAATTTTTTATCTTTTACTTTGGTAATTTGAACTGTCAGAAAGCTATCGTTGGGTTTCCCTCAGACAGATTTTAGTTTGTATTATTTGCATTTTTATTAATGAGTAAAAATTTTATTTGAAAATTTCATTGCTAATTAAAATTCAAAATAAATAAATAAATATGCACTTGGGTAACATTCTATCAAGTTCTTTGGATACTATACTGGATATAATGTAATGATATATCTGTACTGTGTTGTATTGTACAAAAATTAGGGTGAAGGTGTTGTATCATTTCCGTACTAAATTTTTAAAATTCAAAATACAACATCTAATTTATAAACTACCAAATGAAAATTCGTAGCTACCTTCTTTCCAAAAAAATAATCCCGTTATTTTTGTTTTTTCTATGTGGCCCTTTTTTAATGTTTAACTATAAGCAGATTTAATAATTAAACTAATGTGATCTAACACCATTTATATTTATTTTTTCGTAGCAGACGAAATCATTATTTTTTCTATAATTGTCTGCTTCTAATTGGTTTAGAGCGGTAGCCAATATGAGCCGTCCGCCAGTAAGGTCATTAAATTAGGCAAATGGTAAAAGTTGCATGATCCCTTTCAAAACCAGGCCGAGACCTAATTTATGGCCAGGTTTCCTATCCCTTATCCCTGGAAAATCTAAACCGTTTATTAAAAATCTTCATTTAAGTTTACATTTTTTTTTATTTTCAATTTTGATTTCCAATTTTGATTTTAAATTTTGATTGGTTGTTACATAAATTTAAGTGTCCACTAATTGTAATCTACAGTAGGGGTAATTTTGTATATCATCATTGGGGATGTACACTAATTTATCGGCCATTGTCTTATCCCTTTAGAACCCTGGTAAGAAATAAAGTTTAGAAAGGTTGGCAGAGCCCAGCAACAATTTCATAGAAAAAGAACAGTTGCAAAGTTTTCTCAAGCATCACGGGTGGAACACTAAATCCTTAAAGTAAAAGAATCTTTGTATGTCTGCACCGAAGGATCTCGGTAACCGCTGAATCTATATAGTTCTTATTTGAAGTGCAGCTTCTTATAGTTCTGGGAAAGTTTTTAACTATTAGGGAAGGGTACCACCACCTTTCCTATAAAATTGCACACCCTCAATATTTTTTTAGTTTTTCTTTTCAAAACTTAGATGAAAATTAGGTGGATTCGACATCTTTCCACCACCTTAAGTGCCCCTAGAGGCTTCAATGGGGCGAGCATCCAGTATTATGTATAACATCATGGGTAATACAATTCTTAATACATTTACATAAACTCTCAAACAATTAGAATTGAGAAGGCTTGAATATGAATAAAGCGAAATATATTTTTTACAAAGAAGTGTGTTCTTACTGTGTAGTTAGCTCTAGCCGCGCGTTTTTTGAGATAATTATAAGCAGAAGATGTGACCCTAGAATCTTAGAGGATATAAATTGGACGTAGAAAATAGCCTAAAACGAACCTACGTATTGAATTTAATATGAGTCATGTCTAAAATTATCCTGGAATATAATATATGAAGCTTCCCTTAATTCCCTAAATAATCCCTACTATATACTCTGTATTTAAATATTATTTTTAACAGTTAATCAAATGCTAGTTTAAAGTCAAACCTACATAAATAAAGCATCTATTTAGTCAGCATTTTCCAGTATGGCTTCGAAACCGATTAATATCAGCTGGATTAGATCCGTTTCTAAGCCATACTGAAAAATGTATAGCACCGTATTTCAGACAATTTTCCACGAATTTTAAAATAAAAGTAATAAAATGACACCAGTTTTTAATATCCGCTGAAATATATTTCTAAAACGATGCGATTAATAACAATTCAAAAGTTTATTTATGATACAAACTTCATACTTTAAAAGTTTTAAATTTGATTGTTGATATTGAATCAAATATACAAGTGAAACGTTAACAAAATTTTGATAAGCTGAGATGTTTTAAATTATGGGCTTTACCTTTGATGCCCTGTCCTAAAGGTTATTTTTATGAAACCCTGGGATAAGTAAAACCAATGACTTAGAAGAAACCTTATAATTAGGTAACAGAATCAGTGTGGGTGTGTATCTGTCTGTACCTCACAGAAGGATCTCACTAACCGCTATGGTTCTCCTTTAAAATGTAGCTTAACATGTGTTCTGAAAAGGTTTATAACTATTTTGGGAGAGAGTACCACCAACCTCCAAAGAGAAATCACCCCCCAAAGCTGCTAGAAAACTTAAAACTTTAACAGAACAATACCGTTTTCACATTTTAATATGACATACTCACGGACGGACAGGCAGACAGACATGCAGACCAGCTAGTTATACTACCATAATACAATTATCTTACCTGCATTTGGTATAATTGAGATGAACACTATGACAGGACACACAATATAACTCACTCGCATCTTTACCATTATCCAAACATTATATAATTCTGAAATTAAAAATGTTTTATTACTGTATATTTTTAAAGAGCCAAAGTGGCAAGTGAGATTATAATTGATAATATTTGGCGTAACACGTAGCGCATCCGCTCGTTTTTGGGGAGGTGATAGGTTTGAATCTCGGTCTGCCAGGCGTCATAACTTGAGATATAAATAGTTATAGCAGGGTGAATGCCTTGGCCCCAAAACAGGTGTAGCTCATTACCGTGTACATTTAGGACTTCTTAGACAAAGGTCGTTCAATCAAAGAGTTGGTTGTTTGATGAGCGAAGGAAGGCTTTACATCGCAATTATAAGATGCGGAATATGTTTCAAAGTGCGTGAAGAGGTCTAGTAGAACCCGAATGGACACCTATTTCCCTATAGGCATGATTAAGTGAGATTATAAGTTTCATTATGACGTATAAACGCTTCAACTTTGTGTTAAAGAAAAAAACATCAACTGTCTTTCAAAAATATATAATAAAATTTACCTTTCGATATTTATGTTTATTACAATATATTTCATATGACAGAATGCTATACAATGCTATATTTGGTTCCGTTATCGCTATAATGTATCACATTACGTTTTATTTTCAAAACTTAATAAGAAAGTTTAAAATCGATCAGATGTGTGTGTGTGTGCATGTTAAAGTTTCATTTAAATAAGTCAGGAAAGACGGAATGCAGTTTAAAACTTTTTTTATTTGTTAGAGTTTGACCCACAATATAGTTTGTTACAGTCAAAATATATGCTTTTTTATGTGTAAAAAGTCTTTAAGAAAATACTTTTTCCCTTTTTTAGCTAGCAAAGTATTAAAACAATTATTTTTTATTTGATACCTTGTAAAAAGATAAGCATTTTTGTGTAAACCATATGGATGGAAATATCCTAAATTAAACAGTAGTTGCGCTACTTAAAATGTAAGGTTATCAAACTCTTCAGATAAACATACACACACATTCTCATTCTTACACACACACACACACAGACACACACACACCTACAAACTCGCGTGTCTAATTAAATTTACACTAGACTAGGTTGATAATGCTTTTAAGCTTCTCTCTCTCTCTCTCTCTCTCTCTCTCTCTCTCTCTTTAATTCTTTCTTTCCTGTCACTATTAATTTCTATATCTCTTTTATCTCCTTTCATTACGTCCCGGATCTATTGCAGTTCACGGTAAAATGTTCCTGGAAGCAATTATCTACAAAAATAGATGAACTTTAAAGACTGCCAGCGGACAAACGGCTTAACCTGTATATTATATTAGTACAAAATATTAACCGACATAAGAAGGCCTATTAATAATTAGGAATAACCTTTACTCAATAATGCACAGTTATCAGTTATAAATGCGCGAAAAGGCTTGTTTTCCACATGTTTTCTTAAGTCTAGCTCTCCCTGTGTATTAATTAATTGTAAGCTTAATCATGCAGCTTATACGTTCCGAAGTTTGGCAGCTAGTAGCCTTTAAAGTTAATAAATGTTTGTAGATAATGTTACAAAGAACGTTTTACCCTAAACTGCACTTGATCCTGTTTCTCTATCAATTTGTTCATCTTGCCAGGGGGTTGCATTGTTTATTTGTATGTATACCATGTTAGACCCGGAAGTATTATGTTGACTTTAGATCATAGGTCTGCAGAAGGGGGCAGGTGTCCACCCCCTGTCAATATTTAGATGTAAACCCCGCTACATCCCCTTGACAAGGTTCTATATTCCCCTGATTCAGCCAAGGGTGTCAAGATAAAAAAAATCACACCTGCTTTGCGGACATCTATGGCGTGTATACCCCCCCCCCCCCATGACAATAAAAAAACTCATATTGTTTTCTGTAATACACCCCTTCAGTTTTAGCTCTGCACCCCCCCCCCCCCTCTAGCAAACTCATCTTTACAGGGAGTAAGGGAGGGGACAATGGATCGAATATTCAATTTTTAGGAGTCTCAGACTTTGGGGACTGGCTTAAAGGGAATGTGCAAGAATTTAGCAGTTTCTGACTGAGTTTGGGGACTTGCGTGCGCATAGAATGCCGCTACTCGTTATGTATGTTTTGAATATTGCAGACAGGGAGAAGGGATAAGGGAAGTGGGGGGAAGGGAAATAAACACTCGTTGTGTTAGTTTGGAATGTAGCAGACGGGGATAAGGGAAGTGGGGGGAAGGGAAATAAACACTTGTTGTGTTAGTTTGGAATGTAGCAGACAGGGAGAAGGGAGAAGGGAGAAGGGAGGTGGGGACAAGGGGCAAGGGATATAAACAGAATATAAAGGGGCAGTCATATTCTTGCTAGCAGCTGGCTGGGTCCAATAATCTTTTAATATAAAAATCACACCAAAAAACCTCAATATATTTAATCAAAAACAAGTTGTGATTTCACTTTACATGACGCTATGGAAATCTAATATTCAATTAACAATCCCTTTATAATTTCCTACAAATTTATTGGATTAAACTGGATTTCATGCCCTTTCTTTGATAACTCTTATGTTGAATTAATTGCCCATTGTCCCCTCCCTTACTCCCTGCATCTTTAGGAAAATGCTTTATATATGTCGTCGAGTGTCGATTATAAAATTTTGGAAATAGTTGTTAGGGTTGACTTATATTATTTACCAATATAAAAATAACAATTTTATCCTTCATGTAAAGCTATTCAAATAATAACATAAGATCTATACTTTAATGTTGATATAACAACAAGACCAAAGCCTAACATATAAATTTTTGTAAACAGATTATGTGGTGGATTTATGAATTGAGCATCAGTACTTATAGTCTAAAACTAATAATATTACAGGGTTAAAGACCGCAAAGCAAATTCAAGTTAGATACAGACAAGATAAAAACATTTTTGATAATAGAATATACTGTAAAACATTAATAACATTAACAATAAACAAGAATGACAAAATTAATAAACAAGGATGTCAACATCCATAAGTAGCGAAGCCAGAAAATTTTAGATGGACATCACTATTGAAAGTTTGTAAAATGTGAACTTATTTATTCTATGAATTTATTCAGCCGTATATCTTGAATATGAGTCTAAAAAATCATAAAAACTTAAAAATCTAGGAATCGAACTAGCACCTCAACCAATATGCAAATCTGAATAAAGACTGACGATAGAAGTATGCAGAATTTGAATTTTTTTAATCCCTCAAAATTTCAGCCGTCTATCTTGAATAGCAGTCGAGAAAATCATGAAAACTTAAAAATCTAGGAATCGATCTAGCACCCCAAGCAATCGACGAATCTTTATGAAACTTAGTAAAACTGTGAAGAATGTGAACTTATTTAATCCCTAAAAACTTAAGTTCTCTATCTTGAAAAGAAGCCGAGAAAATCACATTTCCCAAAAAATCTTATTAGATGGACGGACGGACGGGCATTTAAAATTATAGTGTAGCTTTGCTACTAAAAATAGATAGTAATTGTGTCTAAAATCTAGTTCTTTCCACATACGTTTGTTTGGATTAATATCGTCTTTAGGGAATTTGTAGATAATCCTAAGTAGATCAAAAATCTATAATACAAAGTAGCTTGATGTCTGTCCGTCCGTCCGTAACCACAGAACCGATTGGATTCTACGCTCCAGAGAATAAATATACTGGTCCTGTGGTGGTTTTAAGCAATTTTCTTGGGGGTGGGACACCCACAACCCCCCACCCCCCAAAAAAAAAAATTCCTTCAATTTTTTAAAGCAGTTAATTTAAAATGTGGTGATAGCAGCACCTGAGGTACTGAATTTTTTTTTATTTCCTCTTGAGGCAAAGCCTCTAGAGGCTAGGGGCGAACCGCAAGTATAAATATAATTTGCTAAAAGTTAGAGAAAAGTTAAAAGATTGATAATTGTGTGTTACTTCCTAAAAGTTATCAAAAAGTTCTTATTACTTGCGAAAATAATCTTTTTTTATGTTAGTAAAAATTATTTTATCATAGATTATAATTGCATTACAATTTCCTACATGAATATGATTTCATTAAAATTTTTGAAAGACAGCCGGACAAAGATTGTTAGAGAGTATATAAATCAAATTATTCCTATACAGTCTTTTTGTATTACTGAAAGATTAATATATGTAAAAATGGTCTGAGAAATCTTCACCAAAAAATCCAGCCGTCATTTAAAAATACTTAATCCATATATAAATGCTAAAATATTATGTCTAAAACTTAATATAATAATAATATATCATAAACTTTTGTTCTTTCCCCCCTTTACTTTGCTAAATTTACTTATGGTGTATTATTAGATGGATGAGGCAGGAACGATTTTATTTTAAGAAGGAACAAAAAAAGTAAAAAAGAAGCCTTGTTTATTAATTGCAAAAGCTAACCTTTACTTCGACGTTAGGTCCAACCTAAACCTTTATTTCTTAACGTTGAACTCTTTAAGTTGACAATTTTTTAATAACATTAGAGTAAAACACTAGAGGGAGAAGGGGTTAAATAACTGTATCTCCCCATTACAATGTCCTTGTGCCGTCTCTCAATTTGGTCATTGAAAATCAACCAATTGTGTCGAGGATATTAACACAGCCAAGTAACAGAAAACAATTTGTTAGCAGACGAAAAAGGTTATTGAAAAAGGGTGGGGGCTAGTTATCTGTATATACATCTAAACTATAGATCTGTTCTAATCTAATCTAATATAATAACATTAAACCTTGTACATAAAAGTTTTAGGGCAGTTTTAAAGAACTTAAGTTACATGTAATAATTGATAATATTGATTAAATTTTATGAAAAACGGACTTAACTTTGAACTTGGAGAATCAACACTTTATTTTATAAATAAATAATAAGAAAAGTTCCATTCCTTTCCTTTTCTTTTTCCCTAAAACAAACTCTTACAAAGTTTTATTATATTTTATAACCATTTTTACTCTAATAATATATTATGAACTTTATAAAGTTTAAGACATTTTATGAGAGGGTATTATTATTTTTGATTTAAACTTTTACTTTTAAGTTTAATGCTTATTATAAGATTTACTCCAAGGAAATAAAAATTAGACCAAGGTTAAACAAGTAAATGGTTGGATTTGATACAATTAAGTAAGAAAATCTATTATTTAAGCAAAAAATAGATAGAAAGCTTGGACGTCTTTAGGTGGAAGAATTTCGCAAAAACTCACTTTACTAAGGTTGCTCTGTTTAGCCTTTACTGTGAGTTATAAGTATAAAAAGCAGGGCTCTGCAGCCGCATGTAATCTAAATGTTTAAACCTGTTCGTAAACAAACAATCCATAATTTCAGAAAAATTGGAGACTTATGCACAGCCGCCGAGCCCTAATATAAAAGTATGTTTCAGAGTATCTGTGATGGAAAAATATGTGGTAAAGTTCTGCATTTCAGGAAGAGAAAAAAATGTTATGCAATTTCTTAAATTCTAGAGCAGGGATGAGGTATTTTTCTGGCATAAAAAACATTTGTATATTGTATAATTCAGACAACTACCTGTCCCAAGTGGTGTATACCCTTTTCGGGTACCAGCCAATTGCTTTCTGTTCTTTTGTTTTGACTCAACTGTGTTTTAAAGAACCAATACAAAATCGGGATAGTGTCCCTGCCCTGTGGACAGAGTTACATACAGCTTATGCTTCCTCTATGCTTTTACTGCAATTTTTAAATAGCTCGTAATTAAGTTTGTGATTGGTTCTTTATTATTCTGAACTGCTTCATATAGGAACTTACAAAATGCATATATTTAAAAAGTGTGTATTAGTATTTAATTTAGAGTTTATATATTTGCTAAAAATGGAGATAAAGATGGGAAAATTTTATATCTAATAACATATCCCTGCGCCTGTCCAAAATTGCATAACCCCTAACTATATTTTCTTATTAACATTTCTTTTTCACCCTTCTTAGTTGTGTGTTCATTCAGTTGTGCAGATATTTTATAATTTACAATTCTTTCTTACTCCAATATTTACAATCTACAAGAAAGAGGATTTCAACCATTTTACTAGTCCCAGAGTTTTAAATAACGTTTTCTTATTCGTTAGCTTAACAATTTTTGGGACTTTTAATGAGTTTTGATTGGTTGATTCATTAAGTTGAGTGTCCAAACGTTTCAAACAAAAGTTAAAATCTACAGAAGTGTGAATTTGGTGTATCATCATTGGGGATGTACATTGTACATCAATGTATCGGCCATTGTCTGATGTCCAATACTTGTATTACTACAAGAAAAATCATAAAATCAAATTTAGTTTCTTGAATTTGTTATCAAATTAAAGGTAATTGGAAAATAGGAAATGGGGTTACACAATTTATAATACTAGCGTCACGCCACTATAGGCCTCTAGGGGCACTTAAGGAAACCTAATTCAATTTTTGGTTTTAAAAAGAAAAGTTAAAAAATGGAGTGGTGATTTGTCTTAGGATGGTGGTAGTACCATCCCAAAAAGTAGCTATAAACCCAGGACCAATGAGAAGCTTTACTGTAAAGGAGAACCATATCGCTTCAGCAGCTAGCGAGATTCTTCGCTACAGACAAATATTTTTGATTATAGGATTCAAAGATTCTTTGAATTTTTATCAACTTTTGTTAAAATGTTATTACAGCACTACTAATGAACATACTTGTACTTGTTATAATCTGAACACATTGTTTATTTGCTGAATCGTTTAAACTACCTTGTTAGCAATCAAATTCTTTTGCATTTTTCTACAATTTTGCATACCAGATCAATTAACCCCACAATTTACAACAAAATGATAACAAAAATTAAAAGATATTTATTTTGCAAAACAGTTTATTTTGAATATTTCGTGACAGGTTTAAATTTAAATATCATAAATATTAAATTATGTTTTCTAAATTATTTATAAATATCATTCAAATTTGTCTAAAGTGGTTTTTGCACCTTAAATGTAAATATTTAATAAATGAAGCCAATAACTTTATGTAACATATAACAAATGTCACGGACGTCAAAACAAAGCTATTATGAGAGAGTAGATAACTCTTTAACATCTTTACACGCGACGCGGTTTTAAATTCATTACTTTATAAGATTACTAGCGGCTTCGCCCCTAGCCTCTTGGGGCAAAGTACTCATAATTAAAGAAAAAAAACTAATTACCTCTGGAGATGCCCCCACAAATTTTAAATAATTAAAAATAAGTACCTGATGAGAAGCCCCCACTCCACCACTAATTTTAAATAATTAAAAAAAGGGGGAGATTTTTTTCACTTTTTTGAGGGGTTGAGGGTATTCCCCCCCCCTAGATATACCACACTTTTCTGGGATCTTGCCAAGTCAAGTATCAACTGTTGGGAATATCAAAGGATGACTCCATGCAAAATTTGAGCCGGATCCGGCCAAAACCGGCCGTGAATTTTATAAAAAACCGGTTTTTTCCGGTTTTTAGGGGGTATCTGTAAATCGATTCAGCTGGAGCAAAACTGGTTGGAGGTACAAAAAATTTTACTTCACATGAAATTCAGCCAATGCAATTGCCTACAAAAATGTACTTAATCATTAACTTGATTTGACAACTCTTTCCCCTCCTAAATGTCCATTAAAACCTCAGAAACGGCAAAAATCGCCAAAAATCACGCCTTCGGCGGCGAAAAACGGCTAAACGGTCAGCCTGAGGCGAATCAAACATAAGTAAAGAAATGTCCGCCTCTAAAAGTTGTTCAACATCAATGAGATGCTTGAAGTCTCTAAAACGACTCCTTCCCCTCCTTTAAGGGGAAAAACTGAAAAAACGTATGCCCACTTCGTGGGTGTGGGGGGCACTGAACCTGTCACCCCAGGGTCACCAAATATAAAGTCTAGGCGGCCCACAATGCTGAATTTTCACCAAGTGAAAGTCTTGTGTCATTATCTCTTATGAGAAAAAAGTTATTAATTAATTAAAATTTCAAATTTTGATTTTTTGATGGATTTCTTTGATGAAATGACAGGCTGGTCAACTTTTAGGCCATTTTTTGCGGTTTTTGGCCCGCCACGCCCAAACGGTTTTAGATAATCTCACGGGACCTTTTGCCCAACCTAAGTCTGGTTATTTGTGAGGTCTAAGAAAAAAAAATTCCGGATTGGATGAAGCACGACGTCGCTGCGCGCCGTCAAAAATCGCTGGTAGTCTCATTTTGCCCCCTCTATCACTCACCTCGTGCCATTTTTCTGTGTAAAGATTATAATTATAATCTTTTGCGTAAGTCTGATTTTTTTTCCTAGACCTCACAAATAACCAGACTTAGGTTGGGCAAAAGGTCCTGTAAGATTATCTCAAACCGTTTGGGCGTGACGGCCTAAAAACCGCAAAAAATGGCCTAAAAATTGACTGGCCTGTCATTTCATCAAAGAAATCCATCAAAAAATCACAATTTGAAATTTTAATTAATTAATAACTTTTTTCTCAAAAGAGATAATGACACAAGACTTTCACTTGGTGAAAATTCAGCATTGTGGGCTGCCTAGACTTTATATTTGGTGACCCTGGGTTGACAGGTTCAGTGCCCCCCACACCCACGAAGTGGGCATACTATTGAAAATCACGTTTTTTCATTTTTTCCCCTTAAAGGAGGGGAAGGAGTCGTTTTAGAGACTTCAAGCAAATCTTTGATGTTGAACAACTTTTTGAGGCGGACATTTCTTTATTTATGTTTCATTCGCCTCCGGCTGACCGTTTAGCCGTTATTCGCCGCCGAAGGCGTGATTTTTGGCGATTTTTGCCGTTTCCGAGATTTTAATGGACATTTAGGAGGGGAAAGAGTTGTCCAATCAAGTTGATGATGAAGTACATTTTTGTAGGCAATTACATTGGCTAAATTTCATGTGAAGTAAAATTTTTTGTACCTCCAACCGGTTTTGCTCCAGATGAATCGATTTACAGATACCCCCTAAAAACCGGAAAAAAACGGTTTTTTATAAAATTCACGGCCGGTTTTGGCCGGATCCAGCCCAAATTTTGCATGGAGTCATTCTTTGATATTCCCAACAGTTGATACTTGACTTGGCAAGATCCCAGAAAAGTGTGGTATATCTACCCCCCCCCCCCTAAGAAAATAGCCTAAAACCACCACAGGACCGGTAGGAATATTCCCTGAAGAGTAGAATCCGATCGATTCAGTGGTTACCGAGATCTTAAGGGACGGACAGACATCATTCTACTTTGTATTATAGATGATGATCTAACGGAATGCATAACATTTTTATACTGTTAACACAAACCGCGCAGTTTAAATTTCAAAAATGTAAGAATTTTTGCACAATAGGCCTAACATTGATCAATAAAAAAGCATACTCAAACACTGACCTGCCATTGGACTATCATTGGTAATTTGTATTATATGACGTCATTTTTTATAGGCACTATAAAAAGCTTCATTTGAAAACAATTATGAATGATACAACGTTTTTAAATTTAAAAATGTTTATTTTAATCTAAATATACATAAATAATATTTTATAGCATCATATTAAAATGTCATTTACAAATTTAATTACATAATCACAATGCGTTAGAAGGTGCTTTGACTTTTGTGTCAGAACCTAAATTGGAACATAGTGCTTTCATTTCATTACCCTAGGTAAGGTAACTTTATTTCACTTTTCAATAAAATGTAAAATGCAGCCATTTTTGAGAAAATTAGATTTGAAAATTTCAAGTTCAATTTTCATCAACTAGGAGTTACCGCATAATCATTACAAGAAAAGCAAAGATTATCAAATTTTAATATATTAAAAGATTAAATTTTGAACAAGTTTGATTTAATAAAGTTCTTTATACAACCACTACCGAAGTGAGTTAATTAATGTCTTTTTTATCAGTTGCTTTGCTAAGGTCACGGAAATTCAGCCTTAAATAAATCATATATAGAGAGGAGGGAGTGGAGATGGCACAGAAAGATTTTTATTGGTTCTTTCAAAATTTACAGTGTCGAAATTTTATAAACACAAATTATAATCCAGAGAAGTGGTAGTTTGTAATCATTGGGGATGTACATCAATTTATCCTTCATTGTCTTATACCTAAAGTTCCCCGAGAATATGATTCATTGTGAAGGAGGAAGTCAAGTTTACTTTCCTTTCAATTTCAGAATTTCAGATAACATAATCAACTTAGAGAGAGAGAGAGAGAGAGAGAGAGAGAGAGAGAGAGAGAGAGAGAGAGAGAGAGAGAGAGAGAGAGAGAAGAGAGAGAGAGAGAGAGAGAGAGAGAGAGAGAGAGAGAGAGAGAGAGAGAGAGAGAGAGAGAGAGAGAGAGAGAAAGGTAGAGAGGAATAAACTTTGGGACAATTTGAACTATAACTAAAAATGATTTCGGTCGGGTAAAATATGTAAGGTTATAAAACCAGAAACTAAAAAAGATTATTGATAAAATAAGTATTTAAAATTCTTTTTATCATTTACACTTGGATGTTATTTTGACAAATAAGAATGAAAAAAGAGTTTTTCTTGGGAGTCTGATTAGAGTAGAACACTAGAGGAAGAAAGGGTTAAATAACTGTATCTCCCCATCGCAACCACCTTGTGCAACCTTTTAATTGGGTCATTTAAAATCAGCCATTGGTATCGCTTATATTAACACAGCCAAGTAGCAGAAAATAATGTAGAAGCAGACGAAAAAGGTCTTTGAAAAAGAAAGGGAGGTAGTTGTATGTACATACATTTATACTATAGATCTGTTGGAGTCTGTTCCAACTTATCTCTATCCCTACAATTTAAACACACATTTCCTAAAATATAAAATATGTACATATTTAGGTAAATAAAATAAATGATTCATAAAATACATGTCAACATATACAAATCTACACTTTACAATATGTAAGTAAGAATTTTCTTTTAACCTACTACGGTGCCTTATTTGCCAGGGATCTACAGGGATAAGACAATGACCGATGTGATGATACACACAATTACCCCATCTCTAGATTAAAATTAGTGGTTGAACGTTTAAATACTCAACTTAATGAACCAATAGACAAAATTCACTAAAATCCCCAAAGTTGTTAAGCAAACGGATAATAATACGTTATTATAAAACTTTGGGGAATAGACAGCCCATTGTCCCCTCTTTCTCTGCTTATTTGCACAATTTAAAATAAAACTCTAAAAGTAACAAGATGTATGTACATCCGCTAACAAGTAAATGAAATTTCCAGGATGGCTTCGAAACCGCTTAATATCTGCAAGATTAGAACCGGTTCTGACCCATACTATACAATCATGTATTGCATCGTAATATAGACAATTATCTACGAATATTGAAATAAAAAATCATATAATTGATACCTATTTTTGTTAGCCCGGACTTTTGACCTCTCCGGGATAATACAACTGGTTTTAATCATAAATTTCTTTATTTTCATATCCGCGAAAGCTGTCTATAATATGCTGCGATAGGCCTTTGTTGTAGAGAAGCTACCGTATCCTTTATCTTGAGTAATCCATGTTAGAATCTAATATATAAATTTGAAAACTAATGCACCACTAGGAAGATGAATCTTATGCAACTTAAACTATATACTAAACATGTATAACCTTAGATAAGCTTTGAATTGGAGGTCAACATTTCATTTCTAATCCTATTATTATACAAAGAAGAGAATTTATAATAAAGAAAGTTTTTAAAAATGGCTTTGAATCCAATTAACTTTTGCTGTTTGAAAATCGGTTTTGTCAAAGCCATCTTAAAAAAACATGTATCGTATCATAGACAAAAAACAAAAACAAATCCTAGTAATAATACCTGATTTTTTGTTTAGGGACTTATGCCACTCTGGCCAGCACAACAGGAAATAATGCAGCTAAAAAGTCTGCTATGCTCAGAAGAAAAAAAGGATTTTTTGACTCAAAGTCTTTTTTGCTTATATCTAATATTGTTTAGACTCAAAACTACCTTTTGTTTCTGATTTTATGATGTATGACATAACGCACATATTTGCTATACTTTATCCTAATGATATGTACACTAATGTACACAATAGTGTATGTGTGTGTGTACAGTGCACATGGAATAAGATTATGCATCTCAAATCTCAAGTCAATATTTATTGTGAAACTAGATGTAGAGATCAACCAATGTATGTTTTAAGTTTTGTACATCATCCTAATGTTATATTATATAAAGGTCTCTATTTTATGTAGCTTCACATAGGTCCTGTGATGGTTTTTTGGCTACTTTAATTTCAGATTTAATCTGGAGAAGGTTTAAGACTATTTTTCTGCCTCTTTCTTAACCTTTTGCAAGTAGAACCCCTAGATGCTAGGCCGGAACGAGTTTCTAGAAAACAATATATTAGTTAGAGAAAAATAATAATAAAGCAGTTTAGACCAGGAAATAAGTAAAAGTTATCCTCTGTCTAAATAACTAATGTTATATCTATTACTTCCTGACAAGCCAATTATAGAGAAGCAACGCTTTTAATATAAACACAGAATTAGATAGATAATACAATCTAACTACCTAGCTAAAATAAATCCATACTGCATATGAGCGTCCAAAATGGGTCCAATTAAAACTACGAAAATCTCAAAAAATCAGATCTTCAGGGATAGAACACAAAACTACTGGATATTCTAGTATGTAACTTAGAATATTGTTATATTCCTATACTATTACAAAAAAAAACCTTTTGTATCTTGAAATAAACAAAACACAGCCCTAGAATACACTTCTTGTGAATAAACTTTGGAGACTTATTTTAGTTGCAGTTTATATTGTGGATGAAAGTAACAGGATGTGAGTATTCAAATTTAAGATATGGAGGAAGTAATGGAGTCAGTGAATGTATTTACTAGGGTTGGCAACCCGCCCAATTTTTGGGTCAGATTCAGATTTTTTACAAAAAGCCGCCCCTTAAAAAAGTGGATTAATCCATGAATTGCGGATTCTTGTTATTTTGCGGACTGCGGATTTTCAGAATGTGGATTGCGGATTTTACCAATATTTTAAAAGGTCTTTTAAAAATAAACATTGTAGCCTGTACTGCAGTCATTTGTTAGCCCGTACTTAACCTAACCTAAAATAAGCATAAAAAGCTACTGTGAAAATAAAATACAAAAACTTTAAATGTTACCCAGCATTTTACTTGTAGTTAATAAACAATAAAATACTTTTTTTGGGTTTTGCCAGCCCAATTTTAACAACTTTAAAACAATAGACTGATTTTGGATTATGGATTCGGATTTCCAACCCTAGTCTTCACAAGGATCACAAAATCCATATGCAGTTTAGCGGTTAGTAGAATAGAACAAAATTATACAATCGAGACAGCGTAAAGTAGCACCAAAAATGACGTTATACAATAAAGTTGACCAATGAGAGGCCAGCATAAACTGTAATTGACCAAAAAGGTAGGTTATTTTATCGTATGACGTAATTATTGGGTGCACTTTACGTTATCTCCTGATACTCTTATAATATTAAGTTGGGTTTCCTGTAACCAAATTTAAGTTTTGCTTTTTAGATTTTAGCTAAATTGTATAAATAATTTTGAAAACTCGTGATTTTTTAAGTATGATTTTAAAGAAAGATTTTCTATAATTAGGTTAACCTTTTAGTTAATCTAGGCATGTTAGAATTATCCTTTGAATTACAAACTTTGGATAAAGATTCCTGTAACATTAAGGTAAGATTTTGAAAAATCTACAAGAAAGTCCGTATGCTCATTTAAAACATGCTTTTTTTTGAAAAACTTTTTAGTCAACAGTTATTGTATGATATTATTATCCTATTTCTTTGATTTTTGGAACATTGATTCCCAGGTCAACAAGGTATAATATTTAAAGCAAAGCCTCTATATATTCGTGTCCCAGAAATGTAAGTATGTCCTTAAACATAATCCTGATAATGTTTGTTTTGTTGTTTTTTTTATTTCAAAGCTGTGCTTGTATGGATGTTGTAATCCTTGTTTTATTTAAATTTAATCATAAAAATTAAATTTTTTTCCCATAAAAGTAATTAGTCTAATGTCTAATGGTAAATGATGTTGGAAAAAGAAAATAGTTTGTGTTTATTCTAATTATTTTCTAATTGTCTTCAATTATAAAGCCATTGATTGAAGGCTATGAAGTAAAACTACAGATAATGAAACTTTTTGTGAAAAGTAAAAGTAATTAAATGTTATTGCTTTGTTGAAAAATTATATTTGTACTTTGTATACCTACTATGAATTTGTTTAAAATGTTATTTTTTAAAAATTGTATATCAATTCAAAGTCTAAATGAACTGATTAAAATTTAAATATTTCATCGTCCAAATAAAATAAAAAATGAGTTCAATTCATTGAAAATAATATAAATTGCAAAATTCTTTTTTTTTAACAGAATATTAATATTGTGTTTCATATACCATATTTTTTTTTACGATAATGTGTATGTACATGATACTAATTATTGTTTTATTACACGTATTAATAGGATTTATCTGTATGCTAATTGTAGAACTGTAAGCAGACTTCATTCTAGAATATCCAAGAATATAGTTAATAGGGATGGATAATTTTAAAGAGTTTTAAGCTTGTCAATTGCAGTTGAATTGAGAATACTATGGGCAAGATAATTTTAAATAATTCAATTAAGTAGAAATATAAATATCATAAAACAAACCATAATTTTTTGGATTTATATAAACATGATACATTCCATATTAATAAAATAATAAACTAACACAGGAATACTGGGATAGGTAGGTTTAAAGAATTTATTTTAGCTTTCTCAGGAATGTAAGATGAGAAATAATCCTGAATAATTTTACTACAGAAAACTTTTTTTTATTGTGAGCTTATGTATTCCTATTGTCCAACGCTATCCTCATTAAAAATCTAGAAACGTATAAGTTTATATAACACAAAACATAAAAGTAAAGGAATAGTTATTTCTTTCATCGTATTATAAACGGCTTTCCGCGGATATAGAAATGTACAATTATAAGATTAAAACCAGTTTTTAAGCCCCGGGATGCCCAAGGCATGGGCTAAAAAACTGGTTTTAATCTTATGATTGTACATTTCTATATTCGTAGAAAGCTGGATATAATACGATGCTAGACATAGTTTTTTCGTATGGATGAGAACCGGTTCCTATCCACCGGATTCGAATGAATACGAGAAAAAAAATATTTTACATTTTAGACAAACTTAAAAGTAAACATATTATGTTACTAATATCGTTTTACGTTTTCCTAAAGAAATATTAAAACAAGGAAAATTATATCCACAAAAAGTGTAGTAATAGAAGTGTAAGTTAACTAACAAAGGGCGTAAATTTAAACAGGTTAGAATTGTCCTGTGGAATTCAATCTTTTCTTGATAATTCCTATATCATTTAGGTATGATTTAGGAAGTTAAGCAACTCTATAAAAGTTACCAGAAAGTCCGTGCGTCCATTAAAAACATGTTAATTTTTGACCTTTTAAACAATATTTTGTGATGTAATTATCATATTTATCTGATGTTTGGATTACTGATTTCTATTAAAACAAGTTACTGTTTTTAAGCAGTTTTGCAACAAATTTACATTCAATCTACAAACGTTAATGTTCGTTTGTTCTACTATTTCTGAGCTTTTATTTTTTATCATCCTTGTTAGATGTTAAAGTATTGGTATGGAATAAATTTTTTTTTATACTCCCTCCCAAAGTGAAAAATCTACGAAAATAGAGACCCTATTTAGATTATAGCTTTTAAATCAACTAGTCTACAAAACAACATTAAGTAAAATTTGCTTTTTGAGTAGCTAGCCAGCTTTGTGATTATCATTGTACAAAATAAATGCAAACTATGTCTCATGGAAAAAAATTGCAATTGTAGACTCATAAAAAATTAAATAGCGATGCTTTTCTATAATAAAGATCGGTCCGTCTGCCCGTCCGTCTGGGAATGTTAGCTTTTTTTCCTGTAACGGTTAGCTCTTTTTTGTAATTTAGAAATATCAGAATTGTCCTATCGATTTCAAACTTTGCTTTATGATTTAGTTAGCTATAATTTAGAAAGCGTATGAACTCTACAAACGTTACCTGAAAACCTGTACGACAAATTAAAACAGATTTTTACTTAACACAAGGCACAGTGTTATAAGCGAAGCATTTCTATAATCAAGTCCTAAAAATTTAAGTATGTCCTTAAACAGTATCCTGTATTTAAGAAGTTTTGCAACAAATTTTCTTAATATTTTGTTTTGTTCAAATTTGTTAAAAATTTAAATTCTGATTATTCAGGTCTGACACTACAAATGTTAATGTTCGTTTGTCTTACCATTTTAGAACTTTTTATCAGAACTTTTAGAAGGTCATTTTTGTAAAAATCAATTAATCTATCCAAATATCTTTTTGGAAAAGTGGAAAACATTTTCAAATAATAAAATATTGAAAGTTTTGGTGTTGAAAGTTTTATGAATAAATTATGATTGTTTAGAATTGTTTAACTGGGCAAATAATAGCTCTTTAAAACTGGATTTAAGAGTCGTTATATTTATATTGTTTACAAGTAATATGATGTCTGTCTGTACCAAAAGATCTTGATAAACTCTGTACAGACAAACAATTAAGCATTGTTTTGCTTTGTGCGGCTGTGACTATAACATCTATGGACATCTAGATTGGGGTACCCTCCCACAAAAATAGGTAAAAACCTTCTAGTGACCTTCATAGAGGAGATTCGTGTCTTATTTTTTTAAATACTACTTTTTTCGATAATTGTTGCTTCCCCCTAGCCTCAAATTGGGAGGGGGTGGTGGGGGGTGAAAAAGGACAGAAAAATAGCTATAAAACAATCTAGATATGTATAAAAAGCTCCCTTGAAAAGTAAAACCAATTTATTATCATCATTCTTTGAGATCTTAGGGATCTTAGGCTTCAGACAAAAATCCTTACAATTTTAAGCTATAGGATTCATAATGATCATAAAAACATCTAATCAAATTAATTAATATTAACTATCGCTTGATTAATAAAAGTTTTAACAATAAAAAAAAGTAATTGTGTAGCCTCTTTTCTTCTTAATCTTAGGAATTTTTTAGGTAAACCGTCATCTTATATTATTTACTCCATGGTTGATATAAAAAATATGTTCTTGAGTGTTTTACACAGATGGACAAAATTACTTTTACAACAATTTTATTACAAAATATTGAGAAGGAACTTTTAGTTATACATACTTTAAACAAGGATGAATAAAAGAGAAGCTCTGAAACGGTAAGACAAACGAACATTAACACTTGTAGAGTGTAAGAACAGAATAATCAGAATATAAATGTAAAGAGTCGAAGCAAAATTGTAAGTAAATTTGTTGAAAAACTGCTTGATACAGAATAATGTTTATGGACATACTTACAATTATAGGACTTGATTATAGAGTTGCTTCTTTTATAATATTGCACTTTGTTGTCCCATGAATCAATATACCAACAATCAGATCAATATGTTTAAAATGGACGTACGGACATTCTGGTAAAGCTTATAGAGTTGCTACGCTTTCTAAATCGTACCAAACTACTACAGGAATCACCAAACAGAAGGACAATTCTAACATGCATAAATTAACGAAAAGAGCTAATCGTTACAGACGGACAGACGGACATTTCGAATTATATTGTAGCTACGCTACTAAAAATGATGAAGCAAAAAAAGGGCATAGTTATAAAGTGTAATATATTAATACATTATGGACCTTATACGGGAGAGACTACTGTACATGTGACTCTCTAAAGTCAGGTCCTTTTCCGTCCAAACACCTTGGGTGTTAAGTTAAGTAACACCCATCATACAACCAACTCTTTGATTGCACGACCTCTGTCTGGAAGTCCCAACTGTATATGGTAATTAGTTGCGCCTAGGCATTCTCCCTACTCTAACTATTAATGTCGCGCAACTGACATAGAAGCAGTTAGATAGTTTTAACATTAAAGATCTGACTTTTAAATAAAAAAAACATTATCTTTTATTAATGTTGTTTGCAATTGTACAAATTCCATTGTGTCATATACTGAAATTTATTTTAATTTATTAATGTTTTGTCATTAAAACAAAAAGATTTTGATTTATAATATTTAGGTACCGCCTTTTTATTTGTGTATTATGTACAGTTCTTTTATACTACTATAAATGTTTAGCTGTGTTATTCAAATGTATTAATTTCCTGTTTATAAATTTAATGCGACTTTTCTGGTGGCATGGAACTAGTGGTGTCGCGGAGTATCCTTTAAATTCCGCCAAAAAAAATTAATTATGTAGACTCTGTACAAAAACAAGGATAACAACATCTATAAAAGAGCAGCTCTGAAACGGTAGGACAAACGAACATTAATGCTTGTAGAGTGTCAGACCTGAATAATCAGAATATAAATGTACAAGAGTCGAAGCAAAATTGTTAGCAAATTTGTTGAAAAATAGAGGATGATGTTTATTGACATACCTACAATTTTAGGACTTAGTTGTTTCGCTTATAATACTGTACTTAGCATACAAAAAATAAGATCAATCGGAGAATTAGATCGCATAAAAATTTGTTGTTAAAAAGTAAAAAATCAACATTTTTAGAATGAACGTACGGACATTCTGGTAGTGGTTATAGAGTTGCTACGCCTTCTAAATCGCACCTAACTACTATAGGAATCACGTAGCAAAGTTTGAAATCGATATGGACAATTCTAACATGCCTAAATTAATGAAAAAAACTATTCCTTCCGGACGGACCGACCCTAATTATAGAAAAGCTTCGCTTTAAAAAATATTGTTTAACAGTTTTATCAATGGCATTGGAAAGGTATTTTTTTACCGTTACTTTTACTGTACTAACTACACCCCCTACCCTAAATATTTAGTTTCGTTCCTGCCTTTAACTATTACTATACCTCCTTATATTATTTTTTACTCAACATGTGAACACTTGTTGTAAATGAGTGAAATTAAAAAACTAAAAGTAAAATATCAAGAAATAAAAATAAGAATTCTAGTTTAGAAGCTTTTCATAGTGGCTATAAAAAATGCCGTCATACTGGACTACCATTGGTCAATTAAAATGTATACTGGCATTATTTTATAACAATTAATTTCTCGACCCTATGCATTCAAAAGTTATTTAATTTCTAAAATACTCTCAGAACTATATTAGAGTAATTTCCAATGTAATTTTATGGTAATTTATGTATGTTAGACCTAACCAAAGTGTTTGATACAAGGATTTCATAGATAACATTCAAATTTTCTTTCTTCTCTAATTTTAGATAGCTTTGTAATATATACATACCAATAAGATCTGATGTTAAATATCTTTGTTTTATTTATTGTCCAATCCTTTATCTTCAATGTTTATTTTATTATCTACAACTTGGTAACATAAGTAATAGTGTTCTATAAATATAAATAATACATAGTATTTAAAACTAACGGCTAGATGCCTCTAGGGGCACATAAGGTTGGAGGGGGCGGGAAGGTAGGGGGGGGGGGGGTGAGAAGTCATTTTTATTAAGGTTTTTTTTAAAAAGAAAATTTTTGTCGGGGAGATTGGGGCAATTTTTATTGGTATTTTGTGGAGTCCCCCCTTCCAAAATAGATAAAAAAAACTTCCTGGATTTATAAGAAGCTTCACTGTAAAGGAAAACCATATCTGTTTAGCAAGTAGCAAGATCTTTTGCTACAGACAAAAGAAGGTTGTAGTTTAAATGGTAGGTCCGGCTCTCAGGCATATCTCAAATTTGGCGAACTTAAAACTTTGCAACGCCTTAATAGAAATTAATTTTTTCTATTTAGAATATTTACATTCCATATTAAAATGCACTAAAAATTATTAAAATATTTCATTTTGTACAGCAAAAACGTTAATTTGATTTTAAAAATTAGCGATGGTATCGGAGACAACTTCGCAGGAAACTAAATAAAATTCGTGTTACACCTCTGATGACTTTAGAGTTTAAGTTTTTAGTAGCGAATTTACTCTATGTTTAACCCTAAACGGTCGGTACCCTTCCGGACGGATGGACAGACGGACGAACGGGCAGTCGGACGGACGGATGGACGCACAGACAGACAGACGGACAGACAGACGGACGGACAGACAGACAGACGGACAGACGGACGGGCAGACAGACGGACATTTCGAATTATAGAGTAGACGGACAGAGGGACGGAAGGACAGACGGACAGACAGACAGACGGACAGAGGACGGGCAGACAGACTGACGGACATTTCGAATTATAGAGTAGACGGACAGAGGGACAGAAGGACAGACGGACAGACAGAAGGAAGGACAGACGGACAGACGGACGGACAGACGGACGGACAGACGGACGGACAAGCGGACGGAGAGACGGATGGAAAGACGGACGGAAGAACAGACGGACAGACAGGTGGGCGGACAGACAGGCGGACAGACAGGCGGACAGACGGGCGGAGAGACGGATGGACAGACGGACAGATAGACGGACGGACAGACGAACAGACGATCAGACGGACAAACGGACAGACGGACGGACAGACGGACAAACAGACGGACGGGCAGACGGACGGACGGACATTTCGAATTATAGAGTAGCTTCGCTACTAAAAACCAGAAGGGGGGAGGTGGCATTTAGTCTCTCCCCCCCCCCAAATGTTAAGGGTTATTGAATTATTTTATGAAATAGGGATATGGTTTCATCAAATAAATTTATTAATGATAATAAAACAAGGATGACAACATCCATAAGTAGCGAAACACAAAAAAATCGTAGAGGGGAATGTGTACAAGTAGATTTAAGGTGTATTTTTAAAATGAAGAATAGATTTTTCGGAGAAAATAAACACGAAACCTTGTTTTATTTTGTACAATGACGACATAAAAGATGCTCATAACATTGGGAAAAATTATTTTGATTCTGATATTCAAAAAAAAGTTTGAAAATTGGACACCAAAGAAATGGGGAAACATATAAAACATATAAAAATAGCCAAAAACCTGCTAAAAGGCAGTCTTACTGCTATGTTTGTTTTCTTAAAACGACAGAATATTTAATTTTGATATATACAACTGAAAAATTTTTGAAAATCGGACAATAAACACCAAAGATATGGAGAAAAATGTGAAAAATATAAAAATTGCCTAAAACCTACAAAAAGGCAGTCGGACCGTCATGGTTGTTATCTTTAATTGACGGGAAATTTAATTTTGATATCTGTAAATGAAAAAATTTTGAAAATCGGACCATAAACACCAAAGATATGGAGAAAAAATAGAAAAATTTAAAAATAGCCTAAAACCTGCTAAAAAGGAGTCCGACTGGCATCCATGTTTTATACTTGATTTTACTCCATATTAAAAAGATTGTTGACAAGAAATTTCATCCTTCTATCTTAAACAGGAGCCGAGAAAATCGTTTCCCCTATTCTTTCTCAGATAGACGGACAGACATTTCAAATTATAGAGTAGCTTCGCTACTTACTAATTAGGGGGGCAGCAGTTCTGACACTTTTGCGTAAACAGGGAGCATAGGCTTTATCTTAGAAGTGAGAGGATGGGTTATTAAAAAAAAAAGTTTAGTTTTGGGGTGTATTTTCCTTATATTTAAATTTTTTTGATAGGTCTCCAGGTTCAGGTGCTGCAGGCTGGAAGGTCACTTCTGGACAGGTGTAAATGAAAAAAAAAATTGTTTGAAGAGTTAGAGATCAACTTATTAAACCAAATATTCATATTTTGGGATTTTATGAGCATATATGAAGAAAAAATAAAAAAAACAGCCTCCAGGTTCAGGTCCTGCAGGCCTCCAGGTGAATTCTGGACAGGTAAAAACTAAAAATTTTTAATTTTGAAGTTAGAACAAAACTCATTAAACAATAGTTGCTACTTTATGGATGGTATGAAATAATTTGATGAAAAATTTGAAATCAGGCTCCAGGTTCAGGTAGTGCAGGCCTCCAGGTAAATTCTGGACAGGTAAAAACTGAAAAATTTCAGTTTTAAAGTTAGAGCATAAGTTTTTTAACAAAAGTTGCTACTTTATGGATAGTATTAACTCATGTGAAGAAAAATTTGAAATTGGGCTTCAGGTTCAGGTACTGCAGGCCTCCAGGTGGATCCTGGACAGGTAAAAACTTAAAATTTTTACTTTTGAAGTTAGAACAAAACAAACTTAACAAAAGTTGCTACTTTATGGACAGTATTTACTTGTTTTTACTTTTAAAGTTAGAGCATAACTTCTTAAACAAAAGTTACTTTATGGATAATAGGTATTAACTCATTTGAAGAAAAATTTGAAATCAATTACAAATTTTTCTTTAAATTATTTAATACTATACATAAAGTAGTAACTTTTGTTAAATAAGTTTTGTTTAAACTTCAAAGTTATTATTTTTAGTTTTTACCTGTCCAGAATCCACCTGGGGGCCTGCAAGAACCTGGAGCCCGATTTAAAATTCTTCTTCTAATGAGTTAATAATATCCATAAAGTTAAATAAGTTAAATAAGTTATGCTCTAACTTCAAAAGTAAAATTTTTCAGTTTTTACCTGTCCAGAATTCACATGGAGGCCTGCAGTACCTGAACCTAGAGCCCAATTTCAAATTTATCTTCAAATTGGTTAATACTATCCATAAAGTAGCAAATTTTGTTAAATAAGTTATGCTCTAACTTCAAAAGTAAAAATTTTTAGTTTTTAACCTGTCCAGGATCCAGCTGGAGGCCTGCAGTACCTGAACCTGGAGCCCGATTTCAAATTTATCTTCAAATTGGTTAATCCTTATACTAAAGTAACAGGGTGTTTGTCTGTTTGTCTGTACCTAAGGATCTCGCTAACCACTGAACTGATCGGGTTCTTCTTAACCCTTAAAGATCGGGCCCCAATTCCCACCTTAATAGATCGGGGGGGGGGGGGGTCATATTGACCCCCCCCCTCTATCTCGGCTTCTGTTACAGATAAAGACGTAAAATTTTTTTCTGGTGGTTCATGTGTATTTTTAGAGAAAATTACTTTTTCTAGTCATAGCGGTCAGGCCGCTCCTTAGCCGCTTTTTAGCGGCCAGCCGCTAAATTTTAAAACAGCCGTAGAGCGGCCAATTTTGCAGCTAGGATGACCAAATTTTAGGACGAACTTTTATTTTTCATAACAAAAAAATTACTTTTTCTGATCATTGCCGAAAAATGGCAAATAACGGAAACCGCCATTTTCGGCGGTTACGGCGGTAAAACGGCGGTTGGCGGCGTCAATTAGTATTTTTATCTGTTTATTGTTGCTCAAGGATTTACCAAAAAATTTTTTAGATCTCTAGCTGTAAAAGAAGCCACGATATTCATGATATATGTCTGTAGTAAAAGCCGGACAAAAATCGGTCATAAAGTCGGTCAGGAAGCGGTCAAACGGTCATAACACCACTTTTCTTATAAGGTTTTTGATATCTAAGTATTCACCAAAAAAATTTAGGTGTCTACCTTATACACAAAAGTCATAATGTAGAAATTAAGATTTATTTAGAATTTTTTTCTAATTTTGGTGCTACCCAACCGACTTTGACCGGACACCACGGCCGACACAGACCAGATATCCTAATAAAATCAACTCTTGCCGACGTATAATTACTAAACTTAAAAAGTCATGAAGTCACAACTCTCTATCTTACCTACAAAAAAAATGACATTGAAAAAACTAGAGGGGGGGGTCAATATGACCCCCCCCCCGATCTGTAAGGGTTAAAAAGGTATATTCTCATAGGTCCCGGGAAGGTTTTGAACTATTTTGGGGGAGGGTACCACCACCCTCCCAAGAGAAATCACAAAAAATCGAAATTTTTTTTATGTTTCTTAAACTGTTTTTAACCTATTTTTTTATCATATATCAAAAATATACTATGACACCAGTAGAATCAGACTGCAGAGCCCAAATTTGAATTAAGTCCCCAATAAACTTTTTGTGGGGGATTTAAAAATCAATTTTATATGTTGCTGTGATCATTTTGATGGAAGCAAAAGCATTTTTTAGTTTGGGGTTAAATTGTTTCTTACAGAACAATTTTATGTGATTCAGATTATATCAATACAATAATAAAAACTCTACTCTGTTCGATGCAAATAATTTTTTTCTAAAACAATAATTTATATAGAAGAAATTTAACATTAAAATAAAACATATTATTCTGAAGTCTGAACCAATTAAAAGTCTTGTTTCATTTCAGTTTTTTCAATTCAAAAAAGAGTGTTTTCACAAAGTGACTTATTTCCAATGTAGTTAAATAATTTTTATTTAATTAAAATGAAAAGAATGAAAACTATACACATAAAAGATACATGCTTTTTAAAAATATTTAAAAAAATAAGTTTGAATAATCTTATATTTTATCATATTTGTATATGTGACAAAAAAAAATTTGTTGTATTGCATAAACATTTGTTGTCATCTTTCACTATTTAACCCTTTACAGCCAATTTTTTTGTGTTTTAAATAAGTGATGGAAAACAAGCACGATAAAGTTAATTCATTGATATATTGTAAAGAATTAAGTTTTTAATGAATTAATTTAGATGAAATCAAAAGGCCTAATTTTACTCTTTACCAAAATACTATATATATGAAGCAAAACACTCTAAAAGCTACGAATTTTACCCAAATAAAAAAAGACCTTTTGCTCTGATCAAAAAAGACCACAGCAACAGTAAAATTAATTTTTAAATCCCCTCAAAAAAGTTTATTGGGGACTTAATTCAAATTTAGGCTCTGCAGTTTAATTCTACTGGTGTCATAGTATATTTTTGATATATGTTTTAAAAATAGGTTAAAAACAGTTTAATTTTAGAAAGAGAGTTAAACGCAAATATAAATGTCAAAAGCAACATAGACATATTTTAAATATAAAAAAAAACATTTAAAGTGCCATTAGAGGTGTAGGGGTGTAGCCGCTAGTACTATCAATAAAGTAGCAACTTTTGTTAAATAAGTTATTCTCTAACTTTAAAACTGAAAATTTTTTGTTTTACCTGTCCAGGATCCACCTGGAGGCCTGCAGTGCCTAAACCTGGAGCCAGATTTCAAACAAATTTTTTTTTCATTTATACCTGTCCAGAAGTGACCTTCCAGCCTGCAGCACCTGAACCTGGAGACCTATCAAAAAAATAGATATAAGGAAAATACACCCCAAAACTAAACTTTTTTTATTGAATAATCTATCCTCTCACTCCAAACACAAAGCCTATGCTCCCTGTTTACGCAAAAGTGTCAGAACTGCTGCCCCCCTTAACAAAATTCACCTAGAATTGCCCTCTGGCACATATCTTATAACATAACTCCTCATTTTAACAACAACCAAACATGGAAGCCAACATCCATATAAGCAAAGCTCTTAAATGGTAGGACAAACGAACATTAACACTTGTAGAGTGTCAGAACTTAATAAGCAGAATTTTAAACATAAGTCAATATAAAGTTGTTACACTTTCTAAATTATACCTAATTTTTATAGGAATCAACATGTAAAGTTTGAAATTGATAGGACAATTCTAACCTGTTTAAATTATCCGGAATAGCTAACTGTCCCAGAATAAAATAAACTCACATACAGACGGACAGACCATAATTATAGAAAAGCATTGCTTTTAAAAAAACTAATATGTATTTACTCACTGACAGTAAAAAACTGATTCGTTTTCCAATATTTTTTACAAAAGCAGAAAAAAAATTACAATGACAAGCTGACAGACATATAAATTATAGATAAAATTCGTCAACAATTTCAAGATCCATATTTCAACTCCATTTATCCCTGCAAACATAATTTACATTGATGCGAATACATTCAAACACATGCGACGCATGTGAATTAATTGATACTTTATCTAAAGTCGCTTGTAATAAAAGATTTAAATATATCTATGTATATAAAATACATTAATATACAGATTTTTATTTTTGTTTAAATTTTAATTATTGGTGGTGTTTAAACCACTTTTTTGAACAACGCCCCCATAAAACGTTTCCAAGTATAAATTGAAGAAAAGTACATTAAGCTATTAAGTACATCGATAAATTATTTTTTTTCTTCATAGTATTTAAATTAATTTTTGAAACAAACTTAGAAAAAAAGCTTTTGAGATTTAAATAATCATTAATTAATTCTTAAAAAAAAAATTAATTTAAATATCTGAAAATTTGCCGTTAGTTCTTAGTTGGTATAAAACAAAATAATTTAGAGTAGCGGGGCTACTCTATTACTATTAATATTACAGAAATTTTACATGAGAAATAAAGTAAATATCATAAGATTAGCACCAGTTTTGTTAGCTCAGGCATTCGGAACCTTGTTTTTACTAATTATCCACGGAAAGATGTCTATAATACGATGTGGTAAATTACTCAACAAAATTTATTTAGGATCTACAATTTTGATATACAAGATACAAAATATATTTGTTTTATTTAATGAAAAAAAATATATTTCTTTTATTTCATGAAAAAAATATTTTCTACTTTTCATCCCTTTTGTCCTTGTTAACACAGTATAAACTTTGTACAGCAGAGAAAGAGTGGGCAATGACAATAGTCCCCAAAGTTATTATTAGGTTGAGTGTTCACACTTTTCAACCACAAATTTTAATCTACAGAAGGGGTTATTCTAAGTATCATCATAGGGCCGGGGATGTATATTAATTTATCGGCCATTGTAGTATCCCTTTAGATCCACTACTGTATACCCCTTCTAATATAAATTGCTTTTGTGTATTGATGAAACAATATGCTGATGTGATAATATGCGGAAATGACCGCACACCGTTTAATTGGTACTTTCCCCCCCAACTTACTTGTTTCACTACGCCTCCCACAGTACAAAACTGTATAAAAAGTCGTTAGAAATTAAGAACTAAAAATCATGAGATATTTGATCATGCAGGTAATGCGTGGACCTACCAGATTCCCCACAACCACAAAAGAAACCTTACTACATTATATAATAGGATTGCATAAGAATTAAATTTACTATTAAAATGATTACAATATGAAAAGTAGAGTAAGTTTTTCCTTACATCTTTATCATATGAACTAAATAAGTAGTCCCATAAGAATAATCATTTATACAGTCTTTATGATATTATACAAGAACAATTTTTTTCCAACTTAGATTGTTTACAAAATTGGTTTACGTCGACTACTTGCAATTAATCTAAGAGGTAATTACTTATATTTACATTATGGGGGGGGGAGGGGGAGTTGTTATAATTTTTGGGCTATATCTTCCAAAAAACTTTATCTTTACCAGATCTTATCGAAATTACATACGGATATCCTGTTACTTCAGTAAGTAGTACAGAAGACGAAGAAAGTCCCTCAATGTCGTCATAAAAATAAGGGATGAGGAGAGGAGGATTGGTAAAGAAAACCCCTAAAAAAGAGATAGATAATCCCTTGTTTTTATGAATAAAATGATGATTTTTTGAGGGACTTTCTTCGTCTTCTGTAGTATACATTATTTTAAAAAGAAAAACTCTGATATGGAAACTACTTAGGATATCTAACTAACGTTGTTATTTTGTTGTGTTTTCTATGAACATAAATCTGAACTAAATTCAGAATATTCTGTAAATACTCACCACAAACCTCAAACAGAGAATGGGTACTCTTATTACCATTAATAGAATTGCCATAGAATGTCAGTAGGTTAACAATGTTTAATATAACATGTTTTATCATTTACAAAATAATATTTTACCCAGGGGCTTGCGTGCAGAGGGTTTTGTCATGTAAATTTTGAGGAGGGAAAATAGGGAAAGGCAAGCCACAACCCTTCCAAATCCCCACAACTTTTTTTGTACACCTATTTTAGAACCTCTTTCTCAACCTTCTGCCACTTACCACAAAACTTAACATCTAAAAATAGTTTTGAGGGATGCAAATTTGCAAGGACTTGTATTCTCAATAATAAAAATTCCCCAAAAAAACTAAAACTTTTAAAGCTTTTGAAAGTGAATAGTCCACTACCCCCTCCCATTTCCTCAAAAGTTTTTAAAAGTAATAAGCTTCTTCATTATGAACTTGACTGTGATAGTTTATCTTGAAAACTGTATAAATTCCAGAGGTGGATTCTTAAAAAAACTTTTTGGCTCACTGCCTCACTAAAATTAGTGAGGCTCGCTACAAATTTTTGTAAAAAATCCTCCAAAATCACATTAAAAATCTATAAAAATTAAACAATGTCTTATTTTAATAACCCTTTCATGATTTTATTTAATTTTTGTAAATTTTTTATTCGATTTTGGAGGATTTTTCACAACAAATTTTAGCAAGCCTAACTAAATTTAGTGAGGCAGTAAACCAAAAGATTTTTAAGAAACCACCTCTGAACAGTACTTACATCTAATCTTCCTAGAAATTTTAATAACAAAGTTTGCCAACGGAAAATACACAAACCAAACCAAATATAACTTAACCAAAATAATATTTAGCATTTTCTTTATTTGTTTTTATAAAAGTAAAAGTTTATACTTGAATTTTCCTTCCTTGCGGAATATCAAACATTAATATATAAACTTCAAAATTCTTGCAAATTTGTACTTAACACAAAAAGTACTTATAAGTACTTATTCCTATTAAAAATAAATACAAGGATGACAACATCCATAAAAGCGAAGCACTGAAACGGTAGGACAAACGGACATTAACACTTGTATCGTGTCTAAACTGAATAATTAGAATATAAAAGTATAAGAGTCGAAGCAAAATTGTAAGTAAATTTGTTGAAAAACTGTTTGATACAGGATTATGTTTATGGACATACTTACATTTTTAGGACTTGATTAAAGAGTTGCTTTGCTTATAATATTGTTCTTTGTTGTTCCAGGAATCAATATACCAAAAATCAGATCAAACGGATAATTAGATCACATAAAAATTCGTTGTTAAAAAAGTAGAAAAATCAACATGTTTCAAATGGACATACGGACATTCTGGTAATGATTATAGAGTTACTACGCTTTCTAAATCGTACCTAACTACTACAGGAATCATCATGCAAAGTTTGAAATCGATAGGACAATTTTAACATGCCTAAATTAACGAATAAAAGCTATCTATCTCGGACGGACGGACGTACGGACCGACCCTAATTATAGAAAAGCTTCGCTTTTAACAAATTGAAATTAAACTAGATGCTATATCCAGTGTTTACTGTAAATCCCGTGATTATCATTATTGAACTGAGAATATTAAAATTCAAGTAAAAGCAAAGAGGAGACATGGGCCATAATGTAACTGTCCACAGGACCCTGTCACGATTTTGTATTTGGTTTTTAAAAATCATCTAATAACGTCAGAAATATAAACACAGACGAGCTCCTACAAAAGAAAAGAATACAAAAAGCCATTTAATCTATCATTTAAAAATCAATGATTTTCCACAGTTTTAACCATCTTGTAAGATGTAACAATTGTATAGAATTTTGAAACAAATAAAAACAAACTTATTAAATATAATTTCTGCATAATATACTATTTCTTTATATCATTTAATATGAGAATGCTATTATTCTTGGTGTATACATGTTTTATAGAAAATATTACCGTGAAAGAGGAATTTTGCTGTATATAATATTATTAATTAATTGCACTAATGGTACAAAAATATCATGATTACCAAATAAGGAATTTTCCTTTAAATAAGGGAAATTAAATAAGAAGTAAAGTATCCAAAGATAGTTTTTTTAGATTTAAAATTAACATTAAAATAAAATAAATAATCAAGAAAGCAAGTTTTGTTCCTGGAATACTTTATCGTCATTTGCCCTCTACCTATATACCTGCTTATATAAATATTAAGGATTATGCAATGTAGGTAATTATAAGAACCAATAATTAATAATAACTCACATTATATAGTAATCAAAGGAAAAAAATATTTTTTCTGCACATTTTATGAAAATAGTTTTTTTTTATCAATGTAAAAGATCTTGCACCTGAATGTAGCCTTTTTGTCTTCAGAGTTTAAAGCAGGAATATAATTTGATACAAATGAAACATGCTTGCTTAAATTTAGATGCAAATATACTTGACATTTTTTTTAATTTAAGAATTATTTCATAAAATGAAAAATAAAGAAAATAAGTTCCATACTTCTGTACTTTATTTTATATCAATATTGTTTTTCCATCTTGCAGCCCCTCTAAATATATAATCGTACTTGTTGGTTATTTGTATTACATAATTGACTGCACCAACTAAAATATTTCAAATTTTAGGTCAACTCAATTTTATCTAATTTGAATTGAAAAGTTGACCAAAAAGTTTTTTTGCTATGCAGTAATTGTCAATCTATCTTGCAAAAGAGTTCCTGGTAGCCATCAAGGTTTTTTTCTACTTGAAGAATTGGATTCAAATAAAAAACGCATCATTGCAAACCGAAAATAAATTTGTTAGAATTATTTCCTAAAGAAAAATTTTGGTAAATACAATATGGAGAGTTTAAAAAAATATAACTTATATCGGATAAGACAATAGCCGATGAATTGATGTACATCCTCAATAATCATACACAAAATTACTCGTCCTGCAGGATGCAATTAGTTTTGAAACGTTTGAACTTAATGAATTAAAGATGTTAAGCCAACGAATAAGAAAAATATATTTGTCAATTTTAGGTTAATGTGTTTTTTTAACATGTCAAGAGTTCTGTAGTATGCTTATGATTTCAAATTAATTTCAATTTGTTATAAAAACAACCCCACTTTCTTTAAAGAAGGCTGATTGGTTTAAATAAATCCCTAAATTAATTAATCCGGCCAGATTTTGTATCAAAGTAAAACCGAGTATTTAAAATTTTTGTTGTTTACAAGCTTTCAATTTTGGTAAATTTTTTCCCAAGGTTAATTTTTGCACAGGCTTAACATGGCAGGCCAAAGTTTTGTGAAAACTCTGTGTCTAATTAGAAAACCTGCTTATGCAATCCTAATTACTCATGTCCAACACTCAGCATTCACAGTATCATCATTTTATATCATCCTAATTAATTGTGTTTTTTTTGATGTAGAACTAATTTTGTCAATATTTAATCTTAATATCTTTCAAAGGGGCTTATCTTAGACTTGCAAAACTGTTACCTAAAACAATCCTAGCATAAAAATTTACCGATAAGAATATAATTTTTGCCTTTGATCTTTCCTAACTAAGTATCTAATTCATAGTAACACTATTTCTCTATTTTTCTGGTTTATGAATATCCAAACTAAGATTGTTTTTTTATAAAGACATACATATGGAAACGTTCCTATATTTTTTTGGCCTTTATTACATAATTCTACTAAAATTGAGGAGAAAATGAAATATCATGTATATTTGAGAACTTTAATTGATATGGTGAAATTATACACTCTTGTAATTCAATCTTCTGCAATAAAAGGACCCTCTGACAATCTCATAAAATACCAGTCAGTAGATCAGAATAAGAATATATATACTTCTACAGACAAGTAAAACACACACACACACTCATACATACACGCAAACTAGTGTCTGTTGCATTTATAAAATATTCATATTAGATATATTACTTGTAACTAGCAGCTGCATCTCTAGCATCTGGAAGGCTCTGTATTCAAATTGGTTAATATGGAATATAAAATAGCCTAAAACCACCCAAAGGACTAAATCTAAAAGTAAATTTCAAAAAAACATCTTGTAACCTATTTGAAGTTTCCATATTAAAGAGAACTCTATCAGTTTCGTAGTTATTCAAATCTTAAGCTTCAGACAAAAAAGACTTAGGTAGTGCAAAACAGGATGGTATTAGGACAAATCTCGTAAAATTTCCTAGTCTAGGACAAGGCTAGGGTTTCCTAGCATGACATAGATATGAAGGAATTTGTAAGACTTAGAAAATCTAAGAAAGAATACCATAGGATTTGGCCTTTTCTTTTTCTCTAATTTAAAAGCTATTTTCAAAGAAGTATTGTAAACTAAGTTACTATTTTTCCAAACTCTAACTTCTAAGACTTTAAATATAAATCAAAGACTTTCTCTTTTCTAGAATTTCCACCTCATAAACAATTATTGGGGAGACGGGGATGAGTTTGAATTTACCAGGCAAAATGGAAATTATTTCTAAAGCTGCTAAATATGCTATAATAACATCAAAATACTAACTTAGCTGACCTAAAAACTGAGATGTGATAAAACAGTTAGGATACTTGTAGAACTATTAACTTTGTTTTTTTGACACTGCACTTCAAGGAGTGTCTATAAAAATAAGAGATTTTAAATATATTTGCTGAAGTACAATTTTTTTTGTCAAATTTGATTTATTTTAAAGGCTTAACATTTTTTATTTCTACTAGCAGCATTCTGTAGACAATGCATTTCAATATTTTTTGTCAAATATTTTACATTTAATGAAATAATGATAGCTGAACCACTGACATACAATTATTTTAATGGCATGGAATTTTGCATATTTGAAGTTTTAAATTTGAAAGAGTATTCTAAAAGCTCGTGGTATAGAAATAAAAGGGAATGATTTTTATTGAACTTTAGGTAAATTTTTCTTGGACCCATGGTCTAGACAGGATTCATCATAATTTTGATAGCTACTACAGAAATATTAATAACAAACAAGGTATAAATACAATAGAGTAATTAAAATAGAGTATTTATATCATAATTATATTAGATACTACAGAAATATTAATAACAAACAAGGTATAAATACAATAGAGTAATTAAAATAGAGTATTTATATCATAAATATATTAGATACTACAGAAATATTAATAACAAACAAGGTATAAATACAATAGAGTAATTAATATAGAGTATTTATATCATAATCATAATATAACTACAGAAATATTAATAACTAACAAGTTCTAAACATAATAGAGTAATTAAAATAGAGTATTTATATCATAAATATAATAGATACTACAGAAATATTAATAACTAACAAGGTATAAATACAATAGAGTAATTAATATAGAGTATTTATATCATAATCATAATAGATACTAGAAAAAATATTAATAACAAACAAGCTATAAACATAATAGAGTAAGTAAGTTTACCACAACTTTTAGATTTTTATCCGGATCTTGGGGAGTGACAGTTTTCCTGAGAATAAAATCTAGCAGGAAATATAACTAAGATATATTTTACTAGTTAATTCTTTTTTTATAAAAGTTTTCATTTATTGGTCAATTCGTTAATCCAGTGGGAGGGAAGGGGGTAAAGGCATTTGCAGTGCCTCATATAGGTTCCGGGAGGGTTTAAGGCAATTTTATTTTTAGAGTAAGACTTGGGATGGTTTTAAGCTATTTTTCTGTCACCTTTTTTAAGACTGAGTATCCTAGTCGCTAGTTCCAAATAAAAGAAACAAGAGATATCCTATAACAAATACAAATTACATTTTTTACTTTGAAAATATAGTTATTACCAGGGATCTAAAGAGATAAGACAATGGCCGATAAATTAATTTTAAATGATGATAAACAAAATTACCTCTGTAGATAACAAATATTAGGACAACTTAATGTACCAACAAAATACCATAAAAGTTCAAACCCCAAGGAAGAATAAAATGTTTTTATGAAACTTTGGTAACTGGTGTAATAAACAGCCCAATGTCCCCTCCCCCCCTAAGTTATAACAGCGTTACTTAAAATCTTTTTTTGTGTCTATAGAAAAAAAAGTCTCCCTCGAAAATTGGTAGCCAAGACTTCTAATTACAGTTTTAATTGATTATACCAAATGTCTGAAAATCTTAAGAAAATAATGAGTTGTTATTTTCTTTACATTTGTTTATTATATCATTTACTAGCGGCTACGCCCCCGAGAGGCCTCTAGGGGCATGTCAAATGTTTTACTATTAATCTATTTTAAGATCAGCTGTTTAAAAAAAAAAATTGTGGTGGTTGTACCCTCCCTCAAAATGGTTATTTATAAAACCTCCTAGGACCTATGAAAAGCAACACTGTAAAAGAAAACCATATCAGATCAGTGGTTAGCGAGATACTTCAGTTCAGAAAGATACACAGACGGAGATCCTGTTACTTTTATATAAGGATTATATCATTTATATAAACGTTGCTTTTTCCCAATATAAACGCTATTACACTTCTTTAAAGCTAGGGGTGATGCCAATCGTAATAAAAGTACTTTCATATATACTAAACTCTACCTTTTTATTATTAACTGTTATCATGATAATAACTTGCATTCAGCCGCAATCAAGGACAGGTACAAATATTCACATACAAATATTCACATACAAATAGAAATACTCTAGAAGACTCTAGAAGCACTTAAGGTACATTTACATTTACAGATACAAATATATTCGGATACAAAAAAAGAGGGTCATTTTTTTCGCGTAAAACTGGGTGTAACTCAAATGCGCTTATGTCAAGCTGTTCTTAATTATAACCAAATGCAAAGTAGGCTTTAAAAATGACGCCCTTTATAAAAAAAAACTTGACATTACGCACAAAACTACATTTCTAAGTTCATTCACCTATCATAAAATAACAGTTAGATTAAAAATGGGAATTATAAAAAAAGATGTTGTTTATTTAAAAAAAAAACATATTAATTCCAAATTGTTTTGTTTTAAAAGCAGAAAAGATGTAATAAATATCTTTATTTTGCAAGAACAATATTGCGCCTTTAAGAAGCCTCAAGGGGCACTTAATGTGGAAAAGGAAAAGTTGACACTAACCAAAATTTAGACTTGAGTTTTAAAAGAAAAAGTAAAAAATAAACTTCTTTATGTGAGGGGGTATTTTTATTCCCCCAAAATAGTTAAAAACTTTCCTGGACCTATAATAAACTTCACTGTAAAGAAAACCGTATCGGTTGTATGGTTAGCGAGATCCTTAGCTACACACACAAAAGCTTGCTGCTTTATATAATAACTAGTGGCTACGCCCCTAGAGGCCTCTAGGGGCACTTGAGGAGGAGAGAGACGAATTAAATAATTCAATTTCTTATTTTAGATTTTAAAAGAAAAAGTAAAAAAAAAATTTTTTTTTTGGGGGGGGGGGATGCCCCCCCACTCATTTTTTATTTTAGTAAAAAAAATTAAAGATTTTTTTTCGGGGGGGGGGATTTTTCATTTTTTGGGGGGTTTGGGGTGTCCCACCCCTAAAGAAAATAGTTATAAACCTTCCTGGGACCTATGAGAAGCTACCCTGTAAAGGAGAACCCGATCGGTTCAGCGGTTAGCGAGATCCTTCGCTACAAACAAACAAACAGACAGACACACAGACATCGTTCTACTTTGTATTATAGATATACTAGCGGCTACGCCCCTAGAGGCCTCTAGTGGCACTTTGAATGTTTTTTTTATTTAAAATATCTAATTACAGAAATAATTGGTTTATGTTTCGTTGGAGTCTCTTTTTCGGGAGGGGTAATTTTTTTCCAGGGGCGATTTCTCCTGACAGGGTGGTGGTACCCTCCCCCAAGAAAATAGTTATAAACCTTCCCGGGACTTATGAGAAGCTACCCTGTTAAGGAGAACCCGATCGGTTCAGCGGTAAGCGAGATCCTTCGCTACAAACAAACAGACAAACAGACAGACAGACATCGTTCTACTTTGTATTATAGATTATAGATAGGTTTGAATACCAACTTTAATGTTAATAAAAGCATATTTTACATTCTAACATTTTTCTTTCTTGGGTTTTTGAATAATACTAAATGGCAGAGGCAGAGAGGGGACATTGGGTTATTTATTACACTAGTCTCCAAAGTTTTATCATAACGTTTTCTTATGCGATGGCTTAACAACTCTGGAGACTTTTAATAGATTTTGATTAGTTGGTTTATTAAGTTGATTGCCCAAACGTTACAACCACAAATTGTAATCCACAGAAGGGGTTATTTTGTGTATTAACATTGGGGATGTAAATCAGTTAATCGGTCATTGTCTTATCCCTTTAGATCCCTGATTAACTGGCCCTGTCCACTGTAAAAGTATTATAATAAATGTACTCATACTTGCCATATATATATATCATGATTGGTATTAAGATATCATTTACTACAAACAATATTATTCAATGTTGTTTTTTTTGTGTAAACATTTTTATATAAAATAAATTAATTTCATTATTGTTCCTATGAAGTCTGAGGTGGATTCTTTAAAACTAAATTTGGCTCGCTACTCGCTGGTGAGACAAAATTATTTTTTTGACAAATACTCCAATTAAAAATATAAAAAATTAAACAAAATGTTGTGTTAATAACACTTTTATGATTTTATTTAATTTTTGTACATTTTTTTGCGATTTTAGAGGATTTTTACAAAAAAAAATTGCCTCACCAAGTAAAGTAAAGCTGTCTCGTTTATAGCATTAAAAGGGAAAAGAACAATTGGTGGCAATTTGATATTTTTAAAATTCATTGAATAAAAGAGTCCTGGTATTTTCTTTTTCATTAAACACAAATTCCAAATACAAATATCATGTAAATATATAGAAAATAATATCTAATTGACTCATATGTAGATATATCGAAGGCAGCTTTCCGCGGATATTAAAATGAAAATATATAAGATTAAAACCAGTTTTGTTAACCTTTTGAGGCCGAAGAACGGGTAAAAACTGGTATTAACTTTTTAACTTTTATTTGAGTATGGCTGAGAACCGGTTCTAATCATATGGATATTAATCGGTTTCGAAGCCATACTTTCTCTTTAAAATGAAAACTAATAATCATCTATAATACAAAGTAGAACAATGTCTGTCTGACCGTCTGAAGATCTAGTTCTCAGTAACCACTGAACCGATTGGGCTCTACTCTTCAGGGAATATACCAACTGGTCCTGTGATGGTTTTAAGCTATTTTCTTGGGGGAGGACACCCCCAAACCACCCAAGAAAAACAAAAACATAATTCCACCCCCCCCCCATAATTTTTTGTTTAGTTAGGTACCAAATTACCTTTTAGGGAAAAAAAGCGCCTAGAGGCTAGGGGCGAAGCCGCTAGCTTTATATATAGGCTATATAGTTGCAAGAAATAAAAAGTGTTGGTGGTGATAATTACATATATTAGCATATCATGTCAATGCCTTGCCCGCCCTCAGAAATGCATTAATCCCGTTTCAGGCATAAAAGGATACAAATACAATCTAAGAATTGTTGTGATCAAATTACAATTGCATATACTGTTTTTTACAACTTTATAATTAGATGTTTCCCTCATAGCGAATAGTCGAGCAAAGAAACTCCCCTCCCTCCCCCTTCTATTAGGTAGATTGGGTAGAGGAGCAACTCAGGTATAGTATATGCCCCCATAGGCTCAGACATAAAGAAAAAAATCAATTTATCTTTTCTTGTTAGCCACCTCATTTTCCAAACTTAAAAAAAATACTCGCGGCTACGCTTCCTACAGGCCTGGGCACTTGAGGATGGGGGAGTTGAATCACAAAACCCATTTAAAAAAAAATATATTTTTTTTGAGGGGGGGATGGGCAATCTTTTTCTGGGGGTGATTTCTCTTTGGAGGGTGGTGTGACACTCCTCCAAAATAGTTATAAACCTTCTCGGGACCTATTAGGAGTTACCCTGTTAAAGAGAACCCGATCAGTTCGATGGTTAGCGAGATGCTTCGGTACAAACAAACAGACAGACAAACAGAAATCCAGTTACTTTATTATAAGGATATAAAAATGGTTTGATTATTTATCTTTATAGCTTACATCCCTAATCTTTTTACATATGTACATATATGTAAGTAATATGTATTTATCAGTAATGGATGAATAAATACTTTTTTTATCCAAGAACTATATATATCATGCACAATACTTTTAAAGCAAGGGAATTTCTTAGAAATTGTTATAAGTAGGGTTTGGCTAATACATTCCTAACCCTAATATATTTAAACACGTTAATAAACAGAGGTATTGCCATATGAGGAGGATCCAGTTGGTATCTAAGGTTATATCAGAAAAAGCTTGTTGCAATTGTCCGAGCCCTGGCTATAAGTATTTAATACCAAACTATTTGTGCCTTATTGAAACGATATACTTTCAAATGTATTATTTTGCATCGGGCATATAGGCCAGAGCTGATACCATCAAAAAAAGGTTCTTTATCTTATTTATAGAAAATCTGCAAAGTTTTCATTTAAATATGAATGTTTTCAAACAATTAAGCCAGTTTTTTTACTCATATAAGTTCCAAAATTATATTTTCAGTATTGAAACAAAGCATTAATATGAGTTAATTCTAAATTCCTTGTAAATCCTATAATACCCAATCATGAAACAAGGAAAATTAGTTTTATTATGTTCCAATACAATAATATATGCCCAGAGAGAGAGAGAGGGAACAATGGGTTATTTATTACTCTAGACCCCAAAGTTTATAAGAACGTTTTCTTATTTGTTGGCTTAACAACTTTGGGGTCTTTTAATGAATAAAAATGAAAAATCATTAAAGATTAAAACCATTTTTTTAGCCCCGAAGGCCTGGATATGATTTTTATATTAATGTTAATGGAAAACTGTTATAATTTGGTAGAAAACAGTAAAAGTGTCTGACTATGACGTCAGAAAAAATTAAAAATTAACCAATGAGAGGCCACTATATATTTTATTATTGTGAATACTGGCTTCTCATTGGTTAACTGTTAATTTTTTCTGACGTCATAGTCAGACACTTTTACTGTTTTCAATTTGGTACTATACATGTTTTTTGAGTATGACTGAGAACAAGTTTTAATCCAGCAGATATTAATCGGTTCCGAAGCCATACTTTAAATATGATTAGTATGCTGAAGATGATGAAACCCAACTTAATATTTAAATAAATGAAGGAATGCTCATGGAAACAGGGTTGTGTAAGTGGAAAATTAATTCATGTTTGTTGGATGAAAGAGAGAGTGTTTGCCGTTTATAGAAGACCATTTTAATGACTAGATTGGCAGATAGATGTACAGTCTAACATTTTTTGTTTGTTTTATAGCCAAATATGTTAAAATTAAATTTCTTAAAACTTGAAAATTTAATTTTGGATTCTCAATTTTATAAAAAAAGCTGTTGTTCTGTATTTCATGATTCTGATTATATGTCTTGCTTACCAGGAAGGAGGTAACAATGGGTTGTTTATTACACTAGTTCTCAAAGTTTTCTGATGGCGATTTCTTATTCGTTAGTACAACAACTTGCGGAAATTATTATTGGTTGATTCATAAAGATGGGTGTCCAAATATGTCAACCACCAAGTGTAATATACAGGTAGGGGTAATTTGTGTATCATCATTGGGTAGGTACATCAATTTGTCTGCCTTTGTTTTATCCCTTCAGATCCCTGTTTGCTTACATACATTGCACATAATAAATTAAACAACTAAAACAAAGCTGAACAATTCAACAGCTCAGCTAAATTTGAGTTTCTGATTGTGTACATAGTTTCCTCATCCTATCTCAATATGTACTAAAAGCTAAAAACTTTTTTAAAAATCTAAATTTGAAAAATTAAAATTTGATTGTATAATGTATAAATCGAATACATACATTATATCGCTTTTCCGAATGACCGGAGTAGCTGAAAATTTGTTTTGCAATATTTGGGTTATCTGCTGTATAACTTCGGAAATTAGTGACGAAATATGCAATAAATTTTCAGTTGATGATTCTCCAAGATAGAAACCAGGAAAGTGGGGATACAACACATTACACAACAAGGAAAACAAATATTAGAACTTAAAAAATAATTAATCTGGGTAAAACTAGAAGGATAAGCCTAAATAAATATTTTTACATCCTATTATAGTATTTATTATATGTATAGTAGTAAGTTTTTTTTTGTCTGAAGCTTAAGATCTCAATAATTACTGAACTGATTGGGTTCTCTAATTAAGATAAGCTTTTCATAGGTCCCGTGATGGTTATAGGCTATTTAATTTTCTAATTTAAGTATTGGGATGGTTTTAAACTATTTTATGTTTCTGCCCCTTTAATACAGAGCCCCTTGATACTAGGAGCGCATCCGCTAATTAGAGTATAAATTGTTTATTCATGATTGACAAAATGCAGAACTTTTAAAAGATTTTTTTTGTATGAACCAAGCAATTTAAATTTGAAAAGTATGAAGTTTTTGCAAAATATCTTCCCTGCTTTAACAAAAAGATTTAAAAGATAGCATTGTTTCAGCAATTTTATTTGAAAAACTTTAAAATTTCAATAAAATAAAGTAGGAAAAATACCAAGATAAAAAGGTTTATTTTTGTTTTAAATTATTTATAAGTAAATAAATAAACTAAAAAGTGATTGATGTAAAAATAATGACTAATGTGATTTATAAAACCTCAAATCATTGTTTTATCAATATTTAAAGTCAGTTTTTACACTTTTTTCCAGGTTGTGAAAATACAGAAAAACAGAAATTACTACAATATAAAAAGATTTCAGAAATTATTTTCTCGTATTCATTCGAATCCGGTGGATAGGAACCGGTTCTCATGAATACGAAAAAACTATGTCTAGCATCGTATTATATCCAGTTTTCTACGAATATAGAAATGTACAATCAAACGATTAAAACCAGTTTTTTTGGCCCGTGCCTTCGGCATCTCGGGGCTAAAAAAACTAGTTTTAATCTTATAATTGTACATTCCATATCCGCGGAAAGCTGTTTATAATACGATGAAATAAATAACTATTCTTGTATTCATTCGAAACCGATTACTATCCGGTGGATTAGAACCGGTTCTAAGGCATACTGAAAAATTATGTGTAGCATCGTATTATATCCAGTTTTCATCATAAGATAAAAACCAGTTTTTTTAGCCCGTGCCTTCTGCAGCTCGGGACTACAAAACTAGTTTTAATCTTTTAATTGTACATTTTATATCCGCGGAAATGTGTTTATAATACAATGCGAGAAATAACTAATACCTTAGCATATATATTTCAAAATAAAGGGGTGGAGGGGGGGGGGGGGGTTACGAGTTTAGTGATCGATATACACTTTAAGGAAAAGCACAATATTATTAATTTTTTTTTATATTTTATTTTGTCCATGTATTGTAACCTACTTCTATTTAGAATTATTTGCTTTTATCTCCTGGGCAGAGTGTTTACTTTAGAAAGATTAAATTTCTGGGTAAACTCTGGTAATATTCTTGCCACGGAAAAATAGAAATACACAAAACAAGAGCTAAACATGAATCAACAGATGCATTAGAGGGCTTAGAAAGTGGATTTAAAAAAAAAATCAAGTAAGGGAGGTAGAGTAACAAAATTTGCTAAGATTCAAAACTGCATTTGATTTAATTTTGCCTAATAAATAAAATACGTCATTCAATACAAATGACCAAATGAAAGGCCAATATGCATTGTAATTGACCAATGCTAAAATGCATATTGGCCTAACATTGGTCATTTTACATTGTATGACGTCTGTGTTGGAATGATTTTCTTGTATTCCCTGGCAAGTTCGAACCCATTAATTCCCTTTTCCTTACACCAGAGAATGAGTGTGTTACGCGGCATTCCTAACTATCTCCGCGCTTCGCTTGTAAACAAACAAAGGCGCGCACATTTTTCCTTGTTGATTCCCATGTGAAGAGCTACGTGAATAAAAATAATGTATTAGTTTGACATCATAATGTGGTAAGAATTTATCTTAATTCTTAATAATAAGTGTAGTATGGTATATTTTTACGAAGAATTTAAAACATTAATTTTTCAACAAATAGACCATTTAACTGCTAACTTTTGACATACGAATATTTTCCTTAATTTTATTGATCATTTGAATCTAAAATTATCAATTTCTGATGCTATTTAATATGTTTCGTGCCAATTTAAAGTTTTTAGAAATTTTATATTTTTAATTAAATTGAAATCACGCAACCTCGATATACAAAAATAATAAACCATTAATGCTATGTAATTAATCTTTATATTTTTGTTTTAGATTCACCGTTTTCATGGTAATAAATACACATTTGTAAACATTCACATGTTGGTCATTCGGAGGGCTTGGAGATTAAGATTTCGTGTACGGCAAGGCATGCGTACCGAAACAATGAAAACGAGACAGAACAGATGCGGCTAAGAAAATATCTGTGAAGTTTTGTGAATGTGTTGGTTGTGATACCTTACCACACACTATTATAATCGTAATCAGTACAGTTAATTATTGTGACAATCATGGGTCCTAAAAAGAATAAAGGCGCTCAACTGGGACTACGGCTGCGCCCAGCCGTCGAGGCCCTAACCAGTGAACTAGATAAAGTGATGAAGTTGGTCAGTGAATCTTCAGAGCTTGATGTTAGACATTTCACTAAGGAGTCAATCCTTGTCCATGACAAGTTCGAGACATTCGATAGCATTATGGTCGGTTTTAGCAAGCTTGGTGTGAGAATCCAAGAGCTTGAGGAGTTTAGTGACATTTATTCTAATATAATTACTGTGCAAAAAGATTATAACGCTCTGAAAGATGCTCTAGATGCTATGGAGGAGCTTAGTGACATTCAAAGTGTTGTTGATTTAGTTGGTGATAATTTGCCTGACCATAAGGCTGAACTATATGATCGTTGCTTAAAGATTGTGAAGGTTATTAAAGGGTCATACTTTCCCTTACCAGAACCAATTATAAACACTTTGTCTGCTTTGATGAAACGGCTGGCCGAGGTTAAGCTTGAACCTGTGAAGCCGCCTACAACGACGGCGGGTGCTTCGACAGCATCGCCATTTGTGTCGCCGTTTGGCACACCACAGTTCGGCACCGGTTCTATGTTCACGCCAGGATATATGAATCGTGTCGACGAACGTCTTCTTCCAAGCTTTGACGGCTCAGAGTCAGCCTACGTAAGTTTCAAGGACAATTTTAAAAAGCTTACCGTAGGACAGGACCCGTCATATTTACAGTTATTGTTGAGCAGTGAAAAGGTCTGCAAAAATAAAGAGTTAAGACTTCAGTTAATTCAGATTCAATCACATGAATCTCAATGGGCTTACCTCGACGCACATTTTAAGTCCAAAACACGTCAGATGCTCTGCCTTTTCAACCAATGGGAGAAGAAGCCTAAACCGTCGGACTCCAACCAGATTGTGACAGTCTTAGCAGAGTTTGGTGGTGCAGTTAGCCAGCTCGAGCAGCTGACTAAAGATGATGATGATGAGGAAGTCACCACAAGCCAGTGGTTGACCATTATTCTTTTGGAAATGTTATCCAAAAAGTTGCCACGTGATTTCCAGGACAAGCTCAACCTGGCGTTGGGCTCGATGGATACCCCAAATATTCCTAAGCTGTTGAAGATTATAGAGGAACAGCGTGGCGCCATTTTGATGAGGTGTTCAATCGATGTAGATACCCCCTCCAAGAAGAAAGGTAATCCTGCGGCCGCAGCTACAGCCGTTGGTAAACCTGGGTCTCCAGCTAAGACCAAGAAGAAACAGCCTTGCCCGTCGGAAGGTTGTAACTCTGATCACCTGTTGTTTAAGTGCTCCAAGTTTAGGGATATGTCTGTTCCTGAACGCAAAGTCTTCATCAAGAAGATAGGCGCCTGTTTGCTCTGCTTACAAAAAGGGCATCGGGTGGCCGATTGTCCCAGAGCCGATAAGCTTGGCAGCTGTACCATTGACAGTTGCAACCAGCCTCATAATTCATTATTACATGAATCAGTTGCTAGTGGACAAGTTGCGGCAGTGTATGAATCACAATTGTTTAGCAAGAACAATTTTATGCTGATGTTGCAGCAGGTCCCGGCGTTGGCGGCTGACAAACGTCAAGTCACCGTCAATGCCATGTGGGACAGTGGAGCAAATTTGACGTTGATTTCTAGAAGTATTGCCAAGAAGTTAGAGTTGCCATCAACTGGTCGCACAGCTACTATTTCTCTGGCAGATGGAAAGAGCCAAGCATGTCCTACAGTCAAGATTTGTTTGGTTGACCGCAACCGGAATTCACATATTCTGGAGGCGGCGGTAGTGCCCAGCATTGGTACTGAAGAAGGGTTGCGTTCTATTGATCCTACAGCCGCCGCCGACATTTTCAACATGAAGCCTGATAATTTTTCTATGGTCGACGGCAAGATTGATGTTTTAATCGGCCATTTAACACCAGCTATGTTCCCGTGTGCAGATAAAATGGTTGGTGATTCTAGACTGTACAGAAGCTTATTTGGTACAGGCTATTTAGTTGTGTCTGCAGATGGCAGGACTGTTGCTAATCCTGTCGCCTGTAAAGCTGTGAAGTTGGAGGTCAGCAAGATGGAGTTCCTGAGTACTGAGAGTTTGGGAATACAGCCGCCATCAATGTGCAGCGGTTGTAAGAACTGCCGTCATTGTGCCGCCATAGCCGCCGGGCAGTCCGCCTTGGATGTGCGTAAGCGGCAGCTGATTGAAGAAGGTCTGACATTAGATCTTGAGAACCATATTTGGACGGCTTCATATCCCTACAAGCAGCCGCCAAGTGTGTTATTTGACAATTCAGAGCAGGCCTATAAGATCTGCTTACGTGACCGGCAGAGAATGATTAAAAAAGGTGAATACAGCACCTTCTGCCAAGTGTTTCAAGAAGCTGTGTCTCGTGGAGTGTATCAGAAAGCTTCGCCAGAAGACCTAGCTTATACTAAGCCCGTGTATTATTCGAGCCTAGTCTGCGCATATAAAGAGTCTATTTCCACGCCCTTGAGGATATGCGCCAATTCTAGTCTCTGCTGCAAGGGGCTAAGCCTCAATAGTATTATGATGGACGGCCCAGTTCCATTATATACTCTGATGCACAATCTTATCCGGTTCAGAAGTTATAAGTGTGCATTCGTGGCTGATATTCAGAAGTTCTATAATTCATTATTAGCTACCTATGAAGATTCTCAGCTGAAACGTGTTTTTTTCGCTGATACAGTTGATGGAGAGCCAGAGGTCTACCTTACCAAAACCATCAACTTTGGTGAGGCCTTGGCTGGAGATATGGCCGTGACCGCCCTCAGACTCACTGGTCGTATTTTTGGTGGACGTTCCCAGCAGGATGTTCAAGATGTTTATGGATCTGAGAAGATTAGAGGTTGTGACGTTGTAGCCCAGCAGGATGTGTGGAGAGACGTTCAGCAACCACTCAGTTCCGAATTTATTTTGTATCAAGATCCTCCATCGGTCAAATTGGAGACTTGTACTTACGTGGATGACTGTTTGAGCGGTCATAACAGCAAACCTGAAGCTGTCCAGCTGGTCCAAGAGCTGGAGGATATGATTGCACCTGGCAATTTCAAGTTTAAATCTGTTGTTTATTCTGGAGATGATGTTGACAGTGTAAAAGTTCTGGGCCTTGTATGGGACCCTAAACAGGATAAGTTGTTCCTACCTGTCAGAGCCAACCACGGCGAGAAGATTAAGGGTAGAAAGTTACTGGAGGATCTGGATCTGGAGGACCTCTGGAGAAGTCTACCTGAGTTGATAACTAAACGTGAAGTTTGGAGAATTGTGCAACAACTTTATGACCCAATGGGTCTAGCAGCGCCATTGCTGCTTAAATCCAAGCTTTGTCTACGCTCAGTTTGCATACATGGATGCAACTGGGATGATGTTATACCTGGAGAGTTGAGGTCGGAGCTCGTGTCCAGCCTCCAGGACCGTTCGGCACTTGGAAATGTGTCGTTCAGACGTTCGATGGTTCCTGATAAGCCGTTGGGGCTTCCAATGCTTGTTGGTTTCTGCGATGCATCTAACCAGGCCTATGCAGCCATCACCTACCTGAGATGGCCAGTTCCTGGAGGATATGATGTAGTTTTGTGTTGCGCCAAGTCACGTGTCGCACCAGTGAAGATTGAGTCTATACCAAGGTTAGAAATGCTTAGTTGTCTAATTTTGGCAAGGCTTGTGGATACTGTTGCCAGAGCCCTACCTTTCAACATTTCTGGCAAAGTGTTTTTTAGTGATAGCAGCTGTGCCCTAGCTCAGCTATCCAGTGACAGTGTTATGTTAAATGTTTTTAACAGTCATCGTGTTTCCGAGATACAACAGTTGACGAGCCCTGAAGATTGGAGATGGGTTCCAACCCAGCACAACATTGCCGATCTGGCAACGCGTGGTTTGTGTACGATTGAGGATGTACAACCTGGATCTACATACCAGGAAGGTCCAAGCTGGTTGCGCCTGGAACAGGACCAGTGGCCCGTTAAGACGGCGGGTGAGGTAAATGCATCCATTCCCGAGAGCGAGCTAAATCCCAAGATGGCGAAGCTCAAGGTAATGTTCACACAGGTAGTGGACAATGATTTTTGGAGGTCTCTGGCAAGAAGGACCTACAGGCAGGCAAGGAGGACTGTGGCCGCAGTTCTTAAGGCTGCCAACTGCTTTAAAACGCTGCTTATCAAGAAACGTGGCGTTGCAGCAAATGAGGATGGTGTTAGCAACAATGATAGTTCTAAGTATTATGAGAGCTATACTTTCACAAATACATACATGGATTCTGTTTGTGACCTGTTTTTGACTTCCTTCAACCAAGAGGAGGAGATGACCATGGACGCCGAGGGGAAATTTGACTCCCTTCAACCGTATCATCACAAGGTCCAGGTTTGTTGGCCCATTGTGGGTCATGATGGATGTTATCCTCTTAGGACATTTACAATATTGAAAATGTCCGGGAGAGGAGATGAGGCTCTTGAGGCCGCTGCTGGAGGCCCCAGGAAGATTATGAAGGACAGCCCAGGTGTTGTCTTGCTCAGCCGCCACAACAGGCTGGCGCGGCTCATCCTTCAACAGTCCCACGATGAATTGGGGCATGGAGGCCATCGTAAGACGTTGGCGCAAAGCCGCAGGTATGCATGGATCACACATGGCCGCATGGAGGCTATGAAAGTGGTCAAGAGTTGTGCTGCATGTTCCATTGAATATGCCAAGCGTTCGAGTCCCGCAATTGCTAATATTCTGCCAGATCGTGTCGAGCCCTCTGTGCCCTTCAAGGAGGTGCATATGGACCTTGCGGGGCCGATCGAAGTTACGAAGCCTGGCGTTGGTACCAGGAGTTCCAAGACCAAGTACAAAGTTTGGTTGTTGATTGTGGCCTGTAGATTTACACAGGCTGTGTTTGTTGATGTGTTGACTGATTATTCAACTGAAGCCGTGCTGGTCGGCTTGAGAAAACTTCAGGCGTTTTACAATATGCCTAGAAGGGTTACCACAGACAGAGGCACCAATATGGCCGGTGCCAAGCGAATTATGGATGAACTTTTGAAGGATACCCGAATGCATTTTGAATGGCATCTGGTGCCCACCGCAGCACACTCGTTCGTGGGTACTGTGGAGAGGCAGGTTGGGCTGGTCAAGCGTGTGTTGAACAAGAAGTTGGCTGGTGCTACTGTAACCTTCAATGATTTATTGGTGTTGTGTGCTGAGACTGCAAAAGTCTTGAATTCTAAGCCATTGACCTATGCCACCCAAGGAGATGACGTCAATTGCTGGAGAATAATTTCACCTGCTGATCTGTTAGGCGGCAGGACCAACGATGCAATCTGCACCTTTGAGACAGGTTGTAAAGAGCCCATCACCAGGAGGCTGGAGAACTTGGAGGAGTTGACCCGTCAGTTCCATCAGGTGTACAAGGAGCAGCTCATGCCTGAGCTACTCAAGTCCGTCAAGTGGCGCAGCAACAAGGTGCTGCTCGAGCCGGGAGACGTGGTGCTGATCGACGATAGCACAAATTTGATGAAGAAGTTCAGATTGGGGCGTGTGGAAGAAGTGCGCCCAGGTGGGAGGACCGTGGTTTGCAAGTTCAAATTATCAGATGACACAGCCGCCACGAGTAACGAGACTTCCGCAAGACGTCTGCTCAAGATCAATCTACCCAAAGTTTAGTATAAGTATCGTTCTTGTTTAACTTTGAATTTTATTTTTACGGTAGATTTATCAGATATTTTTTTTCGAAAGACAAAAAACGCAAATTTTGACTCAATTTCGTTTAAACTTTCAAATCGACGCAAGATTTTTTCATTTGAAATGCAAACTTAAGTTATTTATACGTTTACGCAAGTTTTTTCAATGATTTAAGTCTTTCCGGGACCAGGGATTTTTTTCGCGGAAATTTTCCTAGGTACCTACGCAAATACGAACATTTTTATCCTTGTTTAATTGAAATTCGATATGATAAAAAGTAACACAATGAGATTTTTTACATCATACAAATATTTCTTTAAAATTTATTATAATCACATAGATAATTTAATATTACATATATATTAAAATTATTTCTATTTACCTTTTAACCGATGTACCTAAAGAAAAATGCAGATTTTTTCGTCTTGAATTAAGTAGATTCTTTGAGTTCGAAGATTTAAGCTTAATAAGACCGCTCTATAGTGTATCTTAGCTCTGTACCTCGGCCAGACATACTACAGAACGGCAAAACTAAAGCATAAGATAATTTTATTTTGATTGCTTTGATTGATGATTCTAAAGTTTCTTGAATTATTCATGATTCTATTAATTTTTGATTTGATTTAAACATCACTAATTATGTTTATTTTCAGTTGATGGAGCCCTGCGCCAGAAATCCTGTCGGAAATTATGCAGTATCAAAAAATTGTGATGGAAAGACATAACGTCCGTCAGGATAGCTGGAACACGGCATTATTAATATTTGAAAGATTGGTTAGTTTGTATCTTGAGGGGTTCATTCTAACTGAGGCCCCAAATTGCCTTAATTTTGACTGTATGAATATGTACAAGTTGCTTTCTTCTTAAAACAGAGAGAAATTGCAAACTCAGCATTTAGAGAAGTTCTTTTCTTATAATTGAGCTTTTGTTTTATTTTGGTAATTTAATTTGCATATTTCAATTGCAATTTTATCTTACGCAATCTTGATTCACGAAGATTTAAAATTATGAAATTTTAATTTTCCGATGTTTGATGATTTTTTACAGTCATATTCTATTTAGATTTAAGTATCTATTTTATTAAACATGTTAGATTTAAGGATTTACCTATCTTATCTAAGAATGTCTAGATGTAAGCCCGAGTATTTTTCCGCTGGAGAAAATGCTTAATTTTGAGAAGTTTTTTATGAAATTTTTACCTTTCTTTTTTAGCAAAAAGATTCAGTAGAAAAAATGTCATTATTTAATCTTTCTTTCTTTTGATTAAAAGTTTGAGTTGATTATTTAATTATTGATGCGATTTTTAATATAAAAATCATTTGCCTATTATTATTTAGGTACCTAATCAAAAGTTTAGGTACGATTGATTATTAATTCATGTATTCGCAATTACATGGTCTGTAATTATAACTTTAATTGAGATTATGAGGCCATGATATAATGAGATGTGTGAGTGGTAAATGTGCATTTCATGAATGTTGAATGCTTTTCCCATTCCTTATTCCTATCCTTATGTGGTAGTGGAGTCGGTTTGAGTTATTGTGGTGTTCGTAAGTTACCATAATTAATTTTAGGCCTGATGGCCATGCCATTTTAAACTCTTGTAATTTATGCGTTATGAGATTGTGAATTGTGGACACTGTCTGCACGCATGATGTTAAGATGAGTTATTGTGTTCGATTACCAGTGACTAGACGGGTGTGTGTTGGAATGATTTTCTTGTATTCCCTGGCAAGTTCGAACCCATTAATTCCCTTTTCCTTACACCAGAGAATGAGTGTGTTACGCGGCATTCCTAACTATCTCCGCGCTTCGCTTGTAAACAAACAAAGGCGCGCACATTTTTCCTTGTTGATTCCCATGTGAAGAGCTACGTGAATAAAAATAATGTATTGGATGGATATACATGCGCTCTAATCCGTGGAAGATCTCAAATAAGCCTTCCTGCTTAGTTTGACATCATAATGTGGTAAGAATTTATCTTAATTCTTAATAATAAGTGTAGTATGGTATATTTTTACGAAGAATTTAAAACATTAATTTTTCAACAAATAGACCATTTAACTGCTAACTTTTGACATACGAATATTTTCCTTAATTTTATTGATCATTTGAATCTAAAATTATCAATTTCTGATGCTATTTAATATGTTTCGTGCCAATTTAAAGTTTTTAGAAATTTTATATTTTTAATTAAATTGAAATCACGCAACCTCGATATACAAAAATAATAAACCATTAATGCTATGTAATTAATCTTTATATTTTTGTTTTAGATTCACCGTTTTCATGGTAATAAATACACATTTGTAAACATTCACATGTTGGTCATTCGGAGGGCTTGGAGATTAAGATTTCGTGTACGGCAAGGCATGCGTACCGAAACAACGTCATTTTATGTTAGGCAGACACAGAAGGGAGTCCAAAATGAAACAAAAAAAACATTTCTGAAACGATCTAAAATGCATATTTGTATTACTGTGTTGTCCTATGATTTATGTTGTTAACAAGAATGGCGTGCACGATACAGCTACAAATATCAATATTTTATGCTCTAACTAGCGGCTACGCCCCTAGAGCTCAAGGGGCTCTTAAGGTAGGAGGAGGAAGAGTCGACCTCATCCCATTTTAAATTTGAGTTTTAAAAGAATAAAAAATATTTTTGGGGGGAGGAGGTGAAGACACCCTCCCCAAAAATAGTTAAAAACCTTCCCAGGACCAATAAGAAGCTTCACTGTAAAGGAGAACAATATTAGTTCAGCGGTTAGTGAGATCCTTCGGGACAGACAAAAATGCTTACTACTTTATATTATGCTCTAATAAGAGGATATATAAATGGATAAAACATCAGTTTGATTAGATTTATTAATACTTAGCAAATGTATTTTTTACTTTTTTATAAATAATATTTTTGGTCAATTTACTCATTCGTTTTCTTATTTTTATGCATGCAAGTACAAAATTTATAACCCTTCCTAAGTTAATACCATTCATAAATTTAAAGTTGAAAGTAATAGGAACCTTGTAGCATAATAACTTTCTGTTGGTTTAATTACACGGTGTTCTCATGGCTATGAATAAACAAATATTAATAAAAACAAGGATGACAACAGCCATAAAATCAAAGCTCTGAAACAGACGAACATTAACTCTTGTAGAGTGTCAATACTGAATATACAAAACATAAATATAAAAGTTTTGACAAAATAATATGTAATATTGAACCTTATTGTAATAGGAATCAGTACTCCAAAAATCAGATTAATCGGATTATCATCACATAAAAAGTAATGTAAAAAAAGTTAAAAATCAACATGTTTAAAATAGACGTACAGACATTCTAGTTACGATTATAGAGTTGCTCTGCTTTTAATAAACCTAACTAATACAGTAATTATCGTGCAAAGTTTGAAATCGATAAGACAATTCTAACATGCCCAAATTAACGAAAAAAGCTATCCGTTACGGACGGACGGACCGACCCTTATTATAGAAAAGCTTCGCTTTTAACAAGGATGACATAAGCAACGAAGCTCAAAAATTATGGATGGACATTCGAAAAAATGAACTATTGAACAGTGTCACAGAAAATAAACAATAAACTTATAAATCATTCCTAAATTAAATCACAAATCTTTTTAAATTAATATGATAGTTTTTGAAGCATTACAGACAGACTGACGGAAAAAGTGACCAGACGGTCATACGGACAGACGGACAATTCAAATTATAGAGTAGCTCCGCTTCTATAAGTATTTTTAAAAACATTGTCTGAAAACATTAATAGTCCAGTTTATTAAATGTGAAAAATTAGTTTACAAACCAATAATTAACATAATTGTTTGTTTAATGTTTATCATGTATACATGCAATACACGTAGTGTCATAAAATTTATGTTGAGTTAACACAGTATAGACATATCATATAATATTGAATATAAAATGATTTTTTAATGTTATCTGTTGATCTCTAGATTCTTTACACCCATGACCAAACTTATAATCTTTTCTTAAAAAAATCATCGCAGGAAAATGTCAGCACACTTTAGAACATAAACCTATCAAGTTTGCTGATCTAACCAATTTTTTTTATAATTCATACAGACAAACGAACATTAGGTCACTTTTGTATACAGGAAATTTTGTGAGAACCTTCCTGCAAAGTGTACAAGTTTCAATACACATAAACTAATTTTGAGTATAGACTTGGCTGTCTTCCATATCAAGTAGAATTGGTCACCAATAATAGGATTGATATCACCATACATTTCATGGGTGCTGGGATAAGTATTCATATAATCTCTGCATGGAAAAGAAACAATTTAATGCCACTAATGACGAATAAGATTTATCGAAATAGTATGGAATAGTATCTACCTATTTATTGATCCTTTTCTATCTATTAATTTGTCAATCATATAAGCATATACAATAATGTCTAAATTATCTATTCCTAAATTCCTTATTATATATTCCTATCTATCTATCAATCATATAAGCATAAACTATAATGTCTACATTACCTATTCCTATATTCCTTATTATATATTCCTCTCTATCCATCAATCATATAAGCATACACAGAAATGTCTACATTACCTATTCCTAAATTCCTTATTATATATTCCTATCTATCTATCAATCATATAGGCATACACAGAAATGTCTACATTAAATTTTCCTATATCCCTTATTATATATTCCTATCTATCTATCAATCATATAAGCATACACAAAAATGTCTACATTACCTATTCCTAAATTCCTTATTATATATATTCGTGTCTATCTATCAATCATATAAGCATACACAGAAATGTTTACTTTACCTATTCCTAAATTCCTTATTATATATTCCTATCTATCTATCAATCATATAAGCATACACAATAATGTCTACATAACCTTTTCCTATATCCCTTATCAAATATTCCTCTCTATCAATCATATGAGCATACTCAGCAATGTCTACTACTGACATAGAGCAACTTTTTTATATCATAATTACAGGTCTTTTTAAATAATACTTTTTGAAAGTGAAGCTTTTCTATAATTAGGGTCGTTCCGTCCGTCCGTCCGAGACAGATAGCTTTTTTCGTTAATTTAGGCATGTTAGAATTGTCCTATCGATTTCAAACTTTGCATGGTGATTCCTGTAGTATTTAGGTACGATTTAGAAAGCGTAGCAACTCTACAATCATTACCAGAATGTCCGTACGTCCATTTTCAACTTCTATTTTTCAACAACAAACTGATCTGATTTTTGGAATATTGATTACTGGAACTACAAAGTACACTATTATAAGCGAAGCAACTCTATAATCAAGTCTTAAAAATGTAAGTATGTCCATAATCAATATCCTGTATTACTCTTACACTTTTATATTCTGATTATTCAGTTCTGACACTATACAAGTGTTAATGTCCGTTTGTCCTACCGTTTCAGTGCTTCCTTTTTATGGATGTTGTCATCCTTGTTTTTATGATTATTTAGAATAGAAAAGGCTTTGGTCTTTTAGACCAATCAAATGAATATAGTTATATAAAAATACTTTGTAGGTACTTGTAAAAATTGATATGTCTTAATAAACCAAGTTTAAAAGTATAGCATTTTCATTTTGTATGAAATTAAAGTATTGGATTTATTTATAATTCATGATTTAACGTCTCTCACATTAGTTAACATTAAAGGAACTCTCTCCGATTTTATATATGCTATAAGTGAAGCAACACTATAATCAAGTTATAAAAATGTAAGAATTTTCTTAAACAGTATCAAGTATCGAAGCAGTTTTGCAACAAATTTACAAATTTTGTTTCGACTTTTACTTTTATATTCTGATTATTCAGTTCTGACATTCTACATGCACGTTTTAATGTTCGTTCGTTTAATGTTCAGATATTCGCTTTTATCAATGTTGTCGTCCTTGTTTTTGTCTAAAGATTAAGACCTCAATAACTACTGAACCAAAAAAGCACTTTATTTAGTTAACCTCCCGTAACGGTCTTAGGCCATTCCATTTACAGATTTAAGTCTTGGGATGGTTTTAAGCTATTTTTACCTTGAGCCTTTTCGATACAGCGCCACTAGATGCCAAGGGCTTAGCCACTTGTTTTATATTCATAAATATTAAGCAGATATTAAATTTCAGAAAATTGTTATTACGAAGGATAATAAATAAATGTTACTATTAATTTTATGTTTTTGCAAGAAAAGTAACATAGCTAGTATACTTTTAATTACCTAGAACTAAATAAAGGTTATTTGGCAGAACTGTAAAGGTTACAGTGAAAATGTTTGCACTCACGTAATTTAAATTGTTTCGCATTCTTCTTACAGTAACAAGGACGACAACATCCATAAAAGCGAAGCTCTAAAACGGTAGGGCAAACAATATTAATATTGTAGAGTGTCAAAACTGAATATTCAGAATATAAATCATAAATAATGAATACAGTAGAATGTTTAAGGACATACTTACATTTTTAAGACTTAATTATAGAGATTCTCCGCTTATAACATTGTACTTTGTTGTCATAGGAATCAGTATTCCAAAAATCAGATTACTCGGATTATTTTTTCACTGTATTATTTTTTAACATTATTCACATTTACTATTTTTAAACATATTGTACGTAAAAGAAATTAAAGACCTGAGTTAAGGAAAATGAGACCACAACTTTTGCATTTTTTTGCAGCAAATTTAATAAATCCCATATTTCATAAAAAGTCTTAAAGGGTGTTCAAATAAAATGCTGACATTTTTAAAATTGAAATTGCGCGGCTTGTGATTATAGTAGAAAAATGTTACGCATACCGTTAGAACCGCTAAGAGGTCTATTTTTTGAAAATATAAGAACGATTCCTCTGCTACGTATAGTTACGGAGCTACGTGTTAAAATGTCCCAACTGATTTAAAACTTGACTTGCGAGTAAATTTTAAAATATAACTAAAAATTAGAGAAGATATTTTGCAAAAAGAGAGGCCTACATTTTTAAATTTCAAATTGCGCGGCTTGTGTTAATAGTAGAAAAATGTTACGCATACCGTTAGAACCGTTATGAACTGTATTTTTTGAAATATAAAAACGGTTCCTGTGCTACAAATACTCTAGGAGCCAGATGGTAATATGTCCTAAAATTTACTCGCAAGTCAAGTTTTAAGTCAGTTTGGACATTTTAACACGTAGCTCCTAAACTATGCGTAGCACAGGAATCGTTAAGGGAGTGTTTATATATACTTGTGTTCAATATGTGAATCGCTGTTACTTGAGTAACTTATGTGTTTCACTGAATAAGATATATTCCAACACTGTTTAAATTTCCTGCATTAGAAAATGATTTCAGCTTTAAAAATTAATCAAATTTGGAAACTTAGAGACTAAACAAAAAAATTAACGCAAGATCGTCAGACGACAGATCGTCAGACGACAAGACAAAAATAAATGGGTTTAGTCACTTTCGTGACAGCTCCCCTTTTGGGCCGATTCGTCATATTTTCAAAATGGCCTTTAATAGGTTATATTGGGTGAGATGATTGTCCCGCAGGGTTGGAGCCCCCCCAGGGGCTAGAAATAGGAGAAAAGCTACTGTGAAAATACGAAGAAACGCCCCTTAAGGGGAGTTGCCACAAAAGGGACTATACCCAAAATAAAATAATTTGACGCAACATCAAATTATCATATAATAGTGGAGGTAAAATGTTTTTGTACAGAGTAAGTGAATGTAAAAGTTTTGAAAACAATATGCTTTTCATATTTTAAGCCCCATCATCAAAATACAAAACTTTTACATAACATGGATAACAACTTACGTTAAAATGAATCTTATTCTTCATACAAAAGTATTAGGACATCTATTTGTGTGTTTGTACTTAAGGATCTCGCAAACAACTGGACTCCCTTATTAAAATACTATTTTATTTTCATAAATTTTGAATTTAAAGTGAATTTTAATATGAAGGACATTTTATTGTTCATAAAAACTAAAATATAAATTTAAATTGTCAAATGTTTTGTTAAATTCAAAGGTACACTAATTACGACAATAGTTATATTAAAGATTCCAAAATCATCAAGCGATTTTTAGGCCAATTTTTAAGTAAAATAAATTAAATTTTATTAATCTTTAAAGTCATATTTTGCGAAACTCTCATGAAATAATTCCTTTGAAAGGAATATCCGATTTAGTTGTATTTAGATTCGAGTTCAAGTTCTCTTCCTCAAATTTTATTGATTTTATAACTTGAATTTATTGCACATAAACTTTTTATTATCAATAAAAAATTGAATTTTTAAAAGTAATGCTGGTATGTATTGCAGACAGTGTGTGTGTGTGTGTGTGTGTGTGTATACATAGTTTCTTAGTGTTTGGACCTAAGTAGTTTAAAGAGAACTATTAGATTCATTAATGACAATCTACCAAAAAATGGTAAATTCTAGTTTTTGAAAAGTTGGCTCAATGATTTATACATACTATACGTTTTTGTTGAAGATTAATTTGACAAAGATTTTTAAAAAAATATGAAAAGCAGTTATCAGCATTCTTAGGTTTTCTTTTTAAAATTTTGTTGACATTTATAAAGCGATGGAAGTCTTTTTGATATCATTTACAAGTAGCTCAAAGATTTTTATATTTTGCATGTAATCACTTTGGTATTTTCTAGTAACTTTTTTTGTACTTTTGTTTCTTTTTCCTTGTTGTAATAAAAAAGATATAAACTTTATTGTTTTAGTCAAAAAACTTTTCACCAAGGGACCTTTCCTTAAAATTAAAAAAAATATAAAAACAGTAAAAGTGTCGAACTATGACGTCAGAAAAAGTTAACAATTAACCAATAAGAAACCAGTATTCACTGTGGCAAAATATATAGCGGCCTCTCATTGGTTAATTGTAATTTTTTTCTGACGTCATAGTTCGACAGTTTTACTGTTTAATATAAGTTCCTCTTGCTTTAACCCTTCAAGGCACTATATGAACCATCACATTTTACCTAACCCTAACCTTAAGAAGCACCATAAGAATAATGCTTTCAAATAAAATATGTGCAAGAGTGGGGTGGGGGTAAAAGCTTTATGAAAGATTGTAATATTATTGTTTGTTAAAGTTAGTATGGTTAATGATTGCTTGATTGTCGTAGTGTGGTCTGTTCGCTAGCCTGACTCAAAAAAAAATTATATTATATAAAGTATATAAAAATAAATAATAAGAAGAACGATCTTTCTTATATTGATTGGACTGCGCTTTTTCTGGAATACACCCACTTGTCATAATATGATTTTATGCTTTTGCAATTCCATTGCTCTTATAAAAATAAATTTTAATTATAGGGAAAATGTTGTTTATTCCTAGGATATATTTTTTTTCTCCTATTAATGCCTCTTACCTACTAAATATTTCAAAAAATAAATTTTTATATTTTGGTAACAATCTAATACGCTTCTATTATGTATAAGTTTTGACGTATTATTTAGCCTCATTTATCCTCAATATCTTTTTTTTGTCGTGTGCAAACATTTCTACAAAATATTTTTCTTTTTCAAGGGCGTGCAAAGCACTTGTCTTTGATAAAGGGGGGGGGGGGTTGAGAATAATTAAAAATTATGCCCCCACCCATGTATTGAAATATATTTTCATATATTGGGTTGGGCCGGATATCCGGTATCCGGAAGGATATTGAAACTATCCGGATACCGGATATTGGGCTTATTTCTAATGCCAAATACCGGTTATCCGACTGGATAATCGGTAATTTGCTGGATATCCGACGTTGGCCAGATTCCCAGCCGGATATTCGGCATTAGAAATCAGCCGGATATCCGTTATCCGGCCATAATAGTATCGGGCCCATCCCTACCCTTCGGGTTTTTCATACACAAACAAAAATGGGCTTGGATGGCCCCTGTAGATAAACTAAAATTAATTACTCTCGATAAAAATTGTACTGTTTTGTAACTATTACAATATTCTATCATGGCTGATTTTTTAAAAACTCAAAAGCCAAATTTCTTATAAAAGTAAAACACCAATAAATTATTAAAATATAAACCAAATATCATAATAATTGTAAAAACGCTTAACTTCTTAATTTATTATCATTTAAAGTTCTAATTTTAGTCAACTTTGCTAATATCAAATTTGATTTATTGAAGAATTGTCCTTACAATCTTTTAGCCAACTTTGATTAAAAAGAAGTTGTAGGCTATTAAGTATATCTAACCCTTCTAATACATATCTAAAATACAAAGTAGAACGATGCCTGTCTGTTTGTTTGTATGTACCTAAGGATCTCGCTAACCGCTAACCGCTGAACCGAACCGGGTTCTCTTTAACAGGGTAGCTTCTCATAGGTCCCGGGATAGTTTATAACTATTTTGGGGGAGGGTACCATCATCCTCCCCAGAGCAATAGACAAACATAAATAAAATAAAAAACGCCGCCCTGAGGATATTTTTTGCAATTAGCTAAAACCATCTGTAAATAGCTGATTTTAAAATAGATTGAAACAATTAAGTGTCCGTAGAGGCATCTAGGGGCGTAGCCGCTAGTTACGGAAAAAGCTAATAGCAAAATGTAGAATGATTAGTTTTTTAAGGCCATATATCCAAGTGGGTGGTTAAATATTCCTGCGAAATATGATAAACTCTTGCCTGAACCCATATTAAACTTCCTTGAATCTTGAGACCCGAAAATAAGATCTTAAAGGGCAAATACATTGAAATAGAGACATTCGGATACTTTATAATATACTAGCGGCTACGCCCCTAGAGGCCTCTAGTGTCATTTAAATGTTTTTTTTTTATTTTAAATATCTAATTTGAGAAATAATTTGTCTATGTTATCAGCTGTTAAATTCATGTCTCTACGCAGCGCGACTACGCTAGCGACACTATGTGGCGGAAATATTTCATTTTTTTTTCGATTTTATTGTGATTTCTCTTGGGAGGGTGGTGGTACCCTTCCCTAAAATAGTTATAAACCTTCCCGGGACCTATGAGAAGCTACCCTGTTCAGCGATTAGCGAGATCCTTCGGTACAGACACACAGACATACAAACATAGACAAACACCCTGTTACTTTAGTATAAGGACTAGCGGCAAAGCCTTAGAAGCATGTAGGGACACTTAAGGTGGTGGGGGAAAGAAAATCAACCTGTCCCACTCCCATCCTCAATGACGATTTTAAGAAGTATATTGAAATACAAATTGAGGGGGGGGGGCAGGTTGGAGATACCCTAATCGAAAATAGTTATAAACCTTCCATGGACCTATAAGAAGCTTCACTGTAAAGGATAACCCAAAACGGTTCAGCGGTTAGCGAGATCCTTTGGTACAGACAAAAAAAGCTTACTACTTTATATTATAGGAAAGGAAAAGGAAGGAAGACTAATTTTTGAAAAGCAGTATAATTTTTTTTGCACTTTTTTTAGTTGAGACCATAAACATAATATTGTTTGTATAGTTGTTTGGAACAATACACTTTTATGACGTTTGTTTAACATGAAATCAAGTCCCTTTACAAAAAAGTTTCTAAGTTTGGCATTTTGTATAGTTATTTCTCGGACTGTATCATAAACAGCTTTCCCTTGATATAAAATGTAGAAGTCTAAGATTAAAACCAGTTTTTTAGCCCCGAGATGCCGAAAGCACGGGCTAAAAAATATCTTTATATAATGGTAGAAAACTGGATATAATACGATGCTAGACATAGTTTTTTCGTATGGATGAGAACCGGTTCCTATCCACCGGATTCAAATGAATAAGAGAAAGCATATTATTAGAACCATAAAAAGAATAATCTAAAAGAATACTTTTAAAACTTTGCTTAAAAATTAGTTTTAGGTTTTATTTTTCCATAGAGATTTACAACTAAGGAACAGGAAATTCTGATTATTTGTTTTTAGAAAACTTGTCCTTTCCTTGACAATATGTAATGACATTTTTGTCCGCATATGAGGTGAATAATAATATTTCCATTCTGGCTTCGGAACCGATTAATATCCGCTGGATTCCAACCGTTTCTCAGTCATACTGAATAATCATGTATAGCATCGTATAGCAGATATTTTTCCACGAATAATAAAATAGAATTAATACCAATTTTGTTAACTGGGCTTTTGGCCCCTCGGGTCTAACAAAACTGGTTTTAATATTAAAATTTTTATGTTAATATCCGCGGAAAGCTGACTAAAATACGATGCAATAAATAACTATTATTAAGTAAATATTATAGAATACCAAGTTCATAACGACAACTACTGTACACTTTTTTTCTGATTCTATGCTTAAATTATTTTATCTTATCAATCCAAAAGCATCGTAATAGATTCAAAATATAAATTATCATTACCTGCAATATCAATAATCAGTCATAATGAAATATAATATTTCTTTATTAATTTTAATCTTTATACATGTATAATTAATTGGGCAGAAAAATGGGAAATGCCTAAAGTTAACCTATTCTTAAAAACATTTTTTTTGAAAAATCCTCCAAAATCGCATAAAAATCTACAAAAATTAAATATAAATTCATAAAAGGGTATCAACATAAGATTTTGTGTTTTTTTTATAGATTTTTAATCCGATTTTAGAGGATTTTTCACAAAAAAATTTAGCGAGCCTCACTAATGTCTTAATATTATCCATAAGTATCGTTAATAATACTTACAAAAAAATAAATAAGTGATAATATAAATACTGCATTTTTTTAGACACAGTAATTCACTCCAATATCCTTTTCCAGGAAGGTAGGCTGTTTAACCCTCCTAGGCCCCAATACTTTTTATATAAACAATAAATTATTATTTTTACAACAGATGTTGAATTATTCACCAAAATCCAGTATTCTCATATTGTAATAGGGATCACTGAAACCATGAAGAACTTTAGTGACACTGTTGAGGCATCTGTACAAGGGTTTTCTCTCCCCCCCGGGCCCCCCCCCTCCCTCTTACAAATTTGGGTTCCTGCCAACCCCCCACCCCGCCATCTCCCTCTGAGAAGAGTCCCTAAAAGAGTTTTCTAACCATTCTCTAATTTTCTAACCAGCCCCAAAAATTCTTCCCCATTTTTTTGTTTTACTCCCAATTACCCTTTCTCGTTTTATTTATCCCCATACCCTTTTCTTTGATAAAAGCGACTCCGTCAAGAGGACTTGTCTCTTGCGGGAGCCAGTAACGGAGACTTCAGTCTTGGCTCCGGTTTGACTCCAATTTTTTCTGTGTGTGTGTGGGTGGGCCTACACTCACACACACACACACACACACACACACACATATATATTATATTTTTGAAACCAACGCTTTTGAGTAATTTAGGTGTGTCCGTCGGTATGTCATTCTTAATACATATTAAATAGGTTTCTCATATTCATTCGAATCCGGTGGATAGGAACCGGTTCTAATCCATACGAAAAAAACTATGTCTAGCATCGTATTATATCCAGCTTTCTACAAATATAAAAATGAACAATCATAAGATAAAAACCAGTGTTTTTAGCCCGTGCCTTTGGCACCTCGGGGCTAAAAAACTGGTTTTAATCTTATAATTGTACATTCTATATCCGCGGAAAGCCGTTTATAATACGATGCGAGAAATAACTATTACCTCACATAGGATTTATTTAATGAAATTGAACGATTTATCTTATAACTGTCAAATATTTAAAGAAATTTTAGCAAAGAAAAGTTTAATTTCAAATTTATAAGTTTCCTGACAAATTCTTAAAATATCTCTTTATTTTGTTGCTGATTGTTATATAAATACATTGTTTTAGATATTTGGCACAAAAAAATTATATTTGTCCTTGTTTTCAAGTTTCATATGTTTGTTGGAATATATAAAAGTTTCATTTTATTCAACTTCCTGGGTTGAAGTCTCATATAAGAGTTCAACATAATTTTTCAAACAAGTATTTGTCTATTTTTTCTGCTTTTTCATTTAAGATGTCTATTTGTCTGTCTAGAAGATGATTAAAGTTCCTTCACAGATTATGACGTCATACGATCAATGAGAGGCCAGTATAAGTTTTACCATTGGTCAATTACAGTGTATACTGGCCTCTAATTAGCTATTTTATAGTCTGCGTCATAATCTGTGGAGCGACTTTAATCATCTTCATTTGTTTGCTCGAATATAGGTGTAAATTTTAGCATGTTTGAATCATTCTAACAAGTTTAAACTGTGTACACTCATAGATGAAAAGCAGTTCTGCCGCGTGGAACGAATTACTTTGATGCTAAGGGTGAAGGCAGTAAAGGTGAAAAGTAAATGGTATCTAGCGGCAGGGAGTGTCAAAACCCCCCTTAAAATTGAATTTTGGAAGGCTTCCCTCCTTTTTATTTACCCCCTTATAATCTTACGCCCCCCTTGTGATGACATCTATCCCCATTTTCCACGTGAACAATTAACAAATAGTTATTTCTTTCATCATATTATAAACCGCTTTCCGCGGATATAGAATGTACAATTATTAGATTAAAACCAGTTTTTTTTAGCCCCGAGCCCCGAGGTGCCGAAGGAACGGGATAAAAAAAACTAGTTTTAATCTTATGATTACATTTTTATATTCCTAGAAAGCTGGATATAATACGATGCTAGACATAGTTTTTTCGTATGGATGAGAACCGGTTTCTATCCACCGGATTCGAATGAATACGAGAAAAGTTATAGGTTGGTTTATGTGATATGCCAATGTAAAGTTATAATCAAGGAACACAGTAATAGTGTCTGACTGATTATGACGTAACAAAAAAAAAATAGCCAATGAGAGGCCGTTATTGACCAATGGTAAAATTTATAGTGGCCTCTCATTGGCTAATTTTTTTTGTTACGTCATAATCAGTCAGACACTATTACTGTGTTCTAATCAAGGCCACAGCCCCTGAGCCAACAGGACTTAACTATTTTTATATTAGGGAGTGAAAAACTTAGACGTCTTTATAAACAACTACTGCTACCCTTAAACGCCTAAATTTGGTTAATTTCGTTTTCATTATTTTTTTGTTTGTTTGTCTTTGGAACATGTCTCTTATTTGTGCAATGTGTATCAATTTAAAACAAACAAGTATGACAACATCCATACTAGCTAAGCTCTGAAACAGTAGGGCAAACGAACATTAACATTTGTAGAGTCAGAACTTAATAATCAGAATATAAATGTATTACAGTCGAAACAAAATTTTAAGTAAGTTTGTTGAGAAACTGACTAAATACAGGATACTGTTTTTGTTTAAGGATAAATAAAGATAGGATTATGGTAGTTGTTATGTAATTCGCTCTTTATAGATTTTTTTTAGTTTTTCTGCAACTTAAAAATTAAGCCGTCATTATAATAAACATAAACAGAATATGGATGTAATTAATTACTTAAAGCCATTAGAGGATTCATTTCATCTTACAATGACCTATTCCTGTCCAAGGAGAATATTTGAATCTAGTATATTCTCAAGGATTTCAAAATCAATTTTTGTTGAACAAAACAGAGGTGGATTCATAAAAAACTTTTTGCTCACTGCCTCACTAAAATTAGTGAGACTCGCTAAATCTTTTTTTTAAATCCTCCAAAATCGCATAAAAAATCTACAAAAATTAAACAAAATCATAAATGGGTTATTAACCTAAGATTTTGTTTAACTTTTGTAGATTTTGAGTTTGATTTTTCACAAACAAAAATAATTTTGCCTCGCCAGCGAGTAGCGAGCCTAATTTTTAAGGATCCACCTAAGTTTATATTGGAAAGCAATGGGATCATGGGATGTTAAATCAAAATATTTACATCTATTGAATTTGTTTTAATTGACAGAACATGCAAAACTTATTCAATCTTTTGATATCTACTTATTACAAATTTTACATTTATGTATAGTTTTTGATTTTTTAATAAAATGAATTTCAGGACCTAGTGCAGTAAACGGTAAATTTTCCTGGTATTGATAATCTCCAAAAATCTATGAACTTTAAAGGCCGCTAACGGCATAACGGTGTAACGGATAGATTGTGCTTGCACAAAATTTTATCAGACAAAAGAAGGCCTAACAATAATCTAGAATGGTCATTACTAAATAATGCATATAAATGAGCGAATAAATCTTTTTTTTTTCTTCAGTGAAGCTTTCCCTGTGCATCATTGAATTTTGGCCATTCCAGATTATTTATAGGCCTTTTAAGGCCGCTTAACACTGTATGTGGCCATGACATGTACGTTTAGCCGATTGGCAGCTGGCGGCCTGTACAGTTCTGAGATGTTTGGAAATAATCGTTACAAGTACATTATACCGTTAACATCACTCGATCCGAATTTTAATTATCAGAAAGGAAATTAAAATACTGGAGTATATTTTAGACGATTTTATTAAAAATTTTAAAACAATTTTTTTAATTATTCCAAAAGATTTAAGATTAAAATAGATTTACTTTCATAAATAAGATTAGTATGCCTTTGGCACAGTTTATTTCACTGAATTATATTATTATGAATTAGATTTTAAAATTAATTTATTTTAACACTTAATATTTCTAATTACTTTAATCTTTTATTTTATTATATTTGAAATATAACCCTAGAAAAGAAAAAAAAGAAATTTTATATCCATTAAAGCGAAGTTAAAAAATCAAACAAAATATTGAATTATAGAAATGCCACGCTTAAAACACGGTGGGTAATTATCAAAGGTTCCTTTGTAAACTAAATTTACGATCAAAGGAAGTAAATGTCGCTAATGACTTCACACAATACAAATGACCAATAAAAATTTTTTACGTTAAAATGATCCTATTATGTTATGAGCGAAGCATCTCTATAATCAAGTCCTAACAACGTCAGTATGTCCTTAAACAGTATCATGTATTTAATCAGATTTGTAACAAATTTTCTTACAATTTTGTATAAACATATACATTAACATTCAGTTTATTCAGTTCTGACACTCTACAAGTGTTAATGTTCGTTTGTCCTTCCATTTCAGAGCTTCGCTTTTATTGATGTTGTCATCCTTGTTTTTAAAAAAGCTTGCCTTTTTTCTTATGCTTTGAACTAGGGTTGGGCCGGATACTTTTTTGGCCGGATACCGGATCCGGATATCCGGCTGATTTCAAATGCCGGATATCCGGTAACCGGCCGGATATCCGGCCAACGCCGGATATTCGGCAAATATCCGGTTATCCGGCCAAATTACCGGATATCCGGCCGGATAACCGGCCAAATTACCAGATATTAAAGTAGTAAAAAAAATTTCTTCAGAAATCTTATATAAATTTACATAAAGTTAAACTTATTCAGAAAAATGTTCTTCTAACTTCAATAATAAGAAAGTTATAGCCATTTAAGATTTTAAAAAGCAGAGATTTTTGGTGTAAAGTATAAAAACTTATAGAGCCGGATATCCGGCCGGATAGTTTCAATATCCGGTATCCGGCCGGATATCCGGCCACACCGGATATCCGGCCCAACCCTACTTTGAACCTAATGCATAAATAGATTAAAACAGACATCCTGATTTTTAAAAGCAAAGCTTTTCTATAATTAGGGTCGGTCCGTCCGTCCGAGCCAGATAGCTTTTATTCGTTAATTTAGGCAGGTTAGAATTGTCCTATCGATTTCAAACTTTGCATGATGATTCCTGTAGTAGTTAGATACGATTTAGAAAGCGTAGCAACTCTTTAATCATTACCGGAATGTTCGTACGTCCATTTTAAACATGTTGATTTCTTGGACAACATGATTTATATTGATTCCTTTGACAACAAAGAACAATAATATAAGCGAAGCAACTCTATAATCAAGTCCCAAAAATGTAAGTATGTCCATAAACATTATTCTGTATTAAGCAGTTTTTCAACAAATTTACTTACAATTTTGCTTCGACTCTTTCGATACTTTTATATTCTGATTATTCAGTTTAGACACTATACAAGTGTTAATGTCCGTTTGTCCTACCGTTTCAGTGCTTCGCTTTTATGGATGTTGTCATCCTTGTTTTAGTATTAAAACAAAAGTAATGCAATTGCACACACGAAATTATTTTTGGAATAGTTCTTTTCCCCCATATCCCTTAATTTGAAGTTATCACTCCAGATATTGATAGATTTGCATCCCCCAAATGGGTGCTTCCAAGCGGCATTCATCTCACAAGTAAAACAGCCCAATAACATGCGTTCTAAGGACAAAATCCTACTGTGATATCATGCCACTAAAGCTCTCTAAAACTGCCCAATATTAGATGAGGAGAAAAGCAACTGAGAGAAAATGATGTTTCATATGCAAAGGCCAAACATCTAGAGATGCAAAAAGTCACTGGATGTCCTGCAAAAAGGGTTTTGTCTCAAATCTATTTAAGTATAAATAACTTCAAACCATTCCGGGGCCATTTGAGCTAGACAAAATAACGCTTTATCAATAGTGATTTTTAAACAACACCTATTTGCTTTACAAGATGGAGGTAACCGTGCGTAAGTTATTTTTTTATATAGCACTGTCATTTTATTATTAAGCTATCGGCTACACCCCTAGAATCCACTTTCAATTGTAGTTTTAAACATAAAAAGTCTCAGCACTCTTGTACGGAGCGAAAAGTGGCGGTCTCTAGGGGCACTTTAAAATTTCTCATGTTAGGGTGTTGGTACCCTCCTCCATAATGTTATAAACCTTCTTAGAACCCATAAGAAGCTACGTTTATAGGAGAACCAATTATGTTAAGCGGTTAGCGAGATCCTTTGGTACATACATAGATCCTTTACTTTATTATAAAGATATATAAATTAACTAACAATTTTCTATCATCATTTCTATATAATAAATGATGATACAGCTTTTTCTTAAAAATTACAAAATAAGTAAAAGTTACAAAACCACAAAGATTTGACAAAACCTAAAAGCAATTAGTTATAGCTTAAAGAAACTTGTAGAACTTATTTCTTTCTGAATTGTCTATAAACTTAATGAAATATATAGTGTACCTTCACAACTTGGTGTACAACTTTATAAGACAAACTAGCGGTAATTTTAGTTTTAAAAATTCGAAATTTTTTTTTTTTGGGGGGGGGGATTTTTCATTTTTTGGGGGGGTTGGGAGTGTCCCACCCCCCCAAAAAATAGTTATAAACCTTCCAGTGACCTATGAGAAGATACACTGTTAAGGAGAACCCAATCGGTTCAGCGGTTAGCGAGATCCTTCGGTACAGACACAAAGACACACAGATACACACACAGACAAACAAACATCCTGTTACTTTAGTATAAGGATAAATAAGTAACAATGTTTTCTTTGTTGGATTCATAGCCCTTCGAATCATACACTATTTGTTAAAAAAAACAAGGATGACAACATCCATAAGTAGCGAAGCTCAAATATTATGAATGGATTTCGGGGAAAATTTACTACAGAGCAGTGTCATAAAATAAACATTAAACTTGATAAATAGGGAAATCACGGAACCTTTAAAATCTGAACACTTAAAATTCTAGGAATCGATCTAGCACAGCAATAAATAGACAGATCTGAATGAAAGTTGATGGAAATATGTAGAATATGAGCATATTCAATCCCTGATAATTTCAGCTGTCAATCCTGAGAAGAATTGAGAAAATTATGAAGACCTAAAAATTTAATAATCGATCTAGCACCTTAATAAATAGACAAATCTTAATAAAACTTGGTGAAAGTAAAATTAATTAATCCCTGAAAATCATGAAATGAGTTGAGAAAATCACGAAAACTTGAAATCTAGGAACCAATTAAGCACCCCAAATAACAGACAGATGAACAAAACAATGTTAATATTAGATAGGCATATGTCATAGGAATCTTCACTAAAAAATTCAGCTGTCTATCTTGTATATGAGCCGAGAAAATCACGTTTCCCCCATAGCGTTACGGACAGACAGACAAACAGACATTGAAGTGAATTATAGAGTAACTACTAAAAAATAGTTGAAGGCAATAGAGATGTATTTTAGATATATCCCGATGAAAAATATTAAAATCTTCTCAATTTTCTTTTCAAAAAAAATATTTACAAACCAAATCTCTTTCAAAGAAAAGGAATTTAAGGGGGATATTTACTAACATGGTTGAAGGTTAGATGATTTTTGTATTTTTTCTTTTGGATTATTGTTTTTCTAGCTCATATAGTTAATTAGATTAATTTCATGTAATCAATTAAGAAACTAAGATATATAATTACATTCAAAAGAAAACTAGGGTAAATCTTTTTTTTTTTAGTAGCGAAGCTACTCTATAATTCCGAATGTCCGTCTGTCCGTAAGATACAAGGTGGGGGAAACGTGATTTTCTCGACCACTTTTTAAGATTTTCGGAGATAAAATAGGTTTACATTCATAATATTTTCAAAAAGTTTAATTAAGATTTGTAAATTAATTGGGGTGCTAGATCAATTCCTAAATTTTTAAGTGTTGATGATTTTCTCAACGGCGGAAAAAAAAGGGATTGAATACCTTAACATTCTGCATACTTTTATCAAGTTTTATTGGGATTTGCCTATTTGTTGGGGCGCTAGTACAATTCCTAGATATTTAAGTTTTTATGATTTTCTTTACTCTTTTTTGAGATAGCCGGCTGATATTTTTAGGGACCAAAGAAGTTCATAATTAACATATCCCCACAAAGTATCATTAACATATTTTCGTTTTAGTTGAGGTATTATTTGATTCCTAGAATTTTACAGAATAAATCTTACAAAGTTTCGTGATTTATTTTAGTTCAACGTTTTTTAATGAAAATGGTTTATGTTTTCCGGATATACATCCATAATTTATAAGCTTCGCTACTAATGGATGTTGTAATCCTTGTTTTTCCATTACTTTGTGAATCAAAAAGTCTAAGGGGTTTGTTTTTAAAATCATCAAATTATAAATTTATCAATAGTAATTACAAACTATGTGATAGGGAGATATCAATAATAGTCGGACACCCTGTGATAGGAATATTTTGATAATAGTTGGACACCCTGTGATAGGAAGATATCAATAATAGTTGGACACCCTGTGATAGGAAGATATCTATAATAGTTGGACACCCTGTGATAGGAAGATATCAAGTTCAATATGTATGATAACCTTGCCAAAAATATTGCAATTTTCAAGGCTGAATATACAAAAGGGCTTGGAATAGATTTGAACTTTATTTATACATTAAAAAATTTTCAATTAATCCTAACCTAACATAATGAATGTATTTAATAACTTGAATTATTACTTATTATCGATTTTGAATCCACTGATAGTTATCATTTTGATGATTTAAAATTGATTTTTTATGGTTAAAACAAGGAATTAATTTGTATTTACTTCTGGCTTTTAGTAAAATAGCCTTGATGATTTTAAAAGGTTAAAAGATGTTGGCGTGTGTGCCTAAATTTACTTGAAGCCTGCCAATAACTTTACTCATAGAACATTCCTTTCAAACTTTTAAAGGTAAAATCATTACAGAAATGTACATTTTGAGTCAAGTACATCAGAGAGAGAGAGGGAACACTGGGCTGTTTATTAAACCTTTCCTTAAAGTTTTATTATTACGTTTTCTTATTCGTTGACTGAACAACTTTGGGGACTTTATTGGATTTTGATTGGTTGGTTTATTAAGTAAATTTTTCAACAACTAATTTCAATCTACATAAAGGGTAATTTCTTTGTTGAATATTGATTGGTTGGTTCATTAAGTGGAGTGTTTAAAGATTTCAACCACTAATTTAAATAAAAGGGGTAATTTTATGTATCATCATTGAGGTTGTTTATAAATTTATTGGCTATTGTCATATCCCATTAGATCACTGCGAGTTTATACTGTTTACAAATCTTTGCTTGATTACTTGATTTACATCTTTTAGTTACAGTTAAAAATACACAAATATCAGAAAGTATTTTGTTTTGATAAAATGGCTTAATTTTTTAATGTGATTCTAGCTACGCCCTATTTTTGTATACATGTTAATATATTGTTTGACTGTACGTGTAAGTATAATATTGGTGAGTAGAACATGGTGTTCTATCGTGGCCGCAAAAATGCCAGAATACCACAAAAATTGTTTTAAGTTTTTCTAGTTAAAAGTAATTATCACCTTACGTTATAATCAATATTAATATTGTTCTTTCTCCTTTTTGTTTGAGCGTAAACAATTGATTGAATGTTATTTGCTATTATTTTTTTTTCTCGCATAAATGATAACACTCTACGTAGAACAATGCATAATGCATCTGAAAGAAACACCAATATCTTTACTTAATCTAGAAAAAAGAGTTGTATAATATGGTAAATGCACATTGATATGTACATACATACAATGCAATGTATGGAAAATCAATGAGCTGGTTGTCTGATGGGTGTTACTTAATCTAATACCCAGGGTAATTAGGTAATTGATGGGTAAATTGATTAATAAACGGATAAGTGCACTCTGAGGATAAATTTTTTAAGTTCTATTGAATGTTCATTGTACATATTTTAAAGAATTTATAAGCCCTATTTTCAAAAGAGCTATTGTTCCACTAAAAAATCTAGAACCTTCAGTTGAACATAATGTGTGTAGGTTATAAAGTATTAACGCTAAAAAAGACCACATCTTAATAACTATGACACAATTTCTATGTTTGTGTTTTAAGTTATTAAAACTTTCTTCTTTTACATAGAAGACTTTTGATTATACGGAAAAAGTCTGAGAAATGTATTAAGTTGTAAGAAAAATGTCGAGTTTTTATCTAAATTATTACACACATTTTTGCTATTCATTTTTCTTTTTCTAAATGTTCTTATATTGTTTTGATCGTCTTCTGTGACATTTATAACCCTGACAACTACTTTTTTAAGTCTTTGGAACCTTTTTCGTCTGCTAGTAAATTACTTTCTGCTCTTATTGGCTTATTTCCGGCGGTATTGGTTTATATTCAATGACACAATTGAAAGTGGACACAGGTTTCCCACCCCGTGAACATACAAATATTTTAACCACTGTCCCCTCTATTCTTTTACTTTAATATAATGATAAGAAATAAATGTAATTAATGGGTTACTAGAAGCTTTTAGTAAGATTTCATTATCCTTATAATAAAGTAACAGGATGTTTGTCTGCTTGTCGGTACCAAAGGATCTTGCTTACCGCTGAACCGATCGAGTTCTCCTTTACAGGTTAGCTTCTCATCGGTCCCGGGAAGGTCAATAACTATTTTGGGGAGGGTACCACCACCCTCCCAAGAAAAATCGCCCCCAGAAAAAAAATTTCTCCCCCCCCCAAAAAAAAATTTGTAAATTTGTAAATTTTTTTTATAATTTTTTAAACTAAAAATAAAAAAAGTTTAGGGGGGCAACCTCCCCCTCCAATTTTTTAAAAAATCAAAATAGTGAGGTCGACTACCCCCACCCTAAAAAAAATCCCCACCCCCGTTCAAAAAAAAGGAAAAAAAAATTTTAAATTTAAAATACGAAAAATTAGGTTGATCAAACCTCTTGGGGCAACCAGTTACAAAGCCGCTAGTAATTATATAAGTTAGAACAAAGTTGGAAAATGTGTTGCAAAACTGCCTAAATAATGACATACTTACATTATTAGGACTTGATTATCGAGGAGCTTTGCTTATAACATTTGTTCTATATTGTCCGTATTCCAGTATTCCAAAAATAAAATGAAACATAAAAATTTTTAAAATCTTTACACGAAAAGAGCTAACCGTTACGGACGGACCAACCCTAATTCAAAAAAAACTAAACGTAATTAATGGAATTCTGTATGTATCCAAATAATTTTGTTTTTATTTGTTTGCTTTGGAACTTAGACTTGAAGTTACTTCGGGATTTCATTAAAGCTACCAAAAATTGATGAAACCATCGATATGGAGTCAAACTTAGTGACCTGCAATATAAAATAAAAATGAACACAGTAAAAGTGTCGAACTGATTATGACGTAAAAAAAAATTAGCCAATGAGAGGCCATTATTGACCAATGATAAAATTTATAGTGGCCTCTCATTGGCTAATTTTTTTACATCATAATCAGTCCGACACTTTTACTGTGTTCAATAAAATTGTCAAAAATCCAATAAAGTTAATAAATAGTTTATTAAATGTAAGTGTCAGACCTTCATTCTTTTAGTACATGCTTTTATTAATCACTTTTGGTCACTCAATATGTTACAGTTGAATTCCATTATATAGTTTTGTATAAGTCAAAACAGAAATTATAAATATTTTTTTTAACCACTGAAGAATTCGTACCAACCAAAAGTTATTTTATATCCTTATAGAATAGTAAGTAACAGGATGGTTGTCTGTCTTTTGTTATTCCTCTTTGTGTGTATGTGTGGGTGTGTGTGTGTGTGTGTAGGGAAGGATTTAGCTAACCCCTTAACCGATATAGTTCTCCTTTTAGATGAAGCTCCTCATAAGTCCGGGAAGTACTAAAACTATATTGGGGAAGGGTACCAACATTCTCCTAAGAGAAATTACCCCTGGAAACACCCCCCCCCCCCCAACATTCTCCTAAGAGAAATTACCCCTGGAAACACCCCCCCCCCCCAATAAAATAAAGGCCGCCCTGTACGGGCGCAACCGCTAGTAATTTTAAATAGTAGGCAAGGTGGGTAAATTATATATTGAATATGTGCAATTATATATGCTATTTAAATGGCTTTCCGGAAAAATACAGGCCAGCGTTTTTAAAAGCGAAGCTTTTCTATAATTAGGATCGGTCTATCCGTCAGTCCGTAACTGTAAGCTTTTTTAGTTAAGTTAGAATTGTCCTATCGATTTAAAACTTTTCATAATTCCTATAACAGTAAGGTACAATTTAGAAAGCTAAGCCACTCTTTCGTGACCAGAATGTCCGTACGTCCATTTTAAACTGATTTTTAACTTTTTAACAACAAATTTTTGTTTGATATGATTATCCGATTGATATGATTTTTGGAATACTGATTCCTAAGACAACAATATACAATGTTAAATGCAAAGCATCTCTATAATCAAGTCCTAAAATATAAGTAAATCCTTAAAAAGTATCCTCCATTTAAGCAGTTTTGTTTTTTATACTTTATAGTTCTAATGATCGTTTGTCCTATTGTTTCATAGCTTCGCTTTTATGTATGTTGTCATCTTTGTTTGATAAAAAATAATGTATATGATTCATCCATGATATTGGTTTTACTTTTATTAACAATATTAATATGCCATGAATATTTATGAATGCCTATTTGTACTTTTTCAAAATCATTGATATAGATATACAAATTAATCATAATTATACTTTTTTCTCACTTTGCAAAAGTTATTTTAAATCTTATTGTGAACTTAGACTTAAAATGTAAAAATTTACTGTTATAAATCAATCAAATGTCAAATTAAAACTTCGCATCTTTAAAAACTAAAAAATATGCCTTGTAGATTATAATTATCACATAATATAATCCTATTATATAAAGTAGTAAGCGTTTTTTGTCTGTCCCGAAGGATCTCGCTAACTGCTGAACCGATATTGTTCTCCTTTACAGTGAAGCTTCTCATAGGTCCTGGGAAGGTTTAAACTATTTTTGGGGAGGGTGCAGTGTCTTCATCTCCTTCCCAACAAAAAATATTTTTTTTTACTAATTTGAAACTCAAATTTAAAACTGGATGAGTCGACTTTTCCCTCTCCTACCAGTTCTCCTAGAATAATAGTAGCCGCTAGTATAATATAAACTAGTAAGTTTTTGTTTAAAGCTTAAGATCTTTTAAAATACAGGTCCGAATTGGTTAAACTTTTCATAAAAGCTTTATAAATGTCTTGGGTTGGTTGAAAGCTATTTACCTGAGCTGGATCTTTAAATCATTTTAGTGGTGCGCCAGATCGGGGCGCGCCAGAGTTGGTGGTTCGGAGGTTTTAATTTTTAAATGATTTTTGGCGCGGTCCGATCCGCGCCGGTACAACTGTATAACTTTATATAAAATATTGTACTGACACAGCTAAAGTTATACAGTTATATATTGTTTTATAGTAAAACAATATATAATATATTTTAAAAATAATTATAAAAATGTTTTCACGATAGTTTTGCAATAAAATGTTAAAACTAATTGAAGAAAATATTAATTTATTAAATACAGTTCACCCTGATCTAGCGCGGTGGTTACACTAAACGAGTGTAGCCGGATCGCCAATGTCATTTGATTTAAAGATTGATATGAGGTGCGCCAATCTGGACCAAATTTGGCGCCCCCGATCCGGCGCACTACTAAAAGATTTAAAGATCCAGCTCAGCAAGCTCAATACTTTCTAGATGCTAGGGGTGCATTCTCTAGTAAAAAGTAAAATAATAAAAAAAATAATCATTTATCATTGATAATTATCTTGTTTTGTATATGAATGGTTATAGAATATACGTGGATATTAGGACAGGGGAATAATTGTCGTCAATTTAAGTTGCTAATATGGGCATTATTTATTGGTCTATTAGTTTATTGGGATTGTATGGATGTAAAGGATGTGGATGGGGGGGGGGTCGTTATTTTAGCCAGCTACGAGTTTCACTTAATTACAGTACATTATAATCTGATGTAAGATGCATTTGTATATGCCAGAATTACTATGGTATTTTACCGTATATATCAGCTTTCTTTATTTAAAACCTTGAACTATGAGTTTTTAAAAGCGAAGCTTTTTCTATAATTAGGGTCGGTCCGTCCGTGCGTAACCGTTAGCTTTTTTCGTTAATTTAGACATGTTAGAATTGTCCTATCGATTTTAAACTTTGAATGGTCATTCCTGTAGTAGTTAGGTACGATTTAGAAAGCGTAGCAACTCTATAATCATTACCAAAATGTCCGTATGTCCATTTTAAACATGTTGATTTTTTTACTTTTTTAACAACAAATTTTGATGTAATCTAATCATCCGATTGATCTGATTTTTTGTATACTGATTCCTGGGACAACAAAATACAATATTATAAGCGAATATTATATACGCTTTTATGGATGTTGTCATCATTGTTTTATTAACAGTACCCCTTCAGTAGTGTTTGATTTATTCTATATCTATATCAAATTTACTTAATAGAAATTGTTATTTATCGCATCGCATTATAGACAGCTGTCTGCAGATAGTAAAATGGAAAAATTTAAAGATTGATTCCAGTTTAGTTTTATTATTCATGGTAAATTTTCTGAATTCCAGTATGATGAATGTATTTTTATTATGGCTCATAACTGGTTCTAATCCTCCAGATATTAATTGTTTTTTTAGACATAATAAAAAATTGTTAAAAACTAGATGTATTTTGAATAAAACAAGGATGTATTTTGAATAAAACAAGGATGACAACATCCATAAAAGCAAAGCTCTGAAACGGTATGACAGACAAACATAAACTCTTATAGAGTGTCAGAACTGAATTAAAAAATATAATAGTTTTGACAAAATCATACGTATAGGTATTTGTTGCAAAACTTCTTAAATACAGAATTCTGTTTAAGGACATACTGACATTTTTAGGACTTGATTATAGAGATGCTTTGCATGTAATATTGTACCTTATTGTTTTCGGAATCAGTACTCCAAAAATCAGATCAATCGGATGATTATATCACCTAAAAATTGTTGTAGAAAAAATTTAAAAATCAACATGTTTAAAATGGACTTACGGACATTCTGGTAATGACTATAGAATTGCTACGCTTTCTAAATTGTACATAACTACTGCAGGAATCATCATGCAAAGTTTGAAATCGATAGGACAATTCTAACTTGCCTAAATTAACGAAAAAAGCTATCCGTTATGTACGGACGGACGGATAACTTTATAGGAATAAAGGTACTAAGAAAGAGAGGTAATGTCTGATTTAGCCAATAGGAGAATCGCATCGGTACATACATTTAATTTCATTGGTTGAAATTGTGTATACATTTTGTTACAAACGCATGTTTTTTTTTCATTTCATACATACATAAAAGTCAGCTGTAAACAGTATATTTTCTTAGTAGAAAGCTTTGCGGAATCAGAATTAATTGCCCAAAAATTTCGTCTCAAATTTGAAAGCTACAAACAGAGGTGGATTTAAAAAAAAAGTTAGGCTGGCTACTCGCTGGTGAGACAAAATTATTTTTGTGAAAAATCCTCCAAAATAGACTAAAGAAATTTACAAAAATTAAATAAAATTTTAAAAGGGTTATTAACATATGATTTTGTTTAATTTTTGTAGATTTTTAATGTGCTTTTGGATGATTTTTCACAAAAATAATCTTGCCTCACTATCACGTAGCGAGTCTATCATTTTTTAAGAATCCACATCAGCTTGATTCGAAAGTAAACAATACTTTTGTCTGCTAGAAATGTTCCTTCTTAGATTTGACGAAAAAAGGGTTCAGAATATGCTTCTATTCTTATATTTCTGTTTTTATAGGGTAGATAAGAAAGGTCGTCGTTACTACTGAGACAAACCCCATTACAAATGAAATCACGATGTAATTTTGTCAGTTGCTGGAAAAAAAAACAATATTTCACCCGTCTGAAAAACAGCCATAAAATTTCGTAGGTCATATAGATTGCTGGATTTTTTATACATATTGTTTGTATGTAAAACATCAACATTTGCTTATTTAGTTTTGTAATAACCAATTTAATATTACTTTTCTGTTGCACCATATTATCATGTACTCTAATAGAGTGACACTTGTAGCTGGCTAAAATAACAATTCCCCCATTCACTCCTTTACCCCATCCCCTGACTTCCTACAGGATGAAGAAACTGACTAATAAATGTATTTGTTAGCAATCTAAATTGAAGAAAATTCTTCTTCGGTCATAGCATCCACGTATATTCTATATCCATTTTTACTACCTTTCTCTATAAATAATGTACTTTTGAAAGAAAACATTTTCACAGGATGAAATATATCTCAACTAAGAATAATATAAGAAGGGCAAAATATATCTTAATAAATATTTAAACATCTAAAGGGCTAGGAACAGGGGTAAAGCAATATGTAAATAACACCACTATAAATCTAAATAAAGTTGCAAAAGTGGTTTAATACTAAAACAGGACAAATATAATAGTATTTCTTTCGCTTTCCGCAGATATAAAAATTACGATTATAAGATTTTAAAAAGTTTTTTTTAGCCTCGAGATGCCGAAGGAACGGGCTAAAATATGGTTTTAATCCTATGATTGTACATTTTTATATTCGTAGAAAACTGGATATAATACAATGCTAGAAATAGTTTTTTCGTATTGAAGAGAACCGGTTCTAATCCACCGGTTTCGAATGAATACGAGAAATATTATTCTTTGAATAAAATTAATACAGTAGTTTAGCTTTTAATCGGTTTAATTTTTTGAGATCAAGATACATATTTAACATTAAATGATAAAGTTTTAGGTACATTATCAACGAAAACATTTTAAATCATTTTCAAATGTCTTTATGACTAAAATCACATGTTCATGTATTTACAGGAAAAAGGTTTGAAAATAAGACATTTCCATCTAAAGTCTTTAAGTTTTTTGTATGTTCAATCATAACATCACAACTATTTGGCCATAACGCTGTCAAAAATTTCCTTTTGTTTTTATAATTCCCCTTGCATATAAAAACGTACACCCATATTTGCATATTTTTTAGTAAATTTATTAGTTTTCCATGGAATAGAAAGATTTTTTAAAACTGATTACTTGGGCTCATAAATAAACTCTTTCAGTATCTTGGGTAGAAAAAGGTATGTTTTGAAAGGATTTTTTGATAGAGTTATGGCAAAATATATGGAATGTTATGATCGAACATATAAAAAACTTAAAGACTGTCCACATATCTTTCCTTACAACTATGGTTGAAATATAAGAAATATGAATTCAAATTTAGATATAAAGATAAATGATGGTCTATCCTATATTAAGCGTGAAACTAGAAACTTATGACCTAGAAAATGAAAGAATTTTCTATATGCATGCCTGCCTTGTTAAACTTTGACTATGCTGTTATATCAACATGATTTCATTAGATTTGGGCCAGATATCCGGCCAAACCGGATATCCGGCAATTTTCGATATCCGGCCGGATACTTGTTATTGAAACTATTTGAACCTCGTAAAAGTTTCGAACTATGACGTCAGAAAAAAATAACAATTAACCAATGGTTAATTGTTAATTTATTCTGACGTCATAGTCAGACACTTTTACTGGGTTCAACTATTTAGTTTCCGGATATCCGGCTGATTTCTTATGCCGGATATCCGGTAATTTGCCGGATATCAAACGTTGGCCAGATATCCGGCCAGATATTGAATACCCGACATTATATAATAGCCGGATATCTGGTATCCAGTCCAAAAAGTATCCGGACCAACCCTATTATATTATTACACTCTGATCTGTGTTGAGCGTTGTAAACCTTCAAAGTTGTAAGTCACCACACTGCCCCTAAGTTTACCAGGTTGTGCTGTGCTTTAGATAATATTCCAGGTGATTTTATAATTTAAATGCACAGGAAATAATATTACTAAAATCCGATTTCATATTGAAAGTTTGTAAATATTTGTAAACAAGGATGACAACATCCATAAAAGTAGGACAAACGAACATTAACACTTGTATAGTGTCAGAACTGAATAATCAGAATATAAATGTAAAGAGTTGAAGCATATACGTCCAAGGGGGGGGTAATTAGGCGATTACCCCCCCCCCCCCAAACGAATTTGGGGTTGCCGTAGGACTAGGCACCCCCAAATTTTTTTTCATTTTACCCCCCCCCCCATTTAAAATTTACCCCTACCCTGGCACCCCCAATCATTTAGGAGGGGGTATTTACCCCCCCCCCCCAAACAATTTTGGGGGGGTAAATACCACCCCCCCCCCCAAAATAGAAAATATCTAACAAAAAAATTTTTGCGCGCTTTGCGCGCATTTTTAATACTAAATTTTTGATAAAATTTAAATTACCCCCCCAAAAATTTTACCCTCCCCAAAATAAAAAGCTTGGACGCCCCTGAGTTGAAGCATAATTGTAACTAAATTTGTTGAAAAACTGATTGATACAGGATAATATTATGGACATACTATACCCTAGTAATCTCAAAACGTGTAAGTAAGCAATTAACATTTTTTTTGGCTTATTTAAATGTGCCATTGTGCCATTTTTGTGGTAAATTACTGATAAGCCATAAAAAATACTAATTGCTTACTTATATCAGCATTCTACAACAATTTGGTCTTACTTGTGAGATAAAAGAGGGTGGAGTAAATAAATACTCAGTCATTTACAGTAAAAGTGGCTTATATAAGTTGAAGTGAAGAAAAAGAAGGAGGAGTAATAATTAATCCCTTCCTTCCTGTAAGCAGTTTATGAAAAAAAGAGAAGATTTGGCTGATATAAGCCAAATAAGCAACAAATGTGATTGATTGCTTATAAGTAATTTATCCAAAAATTGCATGATTTGGTATATAAGCCAAATAAGCATTTATTGTGATTGATTGCTCGTAAGTAATTTATCAACAAATTGGATGATTTGGTATATAAGCCAAATAAGCATTTATTGTGATTGATTGCCTATAAGTAATCTATCAAAAAATTGTATGATTTGGTATATAAGCCAAATAAGCCAAAATTTTCATTGATTGCTTATAAGTAATCTATAAAAAAATTGCATGATTTGGTATATAAGCCAAATAAGCCAAAACTTTCATTGATTGCTTATAAGTAATTCATCAAAAAATTGCATGATTTGGTATATAAGCCAAATAAGCATTTATTGTGATTGATTACTTATAAGTAATATATCAAAAAATTGTATGATTTGGTATATAAGCCAAATAAGCATTTATTGTGATTGATTGCTTGTAAGTGATTTATGAAAAAATAGCATGATTTGGTATATAAGCCAAATAAGCATTTATTGTAATTGATTGCTTGTAAGTAATTTTTCAAAAAATTGCATGATTAGGTATATCAGCCAAATAAGCACTAAGTGTGATTGATTGCTTATAAGTAATCTATCAAAAAATAGCATGATTTGGTATACAAGCCAAATAAAGATTTATTGTGATTGATTGCTTATAAGTAATCTATCAATAAATTGCATGATTTGGTATACAAGCCAAATAAGCATTTATTGTGATTGACTGCTTGTAAGTCATTTATGAAAAAATAGCATGATTTGGTATATAAGCCAAATAAGCCAAAATTTTCATTGATTGCTTATAAGTAATTTATGAAAAAATAGCATGATTTGGTATATAAGCCAAATAAGCAATCATTTTCATTGATTGCTTATAAGTAATTTATGAAAAAATAGCATGATTTGGTATATAAGCCAAATAAGCAATCATTTTCATTGATTGCTTGTAAGTAATCTATCAAAAAATTGCATGATTTGGTATATAAGCCAAATAAGCCAAAACTTTCATTGATTGCTTATAAGTAATTTATCAAAAAATAGCATGATTTGGTATATAAGACAAATAAGCATATATTGTGATTGATTACTCATAAGTAATATATCGAAAAATTGGATGATTTGGAATATAAGCCAAATAAGCATTTATTGTGATTGATTACTTATAAGTAATTTATCAAAAAATTGCATGATTTGGTATATAAGCCAAATAAGCAATCATTTTCATTGATTGCTTGTAAGTAACTTATCAAAAACTTGTATGATTTAGTATATAAGCCAAATAAGCCAAAACTTTCATTGATTGCTTATAAGTAATCCATCAAAAAATAGCATGATTTGGTATATAAGCCAAATAAGACAAAACTTTAATTGATTGCTTATAAGTAATTCATCAAAAAATAGCATGATTTGGTATATAAGCCAAATATGACAAAACTTTAATTGATTGCTTATAAGTAATTCATCAAAAAATAGCATGATTTGGTATATAAGCCAAATAAGCCAAAACTTTCATTGATTGCTTATAAGTAATTTATGAAAAAATAGCATGATTTGGTATATAAGCCAAATAAGCAATCATTTTCATTGATTGCTTATAAGTAATTTATGAAAAAATAGCATGATTTGGTATATAAGCCAAATAAGCAATCATTTTCATTGATTGCTTATAAGTAATTTATGAAAAAATAGCATGATTTGGTATATAAGCCAAATAAGCAATCATTTTCATTGATTGCTTGTAAGTAATCTATCAAAAAATTGCATGATTTGGTATATAAGCCAAATAAGCCAAAACTTTCATTGATTGCTTATAAGTAATTTATCAAAAAATAGCATGATTTGGTATATAAGCCAAATAAGCAATCATTTTCATTGATTGCTTATAAGTAATTTATGAAAAAATAGCATGATTTGGTATATAAGCCAAATAAGCAATCATTTTCATTGATTGCTTGTAAGTAATCTATCAAAAAATTGCATGATTTGGTATATAAGCCAAATAAGCCAAAACTTTCATTGATTGCTTATAAGTAATTTATCAAAAAATAGCATGATTTGGTATATAAGACAAATAAGCATATATTGTGATTGATTACTCATAAGTAATATATCGAAAAATTGGATGATTTGGAATATAAGCCAAATAAGCATTTATTGTGATTGATTACTTATAAGTAATTTATCAAAAAATTGCATGATTTGGTATATAAGCCAAATAAGCAATCATTTTCATTGATTGCTTGTAAGTAACTTATCAAAAACTTGTATGATTTAGTATATAAGCCAAATAAGCCAAAACTTTCATTGATTGCTTATAAGTAATCCATCAAAAAATAGCATGATTTGGTATATAAGCCAAATAAGACAAAACTTTAATTGATTGCTTATAAGTAATTCATCAAAAAATAGCATGATTTGGTATATAAGCCAAATAAGCCAAAACTTTCAATGATTGCTTATAAGTAATTTATCAAAAAATAGCATGATTTGGTATATAAGACAAATAAGCATATATTGTGATTAATTACTCATAAGTAATATATCAAAAAATTGGATGATTTGGTATATAAGCCAAATTAGCTTTTATTGTGATTGATTGCTTATAAGGAATTTATAAAAAAAATTGGATGATTTGGTATATAAGCCAAATTAGCTTTTATTGTGATTGATTGCTTATAAGGAATTTATAAAAAAAAATAGCATGATTTGGTATATAAGCCAAATAAGCAAAATCTTTCATCGATTCCTTATATTTTATCTGTTGCATATCCCCTCTTTGTCTAATTACAATATGAACCCGCCCTATTATACATCATATATTTATGTTTTTTTTTATTTAGATTTTAAAAATTATATTGATTTTTAAAATATTAATTTTTTGTTTGTTTTTTTATTTTAAAAAATTAATCAAATGATTTTCATTTTAAACTGTTCTAAGAAGAAAACCTCCTTAAAAAGGTTAATGTGATAATAAATGTAGGATGTCTAAGTCCCCAATTACTTAATTTGACGAATAGGAATAAAATGTAGACTAAATCATACCACAATAAAAATTAAATTGAGAGTAATCAATTTGCCAGGTATTTTTACAATATTTGATTAATACAACTTTGAATATTTGAATTTAGCTTAAGATTAAGGTTGTTTAGGGAAATTACTATGTTTAAAATCTATTTATTATGAGATTGATTATCTAGTAGTAGTAAATCTAATTTGTATCAAGATTGTATTATTCAATTATCACACTGATTATAACCAGCTTTCTGGAAAATATAAAATGTACAATCATAAAATTAAAGGCATGGGCTTAAAGGAAGCCTGCAAGAAATACCACAAGTTAACTGCTGAAAGACTGCAACAAGTAGACCCAATACCCCAAATTTAAAGCCTTCAGCTTCAATAACCAAAAAGTTTATGGCATTTTATAATGACATTTTATGTGCAATTAAAATTTTGAAAGATTGTCATTGCTCATGTTGGAAATTTTGAAATTTAACTACGTGGCCTAAAAACAAAATTATAAGCTTATTTTTGTCATAAATTTAGGTTGCAAGTAACTAATTAAATTTTTACAAAAAAATACCCATTTTTATAGTCAAATCATTTTAAAAAATTAAGTTTAACTTGCGTTGTACTGAGAGTACGTTGTATTTCCAGCCAATCAGAAGGCTGAATCAGCTCAACAGAGCTGAGCTTGCATTAGTTTAATTTGTGTTTGCTATGATTTTTTGTTTACAAATGTAATTTAAACCAATTTTTAATATGGAATGTGGTGTTTTTATTGTAAAAATGTAATCAGTATCCGGCTTACCGGTTATCTAAGTTTCTGACAAAGATAAGGTTTTAATATAGTGTCTAGGCAATGTAATTAAATATTTTTTTCTATTATGGGCAATGGAAATCTTTCAAAAGTACGTAAAATGACATTTGAAATGCCTAGAACTTTTTGTTATTGAAGCTGAAGGCTGTAAATTTGGGGTATTGAGTTTTACTTGTGGCAGTCTTTTAACAGTTAAAGCATGGTATTACTTGCAGGCTTCCTTTAATCTTATGGTTGTACTTTTTTATATCCATAGCAAAACTGGATATCAAACAATGCCTTACATAATTATTCAGGATAGCTGAGAGCAGGTTCCAATCAACAGGATATTTGTTGGTTCCAAAGCAATACTTCATATGTATTACACTAATCCTCCCCCTTTTTTCTCTTCCTCTCTCTTTCTCTCTCTCTCAAAACACTCCTAAAGGCAAAAGTGTTGTCACCAAAATATTTATATTTTTTCTGTTAGAGATAAATATGGTAAAATTCTATGTTTTCTAGGCTTAAAAAGAATGCCTTATCCACATAATTTGTTTTTAAAAATTGTACAATAGGGCGGGTTTGATTTTCCCCTTTTTTCTTTTTCACAAATTTTTGTTGGCCAAGCTTTAAATATGTAAAAATCAGTTTTACTCAAACAGCATTTTTCACGCAGCTACTCAAAATTTGGTGTTTTGGTATAAAAGCTTAAAATCATAACTTTATTGTTTTTTTTTAACCCTTACAGATCTGGCCCCAATTCCCACCTTATAAGATTGGAAGCAGGGGTCTAAGAGCCCCCCCCCCCCCTCTATCTCAGCTCCTGTTACAGATAATGTAAATTTTTTTTCTGGTGGTTCATGTGTTTTTTTTAGAGAAAATTCCTAGTCATAACGGTCAGACCGCTCCTTAGCCGCATTTTAGCGGCCAGCCACAAAATATTAAAACAGCTGTAGAGCGGCCAATTTTAATGCTAGGTTAACCAAATTTTAGGATGAACTTTTATTTGTCATAACAAAAAAAAACACCATTTTCAGCGGTTACGGCAGTAAAACGGCAGTTGGCAGTTGTCCAATTAAAGGGACTGTGAACGAGAAAATTTTTCATCAGATTATCAAACCTTAACATCATCTCATTAATATAATTTCAAATATAGGGCAAAACTGTCTTTCATTTCCTTAAAAAACAGCTTTTTTTTTGCCGATTTTTACTAAGTCCAAGATTACTATATAAATGTGCAGTTAATTGTCTTTTTTCCATATATAGCTACAACTAAACTTTTTGACATAGTTCTGTATTTTTCCTAACGGTTAAGCTGACTTTTAACATGATCCTTGCTTTGAACCAATGTATAGTTACTTAGAAATTGATAAAATAAGCAATATTTTTTATTGAAAACCAAATGCAAAGCTAGAAACAGGTTTTTAATTAGTATTCAAGTAACTTTAGATGGCCCATCTCTTTAATTACAAATTTGTAAATAATAAAGGTGCAATATTTCTTTATAAATAGTCTGATAAAAGTGTAAACTAATTCTCCAAAGTGGGTTATATACTGTCCAAAACACTAGAAAAGGATATTATTATTTTAAATAACCTTTGAGATTTAACCCTTTTTAGACAGTGAGGTATTTTTTTGTCAATAATACGAATTTAAAATAGATCTTTATTACCTAATTACTACGTTATTAAAAAACTAATTGGTAATTTTATGTCATAAAATAAATCCTTAACAGTAAGTAAATTGTTTCAACTATATATGACAAGTTAAATATCCCTACAAACATTATAAGAAACAAAAACTTTCAGATTTTACCTTTTTTTCCTTTTTCACTCCCAAAATACCATAAAATCAAGGCATTATTTCTGGATATTTTTGTTAATAGGACAATTTTAGTTGATCCGTGTAGTGAAATGTACTTAGAAAATGTTAAGATTTGATAATCAGATGAGAAATTTTTACGTTCACACTCCCTTTAATATTTTTATCTGTTTATGATCACAATAATAGACTACATACAAAAATTAGCTGGTCTAGAGCTGTTTTAAATTTCAGCAACTGGCAGCTTAAAAACTGCAAAAATACAGGTAGTAAATAGAAAATCAATCAATGAGTGGTCAAACGGTCATGACCTTACTATTCACAGAAGTTCATTGTTTCTCAAGGATTTACCAAAAAAAATTATAGGTTTCTAGCTGTAACAGAAGCCACAAAATTCATGTCATATGTCTATAGTATAAGACGGACAACAAATTGGTCATGAAATGGGTCAGGGAGCGGTCAAACGGTCAAATGGTCTTAACACCACTTTACTCAGATGTTCATTGATATCTAAGTATTCACCAAAAAAATTTAGGTCTCTACCTTATACACAAAATTTATAATATAGAAATGAAGATTTATTTAGAATTTTTATAATTTTGGTGCCACCTAACCAACTTTGACCGGACACCACGGCCGACACAGACCAGATATCCTTATAAGATCAACTGAACCTAGTAATAGTGTCTAACTTTTTATCTTTGTGATGAAAACAAAAATCGAAGAATGAGAGGGGAGGTGGGAAAGGAAACCCCTAAACAGAGATGGATTTTTGTTAAGTCACAAAGATAAAAAGTTAGACACTATTACTAGGTTCAGATCAACTCCTTCCGACGTATAATTATCAAACTTAAAAAGTCATGAAGTCACAGCTTTCTATCTTACCTACAAAAAAAATGACATTAAAAAAACTAGAGGGGGGTAGGGGGCTTTTGGAGCCCCCCCTCTCAATCTGTAAGGGTTAAGCCACAATAATGGCAAACTTATCAAAATGATTGTAAATTTAACCACAAATGTGAATATCTAGAAAAAACTAAATAAAATAAAATCTAAAAGGATACAATGCAACTTTTTTTCTCCAACTATATAAATTTTTAGTTTTTCTTTTGAAATTTAGACTTCACTATCTATATATTGAAGTCATAGGCGTCCAAGGGGGGCAGGGAATGGGGCAAATACCCCCCCCAAACGAATTTGGGGGTGCCATAGGCACCCCCAAAATTTTTTTCATTTTACCCCCCCCATTTAAAATTTACCCCTACCCTGGGGGTGCCGTAGGCACCCCCAACCATTTAGGAGGGGGTATTTACCCCCACCAAACCATTTTGGGGGGGTAAATACCCCCCCCAAAATAGAAAATCTCTAACAAAAAAAATTTTTGCGCGCTTCGCGCGCATTTTTAATACTAAACTTTTTATAAAATTTAAATTACCCCCCTCCAAAATTTTCCCCGGGGTAAATTTTGGGGGGGGTAAACAAATTTTACCCCTGCCAACAGATTTCAGGGGGGGTAATTACCCCCCCAAGCAAATTTTACCCCTGGGGTAAAAATTTGGGGGGGGGGAAAAAAAATTTGCGGCGCGCTTCGCGCGCCATTTTTCCCCCCCCAAAACTGAATTACCCCCCCCTTAAAAAAATTTTACCCCCCCCAAAATAAAAAGCTTGGACGCCCCTGATTGAAGTAACCGCAATTGTGGCTTAACACATAGCACATCTGCTTGTCGACGTGGAGGTGATAGGTTCAAATCTCAGACTGACCTGGCGTCATAACTATAGAAATTAAAAATGGTGACTACTGCTGCTCTGTCAGGTGCTAGACATGAATAGTATGAGCAGGGGGAATGCCCTGGCCCATAAACAGGTGCAGCAACTTACTACTATGCCCAAATAGGACTTCTCAGACAAAGGTCGTGCAATTAAAGGGTTGGTTGTTTTACTTAACCTAATATCCTTGGGTGTTAGAGTATTGCATCACATTACACATGGATGATGCTCTATATTCTCTAAAGGATCCCTTAAATCGAAGAGGAATCCCGCCCTTACGAGATAATGGTAATGGTAATCTATCTATGTATTGAAGTAACAATTCATATATTTGTTTCTTTGTATATAAAAGTAACAGGATAAGACAATGAATGATGAATATATGTACATAACCAATGATGGCACAAAAAATTACCCCTTCTGTAGATTAAATTTAGTGGTTAAAATGTTTCATACTTTTATTAAAAGTCCCAAAAGTTAATTGTTAAACCACTGAATGAGAAAATGTCATTATAAAACTTTAGGACCAGTGTAATTAACAGCCCAATGTCCGCTCCCTCCTGATAAAATTAAATGATACTGTCTTGCAAGATTCTTGGTTGAGTCATTTGCTGTCAGGGTTATCATTGTTTTAGCCTTCGAGGCCAGCCTCGCTAATGTTGCTACATCCTGATGTCGTACTTAGTTAAGGATAAGTACCCAAAGTAGGGAATGAGTACCTAAAGTCTATAACTACACTGTCCTAAGATAGAGGAGACAATGGGCTAAATATTACACTGGTCCCAAAAGTATTATAATAACATTATCTCATCCGTTGGTTTAACAACTTTGGGGACTTTTTGTAGGAATATTACTTATAAGCAATCTTTATAAATTATTGCTTGTTTGGCTTATATATCAAATGATACTTTTTCTTTAATTCTTCTGAAATGAGCAACTTTTACTATAAATGTCTGAAGATAGGTCAGACAATATTGTTGTAGAATGCTGACACAAGTAAGCATTTTATATTTATATGGCTGATCAATTATTTACCTAAAAATGGCACAATTGGGTGAACAATTTACTTTTTCATGTGTAAAATGGGGGGGAGAGATTGCTAGGGAAAGATTTTACATAGATCAATTATAGCGCAAAAATAATTTGGTTGCCTTTTACTTTAAAATATATTTTTTTTCTAAAGACTAAAAAAAGTTCCTTATATATCCCACTACCGCCGTAATGGTGCGTCCTAGGTGGATGCTACTAATAACAACTTTTGTTGGGCTTTAAAAGTTCAAGGAAAAAGTATTTTCATGTCATGTCCGAAAAATGACGCCCAAGTCCACTTTTAGGAGTTAAAAATATTTGAATTTTTTTTCGCCACAGAAAAACGCCATTTCCACCATAACGGCGCGTCCTAGGCAAATGCCATATAAGTCAATTATGGTCCGGGCTGACAAGTTCTAAAATATTGTATTACTTTAAGAAGGCCGTAAAACGACTACTTTTATGAGTTTTGCCTCAACAAAAATCTTTTTTTTGCAATATCTGATCATACACGTATATATAAATATTTGTAAACATTTAATGGTATGAGAGGTTGTGCAGCAAATAGATTAGAGGGCGGGACAGTACGTTTCGGTCAGATTATAGTCAACCAGCGCTGTTTAGTTTGGTTTTCGGTCAGTGCGGTACAGTACATTATGGACAGCCAGCGCTTGGTTTAGTTTAGTTTTGTTTGTGGAGGTAGAAAGTTTGTTGAAAGTGTGAATTGAATACAATGTTAATTAATTAATGTGAGATATCAAATAATAATTAATATATATAATCTTTATGTAAACTGTGCATGATATTAAAGATAAATAATCAATGAAATAAAAATTAATTATTTATCTTTTTTTATGTAAAGTTTATAAATGCGCACTTATTTCAAACAAAGTAAATTCTTAGTGAGATACAAAATATAATCCAGAAATTTCGGCCCTCTCTGGGAATTGTCTTTCATCATAGCTGAAATAAATTTTTGTAAAGGTAATTCTTATCTTATGTATCATGTATTTACAACTATTATCTATATATATTGTTTATCTAAAGGAAAAATTGTCTGTAATGCGATTCTATGCGTAATTCAGTATGACCGAAAACCGGTTCTAATTCAGCGGACATTAATCGGTTTCGAAGCGTCTCTAGTCCTAAAAGTGTAGTTATGTCTTTAAACAGTATCATGCTTATTTAGTTCTGACACTCTACAATTGTTCAGTACAGAGCGTTGATTTTCATCCTTGTTTTTCTGATATTTATCAGGGATCTAAAGGGATAAGACAATGACCGATAAATTGATGTACATCTACATTGATAATACACCAAATTAAAACTTACAACTAGATTACAATTAGAGGTTAACACGTTTGGACACTTAACTTAATCAACCAACTAATCAAAATTCATTAAAGTCCCCAAAGTTGTTAAGCCAATGAATAAGATAACTTTATTATAAAACTTTGGGGACTAGTGAAATAAACAGCCCAATGACCCCTCCCTCCTTGGATATTTCTACTCTCATTTTCTTTCTGTCCAATTTTATTATTGGCAGAATTAAGTTCATAACATTTTTCGTCAATTGTTCCATCCCTGTTTGTTTATATATACCAAGGGAGGGAGGGAAATTGCAATGTGTATAAATAAGGTAGGGGTTTTGTATGACTAGTAAAATACTGTTCAGTATGGCTTCAAAACCGATTAATATTCGCTGGATTAAAACTAGTTATAAGTCAGACTGAGAAATCATTTAATATATCGTATAATATAAGTTTTTCTATGCATTATTTCTATAATATTTTTACTCTTACAATTGTACATTTTTAATTCCACGGGAAGCTGTTTAGTGTTTTTAATACGATGCTATAAATAACTATTTCAGTGTGGCTACGAATGTAATTTTTCCCTCTTGATTTAATAGGTTTTGAGTCACACTGAAAAAAATGTATTATATTGTAAACAATTATCAAAAACATAAACTTACTTGCGCGATAACTGTTTACAATATGCGCAATTACAATTATAAAACAGGACCCCTTTTGTAGATTAAAATAATTGGTGTAAAAGTTTGGACACTGCCTTTTTGTAGACACACCAAACCCAGGGATGTAGGGATCATTGAGCATTAAATTACATTTTATCCAAGGAGGGAGGGTACATTGGACTGTATTTTCAAAGGTACCCAAAGTTTTATTCACATCTGCGCCTAAATTTAGTATAAAAAACTTTGGGTACTTTTATTTAATTTTGATTGGTTGGTTCCAGACAAGTATTGTCCAATCAATAATTTTAATTTACAATAGGGGTAATTTTATTTTCAGTGTGGCTTTGAAACCGATTAATATCCGCGGGATTAGAACCGGTTCAAAGCCATACTGGAAAAATGTGTAATGTATTCTAGACAATTTTATATGAATATTAAAATGAAAAAAACATAATATCAATCCCAAATTTGTAAGCCCAGGACTTCGGCCCCTCAGGGTTAACAAAACTGTAATTAATCTTTTAATTTTTAAATTTACTATCCGCGGAATGCTGTCTATAATACGATGCAATAGATAACTATTATCATCATTGGGGATGTATTTCAATTAAAAATTAATATTTTTTATCCCAATTAAAATTGGCGCTTTCACTCAGGGTACCTTGTTGAGCACTAAAACTCTGAAACCTTTAAAAAATTTAAAGAACAACTCTAACATGCCTAAATTAACGAAAAGGTATTGACAGACATACAGACATAAAAAGATGGACAGTCACAGACCGACAAACTGACGGACAGACAGACGGACATATACTTTTAAGAATATTTTGAGTGTTAATTTAAATATGCATTAAATTAAATTAAAATAGGCACGTCAGAATTTTTCTATCAATTTCAAAATTTGTATGGTGATTCTTATGGTAGATAGGTAGACTTTAGAAATCGTAAGAACTCTATGAATGTTACCTGAATGACCGTACGTCCATTCTAAACAGCAAATTTTTGTGTTATATAATTATTTGATTGATCTGATTTTTGGAATACTGATTCCTAGGACAACAAAGTACAATTTTGTAAGAGTAGCATCTATAAAAATGTAAGTATGTCCTTAAACATTATTCTGTATTTAAGCAGTTTTTCAACAAATTTACTTAAAATTTTGTTTCAACTTTTAAACATTTATATTCTGATTAATTAGTTCTGACACTCTAAAAGTGTTAATGTTCATTTATCACACCTTTTCAGAGCTTCGCTTTTATGGATGTTGTCATCCTTGTTTACCTATTTTGACCCCACCCTTTTAAATTTTTTTTATGAGCAAATCATTTTGTTATTCAAATTTACTTTTTAAAATTAGTCAATGGGTAAATGTTTGGCTTTATTTCCTAAAACGTTTTTATGATGCATTTGTTTGAGCAAATAAGGAGGGAGGTGCCATTGGACCGTAAATTACACTTGTACCCAAAGTTTTATAACCAGTTCAACTTGGTGAATTGATATAGGGTAGGGCTTTACATTATATGATTCAATATTTATATTAATTTATTTGGAACGCTGTTGATAATACGATGCAATAAATAACTATTCCAGTATGGCATCGTATACTTTTAATTTCTGCTGGTTCTGAGCCATACTTATAAAATAATGTGTATTGTCGTTTTATAGACAACCTTCAAAAGATATTTAATTATAAAGTAAAAACATTTTACTTGTTTTGATAGCCTAAGCCTTCGGACCTTAAAGCCAACTAAACTGGAATTAATCTCATAATATTTTTTTTATTTTAATATCCCTAAAAAGTTGGTATTAACACGATATGTTTTATTTTAACTGGATTAAAAGGATCATTTAGATATATACCCAGGGAAGAAGGGAACATTTTATAAAAAAAACTTTGGATAATTTTAGAGATTTTGAATTTTGAATTTTTGGTTTCTAACTAGTTGTGCCCAAACTTCAATCAATGAAATTAAAAATTTAAATCCACAATAGGGGTAACTTTATTTATCACCATTATCTAATCCCTTAGTTGTGCCTGATTATAGGTAAAAGCATTCCCCATACTCAAACTATTTTGTCGCGCCACTGACCTAACCCAACTTAACCTAGCTAATGTAACCTATCAAAATCTAATATAACAAGGATGACAATATTTATAAAAGCAAAGCACTAAAATGGTAGGACAAACGGACATTAACACTTGTATAGGGTCAAAACTGGATTATCAGAAAATATATGTATAAATTTGTTGAAAAAATGCTTGATACAGGATAATGTTTATAGACATACTTACGTTTTTAGGACTTCATTATAGTTACTTCGCTTATTATATTGTACTTTATTTTACTATTGTCCCAGGAATCAATATACAAAAACCAAATCAATCGGATAATTAGATCACATAAAAATTTGTTGTTAAAAAAGTAAAAAAATCAACTTGTTTAAAATGAACGTACGGACGTTCTGGTAATGATTACAGAGTTGCTGCGCTTTCTAAATCGTACCTAACTATTACAGGAATCCCCATCCAAAGTTTGAAATCGATAGGACAATTCTCACATGCCCCAATTAACAAAAAAGCTATCCATATAAGACCATACCCAAATTTTATTATCGCAGAAATCTAAAGGGATAAGACAATGGGATATTGATTGATGTACAATGTACATCCCCAATGATGGTAAACAAAATTACCCCTTCTATAGATTACGATTAGGGGTGAACGTTTGGACACTATCCATACAATGTAGAACGATGTCTGTTTGTTTGTAACGAAGGATCTCGCTAACCGCTGAACCGATCGAGTTCTCCTTAACAGAGTAGCTTCTCATAGTTCCCGGGAAGGTTTATAACTATTTTCTTGAGGGGTGGGACACCTAGGGGATTGGGGCAAAGCCACTTGTAGTTAATAAACCAACCAATCAAAATTCAATAAAAGTCCTCAAAAAATATGAACGTTATCATAAAACTTTCGGGACTAGTGTAATAAACAGCACAATTGGTCAGCTTAATAACTTATATCGAATTTTGATTGCTTGGTTCAAAAATAGCTGAGCCTGTGTCAAAACTTTTTGACCAATGATTTATTTATTTCCTTTCGTAAATGGGAAAATTGTCATCAATTTATCGTCTATTGTCTTACTCCTTAAGATTCCTGGTAAAAAAATCTAGGTTGAAGTAAAAACAAGAAAAAACATACATAAATGCTTAAAAAAAACATTAACGCTTCACTTGAAGTACCTTGTTGAGCACTGAAACTAGGCAAGGTTAGATTAGGTTGTATAAAGAGGAGGGGAGGTTGGGGGGGGGGGGGGCTGTATTACTTTAAATGTTTTAGAAGATGTGTATCTTTGAGCAAAAACAACGAAGAAGGTGCCATTGGACTGTAAATTACTGGCACCCAAAGTTTTATAACAACTTTATCTGAAGTTCTATTTTAAGATCTATTTTAAGTTACCTCTCTGTGTCCTCCTTGTAATATAATTGAATTATCAGGAACTAGCAGAAAATGAGGGGGGACAATGGGCTGTTTATTACACTAGTCTGCAAAGTTTTAAGATAACGTTTTCTTATTCGCTGGCTAAACAACTTTGGGGACTTTTATTGGATTTTGAATAGGTAGGTTATTAATTACTAGCGGCTTCGCCCCTAGCCTCTAGGGGCTTTGCCCCAAGAGGTGATTTAAAAAAATTATGTCGAAATTCGTAAAAGGACAAGGGAAATCTTCAGCAAATATTTTTAAAAATGGGGTTCAGTGTTTACCGAGATCTTAAGGGACAGACGGACAGACAGACAGACGGGCAGACAGGCAGACATCAAGCTACTTTGTATTATAGATAGTAGTGGTTAAACCAACCATTCAAAATTCAAGTCCCCAAAGTTGTTAAGCCAACGATAAAGAAAACGTTATTATAAAACTTTGGGAACTAGCAGAGAGAGAGGGGGACAAAGTGCTGTTTACTACACTAGTCCCAAAAGTTTTACGACAATGTTTTCTTATTCGCTGGCTTAACAACTTTGGGGACTTTTATTGGATTTTGAATGATTAGGTTGTTAAGTATGCCAGTGGTTAAACCAACCAATCAAAATTAAAATTTCAGTAAAATTCCCCAAAGTTGTTAAGCCAACGAAAGAGAAAACGTTATTATAAGACTTTGGGAACTAGCAGAGAGAGAGAGAGAGAGAGGACATTTTGCTGTTTATTACACTAGTACCCTAAGATTAAAATAGCGTTTTCTTGTGCGATGGCTTAACAACTTTGGGGACTACAGAAGGGGTAAATTTGTGTGTCATCATTGGGAATGTACATCAATTTATCAGTCATTGTCTATAGATCGCTATAATTTAATATAACTTCGGTATTTTGATTTATTGGTTCAAAACAAGCAGAATCTTAAATTTTTTTGGCCCATAATTTAATTTCTCGTATTCATTCAAATCCGTTGGATAGGAATCGGTTCTAATCCATACAAAAAAAAACTATGTCTAGCATCGTATTGTATCCAGCTTTCAACATAATATATAAAAAATGTATTATCATAAGATTAAAACCAGTTTTTTAGACAGTGCCTTCAGCACCTCGGGGATAAAAAAAAACTGGTTTTAATCTTATAATTGTTTACTGTTTATGCTATATCCGCGGAAAGCTGTTTATAATACTATGCGATAAATAACTATTAATTTTTTTGTATTGTAATTGGATATTTTCATAATTTTATACTTCATTTTCTAATTCCTTAAGATTCTTGGTAAAAATGAAATTTAGTTTAAAGTAAAAACAAGAATCATGTAGAATCCATGAGAGCGATGCTATAAAAAATACTGGTGTTTTTCTCAGTATATTGTTGATCTCTGAAATAATAATTTATTATAATAAGTTATTTATCGAATCATATTATAGACAGATTTCCGAGTATAGAGAAATGTTACATTAAAATTATTGTTTCAAAGTACCCAAAGTTTTTAAACCATCAAACACAACATAGTGGACCAGTGTAATTTACAGTCAAAAGTCCCCTCCCCTTATATCATTCAATAATTAATATTCAATATTTCTTTCTGTTTTAAAATTAAAGCTTTGTATAAAAAAAAGGAGAGAGGGGACATTGGACTGGAAATTATACTTGTCCCAAAAACAAATCTGTTGTTTGTTGTTAAACAAGGATGACAACATCCATAAAAGCGAAGCACTGAAACGGTAGGACAAACGGACATTAACACTTGTATAGTAAAGGGTGAGCAAAAAAAAATGCGTACCTTTTTGAAATTGAAATTGCGCGGCTTGTGTTAATAGTAGAAAAACGTTATGCATACCATTAGAACCGCTATAAAGTCTATTTTTTGGAAATATAAGAACGATTCCTCTGCTACGTTTAGTTGGGGAGCTACGTGTTAAAATGTCCCAACTGGCTTAAAACTTGACTTGCGAGTAAATCATTAAAGATTAAAGTAAAGGGTATGCAAATAAAAATACGTACATTTTTAAAAATTCTAGTTGCTCAGCTTGTGTTAATAGTAGAAAAACGTTATGCATACCATTAGAACCGCTATGAAGTCTATTTTTTGGAAATATAAAAACGATTCCTGTGCTACGTATAATTTATGAGCTATGTGGTAGAATGTCCCCACTGAATTAAAACTTGACTTGCGAGTAAATCATTAAAGATGAAATTTTTCCACTTTTCTCACATTTATCAATACAGCTCCTAAATTAAAAATAGCACAAAAATCGTACTCATATTTCCAAAAAATAGAGCTTATGACGGTTCTAATGATATACATAGCATTTTTCTACTATTCACACAAGCCGAGCAGTTTGAATTTTAAAAATGTATGCATTTTTGCACACATTTTTTTTTATCTTTAATGATTTACTCTCAAGTCAAGTTTTAAGTCAGTTGGGACATTCTTCTACGTAGCTCCTAAACTATAAGTTGCACAGTAATGGTTCTTATATTTCCAAAAAATAGACTTCATAGCGGTTCTAACGATATGCACAACGTTTTTCTACTATTAACACAAGCCGCGCAATCTCAACTTTAAAAAGGTACATATTTTTTTGTATGCTTTAATCTTTAATGATTTACTCGCAAGTGTAGTTTTAAGCCAGTTGGGACATTTTACCACATAGCTCCTAAACTATACGTAGCACAGGAATCGTTTTTATATTTCCAAAAAATAGACTTCCTAACGGTTCTAACGATATGCGTAACATTTTTCTACTATTAACACAAGCCGCGCAATTTCAATTTTAAAAAGGTACGCATTTTTTTTTGCTCACCCTTTATCTGAACTGAAAAATCGGAACATAAATGTATAAATGTATAAATGTCGAATCAAAATTGTAGGTAAATTTGTTGAAAAACTGCTTAAAAACAGGATAATGTTTATGGACATACTTACATTTTTGGACTTGATTATAGAGTTGCTTCGCTTATAATATTGTTCTTTGTTGTCCCAGGAATCAATATACCAAAAATCAGATCAAACGGATAATTAAAACACTTGAAAATTTGTTGTTAAAAAAGTAGAAAAATCAACATATTTAAAATGGACGTACGGACATTCTAGTAATGATTATAGAGTTGCTACGCTTTCTAAATCGTACCCAACTACTACAGGAATCATCATGCAAAGTTTGAAATCGATAGGACAATTCTAACATGCCTAAATTAACGAATAAAAGCTATCTATCCCGGACGGACGGACGTACGGACGGACGGACCGACCCTAATTATAGAAAAGCTTCGCTTTTAAAAACTAGTATGTTTCTTTTTGGGTTGTACAAACCAACAGTGTCTTAACCTTTCTACTAAAAAAGTGTAACCTAGAAAAAAGATTTATTGTAATTAAGGTGCTTACATAAATTTAACGTCCATTGTCTTATCTCCTTAGATTCCTGGTAAGATCAAATATTTAGTCTATAATGAAAAGAGGGATAGTTCAATCCATTAAAGGTAGGGAGGGGACCATGGGTTGTTTTATACACTAGTCCCCATAGTTTTATAATAATTTTTTTCTATTCGTTTGCCTAACAACTTTGGGGATTGGTTGATTCATTAAGTTGAGTGTCCAAAAGTTTCAACCACTAATTGTAATGGAAGATTTTTGTTTTATCATCGGGGATGTACATTAATTTCTCGGCCTATATGTTATCCCTTTAGATCCCTGCATTAAAGCCTGTGGTGGGCCTTCACGTCTGCATATTGTCATTTTAAAAAAAAAATATTTTTGCAAATTAGTATAAGACCATACATATTTGAATAGAATTTTGTTTGATGAAGGTAAATATAAATTGGAAGATTAAGTAATAAACTGTGGTTCTGAATATTCTATCATTTTGACAAAGGTGATGATGTACTATCCTATCACATAAAGTAGTAGCGTTTTTTGTCTATCCTGAAAGATCTTGCTAACCACTGAACCGATATTAGTCTCCTTTACAGTGAAGCTTCTTATAGGACCTGGGAAGGTTTTAAACTATTTTTGGGAAGGGTATCTTCACCCCCCCCCCCCAAACAAAAAATATTTTTTACTCTTTTGAAACTCAAATTCAAAATAGGCTGAGGTTGACTTTTCCCCCTCCTACCCCTAGATGCTTCTAGGGGTGTAGCCGCTAGTTAATTATCATAAAGAAAGACAAAATAACCCTTTCCTTTGTTATATATTTCAAATACTAACATTTAAAAAATAAGCAAACAAGAATAGTCATTTCATAAGAATCGCAGCAATAAAAAGTAGACTTTCTTAATCAAGAATAATAAGATCATAGGTTGGGCAACAATAACAATTCAACCTTTTTATATCTTTATATTTATTTAATAAGAAGCGAAACAATAACAATCTACACCTTCTTAAACAAGAATGATTAGATTATAAGTAGGGCAACAATAACAAGCATAGCTTCTTTAAGAAGAATATTAACCCTAATCAATTTTATATAGATAGCTGATTACTTTGTAGTAGCGAAGCTACTCTATAATTTGAAATGCCCGTCCTTCCGTCCGTCTGTCTGTTTGGCCGTCCGTCCGTCCGTCCGTCTATCAGTATTTCTGTCTGTCAGAGAAAAAGTGGGAAAACATGAATTTCTCGGCTCCTATGACAGATAGAAGGCTGAAACTTTATGACGAAATTCCTATCGCTAAGGAACATAATTAACTTTCACACATCCATGGCGGTTGGACTGCTTTTTAGCAGGTTTTAGGCTATTTTTGTTGTTTTCACCAAAACTTTGGTGTTCATAATCTGATTTTTAAATTTTTTTTTGTTATAGATATCTAAATTAAATTTCCTGCTGTTTAATGAAACATCTATGAAGGTTGGACTGCCTTTTAGCAGGTTTTTGGCTATATTTATATTTTTACAGATTTTCCCATATCTTTGGTGATTATGGTCCAATTTTCAAAATTTTTGTAGATAAAAATATCAATTAATTTTCCAGTTGTTTTAAAAAACATCCATAGTGATTGGACTGCATTTGAGCAGGTTTTTGGCTATTTTTATATTTTTACATATTTCCTAATATCTTTGGTGTTTTTGGTCCAATTTTCAAACTTTTTTAAGATGACAGTATCATAATAATTTTTCCAATTGTTCTGAGCATCCAGTATGTAATTTACTTTGAGCATTTGTATGTCAGTCATCATACAAAATAAAAAAAGGTTTTGTGTTTATTTTCTCCAATTAATTAAATCTATTCTTGATTTTAAAGAATACTCTTTCTTTCTACTTGTAGGTATTCCCATCCACAATTTTTGTGCTTTGCTACTTATGGATATTGTCATCCTTGTTAAATTTTTTACTTGCACTTCTGTATTTCTTCTTGTAAGTCTGTATGTAAATCCCATATGTCTGGACTAGCTAAATGTCCATATGTTCATATGTTTATCTGTATGTCTGAAAATCTGTCTGCATGTCTGTATGTCAGACTGTTGTCAGTCTGTCTGTCTGTCTATATGTCCAACCATCTCTCTGTCCATCTGTCTATTTGTTACTCTATCCATTTTTCTGTCTGTCTATCTATCTGTCTTGAAGTCTTTCTAAATGTCCATCTGTTTGCTTATCCATCTGTCTGTCCATCTATCTATTTGTCCATCTGTCTGTCCATCTATCTATTTGTATTTGAACTGTTTTTCTGTCTGTCTGTTAGTCTTCTGTCAAGATTAATTATATTTATGTAGTGCAACAATAACAATTTACAACTTTGTAAACAAAGATAACTATATCAATAAGCAGCACAAAAAAACATTGTATACTTTTCAAACAAGAATAATTATTTTATAGGTAGTACAAAATAACATTCTAAACTTTCTTTAACAAGAATGATTATTTTATAGATAGCGCAGCAATACCAAGGTATACAATAAGTAGCACAAAATAACATTCTATACTTTCTTAACCCTTACAGATCGATCTCGGGCCCCAATTCCCACCTTAATAGATCGGGGGGGGGGTCATATTGACCCCCCCCTCTATCTCGGCTTCTGTTACAGATAATGACGTAAAATTTTTTTCTGGTGGTTCATGTGTATTTTTAGAGAAAATTACTTTTTCTAGTCATAGCGGTCAGGCCGCTCATTAGCCGCTTTTTAGCGGCCAGCCGCTAAATTTTAAAACAGCTGTAGAGCGGCCAATTTTGCAGCTAGGATGATCAAATTTTAGGAAGAACTTTTTTTTTTCATAACAAAAAAATTACTTTTTCTGATCATCGCCGAAAAACGGCAAATAACGGAAACCGTTATTTTCGGCGGTTACGGCGGTAAAACGGCGGTTGGCGGCGCCAATTAATATTTTTATCTGTTTATTGTTGCTTAAGAATTTACCAAAAAAATTTATAGGTCTCTAGCTGTAATAGAAGCCACGATATTCATGATATATGTCTGTAGTAAAAGCCGGACAAAAATCGGTCATAAAGTCGGTCAGGGTGCGGTCAAACGGTCATAACACCATTTTTCTCATAAGGTCATTGATATCTTAGTATTCACCAAAAAAAATTTAGGTTTCAAAAGTCATAATGTAGAAATTAAGATTTATTTAGAATTTTTTTAAAATTTTGGTGCTACCCAACCGACTTTGACCGGACACCATGACCGACACAGACCAGATATCCTAATAAAATCAACTCTTGCCGACGCATAATTACTAAACTTAAAAAGTCATGAAGTCACAGCTCTCCATCTTACCTACAAAAAAAATGACATTGAAAAAACTAGAGGGGGGGGTCAATATGACCCCCCCCCCGATCTGTAAGGGTTAAACAAGAACAATTATTTTATAAGTAGTGCAGCAATACCAAGCTATACCTCCCAATACAAGAATAATTATAATATAAGTAGGGCAACATAACAAGCATACCTTCTTAAACAAGAATATTAACCCTAATAAATTGGGGGTTTTACTATCTGTTTTACTATCTGTTTGACAGTCTATCTAAATGTCTGTTAATATGTTTGTCTATATTTACATCTGTCTGTTTGACTGTCTGTCCATCTGTCTGTTTATCTTTCTGTGAAAGGAAAATAAATATTTTTTTTAATGTTTAGAAAAAAAGGCATCAAGTTTTCAACTCCACCAATTTAAAATATTTTTTCAATGCTCTCATGTCATTTTGTCTGGTCTTTAGGACATCTCAAAATTTGTCTGTCTGTCTGTTTGTTTGTTAGTTTGTTCATTATGTTTATTAGGGTGGGTTCATATTGGCAATTTATCTGACACTAAAGCAGGAACTTACACTTAATTTATATAACTACAATACACCTCTGGATGAATTTGATTCATCTTAAGTTTAAAAACTGTTGGTTACCACACATTCAATTGTATAGCTATTTGTGAATTGTCATAAGCTCTAGTTTTTGGATATGTAAGAACTATTCCTGAGCTAAGTTTAGTATAGGAGCTACATGGTAAAATGTTCCACCTTACTCAAAACTTTTCAACTTTTTTCTCATATTTTCAATGTAGCTCCTAAACTACAAATAGCTGAAAAACTGGTATTCAAGGCACAACAATAATCAAAATGTTTTAAAGTTTTCCTATAAAAGTTTTACCCTAAATTAAAATACCTTTCTTGAAATTTATTCAGGTTTATTAACAAACAGGCATTGGAATATTATTTGTTTCTATATTTGATGTATTTTATTAGTATTTATTGTTATTAAATGTTGATAAAAATTCTTGAATATTTAATTGGAAATTGTTAAGAAATATTTTTATGTAATCCTATTTAGTACATTTGAATATATTTTGTTTGTCTGTAATTATTTTTCATTAGATTACTTCAGTGAAGAACATAAACTTATCACCTGAAAAAATAATAGGGGGCATTTAGAATCACTTTAAAAACAGATTGTTGTTTTTTTTAATTCAGTCTGTTGTTAGAGTGGTTTTGCTGGAACTCCTATAGACTTCATTTAATCAGAAACATCAAATTAATTTGTATCAACTTGAATAAATTTTCATCAGAGTCTTTTGTATTATAAATAAATATATAAAATAATTTTAAAAAATGTTTGAGCAAGTTTATGTGAGGTTTTAGTAGCTCAAAAGAAAGGTAAGTAAACCTAAGATAGCTGGTGTTCAAGCACATATTTAACAGTAAAAAGGTTGAATTAAAGAAAGCATAAAATAAATAAATGGATGATTTAAGTAAGCAATCAACCCCAAAAATGGCTTATTTAAGTAAGGATTTTGCAACCAAAATGGATGATTTAAGTAAGTAATCAACCCCAAAATTGGCTTTATTAAGTAAGGATTTTGCAACAAAAATGGATGATTTAAGTAAGTAATCAACCCCAAAAATGGCTTATTTAAGTAAGATTTTTGCAGCAAAAATGGAGGATTTAAGTAAGCAATCAACCCCAAAAATGGCTTGTTTAAGTAAGGATTTTGTAGCAAAAATGGAAGATATAAGTAGGAAATTAATCACAAAAATGGCTTGTTTAAGTAAGGATTTTGTAGCAATAATGGAAGATATAAGTAGGACATTAATCACAAAAATGGCTTGTTTAAGTAAGGATTTTGTAGCAAAAATGGATGATTTAAGTAAGCAATCAACCCCAAAAATGGCTTACTTAAATCATCCATTTTGGTTGCAAAATCCTTACTTAAATAAGCCATTTTTGGGGTTGATTGCTTACTTAAATCATCAATTTTTGCTACAAAATCCTTACTTAATTAAGCCATTTTTGGGGTTGATTACTTACTTAAATCATCCATTTTGGTTGCAAAATCCTTACTTAAATAAGCCATTTTTGGGGTTGATTGCTTACTTAAATCATCCATTTTTGCTACAAAATCCTTACTTAAATAAGCCATTTTTGGGGTTGATTACTTACTTAAATCATCCCTTTTGGTTGCAAAATCCTTACTTAAATAAGCCATTTTTGGGGTTGATTGCTTACTTAAATCATCCATTTTGGTTGCAAAAACCTTACTTAAATAAGCCATTTTTGGGGTTAATTACTTACTTAAATCATCCATTTTTGTTTCAAAAACCTTACTTAAATAAGCCATTTTTGGGGTTGATTGCTTACTTAAATCATCCATTTTTGCTACAAAATCCTTACTTAAATAAGCCATTTTTGGGGTTGATTACTTACTTAAATCATCCATTTTGGTTGCAAAATCCTTACTTAAATAAGTAATCAACCCCAAAATTGGCTTATTTAAGTAAGAATTTTGCAACAAAAATGGATGATTTAAGTAAGTAATCAACCCCAACAATGGCTTACTTAAGTAAGGGTTTTGCAGCAAAAATGGAGGATTTAAGTAAGCAATCAACCCCAAAAATGGCTTGTTTAAGTAAGGATTTTGTAGCAAAAATGGAAGATATAAGTAGGACATTAATCACAAAAATTGCTTGTTTAAGTAAGGATTTTGTAGCAAAAATGGAAGATATAAGTAGGACATTAATCACAAAAATGGCTTGTTTAAGTAAGCAATCAACTACAAATATAGCCTAAATAGCTGAGAAGGGATTAAATTTTGAGGAAAAATAATCCGGATTAAAATCTTAATCTGTAAGACATTTACCTCAAAAGCGTCCGATTTGGCTGATTCTTATCAGCCACCCTTATTTTTGGGGTTTTTTAGGGGTTTATAGGGCAATAATAGTTCTTCAAGTAAGCAATTAACCTACGAAAATGGCTCGTTAGTCCGACATGTCCGATTTAAGTAAGCCACTTTTGTTGTAAAGTGCGGACTTTCCCGATGTGAGCACGTCCTACTTAAATCTGACAAAAATGCTTATATAAGCACAAAAAAAGGTAAATTGCTGAGACAGAGATTACTAGGGATAATAATAATATACCAAAAATCAAACCAATCGGATAATTATTTAGATCACATAAAAATTTGTTGTTAAAAAAGTAGAAAAATCAACATGTTTAAAATGGACGTACGGACATTTTGGTAATGATTATAGAGTTGCTACGCTTTCTAAATCGTACCTAAGTACTACAGGAATCACCATGCAAAATTTGAGATCGATAAGACAATTCTAACGTGCCTAAATTACCGAAAAAAGCTATCCGTTTCGGATGGACGGACGTACGGACCGACCCTAATCATAGAAAAGCTTCGCTTTTAAAAAAGAATTAATCAGTTAAGGCTATGTACAACTTTTTGCCTAACATTGAATCAGACATATGTCAAAACCATACATCTGACTTGACCACTGGCTTTGCTAATAATATGCAAAGATAAGTATTCTCAAAATTAATTTTAAAACTGTTGACCATTTGTTGAAAGGTGATATTGAGGACATTTTGGTAATATTTTTTAATCGATGCACAAACATAAGTTCGACTGTAAATGTATGTAAGCAGAGGCGTAACTACCTATAAGGCAAAATTAGAGGGTTAGATTAACCCCCTAGGGTCCACCCCAATTCACCCAAGTACAACTCTTTTGAAGATAGTGGACAAAATAATGCCACGGTCGTAGCGGTTATGCGTCTTGCGTCAGGTTGGAAGGGATACGCAAATTTTAGACCCCAGATTGGGCGATTTGAGAAAAATGTATCATAATATTATAGCGAATTAGATAATCTAGCAAGCATCGCTTTTATCTTATAGAGAAAAATAGTAAATCAAATAGCGAAAACTGACGTCTGAAAATTGCCTCACCCATCCATTATGACCCAAGACGCATGACCGTTACGATCGTGGCATTTTAAACCCAATCCTTTTAAAAGGAGTAAACTCCTCTGACAGTTGTGAGGGGTGTCAGTAAGATTCGCACACTCATGTGGCAAAACCTTATGCGCTTGACTGTATGTAAGTGCAACCCTAAAAGATTCCTTTTATTCCAATGAAAACAAAGAAAAAATAGAGAAAGTAAGGTATGTCTGTGAGAAGTATTATTTTCAAAAATATCAAATATATTTTTTAAAATACTATCTAAAGAGATGAGTAAATACAAATGAAATACAAGATTTAGGAAAAAGCTGTATCTAATAGTATAAGCCAAGAAACTTCATTTTAAAACACAATCTTTTTCTGTTAGTAACACTGTTTTTATTCATTCCTCTTTTCAATTTTAATTCATAAGTTCCCTCACTAATTTCTTTATATTAACTAAGTAGCAAAGCTAATATACAAGTTATCATTTCCTTATAAAAAAGTTGCTTCTATTAATAACAATCGACTTGTACTGAAACAAAATATTTAAAATGCAAGCTACCTGTACTTGTTAGTTGTTATGTCTGTAATTATAATGAGTTTTGATGTAATAGTTAATGAATTATGATTTACAATTCTTTTCTGTCTGGAAAACTTACTTTTCCATTGTTTTCAAGAACAACATATTGTTTTTCCTTTCTTCAGGAATCAAAGTCCAAGCTTTTTTTTAATTTGGGGGAGTTAAGAATTAAAAATGAATAATTTTGGGGGTGCCTACGGTGCCTTTTATCCCCCAGGACTATTTTAAAGAGATCCATCGCTTCCAACATTGATTCTTGTTGTCCCAGGAATCATTATTCCTAAAATAATTTGCATAGGATTTTCTACAATGTTAAAGTTTGAAATCGTTAGGACAGTTCTGACATGTCTATATTTACTGTCCGTTACTTACGTTTGTAACAGACGTGCGGACGGTCAGACCCTAGTTATAGAATAGCTTTGAATGAAACAAGGATGACAACATTCATAAGTAGCGAAGCATAAACAATTATTTAAGAATTTAGATATTAGTTGACAAAAGCATGCATATTAGGAAAAAATCATGAAACCTTTTCAACATTTGTTAATTTCTTAATATTTATTTATATTTCAGTACTATGACTAACAGACTGACGGTCAAAGTAAATTACATACTGGATGCTCAGAACAACGGGAAATTTAATTTTGATATTTTTAACTCTAAAAATTAAAAAAAAAACGGACCATAAACACCAAAGATATGAAGAAAAATGTGAAAAATATAAAAATAGCCAAAAACCTGCAAAAAGGCAGTCTGACCGCCATTGATGTGTTCTTGAAACGAAAGGAAATTTAATTTTGATATCTATAACTGAAAAACTTTGGAAATTGGGCCATAAACACCAAAGGTATGGAGAAAAATGTGAAAAATTGAAAAATAGCCTAAAACCTGCTTAAAGGCAGTCTGACCGTCATAGTTGTTTTTCTTGAAACGACAGGAAATTCAATTTTGATTCTATAGATGAAAAAATTTTGGAAATCGGTCCATAAACACCAAAGATATGGAGAAAAATGTGAAAAATACAAAAGTAGCCTAAAACCTGCTAAAAAGCGGTCCTATCGACATTGATGTTTTATAGTTAATTGTGCTCCTTAATAATGGGAATGTTGTCAAAAAATTTCAGCCTTTTATCTTTTATAGGAGCCGAGAAAATCACGTTTCCCCCAAACTAAGACGGACATACGGACAGACGGACATTTCAAATTATAGAGTAGCTTCGCTACTAAAAAACAAGAACACGTATATATTAAAATAATAATAGTTATTGGGTCTTGTGTAAGTAATTCTCTATTAATATCTCTGATATGCAAGATACCTCTAGGGGTTAGGGAAGTAACCGCAAGATTTTAATAAAAATTGAATATCAAAACACCTTTATTTTACACTATGTACAAACAAGAAATGAGTCATCATCTAAACAAAATAAAATGACACAAAAAACTTTACATAAGACACTTATGTAAATGGACATAATCTTTAAATCTTTTAAAAAACAAGGATGACAACATTCATTTAAGCGAAGCTCTAAAACGGTAGGACAAACAAACATGAACACTTATAGAGTGTCAAAACTGAATAAGCAGAATATAAATGTATAAAAGTCGAAATAAAATTGTAAGTAAATTTGTTGAAAGCTGCTTAAATACAGAATAATGTTTATGGACATGCTTACATTTTTAAGAGTTGATTATAGAGATGCTTCGGTTATGACAATCAGTTATAAGCGAATCAATATTCCAAAAATCAGATCAATCGGATAAATATATCACATAAAAATTTGTTAAAAAGTAAAAAATATAAATGTTTAAATTGGATATACAGACATTCTGGTAACTATAATAGAGTTGCTTCGTTTTGTAAATCATATTTAACTATTAAAGAAATCACCATATAAAGTTTGAAATCGATAGGACAATTATAACATGCCAAAGTTGACGAAAAAAGCTGTTGCAGACGGACATACGGACCAACCCAGATTATAGGAAAGCTTCGTTTTAAAATTTGCATAAACATATATTTAATAAATCAAAATATGCAATCAGCAGTGCAATTTTGTTTTATAGACACGTGTAATGGGACATATTTGTCATGTTTCACTTATCTAAACAAAGGGTAGGATTTTATTCTTTGAACAAAGTAGATAATTTTGATTGGATTTTGACGACACACTGTAATATACATATCTTTAATGACCATTAAAAAACAAGGATGACAACATCCATAAAAGCGAAGCACTGAAACGGTAGGACAAACGGACATTAACACTTGTATAGTATCTGAACTGAAAAATCGGAACATAAATGTATAAATGTCGAATCAAAATTGTAGGTAATTTTGTTGAAAAACTGCTTAAAAACAGGATAATGTTTATGGACATACTTACATTTTTGGACTTGATTATAGAGTTGCTTCGCTTATAATATTGTTCTTTGTTGTCCCAGGAATCAATATACCAAAAATCAGATCAAACGGACAATTAAAACACTTGAAAATCTGTTGTTAAAAAAGTAGAAAAATCAACATGTTTAAAATGGACGTACGGACATTCTGGTAATGATTATAGAGTTGCTACGCTTTTTAAATCGTACCCAACTACTACAGGAATCATCATGCAAAGTTTGAAATCGATAGGACAATTCTAACATGCCTAAATTAACGAATAAAAGCTATCTATCTCGGACGGACGGACGTACGGACGGACGGACGGACGTACGGACGGACGGACGGACCGACCCTAATTATAGAAAAGCTTCGCTTTTAAAAATAAATATCAAAATTAAAATTTATGACAAATCCTATAGAGGCACAGCCATTAGTTTAATATTAGGGTTTGAAAGGTGGGTTTTGTTATAGACGTTCAAGGGTGGATGGAAACAAAGTAGTATTAAAAACCCTAATTTTACACGTTTACTTTTCTCAAACATTTGAAACACCTCATTTCCCCCTCTCAAAATAAAAAAGCTTGAGCGTCCCTAGTGGGATGTTTTGCAGGGAGTAAGGGAGGGGGCAATGGATCAAATATTCAATTTTTAGGAATCTCAGACTTTGGGTACTGGCTTAAAGGGAATGTGCAGGAATTTAGCAGTTTCTGACTGAGTTTAGGTACTAGCGCATGAAATGCCGTTACTCGTTGTATTTGTTTTGAAAATAGCAGACGGGGAGAAGGAAGGTGGGAGGTGGGGGTAAGAGAAATAACTACTCATTGTGTTAGTTTTGAATGTAGCAGGTGGGGAGAAAGGAGAAGGGAGGTAGGGGCAAGGGAAATAAACAGAATGAAAAGGGGCAGTCATATTCTTGCCCAGCCAGCTAGCAGCTGGCCGGGTCCAATAATCTTGTAACCTTAAAATCACACCATAAAAAATCAATATATTTCATCAAAAACAAGTTGTGATTTCACTTTACATGACGCTATGGAAATCTTTTATTCAATTAACAATCCCTTTAAAATTTCCTCATAATTTATTGGATTAATCTGGATTTAATGGCTTTTCTTTGATAACACTTAAATTGAATTAATTGCCCATTGTTCCCTTCCCTTACTCCCTGGATGTTTTGTCTGTTATCTGGACAATGGTATGCACGTCCAATGGTATGCATGTATTACATAATTGTGTTGATTTGTGTTCGCGATATTGCAGGAAAAAACGGACTGTCCCTAATTAGAAATTTAAAAAATAGAATTTTGTTACCTTTTAGGATTGAACTAAATGAAAATTTGAGATATGTATAATATCTTGACACTGTAATATATATTAGATCATATGCCTCGCCTCTAGCCTCTAGAGGATGACGGGGAGTTTCAAAAATAGCTTCAAACCATCTCAGGATCTATATAAAGCCTCCCTTAAAAGAAGAACTCAAATAGTTCCGCAGTTATTGAAATCTTAAGCTTCAAAAGAAACCTGACTACCTTATATAATAGGAATGATTATACCAATTCAAGTACTACTAAATTACAGAATTGAAAAGATGAAAAATAGTTTGATGTCTGTCTATTATTCGGAAGCAAAAGAGATTCATGAAAACATGGCTATTTGTTTTCAATAAGCGTTCCGTTACGTACAAACTGACATACCTACACTAAATATAGAAAATATTTGGTGTCACTATACTAGTCCCCAAAGTTTTATAATAACATTTTCTTATTCTTTGGCTTGATATCTTTGGGGAATTTTATTGAATTTTTATTGGTTGGTTCATTAAGTTTAGCGTCCTAACGTTTCAACCAACCTTTGTAATCTACAGAAGGGGTAATTTTGTGTCATTAGGGATGTAGATCAATTTATAGGTCATTGTCTTATCCCTTTAGATCCCTGTGTGCAAAACATGTATGTTAGAATAAACACGGCTCATAATAATCAAAAAGATTTATTTGAATATGCCAATCTAAACATTTATTTTGCAACTATCTGCAAGTTACACAATCATAATTTCCTTGTGATTTAGTCAGCGTAAATATTAAAGTAAAAGAATAGAGGGGGCATGTAACCCTGTCCAGATTTTGTATTGGGTCTTTGAAATCACATAATAACGGTCTTAACCATAATAAGGGTCCCTATCACTTGGTCAGGTATTTGTCTGTATTACACAACATCTAACTTATACATTTCTTGCATAAAGAGTGATATGAACGGACGTGATCAGATTGGTGATAGGTTTGAGCAGGGCTCGGCAACCATCTGCAATCCACATGGAAATCAACCCCTTACAATTTTTTAAACAAGCTAAAAGTCTAAACCTGACCCAAAAATGGCACTCACTTTTTAAAAAAAATAAAGTATCCAAACTGGTTTAAATTTGGGGCTTAGTCGCGGAAAACGCGGGGCTGCTGAGCACCGAGTTTGCTTATTGGTGATAAAATATTTGTTAAAAGTACATTGATTATATTTGAAATATTCCTCTGCTTAGGTATTAAACATCTTATTATCCTTGTAGCTAAATAATCTGAAGTATTTAGAATGATCTTCTAAATTCCAATTTAAAGAAAATTTGTGTGTGTTTGATAAAATAAAAATATTAAAACCGGACGAAGAGGCGAAAATACAAGAAAAGCATTTTTAATATTTTTATTTAAGTTGATGTGTCTATTTATGTGCTGAATTATTTTGTTTGCTTCTCATATAAACAACCAGATGTCTCTAAATACCTGAATGAGATATCTATTTGAAATACTTGAAATTCAGAGCATCTGTGCTGTGTGTCAGGGAAGAAGGGGACGTTTGGCTGTTTATTAAACTAGTCCCCAAAATTTTTTAATAGTGTTTTTTTATTTGTTGGCTTAACAACCTTGGGGACTATAACTAAATTTTGTTTGGTTTGGTTCATTTAGTTGAGTGTCCAATTGTTTAAACCACTAATTGTAAGCTACCGTAGGGGTATTTTTGTGTATCATCATTGGGGATGTACATCAAATTATCGTCCATTGTCTTATCCCTGTAGATCCCTGGCTGTGTGTACACTGTACACGTCTCAATAAAGTATTCAAGCAAAGATTCGCCAGACTAAAGATCAAACTTCAAATATATTGGTTCAGTTTTATTGAACTTTCATCCAGCGACACGTGTATTCATACATTAAAGTAAATTAATAGAGGGGGCGTAGCCGGACAAAGTGTCTCAAGAATCAGCCATGTTACGTCAAATAAATGAGGGAGATTAGAGGAGAAGTGGGAAATACAACCACTAAAAAAGAAATGGATAATCCCTCATGGCTGATTTTTGAGACACTTTGTCACGTTACGAGGGGCCGGAACTATATATAACTCTGTCCACAGGTCGAGGATCAGCTAATAGCGTCAGAAATATGAACAAAGCCGAAAAACAGGAAGCAATTTGCTAGCAGACAAAAAGAATCTCAGCTCCTTGGGATAGGTAGTTGTCTGGATTATATATCTTAAACTTGTTTAATTATTTTTTATTCAACAAGACATCATAATCTACAGAAAAATTTGAGTCTAGGTTAAACTAAATGGTTTGTAGTTCTTAATGTTGTTTGGTCTGACACATGAAGTAGACAGTAAGAGTAGTAAAAATGCCATATCCATAAAAAAGACCCAATTTTTTACTCAAAGCTAAAAAAATAAACAGTTTTCTTATTAGCATGTAAACAAAATAGAATGACACTTAGACACTGTCTAAGATTCTAAATCTACATATATTCTAAATATTGTAAAACAGAATAGTTTTGATAATAAATATCACATATACATAGCTTCTTTCTAAGTTTATAAATCTAGTATCTAAATATTGTAAATAAAATAGTTTTGAGAATACATATCCCTGACACACAGACACCTAATAAGATTATAAATCTATATTCTAAATATTGTAAAACAGAATAGTTTTGAGAATAAATATCACATATATAAAGCTTCTTTCAAAGTTTATAAATCTAGTATCTAAATATTGTAAAATAAAATAGTTTTGAGAATACATATCCCTGACACACAGACACCTAATAAGATTATAATTCTATATTCTAAATATTGTAAAACAGAATAGTTTTGAGAATAAATATCACATATATAAAGCTTCTTTCAAAGTTTATAATTCTAGTATCTAAATATTGTAAAATAAAATAGTTTTGAGAATACATATCCCTGACACACAGACACCTAATAAGATTATAAATCTATATTCTAAATATTGTAAAATAAAATAGTTTTGAGAATACATATCCCTGACACACAGACACTTCCTAAGATTATAAATCTATATTCTAAATATTGTAAATAATAGTTTTGAGAATACATATCCCTGACACTCAGACACTTCCTAAGATTATAAATCTATATTCTAAATATTGCAAAATAAAATAGTTTTGAGAATACATATCCCTGACACTCAGACACTTCCTAAGATTATAAATCTATATTCTAAATATTGTAAATAATAGTTTTGAGAATACATATCCCTGACACTCAGACACTTCCTAAGATTATAAATCTATATTCTAAATATTGCAAAATAAAATAGTTTTGAGAATACATATCCCTGACACTCAGACACTTCCTAAGATTATAAATCTATATTCTAAATATTGTAAATAAAATAGTTTTGAGAATACATATCCCTGACACTCAGACACTTCCTAAGATTATAAATCTATATTCTAAATATTGTAAATAATAGTTTTGAGAATACATATCCCTGACACTCAGACACTTCCTAAGATTATAAATCTATATTCTAAATATTGCAAAATAAAATAGTTTTGAGAATACATATCCCTGACACTCAGACACTTCCTAAGATTATAAATCTATATTCTAAATATTGTAAATAATAGTTTTGAGAATACATATCCCTGACACTCAGACACTTCCTAAGATTATAAATCTATATTCTAAATATTGCAAAATAAAATAGTTTTGAGAATACATATCCCTGACACTCAGACACTTCCTAAGATTATAAATCTATATTCTAAATATTGTAAATAAAATAGTTTTGAGAATACATATCCCTGACACTCAGACACTTCCTAAGATTATAAATCTATATTCTAAATATTGTAAATAATAGTTTTGAGAATACATATCCCTGACACTCAGACACTTCCTAAGATTATAAATCTATATTCTAAATATTGCAAAATAAAATAGTTTTGAGAATACATATCCCTGACACTCAGACACTTCCTAAGATTATAAATCTATATTCTAAATATTGTAAATAATAGTTTTGAGAATACATATCCCTGACACTCAGACACTTCCTAAGATTATAAATCTATATTCTAAATATTGCAAAATAAAATAGTTTTGAGAATACATATCCCTGACACTCAGACACTTCCTAAGATTATAAATCTATATTCTAAATATTGTAAATAAAATAGTTTTGAAAATACATATCCCTAACACACAGCTACTTCCTAAGTTTATAAATCTATATTCTAAATATTGTAAATAAAATAGTTTTGAGAATACATATCCCTGACACTCAGACACTTCCTAAGATTATAAATCTATATTCTAAATATTGCAAAATAAAATAGTTTTGAGAATACATATCCCAGACACTCAGACACTTCCTAAGATTATAAATCTATATTCTAAATATTGTAAATAATAGTTTTGAGAATACATATCCCTGACACTCAGACACTTCCTAAGATTATAAATCTATATTCTAAATATTGCAAAATAAAATAGTTTTGAGAATACATATCCCTGACACTCAGACACTTCCTAAGATTATAAATCTATATTCTAAATATTGTAAATAATAGTTTTGAGAATACATATCCCTGACACTCAGACACTTCCTAAGATTATAAAACTATATTCTAAATATTGCAAAATAAAATAGTTTTGAGAATACATATCCCTGACACTCAGACACTTCCTAAGATTATAAATCTATATTCTAAATATTGTAAATAATAGTTTTGAGAATACATATCCCTGACACTCAGACACTTCCTAAGATTATAAATCTATATTCTAAATATTGCAAAATAAAATAGTTTTGAGAATACATATCCCTGACACTCAGACACTTCCTAAGATTATAAATCTATATTCTAAATATTGTAAATAAAATAGTTTTGAGAATACATATCCCTGACACTCAGACACTTCCTAAGATTATAAATCTATATTCTAAATATTGTAAATAATAGTTTTGAGAATACATATCCCTGACACTCAGACACTTCCTAAGATTATAAATCTATATTCTAAATATTGCAAAATAAAATAGTTTTGAGAATACATATCCCTGACACTCAGACACTTCCTAAGATTATAAATCTATATTCTAAATATTGTAAATAATAGTTTTGAGAATACATATCCCTGACACTCAGACACTTCCTAAGATTATAAATCTATATTCTAAATATTGCAAAATAAAATAGTTTTGAGAATACATATCCCTGACACTCAGACACTTCCTAAGATTATAAATCTATATTCTAAATATTGTAAATAAAATAGTTTTGAGAATACATATCCCTGACACTCAGACACTTCCTAAGATTATAAATCTATATTCTAAATATTGTAAATAATAGTTTTGAGAATACATATCCCTGACACTCAGACACTTCCTAAGATTATAAATCTATATTCTAAATATTGCAAAATAAAATAGTTTTGAGAATACATATCCCTGACACTCAGACACTTCCTAAGATTATAAATCTATATTCTAAATATTGTAAATAATAGTTTTGAGAATACATATCCCTGACACTCAGACACTTCCTAAGATTATAAATCTATATTCTAAATATTGCAAAATAAAATAGTTTTGAGAATACATATCCCTGACACTCAGACACTTCCTAAGATTATAAATCTATATTCTAAATATTGTAAATAATAGTTTTGAGAATACATATCCCTGACACTCAGACACTTCCTAAGATTATAAATCTATATTCTAAATATTGCAAAATAAAATAGTTTTGAGAATACATATCCCTGACACTCAGACACTTCCTAAGATTATAAATCTATATTCTAAATATTGTAAATAAAATAGTTTTGAGAATACATATCCCTGACACTCAGACACTTCCTAAGATTATAAATCTATATTCTAAATATTGTAAATAATAGTTTTGAGAATACATATCCCTGACACTCAGACACTTCCTAAGATTATAAATCTATATTCTAAATATTGCAAAATAAAATAGTTTTGAGAATACATATCCCTGACACTCAGACACTTCCTAAGATTATAAATCTATATTCTAAATATTGTAAATAAAATAGTTTTGAGAATACATATCCCTGACACTCAGACACTTCCTAAGATTATAAATCTATATTCTAAATATTGTAAATAATAGTTTTGAGAATACATATCCCTGACACTCAGACACTTCCTAAGATTATAAATCTATATTCTAAATATTGCAAAATAAAATAGTTTTGAGAATACATATCCCTGACACTCAGACACTTCCTAAGATTATAAATCTATATTCTAAATATTGTAAATAAAATAGTTTTGAGAATACATATCCCTAACACACAGCTACTTCCTAAGTTTATAAATCTATATTCTAAATATTGCAAAATAAAATAGTTTTGAGAATACATATCCCTGACACTCAGACACTTCCTAAGATTATAAATCTATATTCTAAATATTGTAAATAAAATAGTTTTGAGAATACATATCCCTGACACACAGCTACTTCCTAAGATTCTGAATCTATATTCTAAATATTGTAAATAAAATAGTTTTGAGAATACATATCCCTGACACTCAGACACTTCCTAAGATTATAAATCTATATTCTAAATATTGTAAAATAAAATAGTTTTGAGAATACATTTCCTTGACATAGAGACACTTCTTAAGATTCTGAATCTATATTCTAAATATTGTAAAATTAAATAGTTTTGAGAATACATATCCCTGACACACAGCTACTTCCTAAGATTATAAATCTATATTCTAAATATTGTAAAATTAAATAGTTTTGAGAATACATATCCCTGACACTCAGACACTTCCTAAGATTATAAATCTATATTCTAAATATTGTAAAATAAAATAGTTTTGAGAATACATATCCCTGACACTCAGACACTTCCTAAGATTATAAATCTATATTCTAAATATTGTAAATAAAATAGTTTTGAGAATACATATCCCTGACACACAGCTACTTCCTGAGTTTATAAATATATATTCTAAATATTGTAAATAAAATAGTTTTGAGAATACATATCCCTGACACAGAGCTACTTCCTAAGATTATAAATCTAGTATCTAAATATTGTAAAATAAAATAGCTTTGAGAATACATATCCCTGACACACAGCTACTTCCTAAGTTTATAAATATAGTATCTAAATATTGTAAATAAAATAGTTTTGAGAATACATATCCCTGACACAGAGCTACTTCCTAAGATTATAAATCTATATTCTAAATATTGTAAATAAAATAGTTTTGAGAATACATATCCCTGACACACAGCTACTTCCTAAGATTATAAATCTATATTCTAAATATTGTAAATAAAATAGCTTTGAGAATACATATCCCTGACACACAGCTACTTCCTAAGATTATAAATCTATATTCTAAATATTGTAAATAAAATAGTTTTGAGAATACATATCCCTGACACAGAGCTACTTCCTAAGATTATAAATCTATATTCTAAATATTGTAAATAAAATAGTTTTGAGAATACATATCCCTGACACTCAGACACTTCCTAAGATTCTGAATCTATATTCTAAATATTGTAAAATAAAATAGTTTTGAGAATACATATCCCTGACACAGAGCTACTTCCTAAGATTATAAATCTATATTCTAAATATTGTAAATAAAATAGTTTTGAGAATACATATCCCTGACACACACACACTTCCTAAGTTTATAAATATATATTCTAAATATTGTAAATTAAAATAGTTTTGAGAATACATATCCCTGACACAGAGCTACTTCCTAAGATTATAAATCTAGTATCTAAATATTGTAAATAAAATAGTTTTGAGAATACATATCCCTGACACACAGCTACTTCCTAAGTTTATAAATATAGTATCTAAATATTGTAAATAAAATAGTTTTGAGAATACATATCCCTGACACACAGCTACTTCCTAAGTTTATAAATATAGTATCTAAATATTGTAAATAAAATAGTTTTGAGAATACATATCCCTGACACACAGCTACTTCCTAAGATTATAAATCTATATTCTAAATATTGTAAATAAAATAGTTTTGAGAATACATATCCCTGACACAGAGCTACTTCCTAAGATTATAAATCTATATTCTAAATATTGTAAATAATAGTTTTGAAATTACATATCCCTGACACACAGCTACTTCCTAAGATTATAAATCTATATTCTAAATATTGTAAAATAAAATAGTTTTGAGAATACATATCCCTGACACACAGCTACTTCCTAAGATTATAAATCTATATTCTAAATATTGTAAATAAAATAGTTTTGAGAATACATATCCCTGACACAGAGCTACTTCCTAAGATTATAAATCTATATTCTAAATATTGTAAATAATAGTTTTGAGAATACATATCCCTGACACACAGCTACTTCCTAAGATTATAAATCTATATTCTAAATATTGTAAAATAAAATAGTTTTGAGAATACATATCCCTGACATAGAGACACTTTCTAAGATTCTGAATCTATATTCTAAATATTGAAAAACAAAAGGATAAATCTAGGTAAAAGTATCTCTTTTCTTTCAATCTTTTCTACAAAAACTTTTTTTTTCTTTTATATAGTTTTTCTTGTTTTTTTGCAATGGTTTTCATTTTACTTCAAACTAAATTTTTATTAGCTCATTGCTTAGATTTAAAAATATAGTAAATATAGAAATTTAGTAATGAATATCCTATAATTTAAAACAGTGAATAAAATTTTATAGTTTTGTCAACAACATTTTAATTGAACATGAATTTGATTCAGGCTATATTGAAAGTACAGGTTATGCAGAAGTAAAAACATTCATTTATTAATTTTTAATTGATTTCTATACCAATATTATAAGGTTACTAGATAACTATTAACTTATTTTGCGACTTTTTATTCTTTATTAATGATATGAGTTGGTTTATCAGACTCCTAACTTACATCAATTTCAACTAGCTGATTAAACTGTTCGATTTATTTTACTAAACAGTTTTACAAAATTAGTTAAAGTATATTTTCTTTTATATTTTAACATTCAATGAAATTAAAATGTATAAACAGATAACTTCAAGTTATAATATTTAAAGGGAAGCGTATTTCAAAACATTTAGTAAATTAATTCAAAATTGAAAGTTTCTTAAATGAAATGAAGAGAAAGTTGATGTTAGATCAGAATCACGTTATATTAAGTAACACCTTTTCAATATGATGGTTAGTTTTGGTATTATTTAATTGTAGGAGAGGTATATTTATATTTTTGAGGGATCACTACTGTTGTATTGTATTCTATCATCATCCTATTATATAAAGAAGTAAGCGTTTTTTGTCTGTCCAGAAGGATCTCTCTAACCGCTGAGCCGATATTGTTCTCCTTTACAGTGAAGCTTCTTATAAGTCCTGGGAAGGTTCTAAACTATTTTTGGGGATGGTGTCTTCACCCACCCTTCCTCTCCCCCCCCCCCAAAAAAAAAGATATTTTTTTACTCTTTTGAACATACATTTAAAATGGGATGATGTCGACTTTTCGCCCTCCTACCTTAAGTGCCCCTAGAGGTTTTAGGGGCGTAGCCGCTATTATAAATAAAAAGTAGTAAGTTTTTCGTCTAAAGCTTAAGATTTCAATACTTACTATACAGATTTAGTTCTCCATTTTAGGAAAGCTTCACATATGTTCAGGGATGGATGTAAACTATTTTCTTTTTTAAATTTAAGTCTTCGTATAGTTTTATGATATTTTTATAGGCATACATACCAAACCGCTAGTATACATATTTAGTGACAGTTTTATAAATCCATACTACATATTTTTCTGTTATAATTTTTTCCAGTTCCTACTAAATCAATACCAAATAATTTTCTGTTATACTTTTTTCAAATAATAATTATCCATGTTTGCTGTCCAGACCTTGGTGAATAAAATTTCAAGTTTGCAAACTAATTAAATTTTGATTTGGAAATATATATCATAATATCAATTCCTTGTCTGCTAAACTTTGGTGCGGGTACTGCACGGCTGAATTTTATTTCAAAATATATAGTACTGTATATACTAGGTCCTGATCCTGAAGGTCTCCAGAAATCTTTAAAAGCCACCTGTGACTGCAATTTTTTACCTAGATCTGCCAGCATTTTCCCATGGACAGCTGCGGCCGCCAAAATTTATGTTCTGAGATCACATAAAATTTACATAGAGACAATAATTTTCTGAAAAAAGTAAAAAGGATATAAAAACAAAAGAATGTGAAATAAAATGGCGGAGGAAGCAAAATTTGACCTTGACTCATATTTAGAAGGAAATTTATTATAAAAAAGGGGACTAGCACAAAAATATTTAGCCCTCTAGCTAGTTGTAATAGGAGCTGAGGTAATTTTTTTTTTTTTTTGGGGGGGGGGGCGTTAAACAAGCACCCTCCCCCCATCTTCGACATATAAAGGTGCGGCAAGGGGCCTGGCTGTTAATGGTTAAGTTGCTACAATAAATATTTCAATTTGCATTTTTCAGGAACAAATAAATTAATTTAAGATGTACATATGCTCAATAAAATTGAATATCAAAAAAGGTTTAATTTTTAACATGTATATTACTTTTGCTTTAATTTTTGTTGTTGGTTTATTCCCACATAAAATATTGTTTTGAAGTCTATCTAATCCAACGGCGCCCGTCCCTACCATAAAGAACCATAACATCAGGGACAACAGGTATAGGTAAACTGCTTTTAAAACTACAACAAAAATATTATATCGTTGTATAAGAAGAACCTTTGCAAAGTGTCTTAAAAATTAGCCATGTGACGTCATAAGAATGAGGGATGAGAGGAGAAGTGGGAAAGAAAACCCCTGAAAAGATATGGTTAATCCATCATTTTTTTGTCGTCACATGGCTGATTTTCCCCCGTCTATATATATATAATCTTGTAAGAGGCGATTAATTCAAGTTTTTTTCTCTCATATATTTTGAATTTTGTCACGAACAAACCTTTTTAATTAAAACTCTAAATGAACATTTGGGTGGGTCAAAGTCGTTCTACTGATTTTAAACCTTCCAGGATAACTTCTAAAACAATAAGGTCGATATACATACATCTGTATTAAGCTTAAAGATATTAAAAACTAAATTTTATACTAAATTTTTGAAAATTCTTCTGTATTCTTCAGATAATAAATCCCTCCTTGACCCTGATATATACCACTTTTTTGGAATAGAATGTAGAATCCTAGTAGATAGCCAGAAAAAATTAATATCTTTGCTATCTCAAATAAAAACCAGAGAAAGATATGAAGAATGAAAACTGTTCTTCTTATAAAAAACATAATTTCATTTATGGTTCTCCTTTACAGGGTAGCTTCTGATTGGTCCTGGAAAGGTTTATTAATATTTTTTAGGAGGGGTGGGGGGGGGGGGGGATACCAGCACCCGCCCGCCCCCAAAAATACTGCTTCCAGATTTTTTTCTTTAATTTTTTGTAAAATTAATTTTTTAGTCTGTAGTTTTTACGTGATTTTACATATTGTTTTTGTTTTATCTCTTTACATGTTTATTTAAATTCAGCTAAAAAGTACACACTTTTGTATAATTAGGTTTAATTAAAATTAGGTATGGTATCTGATTTTTATCTCCGACTTTCTTAACTTATGCAATGTGCATAATTTATCACTTAATTAATTTAGTTCATTAATTAAACTAGAAATAATATAAAACTTAATATGTACAATATATTTATAACTAGCGGCTTCGCCCTAGCCTCTAGGGGCTATGCCCCAAGAGGTATAATTACATCTTCTATTACTTACCCAGCAGAACGGATCACAAATTTTCGCACCTACTCAGCAGGAAAACATTTTCTCGATTAAATTACGAATTTGCAAAATTCGTAAAAAAAAAAAATTGGGGAGGAGGATTTTTTTGTTTTTGGGGGAGTTGGGGGTGTCCCACCCCCCAAGAAAATAGCTTAAAACCACCGCAGGTTCAATAGGTATATACCCTGAAGAGTAGAATCCGATCGGTTCAGTGGTTACCGAGATCTTAAGCTTCAGACGGACAGACAGACAGACAGACAGACATCAAGCTACTTTGTATTATAGATAGATAGCATGCATAACATAGTTTAACAGTTAAGGTTTTTATCTTACTCAGGTTTTCTTATGGAGACAGCGTAAAGTGGCACAAACAATATGACGTCATAACATCAAATAACCAATGAGAGACTATTATACAATTTTATCATTGGTCAATTACAGTGTATACACGTCCTCTCATTGGTCAGCTTTATTATATGGTGTCGTTTTCTTATGAAGTTAACCTATTTAACTTTTGAATAGCATAAATGTGGGTTCAGTTCGGTTATTCTAAGCATTATTCTACTTATATTTATTAAAGATTCACATTCAAACCAATGCAAATTAGTATACTTAACTTCCCCACTCTGTAGTATAATATTTAGAATTATGCATTTAGTGTTATATAATATTAATTGGCATCATATGTGTATCAATAAAGTTTTCTTATAATGCATCCATATCAAAATATTTGAACATTTTAAGGTCACTGAGAAAGAATAATATAAAGGAGGGGGGGCCGGGGGGGGATACTTTTTTCTAAGGGCGATCTCTCTTGGTTGGGTGGTGATACCCTCCTCCAAAATAGTTATAAACCTTTCCAGGACCTATGTGCACCTGCATTGTAAAGGGGAACCAAATCGGTTTAGCGCCTTTATCTCATGTTTTTTTCCGAATTCAAAAAACGTAAGATGCTATTCTACTTTAGTTAAGGTTAGGTAAAGTAATCTTAAAAAAATACATAGTTAATTGAAACAAGATAACCTATATTGAAGATATGTAATGCATATAAATTTAAGATCATAAAAAGTATACCAAGACCTGTGTTAATTTTACCGAAAATGGAGAACCAAATTGGTTCAGTGGTTAGCGTAAAAATAGAAATAACCTTCCTACCTTATATAATAGGATTATTCAGGGATTGGCAGGCGCGTGGTTGCCGCATCTAAGTCTCAAATTTAAAAATGTTTAAATGCTTTAAATTTTTAGTTGAAAAGAAGAATTGCCATATTTGGGTCAGGTTTAGACTTTTAGCAGATTTTTAAAATTGTAAACGGTTGCTGTCGCGCGGCTGCCGAGCCCTGGGATTATTGCCTCCTAGAGTCAAACTAATACTCTCAATATTTCCAAGATGTGTTTATTCTATAATACAAAGTAGCTTGATGTCTGTCCGTCTGTCTGTCCCTTAAGATCTCGGTAACCACTGAACAGATTGGATTCTACTCTTCAGGGATATTATCTACTGGTCCTGTGGTGGTTTTAGGCTATTTTCTTAGGGGGTGAGACACCTCTACCCCCCCCCACTCTAAAAAAATCCCCAATTCTTTTTAATTACTCTTGGGGCAAAGCCCCTAGAGGCTAGGGGCGAATTCGATAGTTTGATCATAAAGGAAGAGTAATTATTTGCCTGTAGCAAATCTAACTCTAGAGTCTAAAATGAACATATTTTATCCAAAACTTAATATACAAAGTGTAGTAGTAGTATGCACATTTAGACTAAACTAATTTGCATATAGTAATGGAAACCTACATTAACAATTTTAAGAAATGTTCAGCAAACACGAAAAAGTTCAAATTAGTATATAAGAAAGATTTATATATTAAATCTATATATTTAGATGTTTGGGACTTTTATCGTCTGCTAGCAAGTTGCTTTCTGATGTTTTGTAGCGACTTGGCTGTCTCATTATTCCCGACGCTTTTCCTCCAATTGAAAGTCGGCACAGGGGTCTTGGTGATTTAACCCCTTCCCCCTCTCTTACTCTAATATTTAGCCGGATGGATAAAATTTCTTTGCATGATATTTGCCAATACCAGAAATGTAAAACTACCCTTCCCCCCATATTTTAAATTTAATTCAAATAAGGAGGATAAGGGGGGGGCTTATTGCTAAAAAAGCACATCGAGGGAAACTGCCTAAAGATAAAGCAGCCTATAGTGCCTAAAAATAACGTCATACAATACAAATTACCAACGCCAGGCCAGTGTACATTTTACCACTGGTCAATTCCAATAAATACTGGCCTATCATTGGTCATTTGGATTGTATGACGTCGTTTTTTTCGTCAGCACATAAACTGTTTAGCCAAAATATTTTAATTTGAAAAAACATATTGAACAAGTTGTAAACATTTTGTGAATAATATTTTGATTTTTAATATTGTATAGACCTGACAGAGACATTCTAGGGCACCAGACTATCAAATACTTCAAATTACAAGGATAATAACATGACAAATAGCGAAGCTTATTACTTGTAGTTATATTTAAATTAAATATCTGTTGTTGTTTAATTTAATATATACCTGGCTTTTAAATAATACCTACCATTCCAAAAAAAATATGCAAGTCACCAAAAAAAGACTAAGGATAAAAAAACTTTAGGCTTTGATACGTTTCTGGAAATTTTCATTAAATTAAGCTATTGGGGCAATAGGGGGAGAAAAGAAACCAGTAAACTATGGAGTTAGGATTCTTTTAAGACCAATGAGCTAAATCTAAAGGGTTATTAGGAGTTAAACCATTCTTGTTTTAGAATACATTTTTAAAAACTATGACTTAGGAACAAACTTTCAAGAAATACAGCAGCTTTTATAAATGTAAACAATTAACATTCATTGACAGCAAAACAATTGTCATAAACAATAATTTTAGTTTTAAAAAACTGAATAAATTGCATATTACAAGATAAAACACCCAAAAAGGAATTGACCGATATTTATTACTAAATATGTGTACTTTTATTATACAACATTTGAACATAATGTAGCTTAAGATCCAATATTTTATATAAAATTGTATTATTAGGGTTAAATCTAATAAACGCAGGAGAGGGGTGGGGCTAATGTAATTTGATGGATTTTTATTCATGAAAAATTTAGATATTGGGTTGTTTATAAAATCAAATATCAAATGAAAATTGTGAACTTTATGAGACAAGTTAAAATAAACAAATGTACAGTGCAAGATGTAGGTAATCTAAAAAACTGATATTAAAAGAAAATTATGAATTGGATGAAAAGGTTGCATGCAAAAATATTCCATGATAAATCCTCCAAATTAAAATTGCTTCAAAAATCCTTGGAAAAGTTGGAAAATCTATAGAGTTTTAGTTTGATTTAAAATACACTTTGATTAACTGACAGACTTAAGTAAAAAAGGGCACTAGGACAAACGCAGGAGTCCAAAACGTTGGAGTGGAAACTTAACCTAACCTAACATATTTTAAATTATCTTTTAGGTTTTTAAATGCCTAACCCGAGAAGGGGGCTTATTTGTATATTTATATCTTAACCTTAGCTAACCTGTATAGAAATACTTAATTAAATTAATGTTTTAAAACTCCTGCATTTGTCCACTCCGACGTTTGGGACTCCTAAGTTTGTCCTGGAGCCTAAAAAAGAACAAACTAGCATTAACTTTTATAAATGTAATATAATACCAATATATGACTTTAGCAAATTGAGATTCTGGTCAAAGTTTGACAGTACCTTATCAGTAAAGAGGCCAAAATCTGTACCTCTAGAGGCAAAACCATGATATGGAATTAAGGGGAATTTCTTAGCTCATAAACAGACTCAAGTCATTATTTCCACGTATATCAAACAGAAAAACATTTTATAAAATTTCTTCACAAACATTAGAAATGAATTGTGATGTTATAAAATGTTTAGGAAAATTTAGACAAAAGGTTGCAAAACAATAAGAGGGCCTTTCTTTTTTGCTGGTGTGTTATCAGTTCCACCAGTAAATAGTTGCTGCCGCAAATATTGAACTTTGGAATTTAGACATGTTTATTACTATAAAACAAAGTTGAACGATGTCTGTCTGTCTGAAGCTTAAGATCTCGGTAATCACTGAACCGATTCAGGATATATAACTACTGGTCCTGTGATGGTTTTAAACTATTTTCTTTGGGGGTGGGACACCCACACCCTACAAAATATGAAAAATTGCCCCCCCCCCAGAAAAAAATTCTTTTCAAAACTAAAATTACAAAGGGGGTCGACTAACCACTCCTTCCCCCCCCCCCAAAAAAAAAAAAAAAAATTCCCCCACCAAATTTTTATAATAATATAAAATACGAAAATTTAGGTTGATCAAACCTCTTGGGACAAAGGGGGAAACCGCTAGTACATTATATTAGAAAACTATGATAAGATAAATACAATGTGACTTTAGGTAGTAGAATTTCTAAAGCAAGATGTCATTTCATTATTGATTGATTCGGTATTTTGAAAATGTGAAAATCAAGTTCTTTTGCGGGGGTGGGTTATAACTCTTTTTTTACCAATCTACTATTCAAAATTTCAATAGAAAATGCATTTTTATGTCAGAATTGTTGATAATTTGTGCACTATGACAGTTGAATTTATTTAGCCCAGGTAGAGAAAGATACTAATGAGGTTGGAAAGGAAAACCAGGAAGGGCAGGGCCGCAAAGTTGTAATAAAAACAAGAATGTGTGTGTCTGTAACTGTGGATTGACTAACGGGCGAAGCGTGTTACAGAGCAGGTATTCACTGTCAACACTGTATCATTACCTTCTTAACGACTTATTATTAAAATTATTACTATTATATATGTACACTATTTCTAATATTAGTAGGTCCATATTTTGTTAACATGATGCTAATGGTCAATTAGGCCTGTAATGCTGCAGTGCAATAAAACGAGGCGAGCAGTTATTGTACAGGAAACAAATTACAATAGTCCATTACAATTACAATATTAAATTATTTACTTGATGCTGATTTGTACAAGTAATCTGTACCAAAAAAATCCAGTCATCTAACTTAAAAGCCGAGAAATTCCGACATTTTGAACAATAGGGTAGCTTCGCTATTAATGATTTAGACGAAATACAGAATAATAATCCAAATATCAAATACAATGTTATATATTTACAGGCCGAAAATAAGACCAATTTGACTTAGAGTTAATGCTTCGTGATACAATTTTCCAGCATAGTTTCAAAACCGATTAATATTCGCTGGATTAGAACCAGTTTTAAGCCGCACTGAAAAAAACATATATCGTATCGTGTCAGCTTTCTAACATCTCGGGGCTAACAAAACTAGTTTTAATCTTATGATTGTACATCTTTATAACTGATGAAAGTTGTTTATAATGCGATGCGGTAAATAACTATTCTTATTTCTTGAGGAAAAAATGTGTACTGTCACCGAACAGATTATGATATGATGAATTGTGTGTCATATCTGCTGTACAAAAATATCACAAACCTTTTACAGACAATATAATGTATTTCATACAATAAAAATATTGCTACAAGTTTTAAAAGCGAAGCTTTTCTATAATTAGGGTCGGTTCGTCCGTACGTCCGTCCGTCCGTACGTCTGAGATGGATAGCTTTTTTCATTAATTTATGCATGTTAGAATTGTCCTATCGATTTCAAATTCTGCATGGTGATTCCTGTAGTAGTTAGGTACGATTTAGAAAGCGTAGCAACTCTATAATCATTACCAGAATGTCCGTACGTCCATTTTAAACATGTTGACTTTTTACATTTGTAACAACTAATTTTTATGTGATCTAATTATCCGATTGTTCTGATTTTCGGTACATTGATTCCTAGGACATCAAACAACAATAATATAAGCAAAGCAACTCTATAATTAAGTCCTAAAAATGTAAGTATGTCCATAAACATTATCCTGTATCAAGAAGTTTTTCAACAAATTTACTCATAATTTTGCTTCATTTATATTCTGATTTTTCAGTTTCAACACTATAATGTCCGTTTGTCCTACCGTTTCAGGGCTTCGCTTTTATGGATGTTGTCATCCTTGTTAGTCTGTGTGTTGTTAATTCACAGTCAAATAAATCCTATCTGTCAGGGTCCAGGGACGATTTTGCTTGTAAATTTAACTATGTAGTATTTAAATGTACTGGCGACTTCGCCCCTAGTATCGATGCGCCCTAATAGGTGTTGGAAAGTCCCCCTATTATAACGATAATTTGTAAAAATGAGAAGAAAAAAATGGGGAGGGGGTATCTTTTCACGGAAGCATTGTCCCATTGGGCTGTGGGGGTTTCTCCACTGCTTTTATTTTTTTATTTTTTGGTGTTGTTGGGCTGGTTGTGTCCCACCCTCTAAGAAAATAGCTTAGAACCACTACAGGACCAGAAGGAATATTCCCTGAAGAGTAGAAACCAATTAAGCTACAGACAGACGGACAGGCAGACTTGTATTATAAATATAAAATCTTTTTCTCGTATTCATTCGAATCCGGTGGATAGGAACCGGTTCTCATCCATACGAAAAAACTATGTCTAGCATCGTATTATATCCAGCTTTCTACGAATATAGAAATTTACAATCATAAGATTAAAACCAGTTTTTTTAGCCGGTGCCTCCGGCACCTCGGGGCTAAAAAAACTAGTTTTAATCTCATAATTGTACTTTTATATCCGCGGAAAGCCGTTTATAATACGATGCGAGAAATAACTATTCTCAACTTTTTCATAAATCTTTATTGGGTTGTATAAACTAGCATTGTCTAATTTTTTTCGAACAATAATAATAATTTAATTACAATAAACTTTTATGACATAAATTTGGCTTATTTATAACACAAAATCTAATTGGTTGTTAAAATTCTAGCAATGTCAATATTAAATTTTTATAATTAAGTTCTAAAGACCATAAAAAATGCATGTCTCAAATAAGTAAAAATCAGAAATATAAAGGAACAATGGACTTAAAAATAATCTTTTTGGCAATTCTGTCCTATGAGATTCTACAATGATAGCTCGGAAATGTTAAGGGGAAGAAAGGGGTGTTGATTAATATAAGAGCCATTGTCTTATCCCTCCCTAAAAAACATTATTTTGGTGAATAGTAATATTTTATTTGATGATTTCTTTGTTTATTATTGGTATTGTTCGGGTTTCAGATGAGTGGCTTCTATATAAGTGTTTACTCTTGTTTAAAATGATATTTTTGTATGATGAAAGATCGTTTTATCTACATTTCAAGAAATATATTTTATTTTATTTTGTATAACTTTAGTTTACATTTTCACTAAAATTAAAAATCACAATTCTTTTTTATCTATCGTACTTTTTTATATTTAGGGTTTTTTTTTGTATTTCGTTCTTGTTTTACTAAAAATGCAAAAAATGCACAAAAACTAAATTTCGGTGACTTTACATTTGATTGAATGCAAAAAATATGTTTTCTATTTGATCATTTCTCATTCATACTTTCCTTTATTTGCATTGCTTTTATCAAGGGTTGGCATACTCAAGGTTGGGCGATTATTGTCATAGTTTAAGTAATTTAAGTTTTCGTGATTTTCTCAACTTCTATTTAGGATAGATGACTGAAATTTATTGTGATTGAATAAGATCACATTCTACACATTTCCACTAAGTTTCACTAAATTTGTTTATTGATTGGGGTGCTAGATCGATTCCTAATCTTTTAAGTTTTTGTGATTTTCTCAACTCCTATCTAGGATAGATGACTGAAATTTACAGTAATGGAATAAGTTGACATTCTACACATTGCCACTAAGTTTCATTAAGATTTGCTCATTAGTTTGGGTGCTAGATCAATTCCTAGATTTTATCGAGTTTAATGTTTATTTTTTATGTATGTCTTTAATGGGCAACACTAAAGAAGATAAACTGCAAGTATATGATAAAATGCATTAATAGTTATAAACAGCTTTCCGGGGATATAAATTGTATTATTATAAGATTAAAACCAGCTTTTAAGCCCCAAGATGCCAAAGGCACGCGCTTTAAAACTGGTTTTAATATTATGATTGTACATTTTTATATTCGCAGAAAACTGGATATTATATGATGCTAGACATAATTTTTCGTTAGGATGAGGAGCAAAGTGTTTCATTGTACAACAATTTAAATTTGTATAATTTATGCGCTACTTAAGAACATATAACATATTGTTTTTATTAATGCACAGGCATCTTTATAGAAACACAATTTAAAAGATATCTTTATTGTTATAATAGTTTCAAACCTTAAACTTGATAATCCTTGGTTTCCATTATTACATTTACATTTGTTCTTTTTACCCGGAATTTTTTTTTCAAAGCTTGCCATGCAACTTTCATTTTTTCACCTCCAGTTAAATCATTTCTGACTTTTTTCTCATTTAGTTACTGTATATAAAAATTATACTATCCTATTAAATAAAGTAGAAAGGTTTATTTTTGTCTGAAGCCTAATTATATTTCAAAAACTTCTGAATTAATCGAGTCCCTGGATGGTTTAGACTATTTTTATATTTAGACCTTAGGATGGTGTTAGGCTATTTTCCTGTTTTTATCTCGCCCATTTTATTTCATTTTATTGCACAACCGCTAGTTATCTATAATACAAAACCTTGAATTTATTTTAGCATATTGGCTCTACTTTAGTCAATTAAGATTCATTGCAATTATCCTTATATAAAAGAAACAATATGTGTGGTTGTGTGTATCTAAGGATCTCGCTAACCTCTAACCCGATACGGTTCTTCTTTACAATAAAGCTTCTTACAGGTTACACACTCCCGTGAGAAATTGAGAAATTTTATCCTCATCTGTTTTTATTGAAAGCGAAGCTTTTCTATAATTAGGGTCGGTCCGTCCGTACTAAACAATATATCTTTTAAATCCTAATTTGTGTTTATGTTTGGTCGAATCTTTGGAAATTCGAAGCACCACAAACCAAAAAAGAAATTCTTTCTCTACGTTAAAACTCAGAAAATTATTTAAAGAAAAAATTAATTAACAAAACAAAAATAAAGTAAATAAAATATTTGCTTTAAAAGTTTTAATAAAATGTCTTTTCATGAGAATTTTAATCAACCTGCATTTTAAAGTTTTGATGAACAATATTGCAAAATACTCCTCAGGACATTTTCATATTTTAAAGCTTTCTTTGCAAATTTCTACTCTTTCTTCTTTAGTTCAGAATAGCCTTAAATGTCCTCTCTAACTTTTTTCCATCCAAATAAGAACAACTATTAATAACACAATTTTTTTTTCTTAATGTGTATGGTTTTATAACTTGTTTCCCTTTAAGGAAAATGATTGCAATTAATGTATGACAACATTCATAAAAGCGAAGCTCTGAAACGGTATGACAGACGAACATTAACCCTTGTAGAGTGTCAGAACTAAATATACAAAATTTGAATATATAAGTTTTGACAAAATTATACGTAAATTTGTTACAAAACTTCTTAAATACAGAACTCTGTTTAAAGGGAGTGTGAACGTAAAAATTTCTCATCTGATTATCAAATCTTAACATTTACTAAGCACATTTCACTACACTGATCAACCAAAAATGTCCTATTCACAAAAATATCCAGAAATAATGCCTTGATTTTATGGTATTTTGAGAGGGAAAAAGGAAAAAACAGGAAAAATCTGAACGTTTTTGTTTCTTATAATGTTTGTAGGGATATTTAACTTGTCATATATAGTTGAAACAATTTACTTACTGTTAAGGATTTATTTTATGCTATAAAATTGCCAATTCGTTTTTTTATAACGTAGTAATTAGGTAATAAAGACATATTTTAAATTCATATTATTGACAAAAAAATACCTCACTGTCTACAAAGGGTTGAATCTCATAGGTTATATAAAATAATAATATCCTTTTTTATTGTGTTGAACAATAAATAACCCACTTTGGAGAATTAGCTTACACTTTTATCAGACTGTTAATAAAGAAATGGTACAAGGATAGTAGAGCTTAGTACACCTCTTTTAGTACATGGCAATACTGGTAGAGGTTTTACTACTAACTCGATTATGATCTGAATTTAGGGGTGAAACCCCTCGGAGATATGATTGCAAAATTAAATGTGACTTAACTGGTGGTTATTATGTAGTTATATTGTAGTTATAAATGTAGTTATCTTGTAGTTATAAATGTAGTTACCTTGTAGTTATATATGTAGTTATTATTGTAGTTATAATGAAATTTTGTAAGTAAAACAATTGTAGAAATAATGAATGTCATTTAAGTTAAAAAATATGCTGATTTGTGTGTTTAGAAGAAAATTATGCTGATTGTATCATAAATAGAATTTTTTTATTGTGATATTTAGAAGGAAGCTACTCTATATTTAGATGTCTAAATTGTTTGAAGCTGTGATTTATTAGAATGGAATGTGGTGGCCGTTTAGGATATGGAAATTTGGTTTGGAGAAGTTTACATTGATGACATTTTTGTTAAATTATCTATACAATTTTGACATTCCTGAAAGTTTAGGTTAATATATGTAGTCATAAATAGATAAATGCCCTTGCCCATCATTCAATAAGCATAATCTAAAGACTTTTTTTGGGAGACCTTTATAATAGAAAATGCTAACCCCTACTCTTAGCTAGCAAAATTCTGATACTAGGCCATTGTTGTCACTTTTGTTACAGAAATGAATAATGTAAGTATAATTTTATAACTAATGTCTAGCAGATTAAGAATTGAACATGGTGGCCGATTAGGATACATTATTTTAGGTTTGCAGTTGATATTGGTGACATTTGCTGTTAAATCTACTTAATAAAAAACACCTCTGCAAATTTAAATTATTATATGTAGTCAATATAGATTCATGCCCCATCCCATTAAGCATAAATCTAAGGACTAATTTTTTGTGGACCTACATAAAACGTAGAAAAATGCTAACCTACCTACTTAGCTAGCAGAATTCTGATGCTAGGCCAATTTTGTTATGAATATTACAGAAGTGAGTGATGTAAGTATAATTTTACAACTAATGTCTGGCAGATTAAGTTATATTAGATTTGATGGAAGATTATTTTTGAAGGCTAAGTTGACTATGAAGTATTACTTATTTTCTTGGGAATAAGTGGCCGTTTTAGGTAAAATATTTTAAATTTAAAGAATTTTATTTTTATAAATGAAGGCGGAGATGACATAGTAGCGATTTTAATTTATGAGGATTATGAAATTTTGAAGATGAAGTGTTGATATTGTTTAGGAAATGTGGTTGACATTGAATTGGGTTTGTAGATATAATCACTTAGATCCATTTTGAGTTGTAGTTTCTAGAAGTTATGTCTTAGAATAAATATTTTAATATAACTAAAGTTGATATTTATAAGTTACATTTTTTGTATGAAGTTACTCACTTAAGTCACAAGTGAGTTTACTGCAGCTTTCACATTGTGCATGCGACTGTATGCTCTGAAAGCTTACACTAAACTGAAAGCTTACACTAAAATATTGCGTCTTTATTATTTACAAATTTGTAATTAAAGGTGGGCGAGAGATGGGCCATTTAAAGTTAATTGGATACTAATAAAAACCTGTTTCTGGCTTTGTTATTGTATTTGGTTTTCAATAAAAAAATATTGCTTATTTTATCAATTTCTAAGTAACTATACATTGGATTAAAGCAAGGATTACGTAAAAAGTCAGCTTAACTGTTAGGAAAAATCTAGAACTATGTGAAAAAGTTTAATTTTAGCTATAATGGGAGAAAAAAGCAATTTAATGCACATTTTATATAATACGGAAAATTTCTTCCTTTCCCCGTACCTTATAAAAATCGTCGGAAAAAGCCGTTTTTTAAGCAAACAAAAGCGTGTTTTGCTCTATCTGTGAGATATTATGAATGAGATAATGTTAAGATTTGATATTAAGATGAGAAAAATTTACGTTCACAGTCCCTTTAAGGACATACTGACATTTTAGGACTTGATTATAGAGATGCTTTGCTCAAAATATTGTACCTTATTGCAATAGGAATCAGTAATCCAAAAATCAGATCAATCGGATGATTTTATAACATAATTTTTTTTGTTAAAATGTAAAAAAATCTACACGTTTAAAATGAACGTACGGACATTCTGGTTACGATTATAGAGATGCTACGCTTTCTAAATCGTACCTAACTACTACAGGAATCATCATGCAAAGTTTGAAATCGATAGGACAATTCTAACATGCCTAAATTAACGAAAAAAGCTATCCGTTACGGACGGACTGACTGACCGACCCTAATTATAGAAAAGCTTCGCTTTTAAAATGGTTGTAACTTTATAAAGTGTCTCAAAAATCAGCCGTGACGTCATAAAATGAGGGAAGAAGTGGGAAAGAAACTCTAAAAAGGAGATGGAAAATCCCTCATTTTTATGACGTCACATGGCGGACAGGTAACAAAATGGTTTAAACTTTGAAGTTTATAACAAACGACCTTAAATTGAGGTTAAGTCTGTTTTGTTCTAATCAATGAATTAATTGGGTTACATCTTCTTTCAAGGACAATTTAGATTCTTCAACCTCACAGTGATTAGGGATGGAATCTTGGAGCACAAGGAAATCAACATGCATAAAAGCAAAGCTCTAAAAAGGTAAGACAAACGAACATTAACACTTTTAGAGTGTCAGAACTTAATAATCAGAATATAAAAGTCGAAACAAAGTTTTAAGTAAATTTGTTGAAGAACAGTTTAATACAGGATAATTTTTAAGGGCATACTTATAAATAAACCCATCATACGACTTAATCAACTTATAGCTCTTTTAAAACATCTATTTCACTTGTTGGTCATGCTTTCTTTATAAGATGTTAATCACTTGCTGTTGGAGGGTTACTTAAGTAGAAAAAAACCGGATATAGTCCCTTTCGTGACTTCGCCACTTAAGGGGCGTTTCGTTGTATTTTCAGTAGCTTTTGATTGGTTAATTTAGGTTAGGTTAGGTTAGGTTGAGGGTTAGGCAATTAGCCCCCGCAAGGTTAGATCAACCCGCAGGGGCTAGAAATAGGGGAAAATCTACAGTGAAAATACGACGAAACGCCCCTAAAGAGGCGTTGCCACGAAAGGGACTATACCCAAAAAAAACTTATTTGATTTTATTTTGGCTATCCTAGGTTTATCCCTGTATGATTAAGACCGACTAATTGTTGAAGATTTTTATTTGTTGGTGCACTTTGTACAATCTACACAAAGTAGGAAAAGTTTTCTAAAAAAAAAAAGATAAATCTTCCTAAGTGTCGCTGAAAAAATCAGCGTGTAATGTCATAAAAATATGAGTAATTATCCATCTCTTTTTTAGAGGTTTTCTTTCCCACTTCTCCTCTCATCTCCCTCAGTTTTATGACGTCACATGCTGATTAAATGAACGACTTTCTTCACGTATGTCTGTCTTCATCAAAATAACTCTCAAAATGCTTGATGGGGGAGGAAGGGGGAAGCAACTTCCCGTCATTTTCAATTGAAGTTTGAAGAAAAAATTTTAAAAAGAATATTTTTTGGGGGGAGGGGGGGTCATATTTTAATTGGCTATTTCTCTTGAGAGGGTGATGGTAACCTCCTTTAAATTAGTTATAAACCTTTCCAAGACCACGAAGCTTCATTAAAAAGGAGAACTATAACGGTTCAGCTGTAAGCAAGATCCTTCGGTGCTAACAGACAGATAGAGACATAGACATCCTGTTACTTTTATATAACTTTTTTCTGTCGAATACATGTGCTCGGCTTGAAGGTTCTGCACTCATTGCGCACAGCAAATAAAACTTTTACAGTCATTTGATGCTGATTATGGTTTATTTAATCATAATAGTCACAGTTAGATTTTATGAAAGGATACAGTTGTAATGCTGTGTAATAGAATTGGTAAATAATAACTTAAGGAACCACTTTTATTTAGAAACTATGCTAGACTCTGTTTTCAGACCTTTCTCTAACATTTAATGCATTGAAAAACGTAAATTGAAATGTACTATATATTTAGAATTTGAGATATAAAACTAGCAGTCATTTTATAAAGGAACAGCTTACTATTTCAATGAATTACCAGTGGCAGTGACCCTAGTCTTTCATGATTTCACTAAAGTAGGATTTAAGAGTTTTTATTTTGCTTAACTCCAAGAAAAAAAATCAAGACACTATGAATCTCTTTATAAATGAGAATCAACGACAAAAAAATCTCGAAACCTCGTAACCTATATAAAATCACAAAACCTTAATAGTTATTTCTCGCATCGTATTATAAACAGTTTTCCGCTGATATAGAATGTACAATTATGAGATTAAAACCAGTGTTTTTAGCCCCGAGGTGCCGAAGGCACTGGTTAAAAAAACTGGTTTTAATCTTATGATTGTACATTTTTATATTCGTAGAAAGCTGGTTTTTTAGACATAGTTTTTTCGTATGGATGAGAACCATCCACCGAAAACAATTTAAAAGCCAAGTTCTTTAGGATAACAACTTTGGGGACTTAATTTTGATTGGTTTATTAAGTTTAGCGTTCAAAGGTTTCAACCACTAATTTTAATATACAGATGGAGTAATTTTGTGTATCATCATTAGGGATGTAAATCAATGTATTGTCCATTGTCTTATCCCTTCAGATCCCTGCATAGATACTCAGACATTCTTTTGCGCAGATATAAAAGTTATTGGAAAATCATAAAATAGGTTTAACAGTATAAAGAAAACTACATTCCATAGTAAAGAATTAACTATTGCTTAATTAAAACACTAGTTGCTTTGCTCCTAGCATTTAGGGGTTTCGCCCCAACAGGAATGGAAAATCCTCCCTCCTGTATAGAATATTTAATAAAGCTATAGAGATGTTTCCAAAAAATATATCCAACCTCCAAAAAAATAGCTTAAAACCATCGCAGGTACTAGTATCTATATTCAATGAAAAATAGAGCCAAATCGTTTCAGGTGGTTACAAAAATCTTAAGCTTTAGACAGACAGACGGACATACATCGTTCTACTTTGTATCATAGAAGGGCGGATTAGAAAAATAACCTACAACCACCTGAAGACAAATGAGGATTGAAACCTAATATTTTTCATTTAACTATAACTGCATCCATAATTTATATTTATTTTATTACAACATACTTGTATCTTCTATATACCTCTCCCTGCCTCGCAAAGTCGTATGGAGTTACGTCCTCAGCTCATAATGTAATATCAATATTTTCCTTTAGTTGCAACAATTTCCTCATAGATAGCCTGATATCTAGTTGCCGAAAGTGTACGCAGTTTCCTGGGTGTTTCCTCATCCTAGCTCAATATTTACTACTAGCTACAAATCTTCAAACTTCCATTAAAAAAATCAAAATTTGAATGTATAAACGATTTATACATTATACATTTGAATTTTTTAAATTTTTATTTTTTTTTTAAGTTTGAAGCTTTTTTAGCTAGTAGTAAATATTGAGCTAGGATGAGGAAACACCCAGGAAACTGCGTACACTTTCGGCAACTAGATATCAGGCTATCTCCTCATAATATCCATTTAGGTGTTTCATCATTCACGCAAAATCTAGATAGATTAGCATGTGTTTCAAAGTGTTAAAAGGAATCAGAACCGCAAGTTTATTATTATATCATCTGCAAAACTCGAATTATATTTCTTCTTTTGTAATATCTCCCTTACTTTATTTGCTGCTAGTGGTTGCACCCCTAGTATTTAGGTACTTTGTATTCGAGGGGCCTGGGAATGCAGAAAAATAGCCTAAAACAATCCTGGGTCCTTAGTGAAGCATCCCTAAAACGAAGAACTTAATTGATTCAGTAGAAATCCAAATTCCAAGCTTCAGACAAAAAAAACTTACTTCTTTAATTTAATAGTCTGGATTATGCTCTTTTAAGTTACTGAACACTGTGTACATTGATTTTTGCTTATTATTCATGATTAGGGAATGTAATAAAACACCTCCATTTATGCTTCCTTTAGAATTTTAAACTCTCTGGATGTAAGGATAAGCAAATTTTATTAAGTGGCTGATAATTTATGATATTTTCATATATTTAATTTGGACCAAAAATATATTGGGACAAACACAATGGCAGAATAATTTTGATTTAAAACTTTTTGGCCTTTCAACTAACCCTATGTGTTCTTAAGGTCCTGTCTTTAGTTGATTATTAAAACTACAAATTAAAGGGATCCTTTTTGTGAGTTTTGCTTATGATTTCGTATATATTTCACTATACATTAATAGTTATTTCTCGTATCGTATTATAAACGGCTTTCCGCGGATATAGAATGTACAATTATAAGATTAAAACTAGTTTTAATCTTATGCTTGTACATTTCTATATTCGTAGAAAACTGGATATAATACGATGCTAGAATTAGTTTTTTCGTATGGATGAGAACCGGTTCCTATCCACCGGATTCGAATGAATACGAGAAATATGATTATTACAATAAAAACGCACTCTCCTTTTTTCTGTTCACTTACTTATTTTTTTTCCCCTGTAGATAGTCTATTCCAGTTTGAGGGGAAGGGGGGGGGGTAACAAGTTTACATGTTTGTTTATAATAAGATGTGCTGAAAATGGATTGCCTATTTCTTCACAAATTTCCAAAGTTGTACAGCAGATAACCTAATTATTGCAAACGCTATTTTCATCTACTCCAGTCAAAGGGAAAAGCGATATAATGTATAAACGATTTATACATTATACATTAAAAATTTATATTTTTCAAATTAAAATTTCTTGGGGACGTTTGAAGCTTTTTAGCTTAGGATTGAACTTAATTTGGTCCTACTATTCAAAATATAACAACAAGCGTTTATAGTCTCTTTCGTGACAACGCACCTTAAGGGGCGATTCTTCGTATTTTTCACAGTAGCTTTTCTTCTATTTCTAGCACCGGGGGGGGGGGGGGGAGGGGCAATTGCCTAACCATGTGCGGCAATCACCTAACCCAATATAACCTAACCTAACCTAAAATAACCCATAAAAAGCCATTTTAAAATTACGACGAATCGCCCCTTTAAGGAGCGTTGCCACGAATTGGACTTTTCCCGTTTATTTTGCCTTTTTGAAATATATATGTATTTGCCATGTACAAAGATGTTTCTTTGGTAAAGTAGCAATGGGTTGAGATGGGTCAATAGCTTAAAAGAATGCATATATGTTTTTCTGATAGCCTTTATTCTTGTTTGATTTACTTATTTTAATATAATAAAAACCGTTATTTTTGATTATTCTGAATAATCGTCTAAATTTTTAATAGTTTATTTTGGTTTTCATGTTGCTCATTATATCATTATTGCTAAACACATTTGAATTTGATTTAAATTATTAAAACTCATTTCAAATAAACAATACTATACAGCTGATAGAATTATTAACATTTTAATTATATTAAAAAGTTTATGTTGATCTTCAATAGATTTTTTAAAAATGTGTATATAAAAACCATAAATATGCTTTTCTCTACATAAAAACAAGGATACCAACATCCTTAAGTAGCGAAACATAAATAATGGAATGCACAATCAGGACAAATGGAATGAAGCATGTCTAACAGACAGACGGACAAAACAATGTATAAATTAGATTCGCCTTTGTCATAGGAATCTTCAATAAAAATTTCAGCTGTACATCTTTAATAGCAACCGAAATTTGTTTGTCTTCAAAATATGTTCTCACCAAAAGCTTATGAGGACTTTATTAAACTTTAATTAAGCTGTGTAAACCTGAGGTGGATTTAAAAAAAATATTTGCCCCACTAATCGCTCAGTGGGGCAAAATTGTTTTCGTGAAAAATCCACCAAAATCAATTTTTTTTTAAGAATCACCCTTGAAGTGTCCAACATGTGTCTACAACAGTTTTTATTTATGTATAGAAAGGTTAATTTAGGGTGTGCATCAAAATAAATCATTGTTGTCCTATCCCTAAAGCGGCCTACCAAAGAAAATGTTTAAAGGCTCATGTGGTACTGATGTTATTACGCCATGTCGGGGATGGGGTTGAATATTCTGGAGAAAAAAAAATATCTAGATTATTTATATGATGACGTTATTGATATTGTATAGTTATCATGTACAAGTGATGTTTAATGAAAAATTGAAGGAAAATTGGCTTTTATGCAAGAAATTGTAACATTAGCTCTATTATTTTAAAAATGACAAAGGTGGGAGGGGGGGGGGGGAGATAGATTATTTTTCCTGATTACTTATCCATATATGAGAAAAAAGGAAAAGGGTAATCAAATGAAAAGAATATGTTTTACGACAACAACAGTTAAATTCTTTATGGGTATGTGCGGGGTAAGGGAAAGGGTCCACACAATTTGCACAAGTTAGGGTACAGTAACCAGACTACTTGAAGGTAGGGTAGTTTTCTGAATGGCCAATGGTCCATGAAACATTATGAATACTACAAAGCAATTGAAAATCTAGCTTTGCATGGGAAAAGTTAATTTGGGATTTAAACGATTTTTCAAACACTCAATAAGTCTATTTTCTATTCTTACGCTCTTTTACTATATACAAATCTGGTTGTGTATATGTATATGCTGAATGTGTATAAAGTTAATATCGCCAATAAAGTCCCTTTCACAGTATAATATTGTTCCTTTAGCAGACTATGATAGCCTAAACTTACTGTGATACCACGGTAAAAAATAATCCTAAAACCCACAAAGTAAAGTATTTAGATTGCATGAAAGTTAATTGTAAAAATTGTCTTGGCAAAATCTGTATCAGGTACAAGTATTTAGAAGAAAAAATAATTGTTAGGATAAATAATTAAGAATAGTTATTTATCGCATTGTATTATAGTCAGCTTTCCATGTATATTTAAATGAACAATTATCAGTTTAAATCCAGTTTTGTTAAATCTGAGAAGCCATAAGCCCGGGATAACAAAAATTGTTTTAATTCTATGATTTTTTGTTTTTTTTTTCGTGGAAAAATGGTCTGTAATTCGATGGTTTTTTCCAGTATGGGTGAGAAACTATAGTAATATTAATTTCACTAGCGGCTACGCCCCTAGAACCCTCTAGGGGCTCTTAAAGTAGGAGAGGGAAAAGTTGACCTCATCCCATTTTAAATTTGAGTTTCAAAAGAATAAAAAATATTTTTGGGGGGTAGGGGGTGAAGACATCCTACCCAAAAATAGTTTAAAACCTTCCCAGGACCTATACGAAGTTTCACTGTAAAGGAGAACAATATCGGTTTAGCGGTTAGCAAGATCCTTTGGGACAGACAAAAAACGCTTATTACTTTATATAATAGGATTGCTAATTTCATAGCAATTTTGCACAAAAACTCATATTATGTCTATGTATGTTTCATTTTGATTTTTGATACTGCTGAATTTTTTCTAAGGTTGAAATATTTGAATTGTTTATATTATTTCGATACGCATTTCAAGGGTTTATGTCAGAGGTCGTGGATGACATATAATTTTATCTATTAGTTTGACAATATTTATTATCGTCGACTGTGTCACTTTAATGAAAAGTGCTCTTAGCTAACTTACTATAGACATATCGACAGTATATTGACTTTTTAACTATATACATAAGTATGATGACATAACAACGCCATTCTTTGACATGGCTATCTTTTTGGTCATCTTTGTTTTTAAGAAAGCTTGTTACAACTTACTTCTTGGCAAAATGGTTCATCTCAAAAAACGCCCATGTTTATTGGGTAGTTTATCAACTAGACATGACAAAAATACATTATACTCACAAGATTTACTTAGACCATCCTGTTTCAATACAAGATAAATAACTACAAAAAAGTGTGACATATTCATCATAATAAAAGGTATAAATATCAATCTATCGAAGACTTGATATAAAACAGGGTGTTTTCAATATGTAGTAGGCATTTTCTAAGATAGGCGTTTTTTGAGATGGGCGTTATCTGAGATAGGCGTTTTTAGAGTATAGCCGGCAAAATGCTGACCTTCTTGACTTGTGTTCATAACTTTATATTAAGCATCATGCAAACTATTTCATGGTGCAGTTATCCGCAGAATCACCACAGCCAACTCTCCAATCAACACAACCTCAACTATTATATATGTCAACGCTCATATTGAAAGAAAAGTTTACTAAAAATGAGAGCCAAATAGATCCAGCGGTTAGTGAGAGCTTTCGGTACAAACAGACAGTAAGACAGAAATCCTTTTTCAAAAATTTGTTGTTATTACAGGCGGTTACATGGATTTAAAGGGATTAGACAGACAATGGCCGATAAATTGATGTACATTCCCAATGATAATTCACAATATTACCCCTTCTGTAGATAACAGTTAGTTGTTGAAACATTTTGACACTCAACATAATGAACCAACCAATCAAAGTTCGTTAAAAGTCCTCAAAGTTGTTAAGCCAACTAATGGGATAACTTTAATTCAAAACTTTGGGGACTGGTGTAATAAGCAGTCCAATGTCCCCTCCCTCTCTGGGCGGTTGTCAATCCCTTGAAATGAAAATGTTCTCATGTGGTGGTCGGAGTTCATATGGCAACATTCTGATGCATATTTTTTATGCAATTTGTTTAATTTTTTTAGGCGGTGTTCAATAAAAACAAGAAAGTCATTCTTTTAGCATAAGAAAATACATTCAGTAGCAGTTTAATCATATTATTTACAGCTATCTAAACTTAATATTTTATTTGCAGGAAAAGAACGTAGTGTCATAGAATGGGCATAGGAGCATATAACAATTTTATGTCTTGTGTATAGAACTCTTTATGGATCAAAATTGAGTTTAAAAAATTTCGTTGAGATGTTTCAACACTTTAAAAAGTTATGGTCTTAATTATTTTCGTACTGTGTTCAGTGTGTTTTGTACATGTTTTGGGACATGAATTCTAAACAAATGGCATGAAAAAAGTAATACACTTAACAGTAGTTATTGATCGCCTCGTGTTATAGACAGCTTTCAGCGGATATAAGAATAAAACATTTTAAGATTGGCCCCTCAGGTTGTACAAAACAGGTTTTGGTTTTATGATTTTTGAATTAATATTCGTCGAAAATATCTTTAATACAATGTTGTACATGATTTTTGGCTGAGAACCGGTTCTAATCCAGCGGAATCATCGGTTTCGAAGCAATTTTTAATTTACAAAGTTTTTTAAAATAAACGAAGCGCACATAAAAAATCCACAATACATCATCATATGATAGAGATTATAAGACTGAATGAAATATAAAAAAATATTCAATAGCCTATCTCAAATAGAAGCCAAATAATTTATGTTTCTAATGGGTGAAAAAAAGGACGATAGATTAATGTGCAACCCTAATGATTAATTAATAAAAGAATTACAATTGTAGATTAAAATCATTGGTTGAAGAATTTGGACACTACTAGATAGAAACCAACCAATCAAAATTCAATAAAAACTACCCAAAGTTTTAGAGCCTATGGATGATAAATGATAAGGTGGTTAAAAACTTTGGGTCCCCGCGTAATTTAAAGTTCAATTTCCTCTCCCTCCCTGTGTTTATCACATTGCTCCAAAACAAATGCCTTGAAAGTTTAAAATAGACAAATTAAAAAATAAATACGGAAAACTGAGCTGGATCTTTAAATCGTTTTTATGGTGCGCTGAATCGGGGCGATTCAGAGGTGAACCGTAAGTGCGCTGGTGGTGAGCCACAGCGCACCTATAAAACATTGATTTTTAAAAGATTTTCGGCGCGGTGTTTTTAGATCGCTTGCGTACTCACTAAAATATCGATCCGCGCCAGTACAACTTTATTACTTAAGGCGTGTCAGTAAGGTATTTTATATAAAATGCCGTGTCAGTATGGTATTTTATATAATATATAATTTATTTTAAAAATAACTATAAAAATGTTTTCTTGATAGTTTGCAATAAAATATTAAAGTAATTAAAAAAATATCCATTTATTACATATGATTCACCCCGATTTGAACCGTCAATGCCACTCGGTGAGTGGTATTGGCGCGCCGGTACGGCGCCACTGCCCGATCCAAATCGCCCATGCAAATTCGATTTAAAGATTGGATAGCCTGATATCTAGTTGCCGAAAGTGTACGCAGTTTCCTGAGTGTTTCCTCATCCTAGCTCAATATTTACTACTAGCTAAAAAAGCTTCAAACTTCAAAAAAAAAAAATCAAAATTTAAAAAATTCAAATTTATAATGTATATTGTATAAATCGTTTACACATTCAAATTTTGATTTTTTTAAGGGAAGTTTGAAGATTTGTAGCTAGTAGTAAATATTGAGCGAGGATGAGGAAACACCCAGGAAACTGCGTACACTTTCGGCAACTAGATATCAGGCTATCAAAGATTGGTATTTAATAATTTGATGGTGCGCTGAATGAATCGCCCCGGTTTAAATCACCTATAAACGATTTAAAGATCAAGCTCTGATTTTAAACTTGCATGTCCTTGTTTTAAAGTCATTGCCTTAATTACCATCGTACTGTGTCATGAACCCGGCAAAGGGAAAGTACCTTGGTAAAAAGTCAAACACATATGCATTTAATTTAAATGCATACTATAAATTATTAAACAGTATGGCACTCAAAAATACCCTGTTGGGTTTCTACATTCTTTTCTACAAAAAAAGGGTTATTTCTGATAAATTTCATATTTGCTGAAAGAGATTAAATATAAAAGTACGCCATTGAAGATTGTTTGCACTAATCAAAAGTCGCAAAAGTATTATTTTTGCACTATTTTATTTGCAGATATTGGTGAGGAAAGCAAAAAGACTTTATTTACTAACATCTAGGAGGAGCTGTATTCAAAGGGGTAGATAGGGGGCAGAAAAGTAGCCTAAAAACATCCCTATGAAAAAAACAAAAATTGAAATAGCTAAAAACTATCTTGGGAAATATATGAAGCATCCCTGTAAAGGAAAACTCAATCAGTGTATATGTTTTTAAAATCATAACCTTAAGACAAAAAAAACTTTATACAATAAAATAGTTGAAACATAGTTTAAATCATATTATTTGTTTGTTGCGGTTTCAAGTATACACAAGAAAGGAAGAGAGAGTATGATTTTGGATGGATAGATGATTAGATAGATACAAATATAGATTTACAGGTATTTATATGTCAAATTTATATAAGATTTAGATAGGAACTACATAATTCAAATGAACTTATAATAAAGTGACAAAAAAAATTCACCCCCCCCAAAAAAAAAAAAATTTTGTCTTCCCTTTTTCTTTTGAAATCTAAAATAAAAAAAATTGAGTTATCGAATTTAACTCCCCTTCTCAAGTGCCCCTAGAGACGTAGCCGTTAGTACATATTAAAGCAAAGAGCTTAATGTATAAAAAAATAAGTATGTTAACATTGTTGTTTTAAAATGAAAATAAAGATACATCTACATTGCATAATTGACTGATATGATCCTCGTCTGTATTACTTCAAAAGTAGACAAAGCAGCAGTAACAGGTGCCACGGATGCATTTAGGCGTTGCAGCATCGTGGAAGCCGCCTGCGGAAAATTTGCAGCCGTTTAATTTTAACTATTATATGCTCATTATACATTTTCCCTTAGCCGAATTACTCCTAGCCAAGCCTCAGACATTTTGGAAAAGCCTATTTTATAAATTTCATGTACATCTTTTTATTGGGTTATGATGTCTTGATGAATACCAGCCCTTTCAGATTTTATAAACTACTAATCTTTTAACAATATCAAACTTGGACAGTTAATTCAAGATTAAAGTACTGTAAGGTTAAGAAAAAGAGGAGTTTAAGATGCTAATGTTAACAATTAAAAAAAATAAGCATTAGACATGTAGGTTATGATAGGTTAAAATAGGTTTGATAAATTCACTGAGTGAAAATGTCTCTTATACTTCTTAGCTATTTATTGAAATATATTTCGTTCGGTGAACACGGAAAACTCTTCAGTGTAAATGACATAATAGTTATTTATCGCATCATATTATAAACAGCTTTCCGCGGATATAAAATATACACTTATAAGGTTAAAACCATTTTTTTATATTCGCAAAAAAAACTGGATATAATACGATGCTAGACATAATTTTTTCATATGGATGAGAACCGGTTCTTATCCAATGGATATTAATTGGTTTCAAATAAATGCGAGAAATCATATTAATTTAATTTACTTGTTGAAAGATAAGTAAAAATAACGAAATTTGTAAAACTGGTTTGTTAATGATTATTGTAGTTATTGTAAGATTGGCGGAGTGGTTGTGCAGAAGTAGTTAAAGACTGGTTTAAAAGAATTGTCCTTGCAAAAACCTGTAAATTTATAATTCTTAAGCTAAAACCTTGACTTTGGTATTATGATCAACTCTTTTATAAAGATATTTCTCTGCCAGTCAAATAAATAACATTATCTTGATTACACTCTTTCACAGTATTTTAGTAGCGAAGCTTTTCAATAACAAGGGATGTACGTACGTCACGTCCACCGACTTCTTTATACAATCAAAATTTTTCATGATATTTTACTGAATATGCGCGAAGATTTTCTAATAAGACACTGAAATTATTTAAAACCTGAGCCTTTCTGTTTTTTAGCTTAATTTGGACAAAGTTGTCCTAGATAACATTATTGTGGCAGGCAACCAGTAGATCAAGAATATAATTTAAAAAGTACTGGCAAATAACCACTTTAACACTGCATTAAAAAGTTGATTTATTACTTGGTTTTCAGAAACTTGATAAATTGATTTTGGATATTTAAAAATAAAAAAATTGAAAAAATCGAGAGAAACCCCACATGTATGTACAAAATATGTACTGTACAAAATCGGACCCTGAATGACTTCCTTTCGAATTACGATGTTAGACTATGAAATTTAATATATTAGATTTCAAACTTTAAGCTAAGGTCCATTTTATATGGCTTGATAATCCCAAGAAAATAATGTAAACTTTACAATCAACGTAATTTCTCCAGAAGTCATTATGCTGGCTAAACTGAAATTTAAATTTTCCAATGACGTCAGTGCTAGATTGAAGCTTAATGAACTGTATTGCCTTTACCTCAATTTAAGGATAATTTATAAGGTTTTAAAGGAATAAATTTGCATAAATAAGTCTGGACTAGTTTTTTTTATCTTATCGTATCATAAACAGCTCTCCGCAGATAATAAAGTGAAAAACTGTAACATCAGTATTAATTTTATCACTATTATTTATGGAAAATTGTCTGAAGTACTTTGCTATATATGATTTTTTATTATGGCTGAGAACCGGTTCTAATCCAGTGGATATTAGTCGAAGCCATACTGGAAAAAGATTCTTAACTTTGTGTGAGTAGGAATATAGCCAAAGCAATTTTTCTTGAAGCTTTTGGTAGTATTTAAGTTTTATTTGTAGTTTTTCAAGTGTAAAAATGCCAAAATATTAAAAATAGCAAAGAGTTTGAGGTTATATCTTGACAAATATATGAGTGGCCTGATGCATAATACAAAGTAGAGCGATGTCTGTCTGTCTGTCCATCTGTCTGTATGTCTGTCCATCTGTCTGAAGCTCAAGATCTCAGTAACCACTGAACCGATTTGGCTTTACTTTTCAGGTAATATACCTACTTGTACTGTGATAGTTTTAAGTTTTTTTCTTGGAGGTTGAGACACCCCCAACCCCCCAAAAATGTTAATTAAAACTCTTGGGGAACAGCCCCTAAAGCCTAAGGGTGAAGCCTATATTATGTATAGAGTAGCTTCGCATAAAAAAGCGGAGGTTATATTTGTGTGGGCGGGAAAGGGGCGGGTTTGTAAGTGTGTCAATGAATAGCAGAAGCTGCACAAATTTATGCAATATGTATCTTTAGAATGATGACAATTAAAACTCTAAAATTAAATGTCCATGTACATTTGATAATTTTTACTTGTATTTCATTGTGTTTAAAGGGCGAATATAGGTTGAATATGATATGGGCTTAAAATTTAAGTGCAATTCTATAGTTTTAGAATATCTATGCCAAATTCTAAAAATCATTTAACAAAAGCTTTTTAATTCAACCTTGCTACGAAGCCTTGTGTGATGCTAGGGTGTTTGAGTTCTTAGGGAACCACACTAATTACATAATATTATCTTGAGATAGACAGGTTTTAAGTTATAAACGGACTTATACAATTGGATATGTCAATATCTTTAAGTTATTTATAATCTATGGAATGGCACGGTTTTTTTGAGCGCATATCATATTCAACCTTTATTCGCCCTTTAACTAATCATCAAGTAATAATTGGCAAGTAAAGTTGGTTGGATTTGAGCAATTTTGATTTTTTTACCATGCTTTAATGAAAAACTTTTATTTAAACCCTCAGAAGCTAATTTTTTAAATCTTTCAAATCTTTTTAATAGTTATTTTTACTTCAATTATAAAACTAAAATAAATTAGTTACACTAGGTGATGGGTTTGTTGAAAGAATGCTAATAGGGGGGGGGGGGGGAATGAGAAAATGAGTCCTTTATATGTTATCATTTAAGCTTACATTGAGATTCTATCTAATTTTTAGGGTTGCAATACTCTTTAGAAATTCTTTTTTTATGCATCTAATATTTAAAACTGTGCCAAAAAAGATACAATATTAAAAATAATTCACACATTTGTTGAAGAAAAGGCCAAGTTTTATTTAATCTTTTTCCTTTGGCTTTTTATAGATTTCTTTAGAAAATAGGACATTAAGATTCAGAAAATTTTGAAGAAAATGATAAACGGACTTTAGCGCATCTATGATTCCAAACATTCATCTGTCCATCCGTCTTAAATATTTCTTGTCAAAATTTAAGATAAACGCATGATTTTATATGTGAAGATTTCTCGTATTAATTAGCATCAACTCTACAATTGTTTATCGTTAATGCCATAAAGATTATTAGATTTCTGTAGATGAAAATTATAAACTCGGCTGTTATCTTAGTTAGATAGCTGATTTTTTGTGATGATTCTATCAAACCATCTTTAATATGTTCGTTTCATTGGTCTTAAGTTATTCTTTTAAATATTTACACTCAAATCTAACAAAACTTGGTGTAAAAAATAGTATTCCATATCTATAATACAAAGTAGAACGATCTCTGTCTGTTTGTTTGTAGCGAAGGATCTCGCTAACCGCTGAACCGATCGGGTTCTCCTTTACAGGGTAACTTCTCATAGGTCCCGGGAAGGTTTATAACTATTTTCTCGGAGGGTGGGACACCCCCAACCCCCCCAAAAATGAAAAATACCCCCCCCCCAAAAAAAAAGAAATTTCTTTTTAAAACTAAAATTAAAATAGTGGGGTCGACTAACCCCCCCCCCAAAAAAAAAAAAAAAAAAAAATTCCCTCCCCCCCAATATTTTTTTTTCTTTTTTATTTTAAATCTAAAATACGAAAAATTGGTTTGATCAAACCTCTTGGGGCAAAGCCCCTAAAGGCTAGGGGCGAAGCCGCTAGTATCCTTAAAAAAGAACAGAAATTTAAACTAAAAAAGTGGGGTTGATGAGTACTAGCAGCCTCGCTTTTACAGAAAGTAACACAGGAGCCTACAAATTCTTTTATTAGTATGCCAGTATAAGATTTTTAGGATTTGTATACACAAGCAATAAAATTTATACTGCAACTATAATCCATAACTCATAAAAAAAATGCCTTAATAAAGTCATCAACAGGGGTAAATAGTTTTACTTTTGGCCATAAAAATAGCTTAAAACCTACCCTGGACAATACGAAGCATATCTATATGTATCTACTGGTTGTAATATCTGGACAAAAATCAAACGTAAAAAGTTGACTACGTTCATATTTGCCCTGTTTTAAATAATCATATAAAATGCAAATGTACATATAACAAGGATGACAAGATCCATAAAAGCGAATCTCTGAAATCAGAAGGAATGACAAACGAACAATATCTCATCGAGTGTCAGAACTGAATACGCAGAATATAAATGGAAGTCTAAACAGTTAAATACTGTATACTGTTTAAGGACATACTTATATTTTTAGGGCTTTATCATAAAGATGTCTTGCTTATAACATTATACTTTCGGTATTTAAAAAATAAGATGAATAGGATAATAATATCACATAAAAAATGAACGTAAAAGATTATTGAATACGCTTTTAAATAGTACCTAACTACTAAAGGAATCACAAAGTCAAGTTTGAAATCAATAGCAAATTATAACATACCTAAATTAACGATAAGATTTATCCATTACGGACGGGCGGACCGACCCTAATTATAGAAAAGCTTTGAATTTAAAAAGTGGAAGAAAATGCAGTTTACATTAGAAAATTTCGGCTTTTTCTAAAGTCTTTATTATACAGAATAATAACACCAGAGATTCAATATGGCTAGATTATAAACATTGATGTTACAACTCTCATAAAGCAGTTTTAGGAACATTACTTTTACAACTGCCAATTTATAAGAGCTCAAAGTTTTTATACCAGTGAAATCTTGCGCGTACTGTATTTTATACAAATAATAAAAATAATTTGTGAATTATTTTATTAAATTAGAAAAAAGTACAAATAATATAATATCATAAATAATCTGGAATTTTCTTGAATAGCGATGCACATTCTTCTAATTAGAGTAAAACACTAGAGGGAGAAAGGGTTAAATAAATGAATTTCCCCATATCAACCACCTTGTGCAACCTTTCTATTAAGCCATTGAAAATCAACCAATGGTGTCGCTTATATTAACACAGCCAAGTAGCAGAAATTAATTTAGAAACAGACGAAAAAGATTATTCAAAAAGAAAGGGATGTAGTTTTCTTTATATACATCTATAATATAAATCTCTTGAAAGAAGTACGAACTATAAAATCAAAAATCAGCTGGAAGTTTCTTGCATAAATGTTGACATTATTATGTGTAATTTCAATGTGAGATAGGATTCTTTTTCTAAAAACAAAACGAAAGGAATCCGCTAAATTTTCCTGCTTAACCCACCCTATTCTGTAGTTAGTGGGCAAGACTGTAGACCCAACCCCCGCCATGGTTGGGAAGGGCGGAGCTACTCATGTATTTATGTAGCATCTATCTTTTTAACTTTATAATGTCATATTATTTAGTTATTGTGTTGCTTCTGATAATTAAACTTGTATAAATCTCAAACCTAGTGTGCTGTGGTATTTAGGAGCATAGCAGCCATATTATCTATAATACTATATTCTATAATTACACTCGTTCTGCCATCCGTTTCGTCGCATGATTCATGCCGCTTCGCCACATAGACAGTTTTGATGAACCTGGGTTTAAGTTTAAACTTGATTTTGGGTTATGTCTAAAAAGTAGTGAGTATGATAATTTAAAGGAAAAGAAATAGTTCATCATTGACCTGGATTTAACTTTTTGATTATTGCATTTCTAATTGTTTTGAATAAACGTCTCACTAGTCTGAATTTCAAAATTATTGGGGAAATTTATTATTCGTCTTATAGCTCTGACATAATTTATGCATATGGCTATAACCTAAAAATAAATAAATAAATAGTGTAGTCTAATAAAGTGAAACTAATTGCTGGCTAAAATAACGGTCCTCCCATCCTTTACCCCATCCTCTACAGTCCCAGTGGATTGACGAACTGACCAATAAATGTCCATATTAGCAATGCAATATACAAGGTGTTTCTCTCATTAAAATTTAGATTATTTTTGTCTTTGTCTATGTAACTGAAAAATTGTAATACCTAATGGTTAAACATTAACATCTTATAAAAAGGAAAATTTTCTATATCAAATCATCCCTCAAAAATTGAATAGCAATTCAATTTTTCTGTTCTTTTTTCTTCGTACTAAATAGGAATAAAGGCATTTTTCAACCCCAAAGTATACAACTCCATGGTGTTCTATATTTTTTAGTTTCCTCACACAGCGTTGTATAAATATATTATACATTCAACACTGTAAAATAAATGTAGAAAAATTTGGAATTTTAGTAAATAACTTAAGCACATTATTTTATTTTTGAAAAGTGTGGGGCAAAAAATGATTAAAAATTAGAGATTTTTATTTATAAAGTATAGTTTTTATTTTCTTCTTTGTTTAAATTAGAACAAAGGTTTTTTTTAATAAACTATTTTTATAGTGCAATGTTCCGTAAGCAAGGATTAATTTGAGCATTTGATGAAAAACTAAAATATTTTCTAAAAAAAACCATTTGACTTAAAATGGTTTTTTTTAAACAGCGTATAGTGTCCAATAAAAAATGACGTAAAACAATACAAATAACCAATGATAGTCCAGTATACATTGCTATCATTGGTCGTTTGTATTGTATGAAGTTATTTTTTATTGGACACTATACGAAGTTTCTTATTTTTTCTTTCTTAAATTCTCTGTTTAACAGCAAAATGTTTTTTTTTTCTGTAGCAAAAAAATGCCTTACTATGTCATTTGTAAATATCTATGTATGTAAAAGGTGATTAGATGAAAGATTGATTCAAAACACACATCATACATATATGGTATTTCTTTGTAACGTAATTTTATTTCCTGTGAAATTTTTAGGGAAAGTTAAGTAAAAATACTATAAACAAGGATGACAACATCAAAAAAAGCGAAGCTCTGAAGTGAAAGGACAAACGAACATTAACACTTGTAGAGTGCCAAAACTGAAAATAAAAATATAAATCTATAAGTATAAACAAAATTGTAAGTAGATTTGTTGCAAAATAGGATAATGTTTAAGGACATTTTAACATTTGATTATAGAGATGCTTCGCTTAAAACATCGTACTTTGTTGTCCTATTTACCTCTCTGAGTATTCGTGGTTGATATAAATTATTCTCTAGTAGTAGACTGGCTAAAATTTGTTATTTTCGCAGTTTATTTGTTTATTGTTTCAACTATTTCGTGTTTAAATAAATTTAGAGTTAGAATTACTTTCATCAATCTAAGTATTGGACATATTTCCAAGAATAAAGGGTTAAGTAAACTGCAACAATTCTTTTGTAATATTCTTTAAACATTATTAACATCGCGTTATTTATTTAGGCTCTTGTTGTTATCTTTAACTATTAATATGTCTAGAAGGAGAAATTTAAGCCCTTTAAACCTTACGTTTTTTTGTATTCTATTAATGGCATGAAACCTGTATTAAACATTTTATTCAAAATGTATAAAATATGCAGTTTTTGGAAATTAAATTTAAGTATATCAAAGTTTATTGTCTGAAGCTAAATATTTCAATAACTACTGAACCGATCGGGTTCTCTTCTTTAGGTAAGCCTTACTTAGGTACTTAAGTCCTTTAGGATGGGTTTAAGCAACTATTAATCCACTCTCTGCCTCTTAAAATATAGAGCGCCTATATGCTAGGGTCGTTGCCGCTAGTACTTTTATATAGACTATGAACTTTTTCTCAAAGTCATTGCGATGAATAAACAACTTAGTAACTTATTCCCGTCTAGTTCATTAATTTACCAGCCACTCCAAAACTCGCTTTCTCCGTTCGTTCAACCAAACAGCGTAATTAATATTCTAGTAGCAAAGCAATTCTATAATTTACACTACTAGTCTGCCCAAGAAGGGCTGTTTATTACACATGTCCCCAAAGTGTCTGAACGTTTTAACCACTTATTGTAATATACAGAAGGCGTAGTTTTTTTATTGGAGATAAACATAAATTTATAGGCCATTGTCTTATCCTGTTAGATCCCTAAATCTGACAGTAAAAAATATTGTTAAAATAGAATAAACGGATTACTAGCGGCTGTTCCCTTAACATCTAGGGGTTCTATATTATTATTTAATGGATATCGAAGAGCAGAAAAATAGCCTAAAACCATACTCAGATTTAATGTTAAAAATAAAATTGCCCAAAACTATCCCGGGACCTATAAGAAGCTTCACTGTAAAAGAGAACCTTTTTGGTTCAGCAGATAGCGAGATCTTTTGCTACTGAAAAAAAAACCTTACTTTTTTTATAAAATAGGATTATATCTATTTGACTATTTTACATGGAAAAGGAAAGTGATTCTGACAAACAATTCCAAAGGAAAATATCCCCACAACCCCTTCCCTTTTTTCTCCACTTATTACCCACTCCCCTTCGGTTACATAAATGTATAATTTAACTTTACTCCAACAAATATCAATTTTTGCGGCATTTTCAATTGGAATTAATTGCCTGACTACTTTTTTCTAATTTCACTTGTCTCTTTATCTTGCCCTGGAACTGTATTTGATTTGGTAGGTACTCAATTAAAATTATTTTGATGTTGAACTTAAAACAAAGACTGTCAGGGAATGTAAAATCAAAAGAAATAATCTAATTACATTTACATTTAGATATAAACTTATCAGGTTACAATTGAAGATGAGAATAGTATTTAGTGCATCGTATTATAAACAGCTTTCCGCGGATACAAAAATGAACAATTTTTATATTAAAACTAGTTTTGGTTGCCCCGAGATGCCGAAGGCACGGGATAACAAGACTGGTTTTAATATTGTAATTGTACATTTTTATATTCGTAGAAAACTGGATTTAATACAACACATGCTTTTTAAGTATGCTAAGAACCAGTTCTAATCTTGCGGATATCAATCGGTTTCGAAGTCATACCAGAAATAGAAATTAAATAAATAGATTGCTGATATCAGTCTATTTGAATTAAATATCCATGTTCTTTTTTTTTGTTTGATCTTAAGACTTATAAATCAGAATGCGTAATTGGATATGGAAATATTTTTGAAATATTACTGACACTAAGGCGGTCTTTTGGAATCTCTACTAAGCCAACAGTACAATGTTTTGAGTAATGATTTTAGTTTAGAATATTTTTGCCATTTATTTGAAACTAACTACTAAGTAAAGTAAAGTAAGTAAAAAATGGGGGTTCGATCCATATTCCCCCCATTTCAATTTCATTTTTAAAATATGAAGAAAAAAACATTTTTTTTGGTGGGGGGGAATTATTTTTTTCTAGGGGCAATTTCTCTTGGGAAGGTGGTAGTACCCTTCCTAAAATAGCGATAAACATACCCAGGAACCTTTAGAAGCTACCCTGTAAAAGATAACCAAATCGGTTCAGCGGTTAGCAAGATCCTTCGGTACAAACAGACAGACAGACATCATGTTACTTTAGTATAAGGATACACAACTAACCTTAACACAATTTTTTGGGGATTTGACCTCTGAAGCAAAGCTTCCCCTCTATAATTACCAGTTTGTCTGTCTATTTGCCAAGGCCGCCAACACGCCCGTCGAATGAAATTTGTCACTGAGTCCTTTATTCTCTTACAGGAAGAATGTCTAGGAACTATATTCTATTACAAGAGGGGTGTAGTATAATGAATAAATAATCTATTTACAACTTTTATCATAGTTTTACATTGGGGGAATTAAGAATTAAAACAGAAAAGAATAATATATCAATATTAATTTAACAAATTTTCCACTATGACTTTGAAACCGATTAATATCTGCTGGCTTAGGACCGGTTCTACATAAAGAAATGAGATGGAAATTTTCCGTCTACGTTATATAATTTGTAAAAAAGTAAACATTTAATTATTAAAAAGGAAAATGGAATTTTGTTTGTCTAAATTAATTGATTTCAATCAAATATCTATAGTCATTCTATTTCCAAAACAATTTGGGAAACAGAATTTAAATTTTACAGATAATTTATTATTTCTGTTTTGTTTGAAATATTTAGTAGCAAATTAAGTAACTGGATGTATAAATGTTTGTGAATACACATCATCAAAAATTAATAGACCAGCAGTTTAATATTTATGGAATTATAACGTCAGGTTATATTCTTTTTTTGCAGGTTAAAAGGGGGTTTTAGGCAGCTCATACCAATAACGAAATTAATTCGGAAAAAAATCACGAAACCTATACGTGTTTTTCAGCTGTCGTTGGGGGGCAACACATCGTAAAATTGACGACCTCTCCGTTTGCCCCCCAAATATTATTTTCGATTTATTTCGCTTATTGTTTATACCTTATTCCTGGGTTTTAGGTAGCTCAACAATTATCAAAATGAAAACCATTGGAAAGTAACTTGGAAAGCAAACGATGATTGGTAGGTATTAGATCATAATTAAATGTTGATTAAATAAATGTATAAAGTTATAGTTATCTTGTATTACTCCTAGTTGAAGTATATAAAGTTTTTTAATTAAAAACTTAGTAAGATTTATAATGTTGAAATCAATGTTATTGTGGATTTGTTTGTCTTACTTTGCTAATATTTGTTCACGGACACGGATATATATTTTTAAAAACAAAAAAATGCAGTGACTCCCTAGTGAGACATTCCTGTTTTACTGTTAAGATCTCGTTACAACTAAAACAATTGAATTTCTGAATTAGGGAAGTTTCTTTTCAAACTATAAGGAGGTGATAGGTTTATAGTAGCGAAGACTCACGCTAACCGCTGAACCGATATGGTACTCTTTTACAGTGAAGCTTTTTGTAGATGCCGACATGGTTTTAGGCTATTTTTAAAGTTTTTTCTTCGAATGTAGAGACCCTAAATGCTTCAAAAAGTCTTTAATTATCAGGTCTTTCTTAAAATATTTGACAATTAACAGTTTTCTTTAAAAACATTATCCTTATTTATTTTATTTTGAAGTTAGTTTAGTTTGTTGTCTATACTGAAACAGAAAGTATAAACTAAATTTTTAAAATATATTTGTAGCTTTACTATTTGTATACATCCTCTATAAAGCCAAACTATCTTTCATATAAAAATAACAGGACGACTTTAGTCTGTCTACATGTCTTTCTGTGAGTTGTGAAGGATCACACTAACCGCTAAACTGATATGGTTCTCTTTTACAGTGAAGCTTCTTGTCCAGGGGAGGTTTATACCCATTTTTGACAGGATTAAAAACAGAATTTAAGATTAATTGCCTCTACAAAATTACCCCCTCAAAAAAGATGTTTCTATTTTATGTTTTCCTTTTCAAGCTAAAATTAAAATTGGTTGGTTGCCATAACAACCCCCCCCCCCATCCCCTTTTTAAAAGCGAAGCTTTTCTATAATTAGGGTCGGTCCGTCCGTCCGTACGTCCGTCCGTCCGTACGTCCGTCCGTACGTCCGTCCGAGATAAATAGCTTTTATTTGTTGATTTAGGCATGATAGAATTGTCCTATCGATTTCAAATTTTGCATGGTGATTCCTGTAGTAGTTAGGTACGATTTAGAAAGCGTAGCAACTCTATAATCATTACCAGAATATCCGTACGTCCATTTTAAACATGTTGATTTTTCTACTTTTTTAACAACAAATTTTTATGTGATCTAATTATCCGTTTGATCTGATTTTTGGTATATTGATTCCTGGGACAACAAAGAACAATTTTATAAGCGAAGCAACTCTATAATCAAGTCCTAAAATGTAAGTATGTCCATAAACATTATCCTGTATCAAGCAGTTTTGCAACAAATTTACTTAAAATTTTGCTTCGACTCTTATACTTTTATATTCTTATCATTCAGTTCAGACATTATACAAGTGTTAATGTTCGTTTGTCCTACCGTTTCAGTGCTTCGCTTTTATGGATGTTGTCATCCTTGTTCTTTAATTGCCTAGTATATTATATAACAAGTACAATCATGTCAGCGATAACAAGTTAAAACTACTTTTCATGAAAAAATTATCCGTAAATTTTTATTACAAATCACAAATTACTTTTTCGCCAAATGGATCTTAAATTTCTAATCAATCAATTTATGTTTTAAAATCTTTAAATACGTCATATAACCGTCCTGTCAAGCATCTTTGGTGTGAACACACCATTAGACCAACGTGCGTTATTTTTAGGGTAGCTTTATTGATAGAAATTTAATGAAACTCAAACCCATACAATACAAATAAATTAAATTTCAAATGAATGTTTTGGAGGATTTCTTTTTAAAAGCGAAGCTTTTCTATAATTAGGGTCCGTCCGTCCGTCCGTCCGTACGTCCGTCCGTCCGTCCGTCCGTCCGAGATAGATAGCTTTTATTCGTTAATTTAGGCATGTTATAATTGTCCTATCGATTTCAAACTTTGCATGATGATTCCTGTAGTAGTTGGGTACGATTTAGAAAGCGTAGCTACTCTATAATCATTACCAGAATGTCCGTACGTCCATTTTAAACATGTTGATTTTTCTACTTTTTTAACAACAAATTTTCAAGTGTTTTAATTATCCGTTTGATCTGATTTTTGGTATATTGATTCCTTGGACAACAAACAACAATATTATAAGCGAAGCAACTCTATAATCAAGTCCAAAAATGTTAGTATGTCCATAAACATTATCCTGTTTTTAAGCAGTTTTTCAACAAATTTACCTACAATTTTGATTCGACATTTATACATTTATGTTCCGATTTTTAAGTTCAGATACTATACAAGTGTTAATGTCCGTTTGTCCTACCGTTTCAGTGCTTCGCTTTTATGGATGTTGTCATCCTTGTTTTATAAATTCTAGGAACACATTTCTACACTAAACTCGTTTTAATTCAATTTGTGGCTTTCATCAAATAAGAAAAGGAAAAATGTTACGAATTTCATCTAACTGTATAAAATGGTACAAAAATATTAAAAATATATAATACAATGCTAACCATAGTTTTTTTCGTATGAATGAGAACCGGTTCCTATCTACCGGACTCGAATGAATACGAGAAAATATTTTCTATTTTAATATGAAATTCTTAAAACTTTGGGAGTTACATTAAAATTTTAGAAAATACTACAAAAATCTTTTAATTGTTACATAATGTATTTTTTTATGGATATAATTATAAAACAAGTTTTAAAAAATACTTATTAACCTTCCCAGGTTCCCAGGATGAGAAGCTACCCTGAAAAGGAGAACCTTATCGGTTCAGCTGTTAGCAAGATCCTTCGGTGCAAACATACAAACAGTCAGATAGACATCATGTTACTTTATTATAAAGATTTATCGCATCGTATCATAGACAGCTTTCCACGGATATTAAAATAAAAAAATCAGGAAACATGGACTAACAAAACTAGGTATTGATTTTATGATTCTTATTTTGATATTCGTGGGAAGTTGTCTACAATACTATACGATACATGATTTATCATTAGGGTTAGGAACCGTTTCAAATCCAGCGGATATTAATCGGTTTCGTAGCTATACTGGAAAATATTTTCTATTTCAATATGAAATTCTTAATAACTAAATTATTACTACTTTAAACTTCAGGAGTTACATTAAAATTTTAGAAAATACAACAAAATTTTTTTAATTGTTACATAATGTAATGGTATTTTTAATAAAATATTTAAAACTTAAAAAAAGTATCTATCATTCCTAAATATTTTACCAATTTTGCAAAAAAACATACAAAGATATGAAATGGCAAAAATACTAAATTATTAAAAGTTCCAATATATAATCACGGATAAGGGATTAAACAGATAATGTTTAATATATATTATGAAGATAAAATAAAAGTCTTGTTATTACATCAACGTAACCAGAGGCATAGCCACTAGCCCAAATTTATAGATGGTATATTTCTTATTTGTCTTATTTTACTGTAATAAAAGGATTATACTTATTCTTTAAAAAAATAAAATAAAAGCCCTGATTTTTAATTATAGGTTTGATAAATAAGATTTATTTTGTTGGTGAATTTAGCAAGAGCAATTAATTTAATTGCTGAACATAGACATAACTTAAAATATTTTGTCAACTTTTTAAAAATCAAATAAAAGACTTTTTTCTGTTTTATCATTTTATTTTATCAATTTACTATTCCTTCTTCCAGACAACAATTTATCATTTCATTCCAATGTAAAATTAGTGCTTTTAGTATAGAAACAAAACAACATAACATTGGACGATTTATATGGACAGTTTTTCCAACATATTAACATCCTAGTACCAAAACTTTAATTTGAACTATTTTTTTTCATTTTTTTGTAAATAAAAGAACTAACCCCAAAATTACGGTGGTTCGAGTTCGAGTTCAAATCTCCATATGATGATTTGAATTTCTCAATCGCAACAATAATCACGCACCTTAAACAAGTTGTGTAAGAAGGGGATTATTGATTAAGTTTGGATACTCAATAGTCATGTATATAATAGCAGTACTTACCCTTATTCCAAGCTTCATTCATTGTGGTATTCGGCGACCCTGAGCCATGTTATGTGGCAACCCTGACCTCGGTTCAGAGAAGGGCCGAGGGCCCTCCCCCGAGTACCGGGGGAAGGGGTCCGCCTGACCCCTCCCCATGCTTTAAATTAATGATAGATTTGACAGCCGCATTATGGCTAAGCTGCATTGTTTGGTTCCCCCACCCCTTTCCAGGGATGGGGGATCATTGTTGCCTATTTTGATTAATGTATGTATAGTTATATTGATTTTGATTTAGTATTAATTATTCCAATCTGTGTATTTATTATTTGTTGTATTATAAAGTAGTAATCTTTAGACTCTGAATAAAGTAACATCTGAATAGATCCTGTTTGTTATTTAGTGATAGCTAGAGAAGCCCAGCTTCTCTATAATTATACGTGTCCACGTCTGTTCGCACTGCCGTAGTCATTTGAACTTGGGTAACGGCCATTTAACCGAGGCGGTTACGACAACTTGGTGACAGCTGTGTGAGATTACGGCAAACACAAAGTGTAGAGCAGATGCGCAGCTGAGACTAAGGTACTCCCAGCAGTGAAACTGGCAAAACTGACACAAGCAACCTGAATTATCCACCCTGGATAGCAAGGTCTAACTCTGTATCCGGCAGTTGTGGAAGCGAAACCTAACGAAAGACCACGGAGAGTGGCGGAATCAGAGCTGCGGAGAGCAGCGAAATCTGACGAAAGACCGCGGAGAGCGGCAAAATCCGACGGAGAACCGCGGAGAGCGGCGAAATCTAACGGAGGATTGTGCGTTCACGGGCTGAAACAGGCCCGTGGACTGGCTGAAACAGGCCAAGTAATTGCAGACGGCTGAAACAGGCCCATTACTTACTGCGAAGGATAGCAGGATTCGAACCCACGGCGCTGCAGGACGGGACATTCCCTGCCGCCACCACCTGGATTCGGACCCACGGCGCTGCAGGACGGGACATTCCCTGCCGCCGACTGGCTAAAACAAGCAAAATAGCCGCGAGCTGTGAGCAAAAATACGAGTGTAGTGTACCAGTAGGAGAAAAACTACGCTAACCCCCAAGTATCCCGAGAGGCTACAGCGCAGCCACCCACTGAGAAAACCAGATATTGTATCAGATTTTATGGATTGCCTCCCTGGTGTGAAGGCTAAACAACAGATTTATGGGCAGGGATTGGTAAACAATTGCCAGGAATTTTGATAAGCCAAAAATAGAACCCAGGTGCGAGATAACAATGCATTGTTAAAACTCGGACCCCCAACCCTGCAGCACGGCAAATACACCGCCCTCTACCCCCAACAGAAGGGGAGGGTCCCCCCCATAAATTGAAGTAAATACAATCTAAGGTGACATTTGATAAGCCAAGGATTAAGGGAGAAGCCCACCTGCCTTATAACCCAGTCACCTGAAGCCCGCGGCACCCCCTCCCCATCTGAGGAAGGGCGTCCTTACCCCGTCCCCTCACGCGTTCCCCCTTCTCCCCGCGCTCGGATAAGTCCGTCTACCGTGCAGAGACAGAGACCGAGAGAACGGAGCGCATTGCGCAGGTTGCGCAGAGAAGCTCGGAACGCAACGAAATCTGTCGGACAAAGGGGATAAAGCGGACCAATGAGAGAGCAGATTGAGGGATAGATGAGCGTTTCACCTGTGTGCGCGCGCTCTGACGGCGCATAGGCGCGTTGTGAAAAAGGTATTCCACGCACACACACACACGAAGGAGGGGAGCTACTCTATAGCATACAAAGGATATATCCCAAGAAATTGCAAAGCTCCCCCCCCCCTATCTACAGTGTGATTAGGAAAACTAAATCAGTTCCTGACAGCAGTTCAGACCCTCAACAACTCTCTAGACCTACCAGCCTACCCTAACGCTGAGAGACTAGTGAAAAAGTACCCTAGTGTATACCTATTTATATTTGTATTTCCAACTACCAACCAAGTTACAAACGGTAGCGGTTGCTGGAATAGTGACCAAAAAAATAAGCAGCCTATAGTTTCGGCTTAAAATTCGTGACACGACGCTGAACCTTTGACCCTATGGAGCAACAACAAGCGCAGGGAGGCGATCAGCTTCAAGGATGGCTCCAGGATGATCCCCAGCCGGCTCCAGCCGAGTACCGCAAGCTGATGCTAAGTAACCTGCCGGAGTACCGAGGACCGCCCAAGCAGTCCTGGAACTCCCACATTCGGCGTCTTGAAATGTCATGGGTGGCTTACCAAGTACCCGCCCATGACACGCTGAATCACCGCAGCGCCCTTCTACTATCCCTGGCGGGGCAGGTGGCGGAGATGGCCTCCCACCTGTTTGGGGAGGCAGGCCAAGCCTTAACCTACGACCAGGTCAAGGCCGAGTGTGAAATGTTGTTCCGGCCAGCCTATGAGTCCCAGACCCTGAAGCAAGCCTTCAGGGACTATAGGCAACACTCTACGGAGCCCATCCAGGCCTATATCTCCACCAAGTGCGCCCTGTACAGGGAGGCCTACAGCCACGAAGATCTGGAGTTGCTCATAGATGAGCTGAACCGCGGCATCCGCAACGCCAACGTGAAGCGCGTGATGATGGGGCATGAGATCGCCTCGGTCCCCGAGTACACGAGGCGTGCCATGTTCACCGTGACCATGATCACCAAGCAGCTGAAGGAGGGTGTGTGCCTGGTGGACGCCACCGACGGGCTCACCGGATCGGCCAGCGTCCAGTTGCCCCATATGATGATTCGGAGCCAATGGAGATTGGCGCCCTGGCTCCGGGTCTCCACCAGATGGGGAAGGTCGCACCAGACGAAGCCTCCAAGATTCCGGGCCGTTGCTACCGATGCCATGGAAAAGGCCACCGAGTCAGAGATTGTCCTCCCCCCCTGGAGGTCAGCCTAGAAGAGCGCCCCGCCCAGTCCCGCTGTGACCGGCCTGCCCGGTGTGAACGTTGCCACTATGCAGGCCATACGGCGGCCGAGTGCAAGGCTGACTGGGACCAGGTGGCCGGGAGGAGACGCATAGCCGGCAAGGGCGCTAACTCGGGCAAGCCCAGCTCCCAGGTAGCCAACATGGAGGGAAGCGCACCGCCGGCGACACTCCAGCAAGCCACCGCCCCCAACGCTGTGGGCCACTCGGAAGGAATGCCGCAGTTTGGAACCATCCCAGCCAGGATCAACGTGCTGGGAGGAGCGGCTGAACCCAACCGGGTTGGCCTGGGATTCAGCCTCAACCACATGGGGCCGGAGTATGTGCAGCCAACCAACATCGCGGAGCCAGAAGTCCTGCGGCCGCTGCCCCTCGGCCTCAACATGATGGTACCTGCCAGGCCGAGTCCCCCGAAGGAGGAGGTAACCCCTGTCACCCCCAGCGAGAGACGAGAGGCGCTACCCAGCGCCACCTGGACGATGTACGGGGAGGCCCTCGCGGCCGCCGAGCGGGAGAGGCAAGAGGCGCTAGCCAGCAAGGCCGAGTTGATGTATGGGGCGACAACCGTCGCCTCCACCTGGGAAGGACGAGAGGTGCTACCCCGCACCCCCAAGCTGATGTCTGGGGCGACAACCGTCGCCGCCACCTGTGAAGACCGAGGGGTGCTACCCAGCACCCCCACGCTGGTGCCTGGGGTGACAACCGTCGCCGCCACGGAGAGACCTGGCCCCCGGAATGAGCCCGCAGCCGTGGAGGAAGGGGTGACAACCGTCACCCCCAGTCAGCCCGAGCCCCCAGCCAGCAGGGAGAGTCCAGCTGTCCCTCACCCTCAACTGTGTCCAGCTGTCCATCCCCCTCAACCGAGTCAGGATAAGTTGAAATTAACCAATGCATTGTACCCAATATGTTGTAACCCCCCAGCCTTGCCTGTGCCCCCCGCACCAGAGGCTGGGGAGATTGAGATTTGGGGGTATCAGGACTTGTCTGTGCCACATGCACCTGAGTTCCTAGGGCAGGGGAGGGATGTAATGCAGGGCGAGCCTGTGCCACACACACTAGAGCCCCATGCCACTGGGCATGCCATGGACGAGGGAAGGGTCACCTTGAGGCTAGGGGAGCCGACGCCCCAGCAGGCGCCGGTTGCCTGTCAGTCTGTCATTGGGGAGGGTATAGGGAAGCCCCGGGCGTCTAAGTATAACACTCAATGGAAATTTATATCTAGCCAGGAGCAGACAACCAGCCCTCCTTCCCAAGAAGCTGCCGTGGCCAGAGCCGAGAACCCCCAGATGCGCGCACGAGGATGGTGGCTGTCCGGCCGGTGTTCCCATTGGTGGATGGTTCTGTGGGGCCTACTGCTAGCAGCTGTGTGGCCCACCGCCAGCTATGTCTTGATAGGGTGGGACTGTGCCAACCCCACCCATGTCACCTCCTTCAACAAAGAGCGGATGTGTAGCCAAGAGCCGCTACACCAGGAGGTGCCTCTAGGCCATGAGGTACATATCCTGCAACAAGTCAAGATCCGGGAGACCACTGGGTATAGCTGCCAGCTCACAGTGTCCCAGTGGACATTCAGGTGTGGCGTCTGGGGCCACCTGAAGGTGACGTCGGTCCCCACCCTCATGCGACCAACCAAGATTGACCCAGAGACTAGCCGGGACCTGGCCCGGAGCCGAGTCTACACCCTGCCAGGAAAGACCAAGCCATTGACGTTCCAGCTGAACCACCCCCTGTTCTTCACCCTTGATATGGTGGGGGCACTGGTAAACAGCCCCGAGGGGGTGGGTTGTGAAGGGGAGGACGTCCATTTTGAAGGCCAGCTGTACCCCAATGAGTTAGTGCTCCAGGAGCGATGGCTGCTGGTCAAGGAGCAGACCTACGTAGTCGAGGACGGACGGGTGGAGTCCCAGTCCGATCACCTGACCCTGGCGTGTCCCCAGTCCGAGCTGTCCTGCGTCACCGGAGAGGCCACGTACATGTGGGACCACCTGGGGAGAGATTGCCCCTTGAGGCTGATCCGCAGCCTCCAGCCCAGCCTGGTGATGGATGCATTCTAGGTGGACCATCAGGCACAATTCTTAATTAACATGACTACCTCCACCTCTATTGTGAACTGCGACTTCGAAGCCCATGCCACCAACCACCCAGCATTGTTCGTGGCAGCCGACCCGGCCGCGGCAGCGTTGCCCAGAGTATCGGCCAGGGACGTGGATGTCCCCCTCCAGGCCCAGATACACGCGTCCTACATCGGGTTCACCCTGGAGACTCGGATGCGAAGCGCAGCAGCAGAAGAGGTGGCGGCCAATTGCTGGAAGCTCCAGCAGTTAGACCCGGCACATCCGGTGAGTGTCCAGGGGAGCACGTTCTCCATCTTGAGGGGAGATGTATTGCTCCAGCTTACCTGCCAGCGTAATAAGTACGAGGTGAGGGAGAGCAATGAATGCTGGGACAAGGTGCCGGTGGAGCCCACAGGATTTTTAGATGCCGTGACAAAGGTGTATAGCAGTCACGCCAACAAGATTCCCTGCTCCTCCACCTACCCCCTAACAGTGCACGCCGAGGAGGGGTGGATAGAGCTAACTCCAGCCCCTAAGAAGAGGCCGCCTCCGCTGGAGACACCCAAACAACTGCTGACCGAGCCCTTGGACGACTTTAGCTCGGGAGGGTTGTATTCCCAGGCCGAGCTGAATGATTGGCAGCAGCTACTGTCGTTTCCGGCGTATAAGGCCGCCATGCTGACCGGCCTGTTGTATGGCTCCTGCGTCCAGCAGGGAAGCTGTTCAGCCACAGGAGACCATGGCATATGGCATATGAGCCATGTTATGTGGCAACCCTGACCTCGGTTCGGAGAAGGGCCGAGGGCCCTCCCCCAAGTACCAGGGGAAGGGGTCCGCCTGACCCCTCCCCATGCTTTAAATTAATGATAGATTTGACAGCCGCATTATGGCTAAGCTGCATTGTTTGGTTCCCCCACCCCTTTCCAGGGATGGGGGATCATTGTTGCCTATTTTGATTAATGTATGTATAGTTATATTGATTTTGATTTAGTATTAATTATTCCAATCTGTGTATTTATTATTTGTTGTATTATAAAGTAGTAACCTTTAGACTCTGAATAAAGTAACATCTGAATAGATCCTGTTTGTTATTTAGTGATAGCTAGAGAAGCCCAGCTTCTCTATAATTATACGTGTCCACGTCTGTTCGCACTGCCGTAGTCATTTGAACTTGGGTAACGGCCATTTAACCGAGGCGGTTACCACATCATTATGGTGACTTAATTTTGGTAATCCTATCATGCTCGGCAGAGGTGGGGAAATAATGAGCAGCTCTTATGAGACAGTGGGTCAGGTCATAATGTGCTTGAATGTGATGCTTGATAGCCCCAGTGGTTTTTAAAAAAGTGTCTCAGCCTACTCCATGACGACTTAGGTCCAAACCCTAAAAAACTTTGGCTAATCAATCAATTAATCAACCCCAAAATTAGATATGATATCCAGGGATTTTAGGAGATAAGATAATGGACGATAGATTAATGTACACCTCCAATTATTATGAAAACTTAAAAGCAAAATACAAACACAAAATGGCATGAACTAACGAAGAATTTAAAATGCAGAACCCATATTTTCAAAATTACTTAGGTATTTACTTTGATAAATAAAGTTTATTTTTTGTTAATAAATTCAACTTTGAAGATTAAAGAATTTAAAATATTGAACCATCAAATATAGTGTCTCATATCTTATTGTAATATTATATCGTCAATCCTTTGCAGAACTTTTACCTTTGTGGAAATTTTTCTTTTTTTAGCATTTTGTTTTTTAATACCTAATGTATTTTAAATTACGTACGAAATAGTTTACTTCAAAAAAAGGTTTTGATTAAGGACAACAGTAGGACAAACGAACATTATTAATTGTAGAGTAACATGACAGAATTGCCAGAAAATAAATGTATAAACGTCGAAACAAATTTATGTGTAAATTCGTAAAAAACTGCTTCAATAAAGGATATTGTTATAGGACATATTTACATTTTTAGGTCTTGATATAGAGATGCTTCGCTTATAATCCAAATAACATGCACTGTTCTTCAACAAATAAGTTTAATGTTTACTTTTTTTGGATAAGAATAAACTTTTTTTTTACCTTGATTAATAGATTTTTACTGTAACCGATCTATGAATACAACTGTCTTTAAGAACCCTATTTGTATGTAATTTTCTTTGTGTATAAAGCCAATTAAAGGTCATATAATTGAAATTTTAGTTAGGATTGAGGTACATTAGTTTCGAAGTTTATATAGTTTGTATTATATACTTTTTTGAGCCCCCGTATATAGTTATAGTTATTGCTAACATATAAAAAATTAGAAGACCAGGGGAGTGGAGAATATTTCTAATTAGATTATCTTTTAATAACCGTTATAAATCTTCCCCGTAAATTTAGAACCAAATAACATAATAACCCCAAAAAACAAAACAAAAAAGTGCAAAAATGAAGTTGCAATGCGCGCATCCCCTGGCAAATTTCTCTGCACGTCACTGAGTAAAAGTTTATTGCAAACTTTATTTTTTTAATGCAAGGTGTCTAGGAATCTGTTTTGTATTAAAAGAGGGTTGTGATATAACGTATAACCAAACTGTACAATTACCTTGTCAATTACCTCATAAAGGCGAAGATGCTGTCCATGGCATGGTCCAACAACCCAGGATAACCAAGGTGAACCAAATGTTCTTTTCTGTCCAAACACCCGTGGTATTATGTTAAGTAACACCCATCAGACAACCACCCCTTTGAATATATGACCTTTGTCTGAGAAGTCCTAACTGTTCATAGTAATGATTTGCGCCTGTTTTGGGCCAATGCATTCCCCCCACTTCTAACTATTAATGACACGCACCTGACATAGTAGCAGTAGGAACCGTTTTTAACGTCTTTAGTTATGACGCGGTGTCAAGGCGAGATTCGAACCTATCACCTCACCGACGACGAGCGCCACCGTTGAGCCACGGTCGCAGGTTAACAAACTGTACAAATCTTGATTCAACACTTGACATCCCTGTAAACTATTTAGTAAGGTGTGGCACCTAGATGTACATTTCTAAGTAGATAAAATTCAGAGTTTCTTATAACTTGCTAATTTTTTGTTTTAATGTTTAATGGTTAAACACAAATATTGTATGATTGTGCATAATACAAATCAAACTAAATTTTGCATAAGTTACGTCGCCTTGAGCCTTTAGGGAAGGTCGAAGAGGTCAACATGAGTATAAAAAACGTTATACTTTTTATCAAAGTTGACTGTTTTGTAGAAACTCCCATTGAATTTGTGGGGAAAATTAGAATTGAAAATGAAGATAGGGGTTAAGATAGTGGGTAAAAAGGAAATAATTAGTCCCTGCCCCTTTCAAAAGGCCCCCTATATATACCAGTGCAAGGGACTTGCATTATAAAAAAAAAGGTTTTTAATGAATGTTTCACAATAAATTGACATATACAGATATATCTATTCCCTTAATACCAAATTTGAAAAAATATAATACTATGTTTGTTTGTTTTTTTCATACGTTCTTTAAGCTCTTAATTTAGGGAAGGTTATGTTTTTTTCTTTTTATCTGCCTTTTTGATGATGATTACCTCTCAGGGCTTGGTGTCGCTTCGCACGCCGGCTACAATTGTTCGTGTTCAATACCTCTCTTATCATTGCGCTGTAAAGCGTCCATTCGCGCCAGATAAACAACAAACCCTTTGATTGCACGTCTTTTGTCTACAAGACCTAACCATACATGGTAATGAGTTGCACATGTTTATGTGCCAAGTTATTCCTCCTACTCTAACTATTGATGTCACTCGCCTGACATAGTAGCAGTAGATACCATTTTAAACATCTCTAGTATGACAAATGTGGCCCAGGCTCGAGCCCGACACCTCCCTTACTTACGTTGCCAACTACGATAATGTCTTGTTACTTTTGGTTTATTAGAATATGTGATTATATCCCTTTTCAATATAAAATATTTGTTGATCTCTTGACAGCAATGGCTGCTTTTTTAATCAGGGAGGAGGGAATTGGGTCTCTACTGCAAACTAATATCATAGTTTAATGACTTTATTGGGTTAAAAAATACAATACAGCAATTAAAATATTCTAGAGCTAGAATGCTTTTATTAACTGTCCATTAATATGATATTTTTTGTTTTAAAAAGTGTAATATTTGATATTCAATTTGGTTTTGAACAGAAGGGGTGGGTAGTTTGGAGAAATCTAAGAAATTAAAATTCCTTCTTGAATTATTGGCCTCCTCTGCCTTATTACAACAGGCTGTACCGTTCCTGCTCTTTTAGAATCAGTTTTCTTTAGAAATTAATATTAAACTCAAAAAAATCATTTAGATTTTTTCCTTTTTCCCCTGGTTCTTTTATGTAGAAATAAAGAATTATTATAGACAACCATTTAGATTTCAAATTTCAGATATTGTTTCTTTTTAAAATAACAAGAGCAATTGTATTAATGACTAGAACATCAACAAAATAAGCTAATAATGTATTACAGACAATAAAAATACAACTTTATCTAATTAAAAGAAAATTAGCTCTATTACATCTGCAAAAAACGGAGCAATAATGACTTAGACTATTTTTTAACTTAGGCAATGAAAAGTACGAAAGTATAAATAAATATTTCTTAATTTTTTGATGTTTAATTCAAATAAAAAAAAATAAGATGTAATTTTTTCACAAAGAACCGGTGAATAAAAAAAAAGGGGTTTCCTAATTAATCCATTAAAATTAAGTTTAAGGTGTGGGCTTACATGAGGACATGGATCAGTTTTATGAAAAATAATATTATAATAGGTCCCTTTTGAATGTTGGGGCATTTTGCTATTATGTAATTTCAATAGGTTATAATTATGTGTAAAATTAATGTCGAAATATACCTATGAAACTAGATATCAGCAATTATAAAAAGAAACTATATAAAATTTGTTGGATATTGAGGTCAAAATAAATCAAGGATGACATCCATAAAAGCGAGCGAAGCTATGAAACGGTAGGACAAACGAACATTAACATTTGTGCAGTGTGAGAACTCATTAGTCAGTATATAAAAGCCTAAAAGTCAAAAAAATATTGTAAGTAAATTTATTAAAAACTGCTGAAAGAAATACAGGATAATGTTTAAGGACATACTTACCGACCCTAATTATAGAAAAGCTTGGCTTTTAATAATTAATGCCTTAAAATAAGCAATGCATCTAGATCACAAAAAAGTTTATTTCAATTTAAAGTTATCAGCATTGTTTATGATAAAACATCTCCCTATATTATTAGCAACACTGTATACCTATTAAAAACTCATCTACATCCTTTCCAGAATAATCAAATAACAAAGCAAAAATTTAATTATTTTAGAGATTTTTTTCTCATACATTTTGTTTTTATTTTTAAGATTCAATTCACTGAAAATTTAAAAGAATACTTAAAGTTAATCAAATTTGAAGTTAAATAGTTTAAGTTTGCTGAGACAATAAGATAATAACCATAATTTGCTTGCCATATCCCAACTAACCTATATTTATGTTATTTACCAACCGCTTAATTTTAAGCTTTTTAATGATTGTTTTATGTTGGAGGATAATGCTAAAAAATCGGCATTCCCGACAGACAAAGAGATAGTCACAGACATGTATATTGTATAGAGTAGCTTTGCTACTAAAAACATGAAATTGTGTACATAACTGTAATATTTATTGTATTTTTATAAATGAATTAATATTATGCTGACAAATAATAATGTAATTACGTATATATAATAATTAATTAGCAAACAATATTTACAAGTTTTCATAATGTATGTATATTGTATGTATATTTTGTTTCTTTATGACGGATTGGAATCAGGGCACGGCTGCCGCGTGACACCTGTGACTAAGCCTCAAATTATAACCCAGTTGGATGCTTTGAAAATAATTTTGAAATAAGTAATTGCTATATTTGGGTTAGGCTTAGAGTTCCAGCTGATTTTTAAAAGGTAGAATTATCTGAGACCTAAAAGTAGCTGACGCGCGGCTGCCGAGCCCTGGAAGGAGCAAAACAATCAGTAGAACAAGATAGAAGTAGATTTTTCTTTAAATTAATTTTTGAAAATGCCATACTTCATCATTTTTTACCTCTGTCTATATTGTTCTACTATTAATTTCAAAATACTTTTTTTCTTTTAGTAATAACTGAGTGAATCATATTTTGGCAAAAATTCAATTAAATATTTTTAGTTAGTAGTGATAAACGATTGTAAAACAAATAGTATTAAAATTTAAAATTATTGGGCAAACTGCTAACCTAAATAGGATTAGGCCTAAAAAATATATATATTCATTGGGTTATTTTGCTTCACTTATTTATATATTTTAGATTTTTAGATACCCTGTTTTGAAAAAAAGTGACTAGAAAATATTATCAATGGTTGCCTGAATTTCAAATTATTTGATAAAATTCATAATCTATTAAAACTTATATTCAATTTTTAACTGAAGTCTTTTTGTATAATTTAAAAAGAACTTTTTAAGAATTAAATTGTAACTATACATTTTTAAAGCTTATAGAGGCAAACAATATGAAAAAATATACTACAAAATAAAATGATCTAATGCTGAAATAATTTACAAATGTAATATCACAAAAATGCTAGAAGAATAGGTAGTTGTGTTATTGAAAAGAAATACGGGGCCTCCACATAAAATTGTTTTAGATATATTAGGCGAAGGCCCTGTATTATGAAAATAGTTGCATTATTTATTGATAAAGTCTTTTAAAATTCTATCTATTGAGTAATGGTACAGGTAATAGCAGTCAAGCATTTTACATTGAATTTTTCCTTTCAACCAAATGTTAATCGCCAAAACCTATACCAAATTAATATAAAAAAAATCACATAATCTATTAGTTTACATTATTTAAACAAATTAAGAATAACTAAAAGATTAAAGGCCTTTTACAAGTCTGAAAATAAAAATGCAAAAGAAGAATTTTTAAATACACATGCCTTCATCAAGGCATACGTCATTGAACTGCACATAATAACTTTTTATTTATAGTCTGACCATTATAAAATTATACGTGTTTTTATAGACATGGCAAGTAAGAAAAAAGAAAGCCTTATGCTATAAAAAAAATGTATTTATGAATCAATGATACCTTATGAAATGAAATTGAAACAGTAATCTAAGGTTGATAATATGAAACACAAACTATTCTGCGAACATGATGACCAGCTATAATAACAAGGTACATGAACCTGGAAATATTGTACTGCGGACATGATGACCAGCTATAATAACAAGGTACATAAACCTGGAAATATTGTACTGCTGACATGATGACCAGCTATAATAACAAGGTACATAAACCTGGAAATATTGTACTGCGGACATGATGACCAGCTATAATAACAAGGTACATGAACCTGGAAATATTGTACTGCGGGCATGATGACCAGCTATAATAACAAGGTACATGAACCTGGAAATATTGTACTGCGGACATGATGACCAGCTATAATAACAAGGTACATGAACCTGGAAATATTGTACTGCGGACATGATGACCAGCTATTATAACAAGGTACATGAACCTGGAAATATTGTTCTGCGAACATGATGACCAACTATTATAACAAGGTACATGAACCTGAAAATATTGTTCTGCGGTCATGATGACCAACTATTATAACAAGGTACATGAACCTGGAAATAACCTTGAAAACTTTAAGAGCCCAGCTGTGTTAAGGATAGGTATCTAGCAATTTTTTTTTAATTCCTAATTTTTTAATTTTTTTACAAAGTTAAATTAAGAGAAAATCTTGTGAAAAGATACCTAATAGGCACAAAAGATTCTTATTTCAATAAGGCATGTCTTTAAAAAATAATATGAATTATAAGGGGTTGCTAAAATAAAAATAATATCAACCAACAACCTCCCTCCCCATCTTATGTACCTAATTGTTTTTTGCCACTCTATAACCCTTATCTACACTTAAGTTAAAACTGTCGTGCTCTTGTTTTTTTTACTTCAGAATGCTATCCCCCTATCCCTGACGTATTTGAGCATCACCAACTGATCACAAGCAATTTCACTTCAAAGGCTCTTACTGTCAATATATGTATGCATATCAGGACGTAGCTTTCTGCTCTTTGCCGCATTTATGCATAGTTGAATAGGTAAAACTAAAATCACATTATTAATTTACATAAAAAATATAATATATAAAGATTTTTTTGTGTAAATAAAAACAAATTATTTTTATGTTACTGTTTGATTGCTATTAAAAATACTAATATATTACAACGTTTTAATTTTTGTGTATTGAAATTTTGAATAACTTTCTTCATAAATGAACGTGCATATAAAAATGAAATTATAAAGTATTGTCGATATACACATCACTAGCATAGATAGGCCTATCAGGCCTTTCATATTATCTATGCATATATAGATTTTCTTACATCAAAGCATATAGATACACATATATATGTATATCACTATGTTTGTGTCTTAATTATGTCACTTACTTGAAGGATATATTTATTATAATATCACAAGAAGACAAAACTTTAATCAAAACGTCTTTTTTTCGCCCAAGAATGAGGTTATGTGAATGAATGTTTTTAAAGCTATAATAGCATTGGAATGTTTCAGAAATCCACCAAAAAATCCACCAATATAGATCTGATACTATGTAATCACACAATATGATTTAAGGTTCCAGGGACTGCACTATTTCATCAGTTCTGTAGACAAGGGCGGTTGCAGCCAACAAAACGGGGGTGGCACTGAAAAAAAGAATAAATTTGTTAATTAAATTTACTTATAGGTGATTTTTCTTTATAGTGTTAAGCAAATTACATCAACAAATTTCTGGACCTATAATAAACTATATAAAGAAGAACCAAATCTGTCCATCGGGTAGCGAGATCTTTTGATACAGTAAAAAGTCCAGAAATTTTTATAATATGTAAACTTTTAAAAGCAATACAATATTTTCTAAATAATTCTAAGAATAATCTTTTGTAATGTAAACTTTTAAAAGTAATACAATATTTTCTAAATAATTCTAAGAATAATATTTTGTAATGCCTATTTATAACAAATGTTCTTAAGATGTTATTTCTTTTTGTTTAAATCTTTTTTTTGTCAAATCAGCATTTTTCAACAAAAATTGCCTTAATTTCACTTTTTTCTTTTATAAAAAAACAAGGAATGTATTTTTTTTTAAATTTTTCAATAGAAAATGTAAAAAATGTTTTGTAACATTCAAAATGGATAGACTTTGGAAAAAAAAAACAAGTCATTTAGTGTCTGCTTCAGTCCTAAAGGAGAAGAAGCTTTGCTATAAAAAATAGAATAAAAATCTTACTGTGGCTCCTTGAAGTATCCTTTCAGTGCATTGGAGAATGATCTGGAGGTTTCCAGGAGCTTCCTGCGGGATAGATCCAGATCCTGGCGCTGCTGGTCAGGTAGGAGAGGTGCCAGCCTGCCAGCAGCGTCCAGCAACAGCTTCATCTCACTGGCTACATCCCTGCAAAATAAAAACATTTAATAAATTTACATTTTATTATAAAGTTAAAGTATGTCCATCTTTGCGTCTGTCCACAGGATCGCGCTAACCGCTGAACCAATATGTTTTCCTATTTACAAAGTGGTTTCTCAAAGGTTCTGGGAAGGTTTATTTTTATTTTAGAAGGGTACCACCCCCGTCCATAGAGAAAACTTCCCTAGAAATCCCACCCTTACAAATTATTTTGTTTACTTTTTCTTTTTAAACTTTAAAATTGAGAATTGAGAAAGAACAGATGTCGACTTCTCCCCTCACCCCCCTTAATTGCCCTTAAATGTCAATAGGGGCGAAGACGCTATTATTTAGAAATTATTATATATACTTTGAGATAACTTTTTCACTTTAAATCCAAATATTAGGTATTATAAGCGTTGGAGGACTGGTATAGAATATTTAATATTTAAATTATGATTAGTTTGCAACAAATAAGTTCATTAATGCAATAATAACAAAAAATACTTAATAGTAGTCAAAACAATAATTATTTTTCCAGTATCGCTACGAAACCGATTAATATCCGGTGGATTAGAACCTGTTCTCAGCCATACTGAAATATTATGTAAACTTCGTATTATATCCAGTTTTCAACAAATATGAAAATGTACAATCATAAGATTACAGCCACTTTTTTAGCCCGTGCCTTGGGCATTTTGGGTCTTTCAAAAACTGGTTTTAATCTTATAATTGTAATTTTTATATCCGCGTAAAGCTGTTTATAATACAATGCGATAAATAACCATTCTAGCTGTCATAATTATAATTCCAACTGTTTGATATTTGAAAAATAAAAATAGCATAAAGGGATTAATATATATTTGAAACAATCAAAATATAATCCTTGTGTATTTTCTTAGATTTAATTAAACTTAATCCCAAAATTTTAAAGTAAAATACGAAACACATCAATTCTAATTACAAATATTATAAATTGTTTAAATTATCTGGATCTAAAGGGATAAGGCAACGGCTGATAAATTGATGTACATCCCCAATGATGATAAACAAAGTTACCCCTTCTGTAGATTGTAATTAGAGGTTGAGCCGTTTTGACCTTCAACTTAAGGAACCAACCAATCAAATTTAAATAAAGTCCCCAAAGTTGTTAAACCAACCAATACGAAAACGTTAGTATAAAGGTTTAAGGACTAGTGTAATAAAAAGCCCAATGTTCCCTCCCTCCTTGGTATATAATGCATATTATATACACACATATACACAAATACAATACATAACTATAAACACTTACTTTAAGGATAGTCAGTCGTATCATACTTAAACGGCATTAACCGCAAAATCGAAAGCCCAAATCCATGACAAAGACCAAATTGTGTCAAAAATGATCCATGTGACGTCATAAAAATAAGAGGAGAAGTGGGAAAGAAACCTCTACACAAGGATCAATTTTGATACAATTTGGTCTTTGTCCAAATCCATTAGTTTTTACATGTATATCCGTTCTCTGTATTCAAAGAAGGAAAAGATTATAGCATAAAACTATCATGTGCTAAATTCTAAAAATAAAAAATCCTAATACTATCTTAGGACCAATGTAAACCTTCCGAATAGGCGTTAGAAAAAAAACTTAATACTTTATATAATAGGATTTCACAGCCGCTAAAACTATGAACGGCTGGTGGTAACTTCCGACACTTTACCGCAGACTCTGTATGAGACCAATCAGGCATATTGCAAAGTTATTGTTTACTTGCCAAAAGTATATTTTCATTTGCAAAACCCAGAGAGAGAGAGAGGGGACAATGGGCTGTTTATTACACTAGTTCCAAAGTTATATAATAACGTTTTCTTATAGGTTGACTTAACAACTTTTGGGACTTTCATTGATAAGGGATTTTTGATTGATTGGTTCATAAAGTTATTTCAACCACTAATTTAAATCTACAGTAGGTGTTATTTTTTGTATCATTATTGGGTACGGACAATATATCGACTGACCTTTGTCTTATCCCTTTAGATCTCTGTGCAAAAACTTTCTTCGAATTACTAAGATTTATAGAGGACAGATAAAAAAACATTTTGATATGGAAACTATAATACAACGTCTAATGATGTCTGTGCGTCAGTCCTTCCGTCCGTCTGAATCTTAAGATCTCTGTAACCAATGAACCAAAGAGCTGTCCTTCGGTGGTATTAAGCTATTTTATCTATATAAATATAATGTCAGCTGTGGCCAATAAAGACAAATCAAACTACTAAACACTGAACGTCTAAGATTTTTCAAAGAGGGGAGGTAAATCTTAATATGCAGGGTTTATCCAATAATTGGTGATGAAATATATATACTTTTTTTGTATGGGGGGTTATTGTTATATTTTTTCGACAATAGGTGGTGTCCCATATTTCTTTTCTTTTTTTTTGGAGGGGGGGTAATGGGGCATTACACAAAAAAAAATACTCCCTTTGGAAGTACTTGCACTAGATTGCATAAAGACAAAATGCCAACAACTCTTTTTACAGGTAACATGATAAACATTAATAAAAATCCATAAAACAAGGATGACAACATCCATAAAAGCGAAGCACAGAAACGGTAGGACAAACAAACATTAATACTTGTATAGTGTCAGAACTGAATAATCAGAATATAAATGTGGAAGAGTCAAAGCAAAATTGTAAGTAAATTTGTTGAAAACAGCTTGATTCAGGATAATGTTTATGGACATACTTACATTTTTAGAACTTGATTATAGAGTTGCTTCGCTTATTACATTATACTTTGTAGTCCCAGGAATCAATATGCCAAAAATCAGATCAATCGGATGATTAGATCACATAAAAATTTGTTGTTAAAAAAGTAAAAAAATCAACTTGTTTAAAATGGACGTACGGACATTTATGTGATGATTATAGAGTTGCTACGCTTTCTAAATCGTACCTAACTATAAAAGGAATCACCATGCAAAATTTGAAATCGATAGGACAATTCTAACATGCCTAAATTAACGAAAAAAGCTATCCGTTACAGACGTACGGACGTTCGGACGGACCGACCCTAATTATAGAAAAGCTTCGCTTTTAAAAATTGCCTCTATCCCTTATTTGTGAACTTATTTGAATATGTATAAATCAAAGAGATGTGTCTGTAGCAATATCTGTTTAAGTTCTTTATATTTATAACCCAATAAATCACAAAACTTTTTGTCTGTGCTTAAATACAGTTCTATGGATTGTGAGATTTCAATCGGTTTATAAATATGGTAGGGAGCAATAAAATCAGCAAAATAAACATTTTTGAAAATATTGAAAAACATTGACTTAACCCAAAGGTTAAAAAGAATAAATTAGAAATTTCTGTTCGAAGATTTAAAAAAAAAATACATTAAAATCTAGAAAAAATGAAAATCTAATCTTCATGGGAAACTCTAAACCTTGTAAAAAAAGTTAGAAGTGGAAATATTATCTTATTGAGATTTTTAAAAAATTCAAATCAATCACTTTTCATTTAATAATGAAATAGCCATAAACTATCCCCGACACCTAAGTGAAGTTTCCTTACTATTGAAAACTCATTTCAGTGGTTACCGAGATTTTAACTAACTAACAATTTCTGTTTATAGTAGGAAAAGATTAGTAATCATAAACATGAGTATTTGATTTTTTTAAAAAGTATTTTGTTTATTTTTAAATTCTGAACTGTGATTGTATTCCTAAATTGGCCTATTTGTAATAAGAATACTTTTTTTCAGTTGTACTTTTCAGGGAAAGAGAACAAATATAAACATGGTTTACTATTAGATTATAATGTTTCAAATATTTATCAGTTTCTTAACTGATAAAGTTTCAGCGTTAGACGAATACCACATTAAAATTTATTATAAAAATAATCAAGAATTTACTATTTTAGGCAAATATTTTTTTTTCATATGACACATCTCCCTCGCTCCCTGGCACTTGTATGAAGTGCTCATGTAGTGGCTGTATTCATATTTAATGTGACTTTAATGATCTTCTCAACAAAAACATTTTTTAACATCTTTATAGCTAACTAGAAAAGGGTACTAGAAAAAAATGGAAATGTAAGAAAAGTGTAAAAATGACTTAAAATTACATAAAAAAAAAGATTTGTAACTAGAAGTTAATATTCTATCTAATAATTCAAGAAAGCCATACTGAAAAATATATTATTAATATCAAAACACCAATTCTATGATTTAAATCGTTTAACACAGATCGGTTTCTTCTTCACGGGGTAGCTTCTCATAGGTCCCGGGAATGTTTATAACTATTTTGGGGGAGGGTACCACCACATTCTCAAGAGAAACCACAAAAAATAGCATTTTAGAAAGGTTATGTATTATTTTTTTAAATCAAGTGCATATAAAGCATATATATTTTTTGCATTAATGCCTATTTCTTTATTTCAAACAGAGGAAGTTAGTCGACAATTTCAAAACATGGAGTATAATATTAGGAAATTGTTTTTAGATTTTGGCGGGTTTTCATAGCCTTGGGTAACAAGAGTAACACATCACAATATTATACTCTAACTTATAGTATTCTAAAGTTACATTAAAGAAAGAATATACTCTATAACACATCTAAACCTTCTGAACTCTCTATTTATTTATGTCATCAAATCCATACTTAAAATATGATAAAAGCATAAATGAAGAAAGGTTTGATGTTAGGATATGTATTACCAGTATCAACGTTTAGATAATCTGTTTAATTTGTAGCCTTAACCTTTATTCTTAAAACACTTTTTGTGCTAAGTAATAATGTGTTAATCGTTACTCCTAAAAGGACTTTAACGATATCTCAAGACGGCGTTATCCTCTTTGAAATTTATTTTTCAATTTTAAAAACCTGGCGGCGACACTTTTTTACAATTATTTTAGGTTAGGTTATAGACTAGGGGGCCGAGCGCCAGCGGCAAGGCAGGCTAGGGTGCCGAGGCTAGGCCGGCCAGGATTCATAGTTTTCTCAAGGGGGGGGGGGGAGATGGGTGGAAAGTGGGGATACTCAAATTTTGAAAATTGAAAAAAATCCTAAGAGGATATACCCTGAAGACTATGTGATTTAATTATGTATAGTTTGTTCTTAAAGGAATAAATTATTAATGTCACTATATCAGTTATTCCATATACATGTAAGTAATACATTTTGGGGTTTGCCAAATCAAGATTTTAGGTCACTGAACTATTATTGTTACTGTTTAGATAAAGGGATAAATTAGAATTTAAGCATACCAGGGTCAATCTAAAGATAGGAAGGGAGATGGTCGACTCAACATCCTAATTGACATAGCGATACCTTTTGTTAAAGAATTAGAGTAAAACAATAGAAGGGGAAGGGGTTAAATAAATATATGTCCTCACTCCGTGGACCCTGTGTCGCCTTTCAATTGGGTCTTTGAATATCAACCAATAGCGTTATAAATATTATGAAAGCCAAGTCGCAACAAAAGAGCATAAAGCGGTTTGCTAGCAGACTAAAAAGCTTTCCAAGAAATGGTCCAGGTAATTATCTATCTATACTTAATTCATTTACTGTTCAAGACACTCACACATATTGCAATCCTTTCTTTCTTTTATATTTAAAAAATATCATGAGTCTGAATAAAATCTGATAATCATAAGAAAATAACTTAGTTAGGTGTTTCAATTTTAAACTCCTTTGTTCATCCCTTTATTTGTGGAGTCAATACTCGTGTCAGTATGACAGATAATTTTGCCCAGAGGACATTTTTCAACAATATACTTCTGCATTAACTATATTTGTACAAATATGCTATAGGGTGTCCAACAAAAAAGGTAGATATAGCATAGCTTATAATTGAAGTTAGTTCATACATAATTCAATAATCAAAATTGAACTAGTAAATCAATGGAGATAAAAAACAAATATTAAAACCCAATTAAACAGAACAGATTATCTGTTTAGTCAGATAAACTATCTTCCATTAAGAGTTAATCAAAACCTTACTTCTTTTTTGGTCGTTCTTAATAGATAATTTTCAGAATACGTCCTTGGGTATCAGATGGTTTAAGGGGTTGCTAATTTAATTGAATATAAGTCCAAATAAAGTAAATTCCACTTTATTCGTAATTCAAATTGTCAGAGAAAGGTATATTGAATATAAAATTTGATTAGTTATTATTTTCAAGTAAGATACATTTATAAAAATGAACAAAACTTTCACTTTCATTAAGTTATTTTCTATTTTTGGTAAATTTAAAACCCTCTCATATTATAAGTAGTTACTTTAAAATAAAAGGTTTCCTTCCTATAAAGCTATAAGTAACAATAACCAATAAAACTAAAAAAAATAATAAAATACACAACTATTAAAATATCTTTGCTTAATTTTTACCTTGTTTATATAATTTGAACCTTATTAAAGGTATATGACAATGGCCGAAGCTTAAGTTATTAAGCAAATGAATAAATGAATTATTATAAAACTTTGAGACCACTGTAATAAACAGCCTATTGTCCTCTCTCTTCCTAGATAATTGTACAATTGATTTAAAGTCAATCATATTCTATTACTTAAATTTAAGGGTGGGCAAAAAATTGTTAATATTTTAAAAATTGTGGCACATTGCTTTCAACTTCAAATAAAAAATTGTCCAGTATAACTTCCAAACCGATTAGTTTTCAAGGGATTAAAACCGGTTCTAAGCCATACTAAAAAAGCATGTATGGCATCGTAATAGAGACAATTAATCACCATACTCATATTTAGAATTAAAAAATGAACTTTAGTGATTGGTAGTATCAATTAAAAATTAGCTTAGAATGGCTCCACGTTATTAAAGATATTTCAGGTCATATAGTTTTTTTTCTTCCAGTTTCCTATCCCCGTAATTGAAGACCACTCCTAAACTTGGAATATTAAATTTCCTTACGGAAATGCTTATTTTATGGATAATATGTAGTATGTCAATATTTACTTTAAACTCAAGTATACATTATGCTCATGGTTGAGTTTGCCTTTGGAAGCATTGAATTATTTATTACTATCGGCTACGTCCCTAGCGTTAAGTGGATCTGTCTTAAACAATACCAAAACCCAAATAAATAAAGTTATATCCATTCAAGGACCTATGTGAAGCTTCTTTCAAAAAGAGAAGTCGATTGATTCAGTAGTTATTTAAATCTTTAGCTTCAGACAAAAATCTTTACTACTTTATATAGTAGTACAGGCTTATTTACAATTATTCTATACAAAAGTTACATGTCTTTCTGTCGGTACTGAAAGATTTCACTTTCCAGTGTAGCTCCATAGGTCCAGGGAAGGTTTGTAAGTGGAGGGTTGACTGCCCCCCCCCCCCTTCGCTCAAGTGCCGCATTAGAGGCCTCTAGGGGTGGAATATAAGTATCTATATAGGCTCCAAGAGAATAAATTTAAGAGTTCCATTTTTTCTCATTGAGGTTTTGTTTTTCCAATTTTGTGCATGTCCATTTTGAACATTGTTAACCCGTTTTAGTAGTTGGGTATAACTGATTTTATACAATTCACCTATACTAACTATTTTAAGCGCCTTTTATTACATAAAATGAGACAAAGCCTCCTCTGAAGGTCAGGGCTGTTAATTAATAGACAGCTATTATATACTAAAGCACCACAACTAGTTCCTTGTGTGATCAAGAAAATAAAATTACATCCAAATTTAGATCGTATTTTAACTGTTAAAATGTAGATTAAAGCCTTAATTGGAACCCCACTTTTGTATTAGTCAGCTGAATTTAAGTTGCCGATTGTGTACATAGTTTCCTCGGCGTTTCCTCATCCTATCTCAATATTTACTACGGGCTAAAAAAGCTACAAACTTCAAAAAAATCTAAATTTTAAACATTAAAATTTTGAATGTATAAACGATTTAGGTTTTTTAGCTGGAAGTAAATATTGGGATAGTATGAGGAAACACCGAGGAAACTGTGTACACAATCGGCAACTCAAATTCAGCTGACCACTTTTGTATTTTAAGTTTGCGTGTTAATGTGTTTTTAATCATATTGGGTGCATTACTTATACATAATTATTATGAGGAAGTAACAACAGAAACAGGGTTATTTCTTCTCAGAAAAAAAAATAGTTGCAGCAATCACTCAAATGCCCTGTTTCATATCTATCTATGTATAATACAAAGTAGAATGATGTTTGTCCGTCCGTCCGTCCATCTGTCCGTCCGTCTGTCCGTCCGTCTGAAGCTTAAGATCTCGGTAACCACTGAACTGATTGGATTCTACTCTTCAGGGTATATACCTACTGGTCCTGTGGTGGTTTTATGCTATTTTCTTGGGGGGTGGGACACCCCCAACCCCCCAAAAAACAAAAAAATCCCCCCCATTTTTTTGCAGAAGATTGCTTTGGTGCTTTTTTTTTGCAGAAGATTTCCTTGGTCATTTTACGAATTTCACCTTATTTTTTTTGATCACCTCTTGGAGCAAAGCCCCTAGAGGCTAGGGGCGAAGCCGCTAGTCTACAATAAGGTACAGAGTCATTGTCGATATTATCTAAAACACTATGATTACTATTAGAAACCTTGCTTTAATGTGTTACATTAATAACATTTACAACGTAAGACCAACTTTCTCCACCTTGTTTAACTTTTAGATCCAATCTTATAAAGTCTTTGGAAGGTTTTAGGCTATTTTTGTGACATCTCTTTTTTCCTTCGAATATGAATTCTCTAGATGATGAAAGTGTTAACTGAATTTTTCATTGATAATTTTATTAAACAAGTCCCAATCCTCGGAAAGCTATCTTTCTCCGTTTCATTCATCACTTAAGCGTCTCATTTAATTTAACTGGTTACACCCTTTACATTATAACAAGGGCTCGGCAGCCGTGCGTCATCCGCGACTAAGCCTTAAAGTAAAACCCTTTTGGAAGCTGTGAACATTTTTTTGAAAAATGCATACCTAACATCTGAGGACTCTAATTTCGAAAAGCAGAAAAATAGCCTAAACCCAACTAAGGATCTGTAAGAAGCTTCGCTGTAGAGGAGAACTATATCGGTTCAGCAGTTAGCGAGAGCCTTCACTACGGAAAAAAAAACTTACTACTTTAAATAATAGGATAATTTAAAGGGTTAAAAACTGTATCTCCCCATCGCACTGTCAATGTTCCGTCTTTCAATTGGGTCATTGAAAATCAACCAGTGGTGTAGTGTGCGTTGACGCAGCCAAATAGCAGGAAATAATTTGGTAGCAGACGAATAAGGTCATTGAAAAGGGAAGGGAGGTAGTTATCTGTATATGCTATAGATCTGTTATTGGACATAGATTAAATATAATACAAACTAGACAAAGTAATAGACAGATAAATTTAAAATTATCTGACAAATAACTAAGCAAGTATGTATACAGATAGATAGATAAAGTTTTGATAAGGGTTTGATAGATAGATATAGAATATTAGATAAACTAAGAATGATGGTTTGAAAAGAAATGGTCCTAAATGACTATAATTTAGAATTGAAAGGCATAACTACACAAATGATCATTACAATGCCTTACACAGATATAAATATATACACTTCTGAAAGCTGCAGGCATATAGGGATAGGACAATAGACGAAAAAGAAAGTTTCCATCCATATTATTTTAAATGAAATTTGTGTAATAATCTTGCAAACTTACAAAGCTATTAAAATAAGTTTAAATCATAAGTTTTAGTTGATGTATCCTTATATAAAAGTAACAGGATGTTTGTCTGTCTATCTGTACCGAAGGATCTATCTAACCTCTGAAATTATATGGTTTATAACTATTTTAGGGGAGGGTACCACCCAAGAAAAATGCCCCTAAAAAAAATGAACCCCCAAAAAAATTTTTGTTTTACTTTTTCTTTTTAAAACTAAAATTTAAGTCGGGGGGTTAAACCTCTACCCCCCCCCTCCCCCCCTACACCAACAATTACAAGTGCTCCTAGAGGCTTTTTACAATGCAATGTAAAGATAACCATTCCTTGTTAACAAGAATAAAACTTTTCCCTAAACGTCTGAAAAGGTTGTGTGGGTCTATGTGTAAGTTGAAGCTTGTTAAGTTAAAAGGACATTTCTCAAAAGATACCCTTAACCTTGCGGGGAATAATGATTACAGGCACTTGAGAGATAGTTAATATGACATAAAAATATTTGAAGTTAGAGAAATAGGTAATAGATATTAATATAGGATAACATTTACAAAAGTGCTATAAGAAGTTTTGTCTTAATAAAAATTTTCAAACTAGAATATTCTTTCCTTTATTCCTGACTAATTGTTTAGTTTTGGTGTCAGGGGTAATTTGACCATTTCAAAACATAACTAACTATCTTATTTATTTACCTTTCAGACTTATTTTCAAAAGTTTTTATGATAAATTAACTGACATTTTGATTTCCTTAATTTCAATGGATTATTTTTATATAATGTTTTTCGATATTATTATTTCTTATTTAGTTACTTATTAAAAAGTAATGCAAATATTTTACTTTTTATGTTTTCTACCGTTATCGCCGTTTGTAACGGTAAATAACGGTTCCACGGTGATAATTTTAATTTCATACTTTTTGAATTTTAATGCTGAAGAACTTTGCTTTTGAGTCTATCTTAATATCTCTTATATTTTCCGAGATAGGATAATTTTGCATGTAATGCCACCTCCCCCTCCTTATGATATAGTTTTGGGGACTAGTGTCCCCTCCCTACCAGATTTTCTAAGTGAGGTAAGAAACCCCATCCAAATTTCTCTTCTAAAAAATACAAAAAAATATTACTTACTTTATAATCTCTAAAAATGCATTTCTATGGTTGATGAGAGCCGGCATCTTGTGAAGAGTCCTCCGCAGCGCAGTTGCCCGCCGACACAGCTCACCAGCCAGGGTGGCTGTGGCAGTTGCTGAACTAATGTCCACACTTCCTTCCCATTTGAACTCCCAGCCACGGCTGCCTGTATCCTCCCATTTGCCTGCAGATGACATTTATTACAATACAATAAGTTTTTTAAAAATATTTTGAGATACCATTTCTAATAAATACATTTTTGATTATTAAGACAATCTAATTTAGGGATCTAAAGGGATAAGGCAATGGCCGATCAAACACTCAAACTAATGAACAACCAATAAAAATTCAATACAAGTCCCAAAAGTTATAAAGCCAACAAATAAGAAATCGTTAATTTAAAACTTTGGGGTCTATTGAAATTAACAGCCCAATGTTCCCTACCTCCCTGGTCTAATGATTTTATTCTATTTTGTCATAAATAATCTCCAAATTCAATCTAATAACAAAATAGAAACTATGTAAAGGACACCAGTCTAATAAAACAGTTTTGGAGAACCGAAGCCTGATAAAACAACTTGAATTTTGAAGATTCTATAGAATCTATATCCAATTTTAAATGTACTGGTTAAGAGCAAAGTGCATAAAAAGTTAAATAAAGTAAACACTGGTGAGAGTAATGTTTATTTATGTGGACAAGAGAAAACAAAAATAAATCATTTTCTGTTACTTTTAAATATTTTATTTTCATACTGTATAGAAAGAAAAAAACGTTTAGACTTACATTAGAGGTGGTCATATACTGTTATAGAGCTAAAGTGACTAAATACCTAGGGGAGCAAAATATCTCCTTTTCTGTCCAAACACCCGGGGTATTAGATTAAGTAACATAGTGGCAGTAGGAACCTTTTTTAACGTCTTTAGTTATGCCATGGTGTTAAGCCGAGTACCTAAGCCGAACCTATCACCTCCACGACGACGCGCAAGTGCGCTACGTGTTGAGCGTATGTTGATATAAGAACGCACTAAAACCCTTTTGATAGCACTTTTGAAAAATAGGGTCTAGAGCCAAGAAAAAGCGTTCTTCCAGCGCTGCTTTAAGCCAAAGTTAGGGAAATAGTGTAACGCACGCACAGAAAGACATACAAATGATGGAAAAGTGCTTATTGTTTAAAAAAAATTAAAAAGGGCATGCTAATAGTGAAATTATTTGAAATTGTCATATAATAAACTAACATATTGTTTTAAGAGTAATCTGTCCCAAGATGTATTTTTAGTTTACTTATTCTTTGTACTGGTTGTACAAGAGAAATTTCAAACTCATGTTAAGGGATGATGATATGTATTCTAAAGATAAAAGTGTAGTACAATCAGAAAAAAAAACAGTTTATCAAAGATACATTTCTTATGTTTGAATGTTTAATACGCTTTTTTAAATGCTCTTTATATATCAACTTAAAGATATAGTAATGATTAACTTTTTTATGCTATCAATTTTAAATAGCCAACTTGTTTTGTTTTGTTTTAGAAAACATGTCACTTTCATGCATATGTTTTTCTTGAAGAATTTTGTTTGTTTTTTATTTTGTTCATTTCATGGGAAAAGAGGTTGCAATAAAACTGCATTAAATAAATATGCATGTTATCGTACATCTGTGCTAAGTTTTATTTTTAGCTATAGCAACAAAAAACAAATTATATCTGTTTAGTAAGAAGATATCATGTAATCATCTAGATTTTCTGCTTTTTCATTTATGTATTAGCTAGTCCAATGAACTAGTTCTCTCATGGATGAATTGTACAGATTTTGGGCTGGTTTAAGTCTATTGACCTTCCCCATTTAATTTGACATTTGTCATTAAAGGCTGTAGATGATACTACTGAACCTAACCTAACCTAAAGTAATCTTTCAAAAGCTACTGTGAAAATTCGATGAAACCCGCAAGTTCGTTTTCTTATTATGACCAAAAAATGTATTCATCTATTTTTAGCAAATATATAGAAACACTTTTAAAGGAGGAGTTTTAGGTAGTTTTATATTCATGGTACATTTCCTCAGCAATAAATACAGGTGAGAAAAAGAGAATATTTATGAAAATAAAATTGAAAAAAAGTTACAGCTTAAATCTAAATTATAAATAACAATAAATTGCTAAAAAAGTTAGTATATAACTACTAGCGCCTGCGCCCCTAGCATCCAGGGGCTCAGAAATTGAAAGGTTAGTGTAAGAAAGAAAAATAGTCTAACCATCCTTATCACCTAAATCTAAAAGTAAACCGTTAAGAGATATTTGTGAAGCTCCCCTACAATGAAATTATCAATCGTATCAGAAGTTATAAATCGAAATCTTACGCTTCAGACAATAAAAACCTTACTACTTAAATTATAGAATAGCGGCTATCCCTCATTTAAGAGCTTTGCTTTAGAAAGGAAATATCTAACAACTAAAAATACTAATTTTAACTTAAATAGAATGGTCATTTCTAATTTATATGGCTTAACATTTATAAATCTATCTACTGTATATATAAAGAATAGCGGCTACGCCCATGGAGGCCTCTAATTGCTTTTTTTTACATGATGCGTAACCTTTTCATGCTGTGTTCAAGTCTCTGAATAAAAAAATTTGATTTTTTGTGTTTTTTTCTTGGGAGGTTGATGGTACCCTCCCCCAAAATAGTTTTAATCTTCCCGGGACCTATGCGAAGCTACCCTGTTAAGGACAACCTAATAGGTTCAGTGGTTAGCGAGATCCTTCGGTACAAACAAACAGACAGACAAACACACATCCTGTTACTTTATTATGAGGATTTAAAAAAGTTTAGTTAAATATATTATATACTCATATTAAAATTTTGAAATATGTACTTGAATACCTTTTCTGCTAATACAGCTATAATTCAATATTTAAATGACTATTCCCTTAGTAAAGTTTTCAATACAATATTAAGATATCCTATTCAAATAAACTCATCCTTTTCATAACTAAACTTTGCTTTGGACAGAGTCAAGGACATAAATTGTGGAGAAATGATAGGAAAAATTTTTGAATAAAAAGTATTTGGGTACATTTTTTTTATAAATTGTATTAATTTATCTTAATCTTTTTTTACTTTATTTAGTATTAATCTTTATTTTCCTTTTTCTAACATCAAAGCTACTCTTTATGTACTTGTATACATTAAGTCCATCTGTACATTTAAACAAATATTTGCTTATTAGTGCATTTTAAAAAAATATTAATTTTAAAACACTGATTGCTTAAATCATGAAATAAAAGATCTGTTTGAATATTTGTCCTGATCCTTATTTTATTTGCATTACTTTATCTGTTGACTACAGAAGTTTGGGATATGGTTTTATTGGTGAATCTTAATATTCTAAAATCTCTAGTTGGTCTTTTTGTCCAGAAATTAAGGAATAGGTTCTATAAAGGAATCAGGACAATTAAGAAGCGCAGCAATAACAAGCTAAAAGGAAATATTATAGTACAATTATACAGTAAAAGATCAAATTTCAAATTCTATTAAAATTTGTACCCATCACTTAATATGACTTATTTTATTAGAAAACTCATTTAAAAAACTTTTTGATTTTCAAATCCAACAAATAGAAATAATATAACTAAAGCAAATTACATATAAAACTTTATTGTAAGCTTTTTTTAAGTCACAATTGATAAAAGTACATAAGAAATGAGGTTGTATACTGATTCCTACACCCTAGATTTTCTGTTTGCTCAGAACAAAGAAGTTCCAACTAATTCATTAACATTATAGATCTTTATTTCATAATCAGGAAAAAGGAGGAGTAAAATAAAAAATGAATAGAAACTACAAATTTTCAATGCAAAGTTAAAAGAATTTAGCATTTAAAATTGTTTAACATACCCGAACTTTTATTTATTTTTTGAAAGTTTTTATTTGACCTGCTAGAATACAAGTCTCGGTCCATTCCAAACATTAAGAAATTATGTCCCTAGGAAATATTGGGCTGATTCATTATTCTTGTCATTATATAAGAATACAGGTTAAGAATTCATCCAATAACAAGGATGACAACATCCATAAAAGCTCTGAAACGGTTGGACAAACGAACATTAACACGTGTAGAGTGTCAGAACTTATTAATTAGAATATAAATGTATAACAGTCGAAAAAACGTAAATTTGTTGAAAGTAAATACAGGATAATAATTAAGGACATACTTGCATTTTTTGGAATTGATTAAAGAGATCTTTCGCTCATAACAATGTACTTTGTTGTCTTAGGAATCAGTATTCCAAAATCAGGTCAATCGGATTATTATATCACATAAAAAATTGTTGTTAAATAGTTAAAAATCATCATGTTTAAAATGGACGTACGGACATTCTGGTAACGATTATAGAGTTTGCTAAGCTTTCTAAACTGTACCTAACTACTACTTTACCATGCAAAGTTTGAAATCGATAGACGGACGGACCGACCATAATTATAGAAAAGCTTTGCTTTTAAAAACATTGTGTATATGAATTCAATAACAACATAAATTGAATCAAAAAGAATTTCACGTTCCCTTTTAAAGATATATTGCTCACTTATTGAACTAAGCTAGTCTGAAAATCTTTTAATTAATATAATTTCATATTAGATTGTCTTATTATATTTATTGTCTTATTCATTAATTAAAAAGTATTTTTAGTGATGTAAATTTTCAGTAAAATAGTTTATCTAATCGTCTTTTTTTCCTCAATCATTGATGTTATTTTGATAATATTAGTTCCAAGTGATAAAAGGTTAAAATAAATAAAAATTTGTGTAGCAGAAAAAGTAAGATAAATATCATTTTGGTCCGTCAACAACTTAGCAGTTGAATTTGGTGTTTTCAACTTATACATTTGTGTAACTTCTTTATTATTGAATATACCAAACCTTATCCCTTACATTATAATGTGCATTAAAAAATTTGCATTGGCAATTTTTCTAGCACACTTCAACTAACAAAGATGCATAGAAACAATTTCAGGGATAAAGAGATAGATATTTTGAGGATTATTTTTTATTATTTTATTTTTTTTTTGCCTAGAAAAGATGCAAAAATATATATTATGTATATAACTACATGGTAATGGACAATACTATAATTTTTCTTCAAATTTAACTCATGCAGTTCAAGTAAAGAGGTATTGAATTAATCTAAACTTTTTAGGAAGACATGTATTGATACATCGTCATTATGGATTTTTAAAAGGGATTAAGATTGTTGAAGTTAAATTCAATATCTAAGAATCAAGTCAGTGACCTTATTGACAACTTGACCATTAAAATTATTTATATTCAAAAAAAAGAAAGCTACATAATTTTTGTGTAAATAACTAATTTACATTTTGTATTGGGATTTTTCGCAGTAAAAGCTGCAATAAAATATGAATTATCTGTTAAATTTACAAATTTGTAAAAGCCCAGGCCCTTCCTTGACAATGCAAATAGGCATTTGTGTAGAAATACACTACATCCCAAGTAGAACATTCTTTCCCCCATTCTCTTATTTGTAATCTAAATAAAATATATTTTTGTATTTATTATTTAAGGTTTATTAGGGTTAAGTGTTAAGTCTAATGGTACAATTTAAATAAAGATTTTAAAATAACTAGAATGAGATCAGGGTGTTGGGGTTGTTGATGGTTTTCTTTTGATGAAAGGTTAATACCATTTAAGTCATCTCACGAAATTGTTGGTATTTTTTAGCATCAAATTTTGTCTTACCCATCAATGGACGACCAAGTATAAATGTATACATATGTACTACAGAAAAAACATTTAGATGAGTGGATTTTTATATTGCTATCTAATATAGATTATCTAATAGATGATTAAACCCTTCCTACTATAAATTGCTATGTAATAAGACACATAGTAGAAATTAAATTGGGGGTCTTTTTTTGGGACTTATTTTTAGTTAATATGGCTGAATTTTTTTAAAAATGCAAAGCTATGTTTAAATCTGTGTCTACAATGTTCTACATATTGTTTTCTAACCCTTATCCCTACTGGCACAAATTTAAACCCCAAGCAAAGTTAACATCGCTTTTGCATTCATAGTGACATTATTTACAACAAAAAAATTAAAAAAAAAACTCTGGCAAGGATTGAATAAAGAATTATGATGCATTATTTCATGTTTTTAATGTAGATAAAAGTATCAAGGATAAAGAAATATATAAGTAAAAGATTAAAAGATAGCTGAAAGTTAATACCAAATGAAAGAGTGAGAGGAAGGTTTTGCATAGGTATCCAAACATTTCAACATCCAAATTCTAATCAATTAATTTTAAGTATCCTAAAAAAAACAGTAGTTTTTACTTATGTCTATTAAAATGAGATACAACCAAAAGATTGTTGGCATATGCTTCATTTTTTATCTCTACTAGACACTTGCCTAAGTATGTGTTCTAATGTGTTACTGAATTGATTAATTGAAATGATTAGATCAATTTTGAAGCATATTTGCCTATCCCTAAATTTATAATAAAAGAATGCATTATTATATTCTTAAAGAAGGAAGGTCTCAGCAAATTGATAAAAGGTTACACACATTCACCAGGCATAAATGGATAGGTTAGGAGTGGATCAGGAAAATGCTACACATACACGTTAACTTTTAAAATTGAGAGAAATGAGATCGAAACAACATTAAACGGCAAAAGAAAATATATATTTCTTTAATTATTAAGAATTTTGCTTTGCATGGTAGAACATTGAGTGAAGGATATTAGTAGATAAAGCATATATGATATAACCCACAAAATCTTTCATTTGCCATCCTATATCTCTGCTATACATATGCACTGCATTTTATTGTGTATATTCATAAAGACTTGCATAAGACTGATAATGTAATAAAAGTGTATATTACATTTAATAACGCAGAATAAATCAGAATCTCTAAAATTGCGGGCTTTACTAGTTTATTATAAGTTGATTCATCAAAATTCAGAATTTTAGCAGAAATATTTTCTAAAAATTGAGATTAATGTTCACAAAGGTAATAACATTTGTCACCCAAAGAATATCTTTTGATTTTGTTAGAATATGTCTTTAAACCTGTAGTCTAATAACCAAAAATCATAATTTATGTAACTTTTATTAATATTAATACATAGGGAATATCAAACATATAAAGGTTGCACTAAAAAAGTAGATTATTCAAAATAAAGGTCGTTAATGGGAGCTAATAAATACCATTTCCTTTAATTTATGTGTTTCTGACCGACAGACTGTTGAAATTATAAAGTTGGCTTGCTAATAAAATTTTTGGATGTCCAAAATGGTCAATTAAATGTGTTGCCCTCTATATACAACAAATTGATTGATTTGGCAAAAGACAAGAATTCTATTCTACAACTTAAAGAAGACCCGCCTATAATAATATTAGTCATTTTAGGGTTTTCATACTTAAAGGTTTTTTATTAATAGAATTATAATTTATGTTATATCGTTGTTAATACTCCAACTTTATTATATATTTATTAATTAGGAACCTTTATAATTCGAGGTGGAGAAAGAGGTCATAAAAACCTATTTCGAAATCTGCATAAAATATGTTAATATGTTTTTCACATGGTCATACCTATTTGGAAACGGGTACACCTATCTATGTGGAAGTATGTAAATTTGGATTTCAGGGTTTTGGACAAACAACTGCAAACTATATACATTTTAAGTTTCTTAAATAAAAAAAATTTTGCTTCAGTTGTTCTTATGGTTAAAAAAAATAATTTTAAGACCTTAACATAGCCAATTCTTGGTTATTTTTATATGAAAAAAAAACACTTTGATGATCAATAGATAAAATACAGCAATTTAAAAAAAAAAAACTGTTAGCTGAAAAAGGTTTGGTTAGTCTTAAATATGGATAAATATTATATAAAAAAAAACTAAAAACTTTGAGGACAAGAATTCATATTTAAGTAATAATGTGAGCAAAAATAAAGTATCGCAGTAATAACAAGTTAACTCATGAGCTTTGGCAATATGCATATATTTCCTTGCAAAAAGTCACTAAATTTGACATTTTTAAAATTGAAACAGCAATTTATGTATCGCAAGTTGTTGATAGTTAGTTCTAGAATCGTATTATTAAACAGCTCTCCGCGAATAAAAAATGTAAAATTACAATATTAAAACCAGTTTTTTAAGCTCCGAAATGCCGAAGGCACGAGCTAAAAAACTGGTTTTAATCTTATGATTGTACATTTTTATATTCGAAGAAAACTGGATATAATACGATGCTAGACATATTTTTTATGGATGAGAACCACCTCTAATCCACCGGATATTAATCGGTTTCGAATGAATACAAGAAAATAATTCTTAGTCATTTTAGATGACTTATTTGGTCATTTACTCTTTTTTTTTCATGTTTACATATTTCTGTTTCTGGGATAACGGAAAGGTTATATTGTGAACATTTAGTGTGGGAGGTAAACATAAATATTAAATATGTTGCGTCTACATGTCCTACAAAGAAAGTCACACTTAAAATTTTTGTCATTTTTTTTACATTTTTTGTTTATTTATAATAAGCATAGAGAAAAATCTTTTTAAAAAAATTTCTTATATGATTTTAGAAGCAGTTTTCCGCGGACACAAATATGAACATTCCTTTTTTGCCCCTACAAGGCCATAGCTAAGCTTGATAAATAAGATTTCTATATAAGTTGATATTGACAATATCTATATAATTTTTTATTTATTTAAAAGAATGATGTTGCCTTACGGCAAAGAACCTTGTCAAAAAGAAGCAAATTTCGGGCAATGAATTAATTATTATAATAAAGTAACAGGATGTGTGTTTCACTGTCTGTGTATCTTTCATTTACTTTTCAAAAAATCGAAATAAAAAAACTGGTTTTGGAATTCAACTCCCCCTTCTTTAAGTGCCTCTAGAGACCTCTAGGGGGCGTAGCCGCTAGTGTGATTTAGCAGAAAAGACAATACTACATTTTGTTAAAATAGTGATTATTTGGGCAGGTAGATAATCTGCATCTTTTAATAAATTTTTAAGAGTGTTTTTAAGAAAAAGTCATTTGAATATTAAATTATGAAATACAGAAGAAAAAATCTGAAAAATACATAAGAACAGGAAAAAATAAGGTGGAAGGTTTTAATAAAAAAATCCAAAAATATGAAGTTTTTATTTAAAAAATATACCTTTAAAAAAAGATTTTATTACCAAAGCAAATCCTTTTTTGCAGATTACCTATCCCTGTTCCAGAATATTTAATTCAGACAAAACCAATCAAAATATAATTATGATGGGGGGCTACCGTGTTGTATATTTAAATTTTGTAATATATTGTAATTTTATAAATGTGTAAAAACATGTTTTGTATTCAATTCCAACGGTTATGGGTTTGAATAGATTGATTAACTCACGCTAGAAGTAATATTAGTGTAAATTGACATTTGTCTAACTGTTAAATTATATATCCTTGTTTAATTTTTATTATGAAATCTAATTAAGTCGAAGGAAAGACACTCGACAAAGTGGCTGAAAAAATGAGCCGTGTGACGTCAATAGACACATCTCATTTTAAAGGGTTTCCTTTCCCACTTCTCCTCTCATCTCTCCCTTTTTATGACGTCACTTGGCTCATTTTTTCAGCCACTTTGTCGAGTCTCTGAAGGATCTCACTAACCGCTTAATTAACATGGTTTTCCTTTAAAGTGAACCTTCACGTGCCCCTGATGTCTCTAGGAGCGTTGCCGCTCATTTGATAAAAACTGTTAATTGTATTATAATAAAAACCTAGAGCATTATCTCCTTTGTCCACATATCTTCCTCTGTGCATTGTATGATGGGGCTCCAGGGAGTGAGCAGCACCCCATCCAAACTCCACCTGACCCTGAACAAAATTATTATATGATGGGGGGTTTAAGGGAGTGAGCAGGCCTTATTTTTAAAAAATATTGAGCTGTTGTTTAAATTATACAAAATTATAAAATGTAAAGGCAGCATTCTTACACTAGAGACATGTAGACAATTTTTTTCAGTATAATTTTGAAACTCATTAATATCTGCTGGATTAGAACCTGTCCCCAGCCATACTGAAAAACCATTTATAGCATCGGATTACAAAAAAATTGCAACGAATTTTAGAATTAAAAATCAAAAACTTGAAATCAGTTTTGTTAGCCTAGGCCTTCGGCCATTCTGGAATAACAAATCTTGTTTTAATATTATAATGTTTCATTTATATATCCGCCGAAAACTGTCTATAATATGATGAAATCAATAACTATTATACCTTTCTATCGGCAGAGGCTGACCGCTTAGCTTTCCTAACAAAAGACCATCTGCTGCTAAATTTGTTTTGCTGTTGACCTCCTACAAATGGAAACATGTTAACCATTATTATATTTCATTTGAAAATTTATTTACAAAAATGAGAGGGTTAAAATTGAGCGGTAGTAAACCCCTTTTTAGTAAATCAATTTTACCCCCCCCCCCTCAAAAAAAAATATTTCTAGGTGGTATTATTTCTAACATTATTCAAACCCCCCTCCCCCACTTATCTGATTAACTACGCGTGAGCTTTAGATCCAATATTAGTGTTTTTAAAGCCGAAAAATATAAAAAACTATACTCTATATCTATAATAGAAGCACAGACAAGTGATAAATTTATTTTGTTGTCCTTGCATTAGTAAAACAATAGATAGGAAGGGGTTTAATAGCTGTATGTCTGAGGACCCTGTGCTGACTTTCAATTGGGTCCTTGAAAATCAACCAATAGCGTCGGGAATTTTAACACAGCCAAGTCGCTACAAAAGAGCAGAAATCAATTTGATAGCAGATGAAAACGGTCTTCAATCAGAGGATCCAGGTAGTTGTTTGGTTATACATCTATAATTATAGATTGTCCCTGCTATTAAAAGTAAAATAAAAACGGTCATTTTACCTGAACTTTGTGGGGGTGGTGGTCTTGTATTTCCAGGGGAGGGTGAACAAGGTCGAGACCTGGACTCACGATGTTGCATGGTCATCAGGCCTGAAACAGTGGACATCGTCAAATCAATCGATAATATATTATTACTTGGAGGATGCACGAGATTGCCATGTACTCTAATAAAGTGATACTCGCAGCTAGCTGAAATAACGATACTCTTCATCCATCCACTCCTCTCTTACTGGATGTATGAACTGAACAATAAATGAGGTCCATGTTAGCAACCTGAATAGACGACAATTTTTTCCCTGTCAATATATCCACGTATATTCTTTATCCATTGACATTGTCAAACAACAATTTAGAAATTCCTAAAGGGGTAGTGTCACGAAATGCATTTGAACTTAATTTAGTGAACCGCTTATTTTTTCCTGGGTAATTGGTTAAACTAAATTTATATGGCATATATTTGTAAGAATTTAAATTTTCTACCACGTAGTTTTCAAGTCTTGATATTTTAAAAACTACGTGGTAAAAAATTGAAATTCTTTCAAATATATGCCATATAAATATAGTCTAACCCATTAAATAGCAAAAAATATGCGGTTCACTAAATTAAGTTCAAATGCATTTAATGAAACTACCCCTTTTGTAGTGTTTGTTTTTTCATTCACATATATTATCTTTTTTTTGAATACATTCTAATCAGGGCTCGGTAGTTGCACGTCAGCCGCCTGAAAGTTTTATGCAAATCAGCCTTTTACAATTTCTAAAATTAGCTGGAAATTTAAACCTAAACCAAATGTAACAATTTTTCTTAAACGGAAACAGGTTTAAATTGCAGGTTTCTCCTTATATATGTCAAAATATATCAATAAATGTGATAATATTAATTTGCAAACTATTAATCTGCCATTGAACCATACCTATTTCCTTGATAATAAATATAAGGGATAAAAAAGCCTTTATCTAAATAATCACCAATTGTTTAACTATATATGAGACGCCTCAAGTAGTTTTATGATGATATAAAAACAATAACTTTTATGACAATAAACAAACCATAAGGAAGTTTCATTTTTGCAAATATTTTTGCACTGCCATTTGATTGCCAATTTGTAGCAAACAAAAATATATTTATTTTTTAAATCTTTTTTCTATTTTTACAACAAAGAGCAAATTTTCTGTTTGTTTTGGTTGTAAGAGTGATACAAACTATTGAAAAAGTATTTCATTTTCCAAGTCAAAACAGTTGGCATTCTATCAATGTGCAATTTTATATGTTTATGTCGACCAAATTAATCATCTATAATACAAAGTAGAATGAGTTTGTCCTTCTGTCCGTCTGTCTGTCCCTTAGGTTCTCAATAACCACTGAACCGATCGGATTTTAAACTCTTCAGGGAATATACCTTTTGTTCCTGTGGTGGTTTTAGGCTATTTTCTTTGAGTCTGGGACACCCCCAACCCCTCCAAAAATACAGTGAAGCTTTTTATATGTCCACAGAAGGTTTCAAGTTTTTAGGGGGAGTCTACTCCACCCTCCCAAGAAAAAATCCTCTCTTACACCCCCACCCCCCCAAAAAATAGTTTTTTCTTTTAAAACTTAAATTAAGTGCGCCTAGAGGATGGCTGACATAACATCTACAGTCAAATGATATTCAAAATATACATGCAAAAATTTTGTTTACTTATGTTAAGAAATTCATGAATACCATTTTTCTAATCTTGTTGATAACAACTACGCAGCGTTGTTCGCAAAAAAGCAAAAAATCAGTAGATACTGTCTCAATAATAATTTATTTTAATCACCTCCGTTTTGAAGGCCACTAAGATGTCCCAGAAAATTGGGGTTGGTAAAGTTTGTTTAGAGAGGGTTGTTTTGATTCAGAGATTTTGAAGTTATTTTAAAAATATGCTAACCACTGAACCGATATGGTTCTCCTTTTTCTCATGGGTCCTGGGAAGTTTTATAGCTATTTCTATTTCACTCGGAGGGGTACCACTACCCTCCTAAGAGAAATAGCAAAAAAAACTAACCAATGTAATGGCTAAAAATTATTTTTGGTAAACAGCAGATCTTAACATAGATTGAAAAAAAACATTTTACGTGCCCCTAGAGGCCTATAGGGGCGTAGCCGCTAGTTAGGGAATAATAATAATAAACAATTGTAAATGCAGAGAAAAGAAAAATAACTTTTACATTACTCTTTGTTTGAATTTATTTGCGCGATATTTGGTTTGCAAAAATATCCCTTTACACATGATAGTACATATTTGCTACTGTTGGTATTTGCTAAGTCAGCCAGAGCAATTTTGCAATCCAGGGATAGGTAGTACTATATGAAGAACCAGCGGATACGCCCCTAGAAACCTCTAGAAGTATTTAAGGTTGGAGGTGGGGGGAGGGGACAGAAAACCCCTTACTAATAATTTATTTTTTAAAAGGAAAGTGGAATTTATTTTTTAAAGGGGGAGAGTAGTTTTGTTCTATGGGTGATTTCCAATGGGAGGATGAACAAAGTTATAAAACTTCCCTGGACACATTAAAAGCTTCACTGTGAAAGAAAACCATATCAGTTCAGCGGTTACAGGGATCCTTCGCTACAGACAAAAAAGAAAGGCATATTTTTAACTAGAATATGGTACAGTATTAATTTCCTATAACTTTAATTAAATTAGGTGTGAATTTATGTTTTCTAAAAACTGGAAATTGTATAGCTATTTGAAAAGAACACAGTCCACCAAGAAAGTTTGTTTGGCCACTTTAAATAATTTTTCAAAGCTTTGTCAATCCTAATCTACTATTTTTTCTTATCAGAATACACCTCCCTCCACATACAAAGCCTAAAACCCAATCTCTGACCAATTTTCTAGGAGTTTATTTTTCTTTAGAAGTAGTATTAACTTTCTTTCAAGTGTCTTTTCTGTATATTTGTGTTGTATAACCATACTAAATATTAAGATATATAAGTTTTCCGGAATTTTAAAGTTAGGGGGAGATTTGAAATCTGCATCAAATTTTGAGGATTTTTTTTTAAATTCGTTTTTTCTATAATTCTTTATCTAAAAGCGGAAATGCAATTTAAGTTAATTGATTTTGGCATCTGTGATTGGTGGATTTAAAAAATCTGCGCTCTGATTGGATGGCGTACATCATTCAACCAATTAGAGCGCAGGTAGTTTAAAATCCACCTATCCTATTAGTCAAAATTAATTAACTTAAAATGCATTTCCGCTTTTAGATAAAGAATTATACAAAAAACGAATTTTATAAAAAATCCTTAAAATTTGATGCAGATTTAAAAATAAAATCTCCCCCTAACATTAAAATTCCGGAAAACTTATATATCTTATTAAATATACCTAATTAAGAAATTGCTTTTAAATAATTATTTTCTTTTTATCATTATATGTTTCTTAAAAAAAAGATAAAATTTAATCATTAATTTTGTTAATGGATATATTTTTAATATAATTCATGTAAAAAATCTTAATTTTCTCTAAAACATAGTTCACTTAAATGCTTTCAAAATAATTCTTAGATGTATTACTTTTATGTTTATTATTTTAATTTCCAATATTAACATGTAGAAAACAATAAATTTTGTCCCAATGATTACTAGCACATATTCTGGAGGCGAAAAAGCTTTTCTTGAGAAGAAAAATTACTTCCTGTAAAAACTATAACTTGGATCCACACCAGATTTTAATGTACTCTAATAAAGTGAAACTTGTAGCTGGCTAAAATAAAAAGTGGGGTAAATGACATATTATAGTCAAAACGATATTATAAATTAATCCTCATATTTAGGAAAATGAACATTTTAAATATTATATATCTATGTATTTTAAGAAGATTTATGTCTTTACCTAAAGGAAGGCTGCTTCAGTTTTTGTTAATATAACAGAAAGAGCTAAGTATTCTGACAAAATGATAGCTATGATTCTTGGTTTTATTTAATTTTTTTACAAGATTATTGAATTACAACATACTGACAGTGGAACTGTTTAGTTTTAGTATAATTTTCTTTCTATGTACTTGTGTAAACCATGCAGGTTTGGCAGTTTCAGCCGAATGAAACCCCCCAAAATAAGCCTTGACCTAAGCAGCCGCGCGGCTTAGGGAAAAAAATATGCCACTCTAAGCCGAAGTCACACTTATGCCATCTGGTCATAAGCCCCAGAAAGCTTTGATTAGGTAGTTTTTTTAACAAGATTTAGCTCCCAAGCCCTGCGATATACAATTTAATAGTGCAATGGCCTACATTTTATACTGAGCTAAAAATCAAGAGAAATTTTATGTTCAAAATATATGAACAAAACACTTAATGTACCAGGTATGGACAGGATATTGGGCTGTTTATTACACTAGTCCCAAAAGTTTTATAATAATGATTGCTTATTCGTTGGCTTATCACCTTTGAGGACTTTAATAAAATTTTTATTGTTTCAGCTACTATTTGTAATCTACAGAAGGTTTTAATTTTGTGTATCGACATTGGAGATGTACATCAATTCATCGGCCATTGTCTTATCCTTGTAGATCCTTAAGTATGTAAGCAAAAATTATGCAATTACAATCTAATAAGATAACAATTTTTAAAAATTTTTGGCTTCATACAAAGAAAGCCTACTTTTTAATGTATAATTGTGGACAAAAACATTTTTAAAAATCAATTAAATTTCTTTTAAATTCTCCAAATTGAAAACAAGTGTATGTAGCGGGACAGAGTGTCTCGGAAATCAGCCATGTGACGTCATAAAATGAGGGATTATCCATCTCTTTTTTAGGGGTTTTCTTTCCCACTTATCCTCTCATCTCCTTCATTTTTATGACGTCACATGGCTGATTATTGAGACACTTGTTCTCGCTACCATTTGTATAAACTTACCCGGAGATGCAGGCCGTGACCGAGATTTTCTGCTGTTACCACTTGAGCACCTAAAAACAAAAACAAAAACATAAATTTTTGCATGCTTAATTATTATATTCATCTGATTTTTTTAATGCTGATTCGAAGAATCTCTATAACTAATTCCTAAACATGTAAGTATGTAGTCCATAAACAGTGTTCTGTATTTAAGCAGTTTTGCAACAATTTCCTTACAATTATGCATAGACTTATATATTTTTATTCTTTTCAGTTCTGATACTCTACAAGTGTTAATGTTAGTTCGTCCTAAAGTTTTAGAGCTTCGCTTTAATGCATGTTGTCATCCTTGTTCCATTAAACGTGTAGCGAGTTCAGATACCCTCATAAAATAGTGTTCCTCAAATTTTCTTATAATCTAGTTTGATCAACTTTAATTGTTTTTATAATTGCTTATTATTTTATGTTCCATAATAACGCAAATTAAATATACTTAGTAATTTATTTATATTACAATCGCAAAATTAATTTACTTAATTTATTGTCAAATATATATTTTAAGAAATAGGTACTAATAAGGAAATAAAATTGACCTATTTTTGAATAAAAAGTGTTATTAAAAATCATTATAACCAAACTTTTAGTATTACCAAGGATGACAACATCCATAAAAGCGAAGCTCTAAAATGGTAGGACAAACGAACATTAAAACTTTTGGAATGTCAGAACTTACTAAGCAGAATATAAATGCATACGTCTAAACAAAATTGCAAGTAGATTTGTTGCAAAATTTCTTAAATACAGGATACTGTTTAAGGACATACTTACATTTTACAGACGGACTTACGGACCGACCCTAATTGTAGAAAAGCTTTACTTTTTAAAATGTATGCTGCTGATATATAAGCATACGACTTAATGACAAATATTTACAGGTGTGCTATCCCTTTCGCAAAAACTGTATCTCACAATCAAATCATTACACTAGCAAACTGCAGGACAAATATGGTTTGCTTTACAATGAGGCTTCTTGTTGGTCCTTGTAGGGAAGGTTTTTAATGATATTGGGTAGGGTATTTCAACCAGGTAAGATAAATAATATCTAGAAAAAATATCATTTTTCTATTCACACACCAACGACCTTTAAAAAAAACCTAAAACTAATTTCATATTGCTTGTATTATATTCATAATATGACTACTAATATGGGACAAAGAGATTGATAATCCCTAATTTTTATGACGTCACATGGATAATTTTTAACACAATTTGGTCTTTGTCCTAATAAGGCGGAAGTGACGTCACACCCTAAAGAGGTCAATAAATTAGCAAATTTATTTCGAGTGTGTAATTAGCCATGATTGAATATCTAAGAGCCTGAGGGATATTGAGTCTTGATAATGATTTCAGCTTGCAATTTCCCACAATTGCCTGCTCGAGCAAAGAACCCTCCAACTCTAATTTGAAATGAATTGAAAATAAAGGGGGTTGGGGTGAGTTTTGCGTTTTTACCTTAGGTTATGTAAGGTTAAGTTAAGTTAGATATAGTGTAAAGCCCCGCAGGTATTTACAACGCCGGAGTGGATACTTAACCTAACATAACCTATTTTAGCCCACCTTATATGTTTTTTAAATGCCTAACCCCTTTGGGGGGGGCTTATTTGTACATTCATATCTTTTCCTAACCTAATCTGTATAAAAATACTTAATTAAATTTATATTTTAACACTCCTGCGTTTGTTCACTCCGACGTTTGGGACTCCTGCGTTTGTATTGTTTTAATTCATGATTTTTTCATTCTTTAACTTAGAATGCATATCGGCCCAGCTTTAGAAACAATTAGCAATATATTTAATGTGTGTATTTAACGATGATTGAATGAGGTATTTCTCTTCAAATAATTAAAAAAAATAGTTATTTATACAATCAAACATACAATAGATAGAGAATTAGAACATTAAGAAACTATTGAACTCAATTTTGTGTATATTGCTCTTATATTGGTGTACAACCAATTCTTTGATTGCACAACCTTAGTCTGGAAGTTCTAACTGTGCATGTTAATGAGTTGCACCCGTTTTGGGCCAAGGCATTCCCCCTACTCTAACTATTTATGTCGCGCACCTGACATAGCAGCAGTAGAAATTATGACTTTGGTTTTGGCGCGGTTTGGTTTGAAATTCAAACCTTAAACCTTCCTTACAACGAGAGGTTAACTTATTATGCATACCCTTGTTAAGATAAGTTCTTATATTTCTATTTTTATTTTCTTCATACTTTTATGCCTGCTGTTTAATGGAAGCTTCCTATTGAATCAATCAAAATAATTTGTATTTATCCTTAACTAATGAATCAATTTTGCAAATAACAGCTTTTTATACTCATTGCACATACTATTACTCTTGGAAAGGGATTAATATTGTGGAAAAATATTGAACAAGATTATTATTTTTTTTATTAAAAATTTGAAATGTAAAAAAAGCAAACTGTCCCTGTATATGTAAGATAGCGGCTACTCCCCTAGAAGCGCCCAGGACCAATAAAAAGTGGGGGGAGTAGGGGGTTGGGATGAGATTTTAAATCACCGCCTTGAATTTTATCTTAAAAGAAGAAAGTATAAAAACATGTTGGCAAGGAGAAAATTTTTATCAAATCAGAAAAAGTGGCTGAGAAACCCAAGTCTTTTATTTTGTAAAATTTTTTCATACTATTCATTAGTTGATTATTATTAAATAGAAATTTCAAAATAGATATTATTAAGCTAAATTAAGTATTGGATAAAATATACAATTTAGAAAATGAGTTGTCATTTGTCTCTGTAGTAATCAGGTCAAAAACTGACCTCAGCTTTTGCAAAGTAATAAGGATGACACATTTATAAAAGCAACATTAACACTTGTAGAGTGTCAGAACGAAATAATCAGAATATAAATGTATAAAAGTTGAAATAAAATTGTAGGTAAATTCGTTAAAAAACTGCTTAAATACAGAATAATAAATAAGAACATATTTACATTTTTTGAATTGATTATAGAGATGCTTCGCCTATAACATCGTACTTCGTTGTCCTAGGAATCAGATATAATCGGATTATTATATGAGTATTATTATAAGTACTACAGGAATCACCATGCAAAGTTTGGAATCGATGGGAAAATTCTAAGTTGTTTTCATTAACGAACAAAAAATAATACAAAACCAAGTATTTTTTTTATTTAAAAGTCTTAAAGCCAAAACACATTTATACAATTCAAAATAAATGAGAATAATTACTACTTAGGTATACAAAACTACTTGATTTATATAAGATTAAAAAGACTATTATATTGAGATTAAAAAAATTTTCATGTTATAGTGTTGAAGGTTAAATGAGCATTATCGCTAAACAGACCAACAAAGGTGACTTGTAGAGTAGCTTCACTACAGAAAAAAAACTTATGTCGATGGTTTTAGCATAAATTATTCGTGGTAAAACATGAAATACACACACAAACATTTAAACTAGCATAACACAAACATACAAAATGCTAATTTTTAGAAATCTTTCTTCCTTCTATAAAGATGCCGTATAAACCAGTTAATTTAAATTATGACAAAAATTAGCAAGGAACACGGTAGAAAAAGGATTAAATTATAAATATCTAGGACATGTAATTCTTACTTGGGATAAACCATTTCTGAATGCTATTAGGGTTAAATGTCTACACTCTGAATAGCCTAAAACCTGACTAGAACGCTAAAAGGCCTTTTTGGAATTTTAGTATACCTATTTTAAAGAAAACAAATAAAAATGACAGCTTGATGGTTCTTGACTATTTTGTGAAAACACTATTTAACTCTCAAGAACTATGATTTGAATAATGTTTATACAAATCTACATTTATTTTTCAACTTTGAAATAGCAAACTTTATGAAAATTTGTATTTATAAAGAAATAAAATATGAGAGAAGAGTTAAACTTTTGATAAGTTTGAAAAATTAATATGAAACATCCATGTAGGTATTCAATCAGTACGTCCATTATACCCCCCAAAAAAAACTGAAAAAAACACACAAAAAAAATATTTTTCTAAAGAAACACTGCCTAATTTATTGACAAGAGGTGGTGTATCTAATTACGAGCTAATAAAGGATATATAATACTTGGATATATTGACAAGGGAAACTTTTATGTCAATTAAGGTTGCGAATGTGACCTCATTTGATGGTCAGTTAGTTTATTCAGTAGTTGGGTAGAGATATAGTAAATGGGGTGGATAGCAGGTATCTTTATTTTAGCCAGCTATAATTATCACTTTGTTCGAGTACATGAAAATCTGCTGCAACATCTAAGTAATTATATAAAGATTTAGTACTTTTCTAACAAATATTTCATTCTTGTGTTAGTCTACCAAACACAAAGTTTTACTGTGGTATTAATAAACTTTTGAAACCCCTGTGTACAGAGCTCATTGCCAGGGATAGAATATGGAAGATTAATTGATCTTCCGCCAATGATGATGCAAAATAGTATGTTTCTAAACAAAACAGTCAGATCCTCTTCCAGATCGCATGGATACAAAGGTGGGTAAAGGGAGAAATAAATATTTTTGGTACAACAAAAAATTGGGAAATTTAAAATTCTAAATGGCATTTGGGCTGCGGCAGTAGCTGATTTTTTAAGTCGATGGGGAACCATATACGAAAAGATGTCGAATAAGATTAAGATAGGGATAAAACTATTTAAAAACAGGCCTTCCCAATTTCAATTTAAGCAGAATGTGTTGACATTTTTCTACACCCCCCTCTGAACATAAATTTAAAGCTTTTGTTTGAAAAAATATAAAAATAACTAACAATAAGACAAACATAATTTTCACACAAAATCTTAAAATTAGAACATTGTGATATTAGTGTCTAGGTTGACTGATTTTAGCATATTATTATACAGGAACATGTACAATGTCTCTGAAAAACAAATGGTCGAACAGAAAAGGTAAAAGCAAAAATATTTCGTATTTTTTTCCTTATTGATGAACATGGACTACAAACCTTTATATTTCAAGACTTTTAACAGAGAGTCCTAATTGAACATTTTAAAAGTAAAGATTAAAATTTGGTCAAAACAAACCATGAACCCACATTCATCCCAATGAAATGATGCTAAAGCAGTAGCGTGCAGTATGGGTATGTAGGAATGTATTAACTCCCCCTGCAAATTGACATTTGGAAGGCAGGGATAAAACAATGGCCGATAAATAGATGTACATCCCCAGTGATGGTACTAAAAATTATCCCTTCTGATGATTAGAATTAGTTATTGAAACGATTTAACACTCAACTTAATTAAACAACAAACCAAAAAATGAAGTTCCTAAAGTTGTAAAGCCATCGAATAAGAAAACGATATTACAAAACTAGGGACTAGTGTAATAAACAGCCCATTGTCCCCTCTCTCTATACAGTTAGAAAGGTCTACCCACCCTTTATCTTACCCTACTGGTTTCACATCCCCTAGTAAGTCCATGTGCTAAATCCTAGGTATAAATAATTTTTTCTTCAGAAAATGGGTCTCTACGTCATGTAATATATTCCATACTAATTAATTCTTTAACCAGATTTAAAATAGGTCTTAATGAGTTATGGATGACTATTTTTCTTGTATTGCGTTTTAGTTTTGTGAAAGTTTTTAAAAGCAAAGCTGCTCTTAAATGAAGTTTTAAAAAGTTTATTATTTGATTAAAGTATAGCGTGTCGGAAGTGAGTAATCATAATAAGGCAAAATTATTAATTTATAGTATTTAATAACCATTATGCATTTAGTACATTTCTTGAATGATCAAAATAATCCAAAATACACTTTTGTATTATTAAAAATGGAAAATGTATAAAGAAGAATGTAGAAATACATCCAAAATATTAAATGAAAAATTACGATCAAAATCTCTAAATATCTTTCCTTAAGTCTAAGCAATACTTGAAAAGTGTAGCAAAGTGAAGCTTTTAATAGTGCATATGAAAAATGACGCCATACTGGCCTTTCATTGGCCAATTGAAATGTATATTGGCCTGCCTTTGGTAATCTAGTCTGTTTATTGGACATTTGTATAGTATGACGTCATTTCTATGTATGTATGTACTTTAAAGAGCTTCTGACAAAGTTTAAAATATTTCGCAATTTGAAGACTTACGGCGGTTTCTGAGATATTTAAGTGTATAACAACATAGAAAAATATGCTTCTATTAAAGATACTTAAAGGAAAAGAAGAATCTGATTTAGTTCTGGGAAAATAGAGATAGGTCAATGTGAGATTAATTTCCCACAAAAAAAATCGGCATAATCTCCTTTGATCCTAATGGGTCGTCAACGACTCCCCCTTAAAATTTTAAATAAATGGATTCTTTGATCTTTGCTAAGTTTGTATTGGTTAAAACTTAAAAGAGCTTAGCATATCAATAAAAAAATAAATAAATTAGAATCATGCAGAAAGGGGGGCTGAAATGGATGATCCCACCCCATTTGAAAATTAAAGATACACCGACCTAGGGGTTTATACTTCGATAAAATAGGTAAGGGTGGTTTTAAGGTCATAGTCACCCGCTACCCCCTTTCCCCTTTCTTAGAAATAATTATGATGTGAAAAATATGATTCTATCTATTCCTTATTATTTTTTTTGTCTTACTTATATGGCCTGTATGAAAACAATGTGTAAATACACATTACTGCATACATCCTACTTTTCAGGAAACTGCCATTTGGGAAGAATTTTTTTTTTATATCAATAAAATTTGACTGTATATATTATTGTTTTATTTTCTATGTATGTACGTACACCCAAGAATAATAAATCTAATCTAGATACTCCTAACACGATATTATATCATCCTCATGTAAAAACACTTTTAATGCTTCTGTTATTATTTATCTTTCATTGAGCAATCCCTGTATATCTCTCTCTATATATATGGCAAACTTTACCAATAGGAAATATCAAGAAAAACTTAGATAACCCTGGATGACAAAAATATACTCATGGGTTTTTATTTTTTTTTAGTGTACATTATTTTACAATAAGATACTTAATTGGTGTGCACAGAGTTTTGACAAGGGGGGGGGGGGGCTAAAAGTCAACCGAAAATTTTGACACCCCCCATTAAAAAAATTGGAAGTAAAATTATTTCCATTGATGTTAATGTTTTAAATTAAGTGTAGGTAGAATAATTGACAAATCAAATATTAACTTTTTTATTGTCAGATTATTGTTAATTTTTTTGCGCATCAAAAATGCCCATGTCTATGATTATCCTTTCAAAATACTTTAATTTTGTGTTTGACTTGTTTATTGTTTGTTTCATCCCAGTTCGTCTGGAGACCAAAAATTTACAGGCAAATAAAATAAGTTTGCACATTTTTTTTCGCCAAATTTTGCAGTGAGGATATTCTACAAGTCACTCATGTAGGTTGCATAGCCACTTGTATAAAATTAAATAAGACTGTATATTTTTTTCTGTATTTTTTAAATGAAAGTTTGTTTGTAGTTTATGTTCGTCAATGACAGTTTTTTTCAGACGTTTGTTTCCATTTTCGGGGGGAGCGAAGCTATGTTCTTTTAAAATTTCTATTACGGCGTGATTTGCTTAAACTAATTTTCTCCTTATCATATCGTAATTATAATAATATAAAGTTTTATAAAAAAGCTTTGCTATAATTTTGCTCAATAGTTCTTGCATCTGTTTATAATATTTTGTACTTTTCGATTGAAAAGGCAGACAAAAAATCACTAAAGAGTTTAATTTTACACAATGTAAGCAATGCTATTTTAATGTTTTCCATTTAAATTCAAACTTAAATATTAAATTCTTTAGAATTTTCATTAGCAAAAAATATTTGATGAGCATAGCTATGTGTAAATTTTTGCAGATTTAACCTGCTACATTTTTCTAAAGCCATTAGTAAACAATTATAGAATCTTAACTTTAAATACATCGTTCAATCTTTTCTGCAAAGTAATTTTAAGAATATTTGTATCTTTCTATGTAAATTAGCCAATAAAAGTTTAAAATATGTAAATAAAGAATTATGACAAAAGTTGGTATGCAAACATAATTCAGTGCATTTCATATATTTCATTTAAAAAAGTATAAAAATTCTTTAACCTTTATATTAACTTTTGCTAAGTAAAAGATAGGATTTTTTTGAAAGCATGTGAATATTTCTTTTTATAGATTATAAAAGCGAAGCGTTTCTATAATTAGGTTCGGTCCGTACGTCTGTCTGTCTGTAACGATTTAATATTTTATTTAATTTGGGCATGTTAGAATTGTCCTATCGATTTCAAACTTTGCAACAGTTAGATACGAATTACAAAGCGTAGCAACTCTATAATCATCACCGGAATGTCCGTATGTTCATTTAAAATATGCTAAATTTTATATTTATTTTACAACATTTTTGTATGATATAATAGATAATAAAGACATTACCTTATCGATTTCAAACTTTTTATGACGATTTATATATCAATTAGATAGAACTCTATAATCACTACCAGATCAATAATATTTAGTTTTTTACCCCAAATCATAAACCAATTAACACTGCCGTATTTAAGTTATAAATCCACAAAAAAATGAATCTCTTACCTATGATGGTTAGTATGACAAGGACAATGATGTCTTTGAGGAGGAGGGCTGGGAGGACTGTGTAGACTAGTGTGTCCATGATGGCCGCACTCGTGGTGACCTCCACCACCTCCACCTCCTTGCTGACGTCGCACCAGGCCAAGCACAAGGTCGTACGAACTAATTAATCGTTGGAAAGTTAAATTTTAGGCTTTTTTAGGCTCTTAAAAAATTCACCTATATACAGTTGGACCGTCATTTTCATTAAAACGTTTTCTTTGAAGTTGTATATTGGTCTGTGACTGTCAGTCTATGGTCTGTAACGCTTGCATTGCATTCTTTAATGACAATTTTTCCAGTATGGATTCGAAACCGATTAATATCCGTCGGATAAGAACCGGTCCTCAGCCTTCGGCATTTTGGGGCTTGCAAAACTGGTTTTAATCTTATAATTTTACATTTTTATATCCGTGTAAATCTGTTTATAATACGATGCGATAAAAAAAGTATTTTTCATCTTTTATATAATCCTAATTTGTTTTGTCTTACTGCAATTTGTTCAAAATATCTATATGTAACAATCACCCCCCCCCCTCTAAAAAAATGCTTAAAATACTTTTTTTTAATTTAGCTTCTCTAATGTCAAGCCATATAAAATTAACTATCCTGTTAAGATTTTCACTGCTGGCAAGCCTGGCCAGAGCGGCCTTTACGTGTTCGTCCTGCCCGTGTTTCTCCTCGCTGTCAACCTGAAATAAAACATTTTGTGTTAATGATGATAACATTCAACAGGGTAGACAAATATGACCTTAAAACCTTTACAACAGCTGTGATTCAGCAAAACAATTCCAATTGAAATTGCTTCAAATTTGAATATTTATATGGCGTAATATTTGCGTAAAAATTGTTTTGTTTTGGTAGGAATTTGGAGGGGGGGGGGGGGGGAGAATCGTTTGTCAGAATACTGGTCCCTTGTCACTGAAAACAGCAACTTAATGTTTTATTGTAGTTTAATCAAAAAAGGTTTAATTATGTTTAGATGTACATACAGGGTGCGCCACATAAATCCGGACTTTTTTTAAACGGCCATAGCGCCAAAACTACTTGACCAATCAGGACGTTTGACCCCACTATAAAAAGCTTAGGTAATGACCTTTTTGCCCATGAAAATCTTTGAACGATGGAGGACGTGTACGCCGAGCTGGCCGCGCATATGTTCAACAAGGCAGATTCGAATTGCGCAGATAAATACCGTGGATTTATGACTTAGGCCTACTAAATCTGACCTCAGCCCATCTGTAGGTGAGATGGACTAATAAAACTTGCTTGAGATACTATCAGATACCTAGTGAAAACACTAGAAAAGACTAGAGATCTCTATCCCAGCTGACTTGGCTGTAGTGCTCCGACAAAGTGGATCGTGGTAGATTTTAAGATGTCAAAAACGTCAAAAATCTTGAAAATTTCTCGGTTCTTGACTTCAGGGGCCCATATGGAACCTTGAAACTCGTTTTAGACTATGTATTGCGCTGATAACCCTATCTTAATTTTCATGTTATTTTTAAAAAGGTATAAAACGTTGTTCTAGCTTAACTGTGGCCCAAATGAGAGCCGCCGTGTTAAAGAGTAGCTTTAAAGATGGGTTAATTTGGATCCTGATGTTACTCACTCCTTAAGGATATGTGGCCTCCCAGCAGCCCCTATCTTAATCCAATGGACTTTTGAGCCTGGAGCGCCATTAAAGCATGAACCAATAGACGCGCCCATACCAAGAAGACCTCTCTCACTGCTCCTATCATGGAGAACTTCGCCTGCTTGAACAGGGACATGGTGACCAGGGTCGGCGGGCGGTTCAGGGGGCGGGTAGAGGCGATGATTGAGGCTGGCGGCGATTTTATTGAATAATCTAATAGTCATATACCTAGTTTGCTTTCCAGTTTTTAAAATTCCATAAAATCTTTAAAATTGACGATTTTATGTTCATTTGTTTAAAAATAAGAAAAAGTCCGGATTTATGTGGCGCACCCTGTATGTCTTCCTGTTTTTAAAGAATAAACAAGGATGACAACATCCATAAGTAGCGAAGCACAAAAATTGTGGATGGGAATACGTAGAAGTAGATTTAAAATCAATAATAGATTGATTGGAGAAAATAAACATAAAACCTTGTTTTATTTTGTATGATGAAGATGGTTAAAGTAAATTACATACTAGATGCACTTGCACATAACAATGCAATGGGAAAAAATATTTTGAAACTGTTAATGCAAAGAAGTTTTAAAATTGGACCAAAAATGCCAAAGATATGGGGAAATATATCAACATATAAAAATAGCCAAAAACCTGCTAAAAGGCAGTTTGGCCGCCATTGTTTCTTTTCATAAAACGCCAGAAATTTAATTTTAATATCTTTAACTGAAAAATTTATGAAAATTGAACCATAAACACCAAAGATATGGGTAAAAATGTGAAAAATATAAAAATAGCCAAAAACCTGCAAAAAGGCAGTCTGACTGTCATTGTTGTTTTCTTTAAACGACAGGAAATTTAATTTTGATATCTTTAACTAAAAAAATTTTGAAAATCGGACCATAAACACCAAAGATATGGAGAAAAATGTGAAAAATATAAAAATAGCCAAAAACCTGCAAAAAGGCAGTCTGACCGTCATTGTTCTTATCTTCAAATGACGGGAAATTTAATTTTGATATCTTTAACTGAAAAAATTTTGAAAATCGGACCATAAACACCAAAGATATGGGAAAAATTTGGAAAATATAAAAAATAGCCTAAAACCTGCTATAAAGCAGTCCGACCGCCATTGATGTTTTATAGTTAATTGTGCTCCTTAATGATGGGAATGTTGTCAAAAAATTTCAGCTCTCTATCTTTTTTAGGAGCCGAGAAAATCACGTTTCCCCCAATTCATTAATTACGGACAGACGGACGGACAGACGGACGGACAGACGGACAGACGGACGGACGGACGGACATTGTGAATTATAGAGTAGCTTCGCTACTAAAAAAATAATTTCATGGATGACATCTACAAAATTCTTTTCAAAATTAAATTTTAATTGTAAACAAGGGCTGGGTTACTGACTAATCAAATTATAAAATAAATGAAAAGGGCAAGAATTATAAAACAATAAGAACTTAGATTCAAACACAATTATAGTTCCTGATACGGTAAAATTGGGGAAAATTAATTTTAAGCAAATAAGCTTGTTAAACTGTATTGACTTTTTAAAAAATGTAATGCTTCAGTTTTGGTTTCATAATCTAAATTCACTTGTGTCCCTTGTGTAATTGAAAGGATTTAAGGATAAGACAATGGACGATGATTAAAATATTCCGTTTGTAAAGTTTAGACCAAATTCTTCAGCTAGTTTTATAGTTTTAATAGTTATTTATCGCATCGTATTATAAACAGCTATCCACTGACATCAACTGACATGAACGGGTTCTTATCCAGTGAATATTAATCAGCAGACACTCCAAACTCTCATGATCAAATAAATAAAGAAACATGGGGGTAATATTAACTTCTCATCCATAGCCTAATCCCTTTATCCCTATTGTAATAATGCAACTAAATTCTGGTTAAAAAATGCACTTCCTGTGTCAGCAAACTATTTTCAGTAAAATTGATCCTCCCAGTTTTTTAGACACGTAATTTGTGTTCTACATCACTTGATTTCCAATTCTTTTATATGGTTTTCCTGATAAAAGTGGTTAATGTGTTCAGACAAAAAGGGGACGGTTACCATCATAATTTTCAATTTAGTAAATCAATGTAAATGGCTTTTAAAAAGCACGCTCATTTTTGCCGCGCTAATTTGTAATAGCGATTTTTCTTGGGAGGTTGGTTGTACATTCCCCAAAATAGTTATAGACCTTCCCAGGACCTATGAAAGGCTACACTGTAAAGGAGCACCATATCGATTCAGCGATAACAGAGATCCTTTGGTACAGACAGACAGACACATAGACACACAGAAACAGATCCTGTCACATTTATAAAATAATTGTGGATGTATTTGTTCTTGTTCTGTATGAAAAAGATAATTAAAAATTTGGGTGCAACTAGAATTGTTATTACAGTTTAGTAACACAAGGAGAGTAAATAAATTGTTTTGATAACAATACCTGCCAAAATAGCAAGGTCATTGTATCGTTGGTACGGTTAATGTATCAAATCTATAAGTTTATTTTGTTATTATTATTGGAATTGCGTTACAAAAGTTATTATATCATATCCTTATATAAAAGTAACCGGATCTGTATGTGTCTGTACAGAAAAATCTTCCACTGAACAGATATGGTTCTCCTATACAAAGTAGCATCTTATAGGTCCTGGGAAGGTTTAAACTTTTAAGGGTGTGTTACACTTTATGATTTCCGACTTTGTTTAAGTACTTATTGATATTTGGTATTTTAACTACTTTAAAATTTTTTATTTTGCTTCCAAGTATCATAAAATAATTTTTAGCTCTACAGCTAAATTCAAATATTTTACGTGATATTTCATTAGCGTAGCTTTGATATAATTAGTGTATGTCTGTCTGTCTGTCCGACCATCCATCTGTGATTCCGTCTAACAATGTTGAAATAAAGATTTAAACTGTATTAAAGTAAATTTTTCTTTTTCACAGCAAAAATTTCCATATGACAATAAAAATATGGTAATTTCTTTTTTTTTTCATTGATAGCTTAAAAGTATTCATCTTAGTCGTTAATGATGCTTAATGAAAAACTCCCTTAAAAATGATAAAATAAATTAAATTTATATGCATGTTTCTGTAGTTAACTGCTTTTTGATTAGGCAAAATGTCTGTTATTCTATTATAGGGGACCTTCTTTTATAAATGAAAATATGGGGCGCGGTTGTAAAATAGCACAAAACCACCCAATGATAGCATCTGGGATTTCTTACTGCTCAAGGCTTTAAAAATTTGAAATTTACATTTTATAAATATTAAGAAACGTCAGTCGAGCCAAGAGTGCGATACTGACACATATAAAGTTGAAACAATTAATCAAAAGATGGTTTAAATATATACTTTCAGATACCCAAGGTTAAACGTAAATGACAACATCCATGAAAGCGAAGCAAAGCTTATGAACGCAATTGAAAGTAAAGACGTAATTATGAATATGCTTTGCTTCTAACACTGTGTCTAACCGTTCCAGGAATAACTATAGGAAAAATCTAAATGAAAAAATGTTTATCAAAATATATTAAAATTAAAAAGAACGAAATGATTATATAATTTACTTTTAATTTTTGCCTGAACATTAAAGGAATCCTCATTAAAAAAAATATGACAAGTGATATTCCTAACGTATATACGAACAAACATGAAATGAAGAAAAGCTTCGCTTTTACTAATTATAATTTCTCCTGTTGATATATCCTATTTCTGCCTAATAATCATTATATCCTTGTAAGGTTTAATTCTTACTATATGCAGTCACTAGCGGCTACGCCCCCTAGAGGCCTCTAGGGGCACTTGAGGAGGGGGGAGTCGAATTTGATAACCCAATTTCTTATTTTAGATTTTAAAAGAAAAAGTAAAACAAAAATATTTTTTTTTTTTTTTTGGGGGGGGGGTATTTTTCATTTTCTGGGGGGTTGGGGGTGTCCTACCCCCCAAGAAAATAGTTATAAACCTTCCCGGGACTTATGAGAAGCTACCATGTTAAGAAGAACCCGATCGGTTCAGCGGTTAGCGAGATCCTTCGAGACACACAGATACACAGACAAACAAACAGACAAACATCCTGTTACTTTAGTATAAGGATAAATGGATGAGTACAAAATTTAAATTAGTAAAATGATGTCTTTCAGTCTGTCTGCCGAAGAATCGAGCTAGAGAATGGACCAAAATGGTTCTTCTTTACAGTGAAGCTTTGCATAAGCCAAGGGAAAGGTTATAACTATTTTGTAGGAGGGTACATATAACATTTTCTGTCAAAAATAATATTTAGAATTATTTGATAACTTCATTTTTTTCTTGATCATACTAACTTTAAAGATAATAAAGATTTTTACCCAAACAAGTCAAGACATTGAATGGGATAATTATTCTAAAATTAAAGATAAGAAAAAGTAACAGGAAGAGTTAATTTAACATTAGAGTAAAACACTAGACTGAGAAAGGGTTAAATAACTGTATCTCCCCATCGTAACCGTCTTGTGCAACCTTCCTATTGGGTCATTGAAAATCAACCATTGTTGTCGCTTATATTAACACAGCCAAGTAGCAGAAAATAATTTAGAAGCAGACGAAAGAGGTCTTAAAAAAATGGAGGGAGGTAGTTTTCTGTATATACATCTATACTATAGATCTGTTAATTTGATCAAAAAAAATAAAGGGACTTAATAAGAAAATTAAAGTGAATCAACTCAGTTGAATAAAATGCGGGGTAATAATGAAATATCTTTTGGCTAAAGGTCTCTAGGGGCACTTGTAGGAAGGGGGGGGGGGGGCTGCAAAAGCCGCCGCTCAACTTTCAATTTTAGTTTTTTGAAGGTTTTTAAAGGAGCTCTTTATAGGGGAGGGCCGGGGGGGGTTTAGGCGATCTTTCTTGGAAGTTAGGTGGTACATTCCCCTCAAATAGTTATTAACTTTCCTTTGATATAATAGATGCTTTTTTGTAAAAAGAAATCATACATGTAGGTTCACCGTTTATCTAGATTCGTACACACACCTAGACATCCTGTTACTTTTATATAAGGATAATTGATAAATTTTTTAATATTACTTCCAATCCTTGATGATAATGAAGATGTTACCTCAAAAGACCTGTTCTTTAGTTATTTACCACACTGGAATCACGGTAACTACTAGGTTTATGCTAGTCTAATTCTATGATGTAAAATTATTATGACAAAGTGACCCTAGAAACAACTGCTAGACATATTTTCTTAGGAATATATATTTAAGGTTGGGGACGTTTCTTCTAAAAAAAACGATTAGCTTTTAGTTTTTGCAAATGTTTAGCTATAGAATTAATAATCGCAGTTTTTGCATAATTTGGAGGAGTACTAAAAAGTTTGGGTATAGTCCCTTTCGTGGCAACGCCACTTAACGGGCGTTTTGTCGTATATTTACAGGAGCTTTTGATAGTTAGGTTAGGTGATTGCCCCGTAAGGTTAGGAAAGTGGCCCCACAGTGTTAAAGCCCCCTGCAGGGGCTAGAAATAGAGGAATACCTACTGTGAAAATACGACGAAATGTCCCTTAAGAGGCATTGCCACGAAAGAACTATATCCAAGAGTTTTAGTAATGATTATGCATGATTTAATTTTTTATTATAAAAACAGATTTGCAAATTTTTAAGAACATTAATTTCCAATTTTGTTCCAAGAGTTCCAAGCGAAAGTAACAAAATCAATATGTAGTATGAAATTACTTCCAATGCAATATCTCTGTTCATGTAGGGCTATCATTAGCTAAGGTTAATCGTACTATTTATCATACATGTTTCTAGGACATGCGGACAAATGTTCTGATAAACAAATAGTCAAACATGGCATCTAGGTAAAGAATTAGATGTTGAATGAAAGTAAATAGTTAAGTGGCTCTAATAATGAGCTGAGTTCAGCAGTTTACCCTATTCTGAATGTAGAACATTTTAAGAATATAAATTCAAACTTCAATGGGAAGATTTGACCCCGCAGGGACTATATTAACTAAAGATAACAAATATGTTACACAAAATTGGAAATGGGAGGGGACTATACGTGATTAATTCAAAAAATATGAAAATGTTTTTTTTTGTTAATAATACTCTGTCTCAATGAAAAATGTATTCATTAAGTAATATTCATTTTCTTTAAAATATACCTTTTATATCAGAAAGTTTATAGTCATTAGACAAATATCTTAAAAGACTTTCTCCTATCAACCATAATTACTAGTTTTATAATAAAGTTTCTTAATCGTTGGCTCAATAACTTTGGGGACTTTTGATAGGTTGGTTTATCAAGTTTTGTGTCCAAACGTTTCAACCACAAATTATAATTGTAAAGAAGAGTTAATTTTGTGTATTAACATTGGGGATGTGTATCAATTTATTGGCCATTGCCTTATCCCTTTAGATCCTTGAACATTAACAAGCTTTTTCTGTTGAAATTATGAAAGTATCTGTAATTGAATTTAAATAATGTATTATTTAAAGAAAAGGTTACATGATATCCTAAACATGATATTACAAGGATGACAACATTCATAAAAGCGAAATTCTGAAACGGTAGGACAAACAAACATTGCCACTTGTAGTGTGTCAGAACTGCATAAGCAGAATATCTAAACAAAATTGTAAGTAAATATATAATAAAACTGATTAAATACAGGATACTGTTTAAGGACATACTTTCATTTTTAAGAATTTATATGCTTCCTTTATAACATTGTACCTTATTGTAATAGGAATCGTAAATTATAAAAAATCTTCGATTACCAAGTGCGAAGCAAATTATTTTTACCATATAGTATTTAAGAAAATCAGCATCTCTCAAGTTTGTCTCAATAAAGACAAATGTCAAATGATAAATTATTTGAAGAAAATAGTTCTTGTTCAGATGATAAATTATCAGATGAACAAACGAACAGATATTAAATTTAGAAAAGCTTCACTTTCAAAACTAAAAACTCTAATAATCATCTAAAATGAAATGAATTATTAAATGTTTTAAAAATGTAAATCCGGTAAGGAAGGATATATCTTAATTACAGCTTTTTTGTTCTTTAAGACTTAATATTTTAAGAAATTAATCTTAAAAATGAATAAGAAGTTAACAAGGATGACAACATCCATAAGTAGCGAAGCTCAAAAATTATGAATGGATATCGGAAAAAAAATGCTATAAAGCAGTTTCATACAATAAACATTAATGTTGATAAAATAGGGAAATAAGGAAACCTTAAAAATCACGCAACCTTAAAACCACGAAAATTTTAAAATCTAGGAATCGATCTAGCATCGCAATTTATAGACAAATCTTAATGAAACTTGATAAAAATATGTAGAATACGAGCATATGCAATTCCTGATAATTTCAGCCACAAATTATGAATAGGAATCGAGTAAACCATAGAAAACCTAAAAATCTAGGAATCGATCTAGCACCCCAACTAATAAAAAAAATCGTAATAAAACTTTAAAAAATATGTAGAATGTAAATTTAAACAATCCCTGAAAATTTCAGCCCATTATCTCAAAAAGGAGTTGAAAAAATTACAAAAACATGAAAATCTAGGAATCGATCTAGCACCCCAAATAACAGTCAGATGGACAAAATAATGTATAGATTAGATGGGCATATGTTATAAGAATCTTCACTAAAAATTTCAGCTGTCTATCTTTTCTAGGAGCCGAGAAAATCACGTTTCCCCCACTTTGTCTCAGACGGACAGACGGACGGACAGACGGACGGACATTTCGAATTATAGAGTAACTTCGCTACTAAAAAGTATTGTATCTCATTTTATTAATATGCTTTTTTTCACCTAGATAAAAAATAATATTCTGATTTTTATTTTTTTGGCTCTTTAGTAGCTTTGAAATAAAATAGAAATAATGGTTAGTGGACATTGTTGCTCAAAAAATTAGCATGTGACGTAATAAAGATGAGGGATTATCCATTTTCTTTCACATTCATCCATCATTTTTATGACGTCAGAATATTTTTGAGCGAATTTGTCCTCTCGCAAATATTATAGTAAGAAAACAAATTTGTTTGCATTCTATTGATCTAATTATTAAGGTTCAAGTCGACTGTATAACTTAAATAAGTAAAGGTCATGACAAAATATCGAAATGCGACACAACCCAATCTGTCCCGATTTTGTTTCACTTTTGAAAAGTGCGATTCCTGTGACGTCATATAAAAAGGGAAGGGGGGAAGAAAATCTCTTCTCTTTTCTCCCATCTCTTTTGAAGAGATTTTCTTCCCCCCTTCCCTTTTTCTTTCCCGAAACGTATATGACGTAACAGGAATCGCACTTTTCAAAGTGATACAAAATCGGGACAGATTGGGTTGTGTCTCGACATGCCATTTTAAAAATATTTTCTACAATATTTACGTCGAATTTGTGTTCATTATTGACTTAATATCAACATTATATCAATGATCTACACACATATTCATAGAAAATCTTCGCAAATAAAACAAGGATAACATCATCCATAAACGCGAAGCTCTGAAACGGTAGGTCAAACGAACATTAACACCTGTAGAGTGTCAGAATTCATTAATCAGAATATAAAAGTATAAAAGTCGGAAAAAATGTAAGTACATTTGTTAAAAACTGTTAATACAGGATAATGTTTATGGACATACTTTCAATTCCAGGACTTGATTATAGAGATGCTTCGCTACTTTGATGGTCTACGAATCAGTAAGGCACAAATCAGATCAATCGAATAATATCAATACAAAATCAAAAAAGTTAAAAATCGACATGTTTAAAATAGACGTACGGATTACAGAGTTGGTACGCATTCTAAATCGTAATTTTTTACTACAGGAACCACCATATAAAGTTTGAAATCACTAGGTCAACTCTAACATACCTAAATTATCGAAAATCCGGACGGACGAACGTACGGCCTGACCCGGTTTATAGAAAAGCTTCGCTTTTAAAACATTGAATAATTGAATATGCGTATTTGCGTACATTATTGGTTAGATTATAATAATGATAAGGGAAGGGTCAAGTACCATTTTAACCTATAATCAACTTAATATTTTAGATGTTTTTTCTTCAGCTTTTTAGAAAAACCAGCGGCTTCTAATAATTACAAGTGAGGTTTATGGTTTTGTTCTATGAATGCTCCTAATCCTTATGGGGATTTTTTTTTTGGGGGGGGGGATGTGGGTGTCCAACCCCCCAAGAAAATAGCTTAAAACCACCATAGGACCAGTAGGTATATTCCTTGAAGAGTAGAATCCAATCGGTTCAGTGGTTACCGAGATCTTAAGGGACAGACAGATGGACGGTCAGACGGACGGACAGACAGCATTCTACTTTGTATTATAGATAAAATAAAAATCATATAAAATAAGAAATTTTGTTAGTATCACATTGTAATACTAATTCCAAGCAATTTTACTTCTTTAAAATGTCCTTTACATTTTACCGTGCAGAGCTTTTCTATCATTTGAATCGGTCCTTCCATAATTTCGATTTCATATTCATCTGATGTTTGGAATATTGATTCATTTTACAACAAGCTACAATTTTATAAGCAAAGCATTCCTATAATCAAGTCCTAAAATGTAAGTATGTCCTTAAATACTATTTATTCAGTTTTGCAACATTTTTACTTACATTTTTGTTCAGACTTTTTACATTGATATTCTGCCAGTTTAGTTTTGACAATCTAAAAGTGTTAATGTTCGTTTGTCCTACCGTTTCAGTGCTTCTCTTTTACGATTAATGTCATCCTTGTTTTAATACAAAAATTAAGTTTTAAAGAATCATGTAAAAAAAACACGGAATTTAAGAAATAAAAAATGCTAAATTCAAGCCTTGTCATGTAAAATAGTAAAATAGTCAAAAAAATATAATATTTAAGCTTAGATTGTGCATCATATAAAATGTTGATTGCTTGTAAAAAAGGAATATTTCCCAGACCTTATGTAAAGGAAGAAATAATGCAAGGGCGAAAATAAGCAAATTTAAAATTACTCTTACTTAAATTTTAAAAGGTTCACCTATCACAATTAAGATTTATTCATGTCTTGATGGGTTAATCCGCAGGGTTTTAAAGGGATAATAAAGGGATAAATGACCGCTAAAAAGATGTAAATCCCCAATGATGATACACAAATTTACCCTTTATGTAGATCAAAATCAAAGGTTGAAACGATTAACATTCAACTTAATGACATTGACAACGCTATTGGCTGATATTCAAAGATCCAATTGAAAGTTGACACAGGGTCTACGGGGTGGGGACATTTATCACCTTCCCCCTCGATAGTTTTACTCTAATGGGTCAAAAAGAATCAAAATATTCCAAATCGGAGTAACGAAATCTAAGAATTATAGAATTCATATTGCAGTTCAAAAATATAATCATCAAAAAATGCATTTCGGAAGCTAGTAAATAAAAAGTTAAGAATTCTCTGAATTTCAGAATAATATTTGTTCTTGGGATTTCTATAGAAAGCTTGAATTTTTTATTTCATGATCAAAGAAGAAATATGCTTTTCCTTTATGATTTGCATATCTCGCAGGATCTTTCAGCCGTATAATTATCTGCTACTGCTGCTATGTCAGGTGCATAGTACTTACATTGAAGTAAATTAATAGACGGGAAATGAGCTTTATGTAACTCTGCCCTTAGGACAGATTTTGTATCGGGTCTTTGATATGAGCTAATAGCGTTGGAAATATAAACACAGCTGAGTCGCGACAAAAGAAAAGAAAGCAATTAGATAACAGACGAAAAGAATCCCCACTATTTGGAACAGGTAGTTGTCTGGATTATACATCTATATTCACACTAAAAGGCGCAACTAATAAACATGCAAATTTGGACTGCCATTAAACGATTGTGTAATTTAAAAAACTTTAAAAGTCAAGTCAAATCAAAAGAAACAGTAATTTATTTGTAAAACCGTTTGGCCTCAATTGACTGCCGAATGTGGACGCCATACCATACCTTATATATCTATACTTTCTTAAAGAATTAGATCACAGGAGAGTAGCAGGAAAAATTAAAATTAGATGTTATAAATCAGTCATGAGAGATGCATATATGCTCGCGAACAAGGACAAATGTACATAATTTCTAATTATTTAAAAAAATGTTTGTTTCAGTTTGCATCATACTATGCTGCATCAATATCATCGACGCCATTGGCTGATATTTAAAGACCAAATTGAAAATCGGCACAGGGCCTACAGGGGACATACTGTTATCCAACCCCTCTCCCTCTATTGTTTTAATTTAATTTTAGAACTGAAATTGAACGTTTGTTGTAAAGTTTAATGTCATACAATTAATCCATAACTAAATTTTATTAAAATAACTAAATATCCGTCTATGTGTGAATATATAGCAAGGACCTTAGAAATGCATGAGAAAGATACAAATAATGTAAAAAAAAGCAAAATAACACTTAAAATAAAGGCTTAATATTAGCTGAGTATCCACAAACTTCCCAATAATAGCCGAGTATCCGCGCATATTTTTCATTAGTAGTTGAATATCCACACTCTTTCCCTATGGTAGTTGAATATCCACATTTTTTCCCTATGGTAGTTGAATATCCACAATAGTTAATGAAATTAAGGCATGTTGTTAGAATTGTCCTTTTAATTTTAAACCCTTCAAGTTGAGAAACAGCTTTGATGGTGTATGTCTACAGATTCCATTTAAATGCATTAATAAATGCTGTTAAATAATAAAGTAACAGGATGTCTGTTTGTCTGGCTTGCTAACCGCTGAACCGAACGGGTTCTCCTTAACAAGGTAGCTCCTCATATGTCCCAGGAAGGTTTATAACTATTTTATGGAAGAGTATCAACACCCTCCCAAGAGAAATCACAAAAAAATCAAATCTTTTTATTATTCTTGATTTTATATAGAGAATTGAACGCAACATAAACATATTTGAAATAAAAAAAACTTTTAAGGGCGTAGCCACAAGTTATAGATAAACTGTTAAAGACAATCTCAAAGAGGACGACAGTATCATAGTTGCCTATTTTTATTTTAAGAATGTTTATCCCTGGTGAAAAATGCACCCATGTTACATATATTAAGTTTAATTAAACTATGTTATGCATATTGTGTTATCCTTCTGATATTTCATAGGCAATTTCAACACTTTTTTAAAATTTAATGTCATTTTTCTAACATTTTATTTAATTTGATCTACAAAACATTACAAGGAATATAGGCTAAATTTTATTTTACGCACAACGCTTTTTTTTATTTATGTGGATTTAAGACATTTTATGCAACCATGGTGTATCTTTTTCTGGGTGTTTGGGTCTTATCTAACCCCCCTCCCCCTCTTAGTAACCCGAAGTGTAATTGAGCTGCCCTCCCCCTCCTCGCAAAAAAAAACGTGTGTGTTCTTTTATTTGATGGCTTAAAACAGCGAGAATTGTTTAACCAACATTCTAACATTAAAAAATTTACAGATATTGTCTTGAATTTAAAGAAATTTTAAGGAAAATCTATCAAAATAAAACTGTGTAGAAAGAGACTGAGAGAAGACTATTTAAATTTAATTTAAGCATTGTATACAGGAAGAAAGAAAGAACTATAATAGAGTTAGGGGGAGAAGTTTGGAATAAGGACTTGTATTGGGTGAAATATTACTTAAAATCAGGTAAACTTATAAGAACAAAACTTATATATTTTAAAGATAAAGCATTTCTGTATATATGACCGCTGGGCGAATAGATTACCCATAACAATGAAACTTCTTATTGGTGCTGGAATGTTTTTAAATATATTATGAGAGACTTTAGGATTTTTTTTATCATCTTTGTGTTGTAGAAAATAAGTTTTATAAAAATGTCTGTATAAGACATTTTACTTCGGTGTACCTATCCCACTCCCGGAATACCTATAGAAAACAAATTTGCCACAATGCTTGTCTGAGAAATTTTATTTTAGTGTACCTAAAATTTTATCTTAGTTTTCTATCCCACTCCCTGAGTACCTATAGAAAACAAATTTTGCCACAATGCTTGTCTGATAAATTGTACTTCAGTGTACCTAACCCTCTCTCTGAATACATATAGAAAACAAATTTTGCCACATAGCCTGTCTGAAAATTTTATTTCAGTGTATCTATAACTTTCCTTAAGTACCTATAGAAAACAAATTTTGTCACAACACTTGTCTGAGAAATTTTATTTCAGTGTACCTAACCCTCTCCTTGAGTACATATAAAAAACAAATTTTGCCACAATGCTTGTCTGAGAAATTTTATCTTTTCCCTTTCTCTCAGGGATAAGGGATGGGAAACGTAAGAAAAAATTATTCCAGGCCTATTTTCCAACTAGGCCTAAAAAACTAGTTTCGGGATGACGCAGTAGTTAGATTTGAAAACTATGAACAATGATGAAATAGCTATTATATGAATGCAAAGAAAAAAAGTATAGAATAGAATGCAGGTAGTTGATTCCACCTAGCATAAAATATAATAAAAACTTTTCAAAGAACCAATATGTTAGTGGGTTTAAGTAGAATCCCGTTAAGATGGTCATTACTTCGCCACCCCCCTCCCCCCATTTAAAAAAAAGTTTTTTTTTGAGATGGTTAAATCTGATTTATTTTCAAACATTTTAAGGGGGGATCTACTTCACCCCAAAATTTGTATATAGAAATAAACACCGCTTTAGCTCCCCAGCTTTAATAAATAAATTAAGTAGAATTGAATAAGTACATGGGTAACATTCTATCAACTAATTGTTCCATAGCAAACATATAAATTAAGAATTAAAAAAAAATAATTTTACGTTAAAAATTAACAGAAAAGTTTAATTAAGTGTGCAATAATTTTTACCAAAATTAATGAAATTTTTTTTTAACAAAACACAGTACACTTTTTATTTACATATTGAACTAGTTTTGTATTTGTAATCATTTAGGTGGATTATCAATTCCACATGAAATATAACTTTTAAATTGTCTAAAGACATGAGTATTTCACATTGTTCTGAAGTATAAAATGTTGAATCCTACGCAGTCTTCAAAAAACGATCTCTCTGTTTATGTTTTGCTATATGGACATTTATTAATGTGTAGATTTAATAATAAGTTGATGTGATTGAACATCATATATATTGTAGTCATTCTGATAGCAGAAATTTATGTTTGCTTGAATTAATTTAGCCAATTAGGAACTGGGGGAAGTGTTGGTTATTAATTAATTGGTTAATGCTAAAAGCAAGTTTCAGGCTATTGGATATTAGCCTACAGCCAATAATGAACTGGCGAAAATTAGTTGATTTTATAGGCAAAAAAGAAAAGTTGCCCCATCACTTTAAAAAGGAGGCTGAGACCTAATTTTCGGTCAGGTTTCCCATCCCTTATCCCTGCTTTCTCTGAGTTTGAGAAATTTAACTTCAGTGTACCTATCCCTCTTCCTGAGTACCTATTTTGCCACAATGCTTGTCTGAGAAATTTTATTTCAGTCTATCCATCCCTCTCTCTGAGTACCTATAGAAAGCAAATTCTGCCACAAAGTCAATGTGATAAGTTTTTATTTTAGTCTACCTACCCCTCTTCCTGAGTACCTAAAGAAAACAAATTTTGCCACAATGCTTTTCTGATAAATTCTATTACAGTGTACCTATCCCTCTCCCTGAATACCTATAGAAAACAAATTTTGCCACATAGCCTGTCTGGGAAATTTTATTCCAGTGTATCTTTCCCTCTTCCTGAGTACCTATAGAAAATAAATTTTGCCACAATGCTTGTCTGAGAAATTTTACCTTTTCCCTTTCTCTGAGTTTGAAAATTTTTCTTTAGTGTACCTATCCCTCTCCCTGAGTACCCATAGAAAACAAATTTGCAACAATGTCTATCTGATAAATTGTACTTCAGTGTATCTATCCCTCTTCCTGAGTACCTATTAAGCTATAAAAGTTGGAAAGAATATTAATGCATATTTTAGTTCTGAAATCAACATATATTTTTAAGATTTTCTAGTTAATACAATTTTTATAAAATTATTTATTTTACGTCGATAAACGACAAATTACCAGACTTATTTTTTTATAAGCTTTTATTCAAAGCTAATATACAATGTCGTCTTCGTCAAATGTGATTGGTTGTAGAAATAACTTCTGGGCTCTGATTGGTTGAGACGTATTGTATTCGTCTGCTAGCCAAATGTAAACAAACAAATAATTAATCCTTATTACATAAAAACAAGGGTTTTTTAAATGTCCGTTCAGATCCCGCTAACCACTTAACAGATTTTTCCATTTAAAATATATTTTATATGGAAGTATGTATTGAAAGGTATCTTTTGCCGTTGATATAACAAAATAACAAGATTTAATCTATCAATTAATTAGAAACTTCCTTTTAGTAGTAGCAAAGCTATTACATGTATGTTCGTCCGTTTATACTAAACAATTGTTTTTCGATACTTCTATAATTATATTCTGTAATTATTCTCTAATTTGTGTACGTCCTTCTGATCTGTCAATTAACATTTGGCCAGCTTATTATATACTAGAGTTGGCTCGATATAACTCTCTCGCTATTGGCTAGTGTTCTATAAGTATATATCTATTTATCTATTTCTCAATAAATCAATTTTCCGCCCCCGCCATTACTATCTAAAAAAAAGTAGTGAATATTTAATAATTTAAATGATTTTAAGATTTCTTCAATTATATTTTTTTTCAGTTTACCATCATCAAAGGGTTAATATGATTAAAATTTTAGTTTCAATATTTGAACACACAGGAAGTGTCGCCACAATAGAATTCTTTTAAAACAGAGTTTTCTTAAATTTACTATATTATAAATTTTGATTTTCTTTTTTATGATTATAAATTAAATACATCAATAAAATGTAAATAGCAACATGAAATGAAAAAAATGAATTTATCTTTAATAAAGTAAATAATGGGTCTTATCGTTCTGGGCAATGAGAGTTTATTATTGATTATGGGAGCACTATGAGTTTTAAACGATTATTCCTTGGAAAATTTGAGCTCATTTATAGACATTTATTTCCTATATAGATCTGTCATGGACCTTGAAGCAATAAAGCAGGCCCTTTTGTAAATGTTAAAAATTGGAAGAATCTATTAAATAAAAGTTATCGCAAATATACTTAGTAAATAATTCTGTTAATAAACTTCTTTTTAGTAGTAGTGAAGCTATACTATAACTAGCTTATGTCTGTCTGACTTATCAACTCTGTAGAAACTTCTTTTAAGTCGTAGCGAGGATATAATGTAATTAGTATGTGTATGTATGTCTGTCTGACCTTCTATGTGCGTCAGTCTGATGTGACAAATTTTTAGAATATACCTTTCAGTATAAGCGTAGCTATTCTTTTATTAGCTTATGTCTTTGCATCCATCTGATCTATCAATTTAAAGTTGGCCAACATATTATTTATTATTGTGCTTGGAAACTTCCTTTTAGTAGAAGCAAAGCTATTCTATAACTAGCCTCTGTCTGTATGTCCGTCTGACTTATCAACTATGTAGAAACTTCATTAAAGTCGTAGCAAAGCTGTTATATAATTAGTTTATTTATGTACGTCCGTCTGACCTACTATGCAAGCCTTATTAGCCTAAACGCTAATTTGGTATGGTTCTCCTTTACACAGTGAAGCTTCTTACAAGTCCAAGAAAGGTTTATAACCATTTTGAGGAGAGTACCTCCACCTTCCCAGAAGATATCACCCTTAAAAATGAGTACTCCCCTTCAAAAAAAATTTTTTCTTTTAAAACTAAAAGTGTGTCTAGGAACTTATCTCTTGAGAGGGTAGGGGTAGGATGTAGGTAGAGTGTAGGGTCAGGTCTTTTTAGATTAGGTTTTGTTAAGATTATTTGAAATAAATTTTTGCTGATGATATCCACAAAACCTAACCTAACCTAAGTTAACTTAAATTAAATTTTGTATTGTGTCAGATTAGGTCTTAGTCATTTAGGTATTTAGGTCTTTGGTAGGGTTAGGTCTTTTAATTTGAAGGTATTTTGAAATTAAGTAGCAACAATAGATGTCAACCTTTGTGTCTATCTGTCTGTGTGTACCAATAACCGCCGAACCAAAATGGTTTTACTTTACAGTAATGCTTTCACAGGTGGTCAGGGGGTTAACTGTTTTAATTCTTATTTCTATTAAGTCTTGTGATGGTTTTAAGCTATTTTTTAGCAATCTCCATCCCCTTTCAAATAAAGAGCTCCTAATTGCTTGGGGCTAGGCACCGCCACTAGTTTAAAATGAATTTCTGTTATTTATGTGTCAATAATATATTCCCTTTGCTATAGAGTTCGGTTGTCTGACAGTCTTATTTTTTGAGCTTCGCTTTTCTGAATGTTATGTTCTTGTTAAAAGCAAGTAAGGTGTGTAAAGTTATTTTTTTTTGGGGGGGGGGGGCGTGATAGGATCCTCCCCACCAAAATCTTCCTGTTTGGCCAAACCCCCATTAACCATCTTCTACCACCCCTAATTATAATGAATGTAACTTTATTTTAATTTTTTTTTTTTAAATCAGGGGGGGAGTGGGGGGTATAGGTCCCCCACAAAAAAAAATCGCTGTAATACCCTGAATGCATGCGCCTGGATGCAATTTTAAATCTATTGTACAGCAAAGTTAATATTTCTTTTAAATACTAAAAAAATAAATCTTCAAATTAGTATAAAAACTAGCCATTTTAACTTAATTTTGTATACAATATATGAATGCATTTGCGCCTGCCGAAAAAATAAAAAGATGCCTAAAAGATGTATGATGCATTCACCTAATATATGTTGATTAAGAATCCACTATATGCACATTAAAAATACGATTTTAGTGAAATTTTTTTATAGCTTAGTACCTATAGAAAACAAATTTTGCCACAATGCTTGTCTGAGAAATTTTACCTTTTCCCTATCTCTGAGTTTGAGAAATTTTACTTCAATGTACCTATCAGTGTACCTATCCTATACAAATTTTGCCACAATGTCTGTATGATAAATTTTTATTTCAGTGTACCTATCCCTCTCCCTGAAAACCTATAGAAAACTAATTTTTACAACAATGCATGTCTGAGAAATTTTATTCCAGTGTATCTTTCCCTCTTCCTGAGTACCTATAGAAAACAAATTTTGCCACAATTCTTGTCTGAGAAATTTCGCACAGTAATGTCTAAGACGGTGGTACAAATAACCTTAAAACTGTCTTTAACATTTGTTTAGTCTTTAGACAGAAGCATTATCATGTTGAAAAGCGTCTTGAAAACAAGTAACTCTTTAAATTTAATATTGTTTTACATAAGGCAATCCTAGCTAGAATCGGTGATGAGTTGCCTGTTTATTAATATTACCCCAATCTGAATGCTAACTTAAAAAGTAGTCCTTTTTTGTTTTAATAATTACAAAAAATGGTTTAGATTCAACAATGTAGTTTAGTGTAAGGTAGTTTGAACCTAATTTTATTCCCAGAATATTAGAAGGGGGGAAATTAGTATGCTATTAATGCCGCAAAATTGACATACCTGTAAAAAATAGTTGACACATTAAAAAAGTTTTACATATGAATCTTTATAGAGATAAAATAATACATTAATCTACGATATCAAACAAGAATGACAACATCCATCAAAGCAAAGCTCTTAAACAGTAGTACAAACAAATATTAACACTAGTAGAGTCTCAGAAATAAATAAGCAGAATATAAATGTAAAAGTCAATTCAAAATTGTGAGTAAATTTGTTACAAAACTGCTGGTAATGATTATAGAGTTGCTAGGCTTTCAAAATCGTTCCTAACTACAAAAGGAATCATCATGCCTTGTTTGAAATCGATAGGACAATTCTAACATACCTTAAATAACGATAAGAGCTTTCTGTTTCGAACCGACGAACCCTAATTATAGAGAAGCTTAATTATAAAGTCACTTTTTGCGAATGTGATTGAATCCTGAAAAGATTGAGTGTAAATAGGAATTGTTTACCACTGAGCCTTTGAGACGAATTTATATTAAAATTTTCAAGTTTTGTACAGTTTACTATTTATTTTAATGATTTCTAATTGCCTTTAATTTTTGCCTTTTGTAATTCTTGGCAATACAATTAAAAATACTCTGAGCTATATAAAACTGGTACTATTATTTCTTGGCTCAAAACTTTGGGTACTTTTATTTTGATTGGTTATTTCAAAGCCAGTAATGTCCAAACTTTTCAACCAATAATTTTAATCTACATAAGTGTATTCTAGTTTATCATCATATGGGATGTGAATTAATTTATCGTACATTGTCTTATCCCTTAAGATCCCTGAAATATAATTATCTCTCATAATACTGGCATCATTTCATCAAGATGTTTTTTCGACTATGACAATCACAGAAGTCCCAAACGTCGGAGGAGACAAACGTCGTAGTAGACACTTAACCTAACCTTACTTATTTTAAACTATCACATAGGTTTTTTTTGGAATGCCTAACCCCTGCGGAGGGCTTATTTGTATATTCATATCTTAACCTAACCTTTAGTGGTAATAGCTGACATATTATCAACAAATTAACCTTCTTAAAATCTTAAAACACACTAATATTTATTTCTATGCATATCTTGTAAATTAAACTTGCCATTAGATATAATTGAAAGATGGATAGAAAGTAAAATTTAAAATAGTTTAAAACTAAAAGTTTATGTATTATTATTTGAAATAGAATTGTATAAAATAAACACTTTTCAAATTAATTCTAAATAACAGCATATTTAATTTTTGTATCATAACAAAACAATTTTGTATCCTCCCCCCCCCCCCCCCAAATATCTGCCTCCTAACAGCCCTGTGGTTTCATATCAAGCTTTAAAAAGGAATCAATATTCTATAAAACAAACAACCCTGACAATAGGTCAGCTTAACCATTTTGATTTAAACACAATGATAATTCGAAATGTCGCTAGCATGTCAGTCATAATTTCTTTATTTTATGCCATCTGATCGACAAAAAACCGTTGAATTTTATGAAACTAGTCAGATGTTTCATCTTAATGTTTAAAAAAATTTTCGTTAATAACAATTAGACCATCATATTGTATTATAACACTAGTGGCTTCACACCTAGCATCTAGGGGTTCTATATTCAAAGGGATATGGAAGGGCAGAAAATAAAATATCCTAAATCATCCCAGGACCTTTAAGAAGATTCACTATAAAGTAACATCATATCAGTTTAGTGCTTAATAAGATCCTTTGCTCCAGACAAAAAAGCTTACTGCTTTATATAATAGGATACAGAAACATATAGTTGATGTATTTTCTTTCTTTGCCCTATCCTTGCGGGACGATGTGGTTGCTACCAAAACAACAAAAAGTTGCCTATAAAGGAAATATCAATCAATCTGATGGTTTTACAGGTGTCCGTACATTCCGTAAAAAAATTATGCCCTTCTTTATTAGTAAATTTAGAATACGTCTAATCTTTTGTGGATAATGAAATATGGATTTTTCACACAAAAAAAATCAAGCTACAAAATGCAAAACCTTATATTATTGAAAAAGAAAAGCCACTTGACGCCAATTGTCTCTTCCCTGAAGATATTTCATTACAAGATTTAACTATTTTGTCTTAAAATATTATAAACTGGTAGCAAGTAAGCATTTTTTTTAAAATCGGTGAAAAATCAAATTAAAATTAGTGCTTTAATCGTTTTAGCGCAAATGTACTTACACCGGTTTATGATGATTTAAAATAGATTGAGTAGCTTATAAAGCACACATTCTTAAATCTTAATATTATTTTATAAATAATTAGCGGCTACGCCCCTAGAGGGACACGTAAAATTGTTTCTTTTTAATCTATTTTAAATTCAGCTATTTACCAAAAATATTTTTTTTTCGCCGATAAATGGTGTTAGTTATGTTTTTATCTAATTGCAAAAATGTCCGCAGTTCGGATTTTATTTCATTTAATTTGTTTTCGTCGATTTATCTGGGAAGGATGGAGGTATCCTCTTCCAAATGGTTAGAAACCTTCCCGAGACCTATGAGAAGCTACACTGTTGAGGAGAATCCGATCGATTCAGCGGTTAGCGAGATCCTTCGTTACAAACAGACAATCAAACAAACATCCTGTTACTTTATTGTAAGGTTTAGTGGCTTTGCCTCAGAAAGTAGTTGGGGGATACCTCCTTTATCTATTTTTAAGAAAATATAAGAGAAAACTTCTCTAAAAACTTTACATAGTTATGATTTTTAAATGGATGTAAATTATAAGTGGATATTATGACAGAGGGAAATTATCGTCAATTTATCTTGCTAGCATGGAACCATAGACGTCCAAGGGGGGGGGGGGGTGATGGGGGGATTACCCAAACAAATTTTATCCCCGGGGTAAAATTTTCTTTTGGGGGGGTAAAAAAAATTTGCCGCCATTTTATCCCCCCAAAAGCGAATTACCCCCCCTTAAAAAATTTTACCCCCCCAAAAAAAATAAAAAGCTTGGACGTCTATGCATGGAACTCATTTTATTATTGTCAGTTCCTGCATCCAGTAGGAAGGGGTATAAGGTAAATGTGGAGGAAGGAGGGAATCGTTATTTCAGACCGCTGCATGCTTCACTTTATTAGAAAACATGGAAATCTGCTGTAAAATTCTCAAGTAATAATATATTCATTAATTTTCATACTAGTTATTTTTATCTATTATAAAGATACATCTATCTAATTAGATAGATACCCCTTCATGATTCCGCCTACTATTGATATTTTTCTCCCCCCCATGTGTTTTCCTAATCAACACCCATGTATGGTTATTGGTTCTATCCAAAAATAGAATATCTGTCTGTAGTCAAATAGGCATTCTAATATGCACATATCAAGTAGAGATTATTAGAGGGGCTAAACGCAGTAATCAAAGGGGATAAGACTATGGCCGATAAATTGATGTATATCCCCAATAATAATACAAAAAATTGCCCCTTCTGTAGATTATAATTAGTGGTTGAAATGTTTGTCTTAATCAACTAACCCAATCAAAATTTAATGAAATTCCAGTTGGTAAGCCATAGAATAAGAAAACGTTATTATTAAACTTTGGGGACTAAACAGCACATTTTCCCCTTCCTTTCTTTTAAGTGGATATATAAAACCTTCAGCTTTTTTCAACTTTCTATGTGTATTGAATCTTATTAGTGGAGTTGAAAACTAACTGCAATATTATGCATTATAGGTAGAAATAAAATATGCACGGTGGATATTTTAGTTTTCCAGTATGGCTTTAAAGCCGAGTAATATCCGCTGGATTAGAACCGGGTCTCAGTCATTAAACCCAGTTTTCTAAGCTAGGATCTTCGGCAACGCAGGTCTAAGAAAACTGGTTTTAATCTCATGATTTTTACATTTTGGTATAATGCGATGCGATAAATAACTATTACTACCTCGTTAACTATTTTGATTTTGTCTGTTATGTTTTATTATCTGTTTTTCAGAACTCATGTCCATGGTCCACATTCGAACATAAAATGCATATGTATAGAATATTCTTGACAGATCCCTTTATTTGATAATGGACAACATAAACCCCTTATGATTATGATTTTTATTTTAAAAATAAGCTGGATTAGGGTCGGTTCATGATAGTACCGCTAAAGTGAGCCCTTAATTGTAAGAGTTTGCGTTGATGATCCCTTATTTAAGGGGGGGGGGGGTGGTGCAACCGTGATATCCTTATTGGTTGGGGGAGGTAATGGCTTATTTTACACCCCCTTATTTATAGAAAACTTAGGACTTAAGGAAAAAGATTACCTTGTATCGTGATATTGCTCTAACTCAAAAATGGTTTGTCACAATACCCAGAAAAACCTTAAGGGATGTTTCATTAAACCCCACCCCGCACAAATAGGGTTAAATATTTTTTTGGTTGTTAGGTTATGGACCACTGACGGAATAAGTGTTTTTACTGAATATTCTGGCATGGAAAAGGGGCATTAGAATTGAAATGGTTAATTAATTCTGATATTCCGATGCATTCTAGACCAACATTACTTTTTATAGGTTTTTTTCTACCATTGATAGGCTGTTATTGTTGTCTGTTACTTAAAAGCTTTAATCCAAATTTTGTTAAGGTTTAGACTTTATCAAAAATATTATAACCGTTATTGAAATGGAATAAAATGAGCTTAATAATTTAATTATTTTTAAAATTTTGTTTCATGTTTGGCTTCGAAACCGGGATGGGAGACCAGTTGCGTGCACGCCGTCCATCCTGCACCGTGCATCAATGATCCTAGGAGCTATACCAGAAGAGTCCTACTGTGCTGGAAAGGTCCTAGGGTAGATGCCAGACTGAATTCTGGTCACTTCCCCCAGTTCAGGGGGTTTGGGTGGGGCTAACAATCCTTCCCTAGAAAAAACCTGCTCACGTTCAATCTGCACAAAGTAAAGACCAATTTAACTTTGGGCTCGGGAACGAAGTAGAGGTTGGAAACAACAATATGATGTTTGGCTGGGAAACCGCTAAAGGACCAGTCAGGCGGATGATTCTGAATTCCCGCAGACCAGCAAAAATTTGCACCTGGAATGTTCGGACAATGTTTCAGTCAGGCCAGACAGAAAACATTTGCCGAGAAATGCTTAAAGCCAAGGTTGATATCCTGGCTATCACCGAATCAAGGTGGACAAATAATGGAGAGTTTAAACATCATTCTGGCTTGAAAATACTTTACTCAGGCCATATGAATGAGGATCTAGGACATAACCAAGGGGTGGCTCTTATGCTGACCAAGCAAGCAGAGCAGGCCATGATCAGTTGGCAACCCCATGGTCCAAGAATCATGGAGGCTTACTTCAAATCCTCAGATAAAAACATCAATCTGAGAATAATAGTAGCATATGCTCCTACAGAACAAGCAGATACAGAGGTCAAAAACGAATTTTATGACCAGCTTGACTCTGTATTTAAAAATGGTCATAAAGAAAAGGACCTGACCATGCTCCTAGGTGATTTCAATGCTCAAGTAGGGAGTAATAATGAGAATTTAGAAGAAGTCATGGGCAGATATGGCCTAGGCTTAAGTAATGGCAAGGAAAATGACAATGGTGATAGACTTGTAAGTTTTTGTACTGAAAACAAACTTGTCATTGGTGGAACCATCTTTAAACACAAGAAGATTCATACTGCCACCTGGAGATCACCAGATCAAAGAACCTTTAATCAGATAGATCACATCTGTATATCTAGACGTTTTAAAGGTTCTCTCCTTGATGTCAGGGTTGAAAGAGGACCTGATGTTAATTCAGACCATTATCTTCTATCTTCTAAAGTTCGGCTTAGATTTAAAAAGCAGGACACAAAGCCTAACCCCAGGAAAAAGTATAATTTAACAACCCTTCAAAACTCTGAAAAGCTACAAGAGTTTAAGCTCACTCTAAAGAACAGATTTGAGTTGTTGACTCTTCAAGAGGATGATGGAGTTGAAGATATTTGGCAAGGTATCAAAAAAGTTTATAATGATACTAGCCAAGAAAAATTTGGTTTTAAAAAGGCTAACCAAAAGCCGTGGATCACTCAAAGATCCATTGATCTCATGGATCAAAGAAGAGAGGTAAGACAAAAGACACTCTCCAGAAACTCTCCAGAAGATAAAGACCTGTATAAGATGCTCAGCAGGGAAATCCAAAGAAGTGTCAGATTTGACAAAAAAGAACACTTGGAAAACCTTGCTATGCAAGCAGAAAATGCTGCTAATCAAAATAGAATGAAAGATGTCTATGAGATTACTAAGAGCATTGCAGGTAAAGTACACAAATCAGGATCACACATCAGGGACAAGGATGGTTCACTCCTTAAAACTGATGAAGATATTCTAAATAGATGGGCAGAGCACTTCACTGAACTGCTAAATCTTCCAGTTCCAGAGGAAGAAACTGAGATTCCACCCTCAGATGCACTTGACATTGACTGTCGAGCGCCAAATCTATTGGAAATCAAGGAGGCCATTAAAAGTTTGAAAAATAACAAGGCCGCTGGACCTGATAACATCCCAGCTGAGGTCATAAAAGCAGACCTAGATACATCTGCTGAGGCATTCCTTCCTCTGATCACAAAGATATGGAATGATGAGTTATGCCCAGAGGACTGGAAGAATGGACATATCTCAATACTAGCCAAAAAAGGAGACTTGACCCAATGTGGAAACTACAGAGGGATAATGCTTCTTTCAGTACCTGGCCGTATCCTTAGTAAGATTCTTCTTAATAGAATAAAGAAGAAGGTTAATGAAAAGCTAAGACCTAATCAGGCTGGATTTAGACCAAACCGTTCCACTATTGATCAGATAACCTCTCTAAGAATCATCATAGAGCAATCCAAGGAATGGAACTCTGAGCTTTTTGTAAACTTCATTGACTACAAAAAAGCATTTGATTCTTTAGACAGAAGATCTCTCTGGAAAATCTGCCGACACTATGGCATTCCAGAAAAGATAATCAATATCATTAAAGCTATCTATCATAAAGGAGGTGGAAATGTAATGTATAAAGGTAAACTATCAACCTTTTTTGAGATTGTAACAGGCGTCAGACAAGGATGCCTTCTTTCTCCCTTCCTTTTCCTCCTTGCCATTGACTGGATCATGAAGAACTGTGAAAGTAATGATGGCATTCGTTGGGAGCTATTTGGCAATCCCAAATATTTAGGCGATCTGGACTTTGCTGATGATATTGCTTTGTTAACAAGCAATAGAAGTCAAATGCAAAGAAGGACTAACAGGATAGCTGAAACTTCCAAGAAAGTTGGACTAGAAATAAATGTTCCTAAAACCAAAATACTCAGATTAAATGCAAATTCCCAAGAACCAATTACTATTGGAGACCAAATTCTTGAGGATGTAGATTGTTTTGAGTATCTTGGAAGTAAAATTGATGAAGCTGGAGGCACTTTAACAGATGTTAAAGCTAGAATTAACAAATCTAGGACAGCCTTTGCCAGCCTGAACAAAATTTGGAATTCCAACAACATCTCCATAAAGACCAAGTTAAGACTGTTCAAGTCAAATGTTCTCTCTGTTTTGCTGTATGGGGCTGAAACTTGGTTCCTAAACACAGCAGTGGTCTCCAAGCTACAGACATATGTCAATAAATGTCTAAGGAGAATCCACAAGATCTTTTGGCCAAATAAGATCACAAATGCTGAGCTTCTAGAGCGCAGTGATATGTCCGACATTAAACTGACAATAAAACAGAGAAAATGGAGATGGCTGGGGCACACTCTAAGGAAAGGGCATGATGATTTAACCAATCAAGCCTTGACTTGGAACCCCCACGTAGGAAAGAGGAAACCAGGTAGACCAAAAACAACCTGGAGGAGGGAACTCTTAAGTGAACTGAAAGAAAAGAAAATTCCATCTTTCAGCAATGCCTCAAAACGTGCCCAAAAAAAGGAAGATTGGAGAACCATTGTGCATGGCCTACGTTCTGCCGAGAACTAAAAGGCAATGATGATGATTGGCTTCGAAACCAGTTAATATCCACCGCATTAGAACGAGTTCTCAGCCATACATAAAATAATGCATAACATCGAATATTAAAATAAAAAAAAATTATAAGATTAAAAACTTTTTTATTAGCCCGGCCCTAGAGTCGGAAGGGTAGATAGATAAACTCTGAGATAAGTCAAATATATTTTAAATTCTCTGTGATTTTATTTTTTAATTTGAATGACAATAGAAAATATATTTTTATATCATTTTACCAAATATGAAATAAATATATAAAAATGTTTATTTTAAACAAAAGAATGAAAAAAAATTAGCAAACGAAACAAAAAAAGATTAAATGAAATTGATATATTTTATTGTGATAGGCGTCCTTAATTTCAGATTAGTGGTGCCTAGAATCGTCATTTCACAATCAAATCGCATCACAGTTGTACGGTAATCTTCACTTTAAATCTAAAGTAATGAAAAGGTATCTAAAGTTCTTTGAAATCGCCTTCAAAAACCCAATAACTCATCAATCACCGTTAACAAAATTCTGTGACAAAGGGGACAAGCAAATTTTTAAAAATGATGATTTTGAGTTTTTGAGTAACAATACATTTTTTATTGTGGATGGTAAAGTACAATAAATTGTAACACATTAAAATGTTAAATAATTAAAATATAAACAATAACGAAGGTGAGGTAATAACCCCCCCACAAAATATCGTTTTCGCCCCCTTTTTGGGAGGCGAAGTGGGGGTTATTTAAACCTCCTTGGTTTACGCATAAGACCCACATGATAATTCGCTCTTTTATATTAAGCAATTACATTTTTGTAATAAGCTAATAGCGACGTACATACCATAGTTATAGACTAGGTTTACTTGTTTTAATTCAATAAAAATATCCATTTTTCTCAACAAAAATTTGATTTCCAAGTTTCGTCTTTATGTTTCATGTTGGATCATCTCATTTCTCAAGATTCCAATTATTTTTTGAGTATAAAATAATAATACGAGTTGATGTGTTTCTTTTTAAAAGTGAATCCACTCTATAATTCCAAATGCCCGTCCGTCCGTAACGGTTAGCCTTTTCGTTAATTTAGGCATGTTAGAATTGTCCTATCGATTTCAAATTTTGCATGATGATTCCTGTAGTAGTAGTAAAGATTTAGAAAGTGTAGCAACTCTATAATCGTTACCAGAATGTCCGTATGCTAATAATAAATATATTGATTTTTAACTTTTTATGTAATATACTCATCCGATTGATCGGATTTTTGGAGTGCTGATTCCTATTACAATACGGTAAAACATTTTAAGCGAAGCATCTCTATAATCATGTCCTAAAACTGTCAATTTGTAAGAGTTAGTGTTCGTCTGCCATCTCGTTTCAGAGCTCCGCTTTTATGGATGTTGTCATCCTTGTTTTTATTTTTATTTTTCTATTCTGAGTGATAAATAATTAGACAGTCAAATATGAGAAAATAAGAAAAACAATTTTCATAAAATATAAATTTACAGTTACATTAGGATTAAACAAAAGTAGATTGGCTTTCATACAAAGATCTCCTAAAACGCCCCCCCCCCCTCCCTCAAACCCTGAATTATATAAAAATATTTTTTTGTTCTCTATGCCCAGCCCTAACGGGGAAAGACCTTTACCTGCTGGATCCAAACCCTGCTGGGTTACCTATTACCTAATCTATAATACAAAACTAAGTAGAATGATGTCTATCTGTCTGTGTGTTTGTGTGTATGTTTGTACCGAAGGATCTCGTTAACCGCTGAACCGATCAGGTTCTCCTTTTCAGAGTAGCTTTTCATAGGGCCTGGGAAGGTTTGTAACTATTTTGGGGAGGGTATCACCGATTCACCACCATCCCAAGAGAAATCGTCCTTAGATAAAAAAAGGCCCCCCCCCCAAAAAAAATTTAGTTTTCCTTTTCTTTTTAAATCTAAAATAAAAATTTAGTTATCAAATTCAATACCCTCTTCTCAAGTGCCTCTAGAGACCTCTAGGGGCATAGCTGCTATTATAACCTAAAGTATAAACAAACAAATGAAAACATACCCTGTCCCCCCCCCCCAAAAAAAATGGAGTCTCTTTTGGGGAGGGGGGGATTTTAGTGCTCAACGTTGTACTTTGTGTAAAATGATCAACTGGCCTTTCAAAAAAATATATACAGAACAAAAAAGATTGTATATTCATATCCAAATGACTTATTGTTCAATCTTAATGGGCAAGGTAAAATCATGCTGGTAACGAATATTGCCAAAAATTTATGAATTTAAAAGGCTGCTAGCTGCCAAACGGCTGAACGTACAGATCATGCCCGCACACTGTTTTAGGCGGCATACGAAGGGCTACAAATAATCTGGAATAGCCATAAATCAGTAATGCATAATTATCTCGCAGTGCAGAGAAATGCCTATTTTACGCGTTTTTTTCCCTGTGCATCATTGGATCTTGGCTATTACAAATTATTTGTAGGCCTTCTTATACCGCTTAAAATGGTGTGCGGGTATGATCTGTACGTTCAGCAGTTTGGCAGCTAGCAGCCTTTAAAATTCATAGATTTTTGTCAATATTCGTTACCAGCAATATTTTACCGTGAACTGCAGTAGATCCAAAAGTTTTGACTGATATTTACGTTTCAGAAAATAAGAAAACACATTTTTATATTGGACATCCATATCAAATGAATATTTGCTGTATATTTAGTTTAGTATTGGCCATAATTCCAGTTGCAGCTCTAGCTGTCAATAACAAAAAAGTGTAAGGGGTTATTGTAGCGATAAAAATATCTAACACGCCCAAAACGGCTGATAAAATACCTCTGTTTCTCGATTCATTACATTTTTCTGAAACGGTGATGAAGAAAGAAATATGCTTAATGTAGCAAAGTCGCAAACACTAATAGTGTACAATAGGCAGAAATATATAAAGCAGGATTGGTCCGGATATCCGGCCATTTTCAATATCCGACCGGATACCGGATATTTAAACTATCCGGATACAGGATATGCGGCTGATGATTTATAATTTCGGATATCCGGTTATCCGGCAGGATATAAGGTAATTAAACGGATATACGGCGTTGGCCTCATATCCGGCCGGCTACCGGATATCTGGCATTAGAATTCAGTCGGATATTCAGAATCCGGCCCTACCCTACTATAAAGTAAACATAAAACAAACGAACAATATTACTTATGTTGCAAAATAAAGTTGGGTAGTTGATATATAAGAAGCAAAGTAGGGGAACTTTATTCAGTTTGTCAATAACAATGTAATTTAAGATTTAAGACTCGCCAGAAAACCATCTTTTAGGCGAATTATAGACCGATTTCCGCGGATATTAAAATAAAAATTTAAAAGAATAAAGATTGTTATTTTGATATAAGTGGAAGTTTTCTGTAATACAATGCTATACATAGTTTTTCAGCATGTCTAAACATCGGTTCTATTCCAGAGGATTAATCAGTGTCAAAGCCATACTGGCCATTTATATTATCCAACCTATTTTCATTTTACTTTTAGTTTCCAACTTTAGAAGGTTAATAATAAGAAAAGAGTAATAATTTACTTGTCTAGTCTACAAATATTCCCATTGTCCAAAAAATAATATAATAACAATAAAGTATAACTATAAAAATTTGGATTTGTTATGAAATACTTACAATATAATTGTCTTTTGAAAACGCCATAGAACTTGTCAGAAGTTTACAAACATTTTACCAAAAAAAACATGAATTATTATCAAAAAGTAATTGCAGTATTTTCTTGTTTTGCAAAATAATTATAAATGTAATTCATCACTTGTTAAGGCTCCAACATGATTTTTAATATATTCTCATAGATAAAGGTGTATCCTATGTAAACTTATTTACGATTTGGTGCATAAATTTTTATGGTTTATATTCATTACACGTTATTGTAAAACACTAGACGGAGGAAGGGTTAAATAAAACCACCTTTTGCAACCTTTCTATTGGGTCATTGAAAATCAACCAATAGTGTCGCTTACATTAACACAGCCAAGTAGCAGAAAATAAGTTAGAAGCAGACGAAAGGGGTCTTTGAAAAAGGAAGGGAGGTAGTTGTCTGTATATTTATCTATACTATAGATCTGTTTATTACACGACCGTACGTTATCCTAATCTAGAATATAAAGTAGAACGATGTCTTTATGAAGCTTAAGATCTAGGTAAAAGCTGAACTGATTGGGTTTTACTCTTCAGGGAATGGTTTAATGGTCCTGTGGTGGTTTTAAGCCATTGTCTTGGGTTCCAAAATTTTTATTTTACTTTTATTAAACATAATTAAATAAGGGGGATTAGAGACTCCCCCCATCCCTACCATATGTTGAATCCTCGGTGAAAATATTACCCTAAAATCCACTTTTCCTTTATGTTTAACGAATTAAGAAGGTTGTGTAACAAATTTTGGAGGAGTTTTTATCCTAGGTTTAATTTTGCCAGGTAGTAATAAGAGAAATGTTTTTATAATAACTATTTAACTTTAAGAACGATTCTAGGAATGTGGACTATAGGAAAGGGGTCAAAGTGCTAGTCCTTATACTAAAGTAACAGGATGTCTCTGTGTTTGTGTGTTTGTCTGTGTGTTTGTACCAAAGGATCTCGCTAATCGCTGAACCGATCGGGTTCTCCTTAACAGGGTAGCTTCTCATAAGTCCCGGGAAGGTTTATAACTATTTTGGGGGAGGGTACCACCACCCTCCCAAGAGAAATTTAGGGGAGACTTCAACGTCAAATAAAGAGGTATCGTACATTAAAAATTGACTTTATCAAACAAAAACATTTAAAGTGCCACTAGAGGCCTCTAGGGGCGTATCCGCTAGTATAAATATTAAATAGTAAGGTTTAAATTTAAATAACTACTTAACAGTTTGAGTTCTTTATATAAGGTAAGCTGGTTTTAGGCTTTGGTTTTTGTTACCATAAATTTCTTATTTCATGTAGTCCAAATGTACATGCACATTTTTGCAAACTAAAAAAGAAAACAAGATTTTTAAAGATAATGAACTAGAGAGAAACTTAGGAAAAAGAAGTAACAGATACATTTATCATCCAGAACAAAGGATGGGTTCTAAAAAGTTACAAAACAAGGATGGCAACGTCCATAAAAAAAAACTCTGAAACGGTAGGACATGTGAACATAAACTTTTGTAGAGTGTACGAACTGAGTAAGCAGAATATTAATTGATAAGTTTTTTAAAAAATTGTTAAATTAACCAAATAAAACATTATACGTGCCTCTAGAGGCCTCAAGGGACGTTGCTGTTAGTTTCAAATAAAGCAGCAAACGTAAATAAAACCTGTTGTAGCTAGGAAAATATGCCGTTTGAAATATTATTTTAGGTTAAGAACTATACTGCAAACATTTCCTATAGTTCAGAAATTTTTAAAAAATACTTTTTGTTAAAACCAAAGATTATGAAATATAAATTGCATTTATGTTTCAAATATCTAAAAATGATTATTTCAACAAATTATGCATTATAAACCAATTTTTCTAAAGGCCTTATATTGAAGATTTAAGTATTTAAAGTTTGTGCAAAAAATGCGCACATTTTTAAAATTTAAATTGCGCGGCTTGTGTTAATAGTAGAAAAATGTTATTCATACCGTAAGAATCGCCATAAGGTCTAGTTTTTAGTTATATAAGAATCATTCCTGTGCTACATGTGCGCTGTGTATTAATATGTTCCAACTTTTAAAAAATTTTCAACCTCTTTTTAATATCTAAACTATCTCTAATTTTCAGAAAACAAAGTTCTTTCCTGGCTCCCAATGTGTTAAATCTTGTTTGAAAGTTTGTAATGAATTATTATAGTAATGTTCCACCTCGGATACTTTTTGTTTTCCTATTTCTTTCAGAATCTTTTTAGTAGTGTTGCTTCTTAAGAACATTTTCTTGTCTGAAGGTTAATTCGTGCTGACTTGGTTTGTTGGTTTCCCAAAATGTGCCAAGCGAGCTTAGAATCCTCCCCCATCTTAATTTTGAAATAAACTGCAAATAAGGATTAGTAATTTTCCAAATGTTATCATTTAGCTTAGTTCAGGTTAGGTTTTGTTGTATTGGATATAGGGTAGCCCCTTAGGGTTCGGACAATGCTAGTGAAGGACCCGCAAGGGTATGACATAAAGCATAGACTACTCTCTTCCACCCTAATTTATTATCATTTCTAAATTAAAGAACCAATGCAATGGCTGCAAACTTACACATCATGTATATAAGAATAATAGTTATCCGTTTTAGATGCTTGGACTTTTGTTATACAGTTAGCTGGTTATAACTTAGTAGTACATACCTAAAATAAAATTAATTGTTGAATTTTAATTCATACATTTATTTTACTAAACGTATGCTATGATGGAAAATAATCAGGAGTAGTTTAGGATCTACTGCAGTTCACGGTAAAATAATGCTGGTAAGCAATATTTCCAAAAATCTATGAATTTTAAAGGCTGCTAGCTGCCAAACGGCTGAACGTACAGATCATGCCCGCACACTGTTTGAAGCGGCATAAGAAGGCCTACAAATAATCTGGAATAGCCATAAATCAATAATGCATAATTATCTCGCAGTGCAGAGAAATGCACGTAAAAGACCTAAATTACGCGTTTTTCTTCAGTGAAGCTTTTCCTGTGCATAATTGGATCTTGGCTATTCCAGATTGTTTGTAGGCCTTCTTATGCCGCTTAAAATGGTGTGCGCGGGTATGATCTGTACGTTCAGCCGTTTGGCAGTTGGTAGCCTTTAAAATTCATAGATTTTTGGAAATATTGCTTACCAGCAATATTTTACCGTGAACTGCAGTAGATCCGTAGTTAAATATATAAGATACAATTTTTTTCTTTAAAACAAACTATTTTAAACAACTTTCTGTTAAAAGAGCCTGAGTGTTAAAAGTAGGGTTCCTTTTTTGTTGACCTTAAATATAAAATAACAAGCTTATTACAGATAATTTTTCACAGATATTAAAATAAAAATCATATAAAAGCAGTTTTATTAACCCAGGCCTTTTCCCCTCAGTTTATGTATCGTATAGGTTAACCCATCCCAGAAAGTAGACCACAAAACCTAAACTCCATGTTATTTCATCTATTATTTTTCTTTTTAAATTTTAAATACGCAGTTCATAAAAAAATGTTTCATTCATGAAAATTTATAATTTTTTCTTCAATTATCTTTTCTCTAGAAAATACATAAAACTGTTTTGTTCTCAGCAGAAATTTTGTACAGTAGTGTACGAAAGGACTAATATTAAAAGTAAACCGCGGCATTTGCGAATTTAGTGATGTGTCGGCTTGTTGTCGGGTTCGAGTTTTGAACACATCTTAGTCATACTAGAGATGTTAAAAATGGTTCCTAATGGTGACATCAATACTTGGCCCATAAACAGGTGCAACTCATTATCATGCACAGTTAGGACTTTCAGTTAAAGGTCGTGCAATCAAAGGGTTGGTTGACTATCGTGCGAATGGACTGCAATTATAAGACGCGGAGTATGTTTAAAGGTGCGTGGAGAGGTCTAGAACCCGAATCGACAACAAGAATTTAATTATTTTTATATAGAAATATATTATATTTGTCCTTTATATCTAAGATTTTTTCACGTTTATTTCAGATAACTAAAAATCTTTTTAGGAAATGATAATAAACTTACCAAGAAATTGACTAAGTAAAAATATTATTTACATTGATAAAGGTTACACTTTACTACGAAAATAAGATTTATTTTCTATCTTAATATTTTAGTTAAATATATATTTTTAACAGAAATAAAAATACTGGTTCAAAAAATGTATTTCTTGTTTTCCCTTGTTAGAAAAAAAAGGATGAACATGACAACAAGCACCGAAACATTTTAATACATTGAGCTAGATAAATAGGAAAAAGGAGAGAAAGGAGAAAGAAGGAGTAGATTAGAAAAAGGAAAGACAGACAGAGAGAGAGAGAGAGAGAGATTAAGAGAGAGGGAGGGAGAGAGAGAGGGAGAGAGAGAGAGAGAGAGAGAGAGAAGGAGAGAGAAAGTGAGAGAGTGAGAGAGAGAGAGAGAGAGAGAGAGAGTGAGAGTGAGAGTGAGAGTGAGAGTGAGAGTGAGAGTGAGAGTGAGAGTGAGAGAGAGAGAGAGAGAGAGATAGATAGAGAGAGAGAGAGAGAGAGAGAGAGAGAGAGAGAGAGAGAGAGAGAGAGAGAGAGAGAGAGAGAGAGAGAGAGAGAGAGAGAGAGGAGAGAGAGAGAGAGAGAGAGAGAGAGAGAGAGGGAGAGAGAGAGAGGAGAGAGAGGAGAGAGAGAGAGAGAGAGAGAGAGAGAGAGAGAGAGAGAGAGAGAGAGAGAGAGAGAGAGAGAGAGAGAGAGAGAGGGAGAGGGAGGGAGAGAGAGAGAGAGTGAGAGTGAGAGTGAGTGTGAGAGAGAGAGAGAGAGAGAGAGAGAGAGAGAGAGAGAGAGAGAGAGAGAGAGAGAGAGAGAGAGAGAGAGAGGGAGGGAGAGAGGGAGAGAGAGAGAGAGAGCAGAGACCGACAGAGACAGACAGACAGACAGACAGCGGAAAGTAACTAGACAAAGTGTCTCAAAAATCAACCCTGTGACGTCATATAAATGAGGGAAATGAGAGGATAAATGGGGAAGAAAAACCCTATAAAAGAGATGGATAATCCCACATTATTATTACGTCACATTGCTGTTTTTGAGACACTTTGTCCAGTTACAAACTTATAGGGTAGCACTGCTTCTAAAAACATAATCTAATTTATAATTGACTGTCTTATGCGAAGGGGAATTCTAGATTTTTTTTTCAAAAACAAACTGAAAATACAACAAAAACAAAAGGAAACCAAGAATAACATTTATATAACACCTAGCTATATTACTTTCACTTTCAGTAGTGAAGCTACTCTATAATTTAGATTGTCCGTCTGTATGTCTGAGGAAACGTAATTTTCTCAGCTCATGTAAAAGATAGAGGGCTGAAACTTCTTGTCAACATTCCCATCAAAATGAAGCATAATAAAGTATTAAATATACACAGCGGTTGGACTGCTTTTAGCTGCTTTTAGTTTTTAAGAGAGGAGGCTGAAACTTCTTGTCAACATTCCCATCATTATGGAACATAACTAAATACTAAATATCCATAGCGATCAGACTGCTATTAAGCAGCTTTTTAGCCGCTTTTACTTTTTACAACATTTTTTTCTCGGCTCCTACAAAAGATACACGGCTGATAGAGCCTAATATGCAATAATATTTTATCTTACGTTTTTTGTTACAATTGGAATTTTTTAAAAATATTGATGGTACCGTCCCTCACCCAAATATAAACCTACAAAGGCCTATGAGAAGCTACACTGTAAAGGAGAACCATATCAGTTTAATGGTTATAGAGATCCTTCGGTACAGATAGACACCCTGTTACTTATATAATATAAGGATATAATTTGGTATGTTCTCTGCTAGACATAACAGACACATTTGCAATAAATACCCAATAATTTTGCAATTAGGAATAGGTTTGTCCACAGGGATGTAGGATAGGTAATTGTTCATTCAAGGGAAGCATGAAATGTATATCTTTATATAGAAAAAGAAGCCTCAAGAGATTTTAGTTTAGGTATAATACCATAAACGTCAAACACAAACTTGGAAAACCCTTATTTTACACTCAAAATTTAAAAAAATAACAAGGATGACAACATCCATAAAAGCGAAGCTCTGAAACGGACGGACATTAACACTTGTATAATGTCAGAACTGAATAATCAGAATGCGAATGTATAAGAGTCAAAGCAAAATTGTAAGTAAATTTGTTGAAAAACTGCTTAATACAGGATAATGATTATGGACATACTTACTTTTTTAGGACTTAATTATAGAGTTGCTTCGCTTATAATATTGAACTTTGTTGTCCTAGGAATCAGTATACCTAAAATCAGACCAATCGGATAATTAGGTCACATACAAATTTGTTTTTAAAAATGTAAAAAAATCAACATGTTTAAAATGGACGTACGGAGTTGCTACGCTTTCTAACTCGTACCTAACTATTACAGGAATCACCATGCAAAATTTGAAATCAATAGGATAATTCTAACATGCCTAAATTAACATAAAAACGTGACGGACGGACGTACGGACGGACCGACCCTAATTATAGAAAAGCTTCGCTTTTAAAAATACATTAGACTCCCCTCAAAGCTTTAAAATCGCTAAATAATTCTGCCACATTTAAAATAAAAAGCTTGGATATTCATGTATAATACAGTTGATTTTTCTTTAATACTACATAGTATTTAAAATTCCAGTGTCATTTGTCATATCTGCCTAGAGTTGTTGTAAGAAAGAAAAAAGATAAAACCGCGAATATGCGAATGCTAAATATGCGCATTTGTGTATAACATGTAACTATCCCTTTGTTCCTGCAACTACAGGGAAAATTATAGAGCTTAGGATAAATCCCGTAATTTTTATGTCTGTTTTAATCTGTTATGTCTTTATCTTTATTATGCACGAAAGTATACTTTTTCATTTAAACCTTACATGCATTTTTTATGATATATTATGCTTTTGGCCGAAGTACCCCGAATGACGTCATATTACAATATGAACTATTCTAATATCTTAACTATATCTTACTTGTATTTTTTAATGTTTACATTAGGGAGTAAAAACACATCTTTGTTGAACATGAAAAAAAGAGTTTTTTCGATGGTTCACTTAGCTGCTTAAAGGATTAAATCAAAATTTCTAACTATGACTTATAAAAAGATTAAGCTTACTAAGGACTTTTTTTATAAACATTTATAGCATTGTATGATTTCTTTCTTTGGTACATGGTTGGGTAGACAATTTTAGGATAAAAATGATTAAACTTATATCTTCGATTCTAACCTTGCATGTAAAATACTAAAGATACTAAGAGTTAACTTGCTGTAGCTATGTCAGGCGCGTGTCATTTCTTGTAAAATCATGTCCCGAATCAGTACAAACAGAGGTCCTGGGAAGGTTTATAACTATTTTGGGGGAGGGTACCACCACCCGCCCAAGATAAATCATCCCTAAAAAAATCCTCCAAAAAACTATTTTTTTTTCTTTTTCTTTTTAAAGCTATAATTTAAATGGAGAAATCGCCTTCCCCCCCACCTCTCTTCATCACCTCAAGAGCCCCTTTAAATCTCCAGGGGCGTAACCACTGGTAATCTATATTTGCAATGTGTAGACAATGCTAATACAATGCTATTAGTTGGATTGTTCAATCTGGATTTAATTTACATGGCAAATTCATTTCAGCCATGCTAGTTATAGTCACAAAAGATTAATATTCTTTTAGGAATGTTTTTCTATAGCAGTGGTAAATTTTGAAAGTTACATAATTTGCATTACACAGTAAATCTTTTCAATTCCATATTAAGCATTTATATACTGGGACGACGGGGCTAGGGTACTCGAGGAGAAACTGTCATTAAGCCATTAAAAATATTTGTATATTACTGTACTTTCTCAATTGCTCGTTAAAGAAAAGATCTATAGTATTGATGTATTTACAGATAACTCCCTTTTTCAATGACCTTTTCCGTCTGCTACCAAATTGTTTTCTGCTACTTGGCTGTGTTAAAGCCCAAATTGTGTCAAAATGATCCATGTGACGTCATTAAAATGAGAGAGATGAGAGGAGAAGTGGGAAAGAAAACAACAACAAAAAATGGATAATCCCTCATTTTTATGACGTCACATGGATGATTTTTGACACAATTTGGGCTTTGTCGTTAATACACACCACACCACTGGTTGATTTTCAATGACCCAATTAAGAGTCGGCACAAGGACAGTGCAATGGGGAGATACAATACAGTTATTTAACCCTTTCTACCTCAATTTTTTTTACTCTAATAGTTAAAGAAAGGAGAAAAAACATGCCAATGTTATATCTCTCTAACCACTTAATATTTACAAGCTATCAAAATGCATATGATTAGGGGAAGCTTAACTTATCCTCCATTTCCATATTCCTATATATGATGTATTTTTGCGACTGCATCGTGAAATCAGACATAAGAAAAGATTATGACATTAAACATCTGTAAAAGGACATACTTTTTATCAGGTAGGGATAGGATATTGGGCTGTTTATTACACTGGTCCCCAAAGTCTTACTTATTCAATGGCTTAACAACCTTGGGGACTTTTATTGAATTTTAATTGATTGGTTCATTTAGTTAAGTGTTCAATGTTTCAACTACTAATTGTAATCTATAGAAGGGGTAATTTTGTGTATCATCTTTAGATCCCTGCATTTTAGAGATGACTTAGAAGGACAAGAGAACAATATTCTTCTACACTTTTAGATTATAGAAAAGCTACGCTTGTAAAATCTATAATACAAAGTAGCTTGATGTATGTCCGTCTGTCCGTCTGTCTGTCTGTCTGTCTGTCTGTCTGTCTGTCTGTCTGTCTGTCTGTCTGTCCGTCTGTCTGTCTGTCCCTTAAGATCTCGGTAACCACTGAACCGATCGGATTCTACTCTTGAGGGTATATACCTATTGGTCCTGTGGTGGTTTTAAGCTATTTTCTTGGGGGGTGGGACACCCCTAACTCCCCCAAAAACAACCCCCCCCCCCTTATTTTTATTTTGCTCTGCTACAGGCTGCCGCAGGCTGCCCTTTATTATTTTTTATTTTATTTTTGAATGAAAGAATAGCAACATTCTCTCACTAAAAACAATAAATATTAATTTTTTTATCACCTCTTTGGGCAAAGCCCCTAGAGGCTAGGGGCGAAGCCGCTAGTTACGAATGTAATGTAACAGAACTCTAAATATGTCAAACAAACAATATAGGATTTTTATTTGTATATTATTTTAGAACATCTTTTAAGTATCTTGAAGAAACAAAATAATATAAAAACATTTATAATGAAAACATAGTTTGTTATCATACACCATATGGTGACTTGTAAACATTTTTCATATTTTTTATAAGGGGGATTTATTCAGACGAATATCAAGCTTCCTTCAGTTCAATGGTTAATGAGATCTTACTGAACCTACTAACATACATCCAGGGATATAAAGGGATAAGACAACGGCCAAATAATTGATGTAAATCACCAATGATGATATTCAAAATTACCCCATTTGTAGATTTGTAACAATAAGTGGTTAAAACTTAATTATCCCACTAATCATAATTCAGCAAAAGTCCACAAAGTTGTTAGGCCCACGAATAAGAAAACGCTATCATATAAAACTTTGGGGACTAGTTTTTTCTATTCTATTCTTGCTGCATTCTTGTCACTATCCTAGGATAAAGAGAGTAATGTAAACCCTTATTTTAGTATTAAATAAACAATTGCGTGCTAACCCTCTATAATTCTTATACGAGTGATTTGTGCGCTACTTGGATAATAACATTTAGACTTTACTGAAGAGTATAATCACAATATGAAAATAAGCAGGGATCTAAAGGAATAAAACAGTGGCCAATATATTGATGTACATCCCCAATGTTGATATACAAAATCAAAATCCACTTAAGTTCCCAAAGTTGTAAAACCAATGGATAAGAGAACGTAATTATAAAACTTTGGGGACTATTGAAAAAATAGCCCATTTTCCCCTATTTATCTGGAAAATAAGCGTTTTTATTGTATGTATGTCTCTCAGTATCTAACAAACCGCAGGGTTGATTAGAGTTTATTTTGCAGTGAATATGTATATTTACTATCTTATATGATATGGGCGCATCCACAATGTACATAATAGTAGAATTAGTATTAAACCAACCGCTACTAGAATTACTGTTACAGAGAGAACCTTACGTGCTCAAAATAATTCCCCTTGTTATCCCCCCCACTCCTCCGCATTACCCTCAATTTCCTCCTTGAGATCCCCCCCCCCCCACCCCATTAAATTGCCCCTGAAGACGTTTACCCCATTTTACTTGCAACAACCAAGTATATTCGATGTACGACTATGTCTTGCATTGATAACAAACTATCGGCTACGACCCTAGATGCCTCTGGGAGGAGGATAAAAACCTCTTACTTTTATAGTTCAGTTTTTAGATTTTTAAAAATGAGCGTTTGGATCATTTTTTTGGTGAGCAAATTCTTTTTTTTGGGGGGGTGGGGGGTTACCCTCCACCAACATAGTTACAAACCTTGTTAAAGCCAGCGGTTACCAATAATTTTCGGTACACAGACAACTGACATTAGGATGGTAGTAGTAAGACACTGATACAAATGCTTATTTGAATAAATGTCTTAACATAATTTTTAAAACTTTAATTAAAGGTTTAATGAGTTCATATCGTTATTATGAATATTATTTGATTAATCAATATGTCAAACGTTTATATTATTTATTGCAATGGTTATTAGATTAATTAAGGGAAATATGTTGTAATTTCAAAACTAAATAATGAACCATCACCATCCCCCATAGTTTTTAATGTGTTACTAGTCCCCTTTTTGTACTATAACCATCCACACCTTATATCTGAGGAGTTTAAGCCTTGTGGGTTTATTCTTAACCTTACTCAACCTAATCTACCCTAGAATATGCATATAAAAAAAAAACTTTTCACAAGTTCATTTTGTGTAAAGGTGAATTTATCTAATCACAATATACACAAGATAAAACATTATTTAACAAATAAAAAAAATAACTTCATTTAATTTAAATGCTCGTTAGTAAGTTCCTAAAAAAATGACCTAAAGTAAATACACATGAGGATATACTTTTTTAGAAAGGTTTGCACTATCTATTAATAAACTCTATTACATTTGGAGATCAATAAAGTTAGTTTATTTTACACTTACAAAAAAATCCCCCAATAATAAAGTTAACAAATTATCAGTAATTTGGAACAATATTATTTTGCAGGTGTTGTTAGGATCTAATCTAGGTCAATTTACACATTTATATTATTTATTAGAACTATTTTGTTTACAAAATAAGGAAATTATGTTCTTGGGAGCAAAACAATAAAAACAAACTTTCAAAACTTTATTTAGGTTACTGACAGACTGACCAACAGATCCTATATAATATATATAAATTAAATTAAAATATAAATCATTTTTGGGACACGTGAGGTGGTAGTGGAAGGAGAACAGATGAAAAAACAGCCTGTTACTTAATTAACTAAGGATTTATTTTATTGGGTTGTTCTTTTAATGCAATTTTTATATTTGTCTCGTCTTTACTCATACTTTCAAGATGAAACCACTAAGGGCTAGGGTTTAAGGCCAGGAAAGGAGAGGACATTTGGCTGTTTATTACACTGGTCCCAAAAGTTTTATAACAATCTTTTCTTATTTGTTGCCTTAACAAGTTTAGGGATTTTATCATTGGTTAGTTTATTAAACGTTTCAACCACTTATTGTAATCTACGGAAGTTGTATTTTTGTGTATTAGGTTTTATATTAACGTTTTATATTTGTTAGCATATAAACTTTAAGGACTTATTGAATTTTGATTGGTTAAGTGTCCAAACGTTTCAACCACTAATTGTTATACACGTATGGGGTATTTTTGTGTATTGGGGAAGTACATCAATTTATCGGCCATTGTCTTATCCCTTTATGTCCCTGATTGAAAAAGTTATATATTTTTTTTCTAGTTTACCTTCAAAGTTGATCCTGTAACACACTTGGATTTAAATATGACTGAGTATGATAACCACAATCTGACAGGAAACTTTCAATAAGCTCATCCCTGTCAGGGATCTAAAGGGATAAGACACACAAAATTATCCCATTTGTATATAACAATTTGTGGTTGAAACGTTTGGACACTCAACTTAATGAACCAAACAATCAAAATTCAATAAAAGTCCCTAAAGTTTATATGCTAACGAATAAAAAACGTTAACATAAAACTTTGAAAACTAGTGTAAAAACAGCCCAATGTTCCCTTCCTCCCTTCATCCCTGTACAGAATAAGGATAGGAATTATGATAAATAGTTGCAGGCAAAATAATGGACATAGAATACGTGGATATATAAACAGGGGAAAATTTGTCGTAATTTGAGTTGCTATTAAGGAACTCCTTTATGGATCAGTTCGTTCATCCAGTAGGAGGGGAGAAAATGAGGTTTAGTAGGTGAATGGTTTGTATCGTTATTTTAGCCACCTGAGAGTATCAATTTATTAGAGTACATGAAAATCTGGTAAAACATCCATCGATTGGGAAGATATAGAATTTAGCTTACAAGTTTTTTTTGACAAATATAGAGAAGGACAGGGGCTCTCAAGATAATGTATTATACAGGACTATGAAAATTAGATAGTGGACCAAATAATGCCATTACTTGTGGTCATACGCCGTCATGCGTCATGTTTGAAGGGTGGCGCAAATTTCAGATGTCAGTTTTCGATATTTGATTTAATATTTTTCTTTATAAGATAAAAGCGATGATTGCAAGATTATTTAATTCGCCATAATATAAAGATAAATTTTTCTGAAATCGCGAAATCTGCAGGTATCTGAAATTTGCGTCTCCCTTCCAACACGATGCATGACCGCGTGCAACCGCGAGAAATGGCATTATTTGTTCCACTATCGAAAATTACATCTGTATGAGGGTTGTTATAGGATACTTGTCTCTATCTTGAATTATTCTATTTAAATTCTTCCAACCAATTCAAAAAACATCCACAAACTACTGATACTTGACAATAATTCTCAATATTTAACGTAAAAATTTTTAGCAAAAAAATCTACTTTAAAATTGTACAGAGCGTTGCTAAAAAAAAATATCATCAAATGGACTTCTATAGTTTATGTGCTTTTATACGCTCTCATAGTCATAGACAGCTTTATGTTTCATTTTAATACTTTCCTTTCATTTTGTTAGTTTTCTTTAATTTTCTTTAAAAGGTTTAAGGTCACTTTTCCCCACCGGAACGAGTTTTTTTTTGGGTGAAGACATAAGTTTTATCCAATAAAATATTTAAAGAATTAGGCCCTAAGGATTTCGGCATTCGTCAAAAGTAAATGTTGAAAATAAAGTTGTTCATACATTTTCGCATAAAAAAAGCTAATAAGTAGAATAATTGGAAAACTAATTATTGTGGTTAATTTTGGTAGGAAGGGAAAGGACAATGTTTTAATTAATTTAACCCCCTTATTTTGGCCTACAAACACAAAAATTTAATTTTGATTCTTAATAATATTTTTTTTAAATATTGCATTTTGATCTAAGGTTTAAACTTTTGATTATTTGATATAACATTATTACAATTAGTGCTAAAAATAAAATTTGAATATTTAGTAAAGTTGAAGGAACCCCAAAAAACCAAAAATTGTGTCATGAAACAGAGATTTAAAAAGCATAAATATCTACATATTAAAATCAATAACTGTGTTTTGTCTATAAACAATACATAGTCAGGTATCAGGGAAGTCCAAGGGGGAGGGGGGATAAATGGGTGATTAACCTCCCAGCAAAAAAGCTTGGACGTCCTTGCATATATGATACTAGCGGCTAAGTTACTAGAGGTCTCTAGGGGTACTTGAGGAGGGAAGAGTCGAATTTGATAACCCAATTTCTTATTTTAGATTTTAAAAGAAAAAGTAAAAAAAAAATTTTTTTTGGGGGGGGGATTTTTTTTTGTTTTTCCTTTCTAGGGGCGATTTATCTTGGGAGGGTGGAAGTACTCTCCCCTAATATAGTTATAGACCTTGCCAGGACCTTAGAGAAGACTTAATTGTATTGTTTCAGCGGTTAGCGAGATCCTTCGGTACAGACAAACAGACAGATAGAGATCATTTTAATTTTATATATGGATAACTAATAACTAAGATCCTAAAACACGACTCTGAATCTATATTTCAAAACTGTAGGTATAAAATCAGCCTAAAACGGTAGACAAATATTTTATAATGAAGATTATATTTAAAATCATCAAAATTGAAGAAGAAAGAGTTTTTTCATGACTGAATAATCATCAGGGTTCAAGGTATAGGTAAGGAGAGTATAGTCCAACATTAAAGCTATTGCTTCATTGCTTACAGCGTCTTTTGTCCATTTACACACCAACCCATATAGACAACCAACCCTTTGATAGCATGGTCGTTGTCCAACTGTTCAAGATAATTTGTTGTGTTTGTACAAATACTTATTATATAAAGTAGTAATCTTTTTTTGTCTGTAGCGAAAGATCTCCCTAAACGCTAAATCGATATGGTCTTCTGTTACATAAGGCGTCTTATGTTCCAGGAAAGGTTTTTAACTATTTAGGGGAGGGTATCTCCGTCCTCCAAATAAAAATTACCCCCACCCCCAAAATAAAACATATACTTTTTCATTTTACTTTATAAAATTAAAATAGGGGGGAGTCCACTTTTCCCACCTCATCCTAAATGCCTCTAGAGGATTCTAGGGGCGTATCTTCTAGTTGATCTTATATAGACTATTGAAAGTTAAATCAAGAATAATTTGTAAATTCACAATTTAGTTATCTAACCATCTATGCTTCCCTGATTACCATATAATTTTAGAATTTGAGAGGAGAGATAATTAATTGATGATGTTTCAGTTTTCTGGCTGTTCCATAACTATATGCAGTCAATTAGATTAGGACTGTGAAAAATTAAATAATACAATGCACATTCTCGATGATGGTTTACAAAATCACCCTTTGTGCAGATTAATATTATTGGTTCAGACACTGCCAGCTGGAGCCAATTAATCAAGCTTTGATAAAAGTAACAAAAGTTTTAAATCAACGTGTGCAGCTTTGGTGACTAATATAATTTACAATCCTATGTCCACTCCCTCCCTGAATTTATTCAAAATACCCAAAACAGTGTTTTTTAAACAGTAGGCAGTTTTAAACTATTATATTCATTTTATTTGTGTATTAATTTTCAATGAAAGGCTTGGTCTTATTGTATTAAAGGTTAAGTTTACTAAAGGGTGGAAAAACAAAAAAAATACAGTTCTATTACAATTTTGCTAATTCAAGGAGGCAAAACATAAACAAATTTTTTATCTGTAAGTATCATATCCTTTTTTTTTATCAAAACAATCTTCAATAATGGATGTACAATATACGTGGATTTTATGACAGGGGAAAAATTTAGCTTGCATACATAAAATTCTTTTATTGGTCTTTTATTATCAAGTAGGAGGAGAAGTGGTTGGGGTAAATGAGATGGAAGGAGGGGATCTTTATTTAAGCCTGCTGCAAGTTTCACTTTATTAGAAAACAACAAAATCTGGTGTAAGATCCATATGATAATATATCCATTTCTTCAATGGTTTTAATAGGTCTTTATTACATACTTAACCTTAATTTTAAACCGATATTTTGATATTAAAATTAATAAAAACGCACACGTAGCTGGATCTCTAATTGAGACTTTGGGTACTAAGTGGGATCAAACTAATATTTTCTTAGCTTTTTAACTAACTTTAATTATCATCTTTGGTGAATTAATTGTACATTAATTTATTGTTGGTTGTCTTATCCCTTTTCAGATCTCCATTTTTTTGTTTCTAGAAGGACATGGGGGTATTTAAATCCCCCTAAACAGGGGAATCCCTAAAACATAGTTAAAGTTTCAGTTGTTTATCTCAAATAGGAGCCGAGAAAATGAAATTTTCCCCAAAACGTTTAAGATGAACCAGTTAACGGAAAGACGGGCATTGAAATTACAAAGTTGCTTACAAAAAAATGTATTAAGAAAAAATAACAACAGTGGCAACAGTTAATAAAAAATTTAATTTTGGGCAAATGTGGTTTTAAAAACCATCCATAATTAATTCTTAATCTTTGTGAGGCTTTTTACCAGTCATGAGGGAATAAATAAAAAAAAACGTACATAAAAAGTAAAGTTATATTTTTTCATCAAAATCCTGTATCTCTGTCTGACTGTTTATTATTCAATAACTCAAAATTGTTAATTTTAATTTTGCTACCTCGCTATTTGCAAAATTTTTCGAAATAAGTTTTTTAATCTCCAAAAAAGGTTTCTGGTTTCTTAATTTAGAATTAAGGTACATTAAGTTTCACATATTAACACATACATTTAATTTTTATAATCATATAAACAATGTTTAGATTCTATCAACAATTAACCAACTCCTGGTATAAAAAAGAAAGGAAATGATGTCTAAATATTAAATTTATTTATCCTGTACAATGAAGTATGTTTAGGGCTGGTTCTAAAGAGGCCAGGAATCTATAGGGATAAAAAAGACCGATAAATTGATTTACATCCCCAATAATGATACACAAAATTACCCCTTCTGTAGATTAAAATTAGCGTTTGAAACGTTTGAACACTCAATGAATCGACCAATTAAAATCAAAGTCCCCAAAGTTGTCAAGCCAACGAATAAGAAAACGTTATTATAAAACTTTGGGGACTAGTGTAATAAACAGCCCATTCTTCCCTCTCTATCTCTCTCTGTAAAAAGGCACTGTTAACAAGCTCGCTAATTGTCAGGAGGACTAATCAGAATATATAATTCTCACTGCTGCTAATAGCAATGCCTTAAACAATGCCTTAAACTTTGCATATTAAGGGTAATGAGATATGATATATGACCCTATCATTTGATAGTCAGTTCGTTCATCCAGTAGGAGGGAATGGAATGTTGGGAGGTCATAATTTTAGCCCGCTACAAATTTCACTTGATTAGAGTACATGATAATCTAATGTAAGATCCACGTAATAATAAATCCATTAGACTAGAAGCTAAAATTCTTAGTCATACTAAGTTTAAAAGTGTTGTGTTATAACAAGGAGTTTAACAACCAAAGGAACAGTAAGTAGCAGAGAGAGGTCGTAGTTAGTGATGTTGCCTGAATTAGCCATAGTTCCCTCATACTCAAGGATAAAGTAATAAGTAAATCTATAAAGGATTTTTAAAAAGTCAAGAATTAACTAAAGAGAAAGCTTAATCAAAATAAAATAATATTTATTTAAACACCTTGATTGGTCAATTCATGAATACAATTCAAGAAAAAAAATATTGCCAACTTCATAAAATAAAACCCTAAGAGCATAAGTATAGGTTGCTAAGGAATTTATATAGAAATATTTTGTATGTTTTCAAAGTATGCACAAAAAAAAACAGTCTGAACCCCTTATATTGCCATGGAAGACAAAGAAAGCGCCTCCACAAATATCAATTTTTAAACTTTAAATCTATACACAAACTTTAAGACAAACATTGTGTAACAAAGTGGTCTTTTAGGTATTAATAATCAAACCCAAGTTTTTAAGGGCAGATTAACGAAAACCCTGTTTCCCATTGTCATTATTGGCTGTTTTCCTAACGTTGTGTCTCAACCTTAGATTTTAGGAGAGCCATGATAATGAAAAATGTCTATTGAAGTGTAATGAAAACATTTTTTTTTTTTTTTTTTTGGGGGGGGGGGGTTATAAGCGAATCACTGAGAGTATATTACTAAAAAGGATAAGTATAGGAATTTATAATTCTTATTAAATTAATTCCTTGAATTCTTATGCATGATTTGCTCAGGACTACAAACATGTATTCTAAAGAACAGGATTGTTGTGTAAGAAGTAGTTACAGACATGACAAACTTACTATTGAGTTCATCTTAAAAGCATCATAGCTTCTATTTAGTTTTCAATCTGATCTAACAGGCCGGAGTGCAGCTATTCCTTAACTAAAATAAAATATATATCTTACAAGAATTTAGTTAGTTTTTTGTTGTTTTTTTATAATCTATTTCGAGTTAAACATGAAACAAACTATGAATTTATGTATTTTTAAATGTTTATAGGTAATAGATATAAAGGTAATTTTAATTTTAATTCTTAATAATCAATTTAAGTCTTTGTAAATACTCGACCCACTCCAGAACTGCTTACATAATCCTCTCCTCATGAACCCTTCTCCAAGGATTATGTAGAAAATATATACAATGATCATATGTAGTTACATGTCACAAGGATTTGGCAAAAATGTTCAAAGGATTGATATCTAACCTTATTTATTTTGAAGAAGTTCACAATCAAGAAACGGACAAGTACAACCTACATACAAATAATCCTTTGATTTCTCAACTTTCGTCAGAGCGCTCTAGATATGAAAAATAGCTATTTCAGGCCAAAAGTGCCAAAAGAGCATAAACATGAACATAATTAACCTGAATTCTATTTAAATATTTGTCCTTCCTAGTTATGTAAAAAAATGACTGCTACATATTTTATTTTATTCAGCATTTTAATGATTCTTTAAAAATATAAAAAGACAGGGATGACAACATCCATAAAATCAAAGCTCTGAAACGGTAGGACAAACGAAATGTAGAGTGTCAGAACTGAATAATCAGAATATTGTATAAAAATCGAAACAAAACTGTAAGTAAATTTGTTGAAAAACTGCTTAAATACAGGATGTTTAAGGAGATATTTACACTTTTAGGTGGTGAAACTTAACTTTGCATTTAAAAAATAAATATTTCCAAAGCAAGTGTCCATGTATTTAACTTTCATTTAGGAAGACTTTTTAAAAAGCATTGATGACTTCAAAACAATTCCTTTGAAAAAGAATTGTCTAGTAATAAATCTTTGTAAGGATTAAGTCTGGAATATTTCAATTCAATTGTTACCAAGTTTATTTTTGTATTGAAACCTTTTTTTTCCACTTTCTAATTGGTATAATGAACAACTTACCTAAAGAAAAAAGAAATATTAATGATTTTATGTTAAAACTGCTAAATATGGGAGACAGTATTACAGACAATGTTAATTTAAAAAATGTAAAAAAATTTTCTCGAAACCGATTAATATCTGTTGGGTTAGAACCGGTTTTCATCCATACGGAAAAACTATGTCTAGCATCGTATTATATCCAGTTTTCTACGAATATAAAAACTGGTTTTAATCGTCTAATAGTACGTTTTATATATACACGGAAAGCTGTTTATAATACGATGCGAGAAATAACTATTATTTCAATTCATTGAATTTCAAAAATCTTTGCCTATCTTCACAAAACTTGTTGTCTGCTAGTATATTGTTGTCTGGGAAAGAGGGAATTGTAAATAAAAATGGATTTATTATTACTTGGATCTTGCACCAGATAATCATGTACTGTAATGAAGTGAAACTTGTAGCAGGCTAAAATAACGACCTCCAACTTTACTCCATCCCCTAACCTCCTACTGGATGAACGAACTGACCAATAAGTGATATCCATGTTAGTAACCTAAATTGACGGCAATTTTTCCCATGTCATAATATTCATTTTAAGATAAATTGTAATTTTCAGATAATAATCTCCGAAAAAAATTGAAAAGACAGAATTCTTAATTTCTTGAATAGCACAGTTTAATCTTCTAGAGTCTTATTCCTGGAAAATAAATCAGGTTTTAATATATAATATATTATCTTAAATATCTCTGTATTCATGTATTAAAATACGGGAGCACCAAAGGTAAACAAAATATAATATTATCTTCCATAATCATATCTCTGTATCCATGAATAAAAATACGGGAGCACCAAAGGTAAACAAAATATAATATTATCTTCCATAATCATATCTCTGTATCCATGTATAAAAATACGGGAGCACCAAAGGTAAACAAAATATAATATTATCTTCTATAATCATATCTCTGTATCCATGTATGAAAATACGGGAGCACCAAAGCTAAACAAAATATAATATTATCTTCCATAATTATTAATCATATCTCTGTATCCATGTATGAAAATACGGGAGCACCAAAGCTAAACAAAATATAATATTATCTTCTATAATCATATCTCTGTATCCATGTATGAAAATACGGGAGCACCAAAGCTAAACAAAATATAATATTATCTTCTATAATCATATCTCTGTATCCATGTATGAAAATACGGGAGCACCAAAGGTAAACAAAATATAATATTATCTTCTATAATCATATCTCTGTATCCATGTATGAAAATACGGGAGCACCAAAGCTAAACAAAATATAATATTATCTTCCATAATCATATCTCTGTATCCATGTATAAAAATACGGGAGCACCAAAGGTAAACAAAATATAATATTATCTTCCATAATCATATCTCTGTATCCATGTATGAAAATACGGGAGCACCAAAGGTAAACTAAATATAATATTATCTTCTATAATCCTATCTCTGTATCCATGTATGAAAATACGGGAGCACCAAAGCTAAACAAAATATAATATTATCTTCCATAATCATATCTCTGTATCCATGTATAAAAATACGGGAGCACCAAAGCTAAACTAAATATAATATATTATATTCCATAATCATATCTCTGTATCCATGTATGAAAATACGGGAGCACCAAAGGTAAACAAAATATAATATTATCTTCCATAATCATATCTCTGTATCCATGTATAAAAATACGGAGCACCAAAGCTAAACTAAATATAATATATTATATTTCATAATCATATCTCTGTATCCATGTATGAAAATACGGGAGCACCAAAGATAAACCAAATATAATATTATCTTCTATAATCATATCTCTATATCCATGTATGAAAATACGGGAGCACCAAAGCTAAACAAAATATAATATTATCTTCCATAATCATATCTCTGTATCCATGTATAAAAATACGGGAGCACCAAAGCTAAACTAAATATAATATATTATATTCCATAATCATATCTCTGTATCCATGTATGAAAATACGGGAGCACCAAAGGTAAACAAAATATAATATTATCTTCCATAATCATATCTCTGTATCCATGTATAAAAATACGGAGCACCAAAGCTAAACTAAATATAATATATTATATTCCATAATCATATCTCTGTATCCATGTATGAAAATACGGGAGCACCAAAGATAAACAAAATATAATATTATCTTCCATAATCATATCTCTGTATCCATGTATGAAAATACGGGAGCACCAAAGCTAAACTAAATATAATATTATCTTCTATAATCATATCTCTGTATCCATGTATAAAAATACGGGAGCACCAAAGGTAAACAAAATATAATATTATCTTCTATAATCATATCTCTGTATATCCATGTATAAAAATACGGGAGCAACAAAGGTAAACAAAATATAATATTATCTTCCATAATCCTATCTCTGTATCCATGTATGAAAATACGGGAGCACCAAAGCTAAACTAAATATAATATATTATATTCCATAATCATATCTCTGTATCCATGTATGAAAATACGGGAGCACCAAAGGTAAACAAAAGAATTGTGAAATCATGGAATTTAATGTTACTAAACTTCTCTATCTTTTAATCGGAGCAAAAAGGCAGGGACATGTTTTCAAAAGAGAATTGTAACATTGTAAGAGTAAAAAGTGGTAGAAAATTATTAAGAAAATCATTTTTGTTAATACAAATGAAATAGATAAATGGATGTAGAATATACATGGATATTATGAAAGGGGAAAAATTTTCGTCGATTTAGCTTGTTAATTCCCCTGCCATTCATTCGGCAGTTTGTTAATCCAGTAGTGGAGGTAGGGGATGTAATACAGGTAGGGGACGGGGGGGGGGGGGGATCGTTAGTTTAGTCCGCTACAAAAATAACTTTATTAGAAAACACGATAATCTGGTGTAAGATCCAGGTAATAATAAATCCTTTAATAAATGTATCAAGCAACTTATTAATACACACAAATTTTAAACTTTAAAATATGCATCTTAAAAATAAGTAATCCTATTTAATAAACTAGTGCCTTCGCCCGAAGCCTTTTAAGGAGCTGTTTGGTATTGAAAAGCTTGGAGGGGGGGGGGGGGGATTACTCCCCCTTAAATATCTTAGAGGTTGCTCCGTGCCAATACAAATTCTTGCTATGAAATAATTGGGTAATTGGACAAACTTGCTTTAAAAGACAATTTGTTAACTAAATATTCTTCTAAATATATTTTGTTGACCAAAAACGTTAATTCAACCGTTATAAAACTTCAATGTCTGTCTATAGATGAAAATTAATAACATTTTTTTGATTTATTTATATTGCATAAAATCTGTGATTCATTTTTGATATTTGAATAATTATGTTTTGTTGCAGGCACACCTTTTTATTCAAGGATTTTATTTCAAAGGTTGAAAATTAAGTGATTATATGACAATGTTTGCATAAAAAAAAACTAGATATATATTTATAAATAGACAACTGACTGGCCCAAGTGGCAGGAAACTTTTTTGTCTGCTAGCAAACTGCTTTCTACTCTTTTGTAGCGACTTAGATAAGTTTATTTCCGACGCTATTGGTTGATACCTAATTGAAAATTGGCACAGGGTCCCCAGCCCGTGGGTAGAGTTACATATAGCTCGTGCCCCCTCTATTCCTTTACTATTATATCATCAGAAGACCGTCGTTACATGGTATATATTGGTTTTTAACATAATATCGACATGCCAAATTCCATCCCAATGAATAGTCTTGTGTTGATATGATAATAGCACAAGTTGGATATATAAAAACAATTTAGGTTGCAAACATTAAACTCGCTTATTGGTCCGTTCCTTCATCCAGTAGGAGGTGAGGGGATGGTGTAAAGGGGGTGGATTGGGTATCGTAATTTAGCCCACTGCAAGTTTCACTATATAAGAGAACATAAAAATCTGGTGTACAATGCAAGTAATAATATTTCCATTAGTTTACCGGGAGGAGGGTACATTGGGCTGTTTATTACACTAGTCCCCAAAGTTTTCTTATTTGTTGGACAACAACTTTGAGGACTTTTATCGAATTTTGATTGGTTGACTCATTAAGTTGAATATCCATACCTTTTCAATCAATAATTGTAATCTAGAAAAGGGATAATTTTGTGCATCATCATTGGTGATGTACCTTACTTTATCTACCACTCTCTAATCCATTTAGATCCCTGATTAGTTTGAGCATATTCAATTTCAGACCTTGTGTAAGCTATCCTTGTACTGTTTTCTTGATTTATTATGAAACAAAGAGATTAAAAAGGATGTACCCCCGACCTGTTCACAACCTAAGCTATCCCTACCCCCCTCCTGAAACCTTAAGAGGGTAAAGTCTATATAAATTTTGGCATTTTCCACTGCAGACTTTTTAATTTATTTATAAAAATGTAATCATGAAAAAAAATGAAATTATTTATAAATGTAACTTCAAATAAAGTTAAAATTTAATTTTCTTTTTTAACTAAATTCAAATCCAAAACTGGGATGAAAAACATTAACTGTAAATTCAGCCACACTGAAAAATCATGTATATTATATTCATCGTATTACAGACATTTTTTCACGAATATTAAAATGAAAATCGTAAAATTAATACCACTTTTGTTATCCCGGGCCTTAGGCCCCTCGGTGCTAACAAGTCAGGTTTTAATCTTCTAATTTTCTATTTTAATATTAACGGAAAGGTGTCTACAGTACGATAAATAACAATTAGCTTCAAGTAACAAAACTCAAAATAAATTGATTTAAACTAGACCTGGGTAAACCTTAAAAAAATTAAATCTTTAGATTAGATCATAATACAAAATATATTGAAAGGGGTTTAAAAAATGGTTTAATAGAAGTCTTGTGGGAAATTGCAAGACAAATTTATTGTTAGACCCCTCCCTGATGACACACACCAACATATTCGCCCCCTCAAAAGTCCCAGGAACATGAAAGCGTGTTCTGAAAAATAAAAAAAGCAGCTTAATCTTTTTCTAATAAAAAGTATATAGTAAGGTTTTTCGGTCTGAATATAAAATTCTCGCAAATTGATGGTCTAAATGACTAACAAAACTTATTTAAATCTTTTATTCTTTTATTTTAAATCTGCGGAAATCTGTCTATAATACGATGCGATAAGTAACATTTCCTGTCATTTAGATTAACTATTTACTTTTCATTCCCTCTGTACTTAAAACATTGAAATAAAACCCTAGAGGGGGAAGGGGTTATATTATTATATTTGCCTATCCCAATAACTTTGTACCGACTCTTAATTAGGTCTTTGATAATCAACCTATGGTGTTGGGAATATTAACACAGCCAAATAGCAGAAAACAATTTTCTAGCAGAAGAAAAAGGTCATTGGAAAAGGGGGCGAGGTTGTTATTTGTATATAAATACATCTATACTATAGATCGGTTTTTAAGACTATCCCTTATCTTGTGCTAGTAAAGTTGTTTATCATAATAATAGAGACGAAATCATAGGCCAAGGATAACTTTAAGGTTGAAAAATACCTAAGAAACTAGCTTAGACAAAATGTATCATTTAAAAAGAGTGAAGAGATAGCGCGGCTATACCTCAAGAACCCTCTATGGGCACTTAAAGTGGGAGGGGGAGAAGTCGATACCCCCTACATTTTTAATTTGAAATTTTTAAAAAATGGGGGGGGAAGGGGTAATAATTTATTGGGAGGTTGGAGATACCATCCCTCAAAATAGTTAAAAATATTCCATGGAATTTAAGAAGCTTCACTGAAAAGAAGAACCATAACGGTTCAGCAGTTAGCGAGATACTTTGCTACAGACAAATAGCTTACTACTTTATATAATAGGATATATGCTCCATTCTATACTTAAATTGGTGGTTTAGCTCAATGCCCAGCGAGCACAAAAAAAACCCCAAGGAAATTTTCTAACAGTTATGAAGATAAGCTTTGAGTTAGACAAACCCATCTATCTCAAAGATTTATTACCAACACGTAACTTAAAATAACATATAAAATTTGGTACGTTCCTTTAATTTTATATTATCTAACCTTTTTATAAAATTACAGAACATACAAACATGTAATAGTACTATCAAAACAAGTCTTTTGAAAGTTTTTGGGAGCCGTTTTTAGATGTAATTTCATCATAATATCACGTTTTGTGGAAATTAAAATGTTATTTTTATTGGCGTACTGCCTCTCTAAAAGTAACACCTTCCCCTATTAACCAGCGACTTTTGTGTAAACGCGTTTAAAAGAATCGAAAACAGTGGGAAAAAGTCAGTTTTTTTTCTATTCCTTACCCCTGCAGGGGCACTAACCCTGTGGGCTACCGTGTACGCATAAAACCTAGCTTAGCCTAATTATACAGGGAGTCGAGTGGGAGAAACATTGGGCTGTTTATTACACAAGTTACTAAAGTTTTATAATAATGTTTTCTTATACGTTTAACAACTTTAAGAACTATTATTGGATTTTGAATGGTTGGTTTTGTTAAGGGATAATTTTGTGCATCATCATCGGGAATGTATATGAATTTGTCGGCCATTATCTTATCCCTTTAGATCCCTGCTAAGTATGACACAACTTAACAACTACTTCTCAAAATTATTTCATCTTTAAACCTTTGTCTGTTCTATAATTTTTTTTAACAAAATAAATATTCTTTTTAAGTTTATAGGATTAAAAGATCAGACAATAGAACAAGCCAACAGATTAAATAAGATGGAATTTTATAATTTTAGGACAATTTCTCGAGAGTTTGATGTGTGGCCCACTTAAAAAAATAGAGATGGTCAGAAATCTTAAGTAAACTCATCTCTAAGAAATTATTTCAGTAAAATTTTCAAAAAAAAATATTTTTTTTGTGCGTCTAAGTTGAATTTAAAATAAAGTTTTTATTCTAAATAAGGCTATGAAAACTTATTGAATAAGAATAACTATTAGGTTACAAGAGTGGGTATTTCCTATTGATCAAATGAAGTTCACGGGAAATTAGTTATTATTTTTGATTGAATGGGCTTTATAATGAATGTGATAGGATAGGAGTTAAAACCATCCATACTCACGACTAACAAGCAACAAGGAGGGGAATATACATAGCATTGATGAAGTAGACAGAATTTCTTGTTGTAAGTTCAATAAAGATGATTTTGTAAACAATATTAAGGCAATTGACAATAAACTTCTATTTATATTACCCCAATGATAAAATAACAATTACTACGTTGGTAAATAATGATTATTGATTGAAAAGTATAAACACTAATGTCTTAGAACAAAAGTTTTTTTTAAAGCTAGAGTAATTATAAAAAAAAATAACAAATTATGTAATTAAAGAAGGGTTATCGGAGTAAAATGACAGACACACCATAATAGTAGACTTTCATCGCTTCTTAGACAAAACCACTAAACAATGCCCAAAATTTTGACATAACAATGGACAGAGGAGTAAATTGTTCCTTATTTTTGAAAATCATGCAATCCTCCATTCAAATATAATATTGACACTGTTATTTTATTATTTCAATCATATATTCTAATAGTTAATCATCTCATCGTGTTATAGACAGCTTTCCGGATATTTATAAAAAAAATATAAGATTTAAACTAGTTTTGTTAGCCTTCGAGAATTGGCTGAAAACCCAAGCTAACACAACTAGTTTTCATTTTATGATCTTATTTTAATATCCGTGAAAAATTGTCTGTAATACATGTTTCTCAGTGGTGCTGAGAACCGGTTCTAATCCAGCGGAAATCAATCGGTTTAAAAGCCTTACTGGAATAAATATTTCTCAATGGAATACCGTCTTCATTTTATTTTTGTATGAATCATATGCATCCAGAATGAGATTATCACAACCCCCCCCCCCCCCTCCTGACAAAACAATGAGCACGCCTCTGTAACAGTGGCAGATTGAGGTATGTGAGGATGTAAATATGATTTCTTGTATTCATTCGAATCCGGTGGATAGAAACCGGTTCTCATCCATACGAAAAAACTATGTCTAGTATCGTATTATCCAGTTTTCTACGGATATAAAAATGTATAATCATAAGATTTAAACCAGTTTTTTCAGCCCGTGCCTTCGGCACCTCGGGGCTAAAAAATTGGATTTAATCTTATAATTGTACATTCTATATCCGCAGAAAGCTGTTTATAATACGATGCGAGAAATAACTATTCTTAAGTCACTTAACCGAGCAGTCAATTTTCTGGAAAGCATACTATTGGTCAGGTTTTCAGGCATTTAGAAACGGGGGGTCAACCGAATCCTTTATTGATGATGTGGTTCAAAGTTAAAATTACCCCCTTCCTCCTTTCAAAAAAAAAACGGGGAGGAGGGGAAAAGTATTTAAAATTGGAATGGTAAGAAAATACTTGATCTCGATTTTGCATTAAATAGTATTTCGGTGACCATTGCAATATTTAAACTGCATTGCATAAAGTTTTAGAAGATAAATGCCATTTAAAACATATTTTTTAAAGCGAAGTTCCTCTATAAATTACTTTGTCTGTTTTTCTGTCCGACAGACCGTCATGTGATTTTTCTCAGTTGTTATTCAAGATATTCGGCTAGATTTTGTGTGTGAAGATTTCCTATACCAATGAGCAACAAGAATGTGTACTTAACTTAAATGTCTGTCAGTTTGGCTACAAAATATAAATTACACAAAAAATTACGTGAGAAAGGTTTCGTGACACTTAATTTCAACAAATGCTCATTAAATATCCTTGTCCGTTTTCCCATACTTGATTTTTTTTGCTGCCCTATTTATAGATGTTGTCGTCCTTGTTTCTTAATGGCTAAGCCCCAAGGGTCAGATATGTAACCTTGCTCTTTATGCAGTTTCATATTTTTACATGCGGAGCAGCTATTCTATAATAAGACCTATAAAAAGGGAAATACTAAGGAAGGGAGGGGACAATGGACTGTAAATTACGCTGTAGGTAAGTACCCAATGTTCTCTAAACAATGGAATGATATTTATTGTCTTAAAAGCGTTGGGTATTTTAATGAATTGGGATTAATTAGTTCCAAACAAGAAGTGTCTAAACTTTTTAGCAATAATTTTAATCTACAGAAGGGGAAATTGTGATCATCATCATTGGGATGTACTTAACCAATTTTAACAATGTGTATAATTAAACTATCTTGTCATATTTAACACATATCGCGTGACCACATTTAATTTTGAAAAAAAGTATTTTCGATGCTCGTTTTAGGTTAGGTTAGGTTAAGTAAATAGTACCTCGTAGCAATAGTAGTAGAAAATTAAAATAAGAGGAGGGGGGGTGGCTAGAATGACAGGTTTTATAAAACTTTGTTTTACACTTTTAAGTTGCCTATTGGAATGGAGTTAAACTACACAGAAGTTTAAGATTCTTTTTGCTGAGAAAATGTGCAGCAAGATCATAGTAAACAACCTTAATATCTAATATTTATTACATAGAATAACCACTGTTTAACAAAATGTATGCTATGATTATTTATAGCCACTGACAATAAGCCTATTTATCTAAGTCTAAAAGTTTACATCAATTATAAAGGGATAATCATTTGCAAAAAAAATAGTAAACATAAAAGAATAATTAATTAAATATATTAAAATAATTCCTGAGAATATTATATACTGTCCCTATGCAAGGATCTAAAGGGATAAGACAATGGCCGACGAATTGATGTACATCATCAAATATAATACACAAAACTACCCTTTATATATATTAAAATTGGTTGTTGAAATGTTTAAACACTCTAATATAAACCAACAAATCAAAATTTAATAAAAGTCCTCAAGGTTATGAAGACAACGAATAAGAAAACGTTATTATAAGACTTTGGGGACTAGTGTAATAAACAGCTAAATGTCTCTTCCTCCCATGCCAGTAAGCCATATTGACTATTGCAATTTTTAACCGCAGTCAGATTTGATTAACTCCCTTTTATTTATATCCCCCCTCTCTCAAAATCTTTAATTTAGACGAAACAGTTTTTCTTACGATGCTAAATCCCTTTCTTTCTATACTTGTCTGCTTCAACGCTCTTAAGTTGCTAATCATGTTGGCTGATTTGCCAGGAAGCTTATCACAAAAAGACGGTTTCCTCCGTTAGTAGAACATCAATATCACAGTCAAAATTAAGTCTCATAGTGCCTATTTGTATGCTGTAATATTCTTTCAGTTACCAGACTTTAGAAACAGAACAAAAACATTCTTGAGCATTTACAAATTTGGCATTTGTTGTTATTGTTTAAAATTAGGTTTACTGCATGGAATAAGGGATAGGTAATTGGATTAGGGCAGTGACTTCTAACTTTGAAGTTTAATTGATAAAACTTAGTTCTATTATGTTCTATTTATGTAGACGCTCAATATTAATAGTTAGTGTAGTAGGAATGTATTGGCTCAAAAAAGGCACTTCCAGACAAAGTTCATGAATTATACAACGTTTTGCCATGTAAATTTTGTTTAGAGATACACCAAAATAAGACGTAATTGTGTATCCTGTCATCTTGAGGTTAACTAGACTATATGTCAATTTTATAATAGTTTTTCTAAGTACTACGTAAATGTCAGGTATATTTTTTATAGTATACCAAGAACAATAAAAATGAAGTTAATTGAAGAGAGGCAAAAAAATAGCCTGAAACCATTTCAAGACCTTTTTTTGGAATAGACTTAAAACTATACTAGAACCTATTTGAAGCTTTCCTGAAAACCTGCCTACTTTATATACTAAGATTGTTTAATGATTCCTTTATCTCGGAATAAAAGACTTTTTTTTCTAGGAAGATTAAACTGAAAAGGAGAAGACACAAAAATAACAGTTCAGTTTGGAGTTCCAAAGACAATTAATTACTGTAGTGTGACATAACAATAGCAAGTCAGTCAAGAACAATTCACTTATGTGATTCTTTTATATCTAAAATCTTGGAACCGTTTTGGTTACAATTGTATAATATGCTTGTTTAGCTTCGAAGAATTTTGGATATGTTACCACAAAAGCTTTAAACAATATTTTTAAATGCGAAGCTTTTCTATAATTAGGGTCGGTCCGTACGTCCGTCCGTCCGTCCGAAATAGATAGCTTTTATTCGTTAATTTAGGCAGGTTAGAATTGTCCTATCGATTTAAAACTTTGCATGATGATTCCTGGAGTAGTTAGGTACGAGTTAGAAAGCGTAGCAACTCTATAATCATTACCAGAATTTCCGTACGTCCATTTTAAACATGTTGATTTTTCTACTTTTTTAAAAACAAATTTTTATGTGATCTAATTTTCCGTTTGATCTGATTTTTTGTATATTGATTTCAACAAATTTACTTACAATTTTGCTTTGACTCATTCGATACTTTTATATTCTGATTATTCAGTTTCAGACACTTTACAAATGTTAATGTCCGTTTGTCCTTCCCTTTCAGTGTTTCGCTCTAATGGATGTTGTCATCCTTGTTTTCCTAAAATCTAATGTTATATGTTTACAAGCATATTGTATTTAAGTTTTTTTTTTAATCAGAACATTGTCCCCCTAAATTAAAGCAAAATAGATTAATATTGCTAAAATATGTGGCTATACTGTTAACAAAAATAACTATTTTCAAAAAGGATAAGACAATGAACGATAAATTGATGTACATCCCCAATGTTGTGATATATAAAATTACTCTTTTTAAAGATTACAATTAATGATTAAAACGTGGGACACACAACTTAATGAACCAATTTTCAATACAAGTTCCCAAAAATGGTAAGCCAACAAATAATAACAAGTAAAAAAACAACTTTGGGGACTGGTGTAATAAACAGGCAATGTCCCCTCCCTCCAAAGATCTTATGGGTTATCTAATTTGTTGTGGGGGGGGAGGGGGCGGGGGTAAGATACCGCAACATATGCCTAGTAGTAGCCTAGAACCAGCCCAGATCTAAAACAAAGCCTGCCATACTTTCAGCAACATTGTGTGCACATATAAAGTCTCCGTTAATGTCGGGCAATTAATAATCCATAGTTATCTATAAAAGGACATCATCCTCAATTAAATTCTAATTAACTGTCTACTAATACCTTCACAAAAAAAAACAAAAGGAAGTATTTTATCATTATTTAAGGCGTTATTATATTAAATGGCTTAATTAGTTTTGAAACCTTTTAAAACCTATTCACGGCATTAATTATTAAAACAAAATGAATAAAGCTAGGTGGAACTACATAAAAGTTAAAATATAATGGTTCGACCTATGGAGGACGGTATCCTTATAATAAAGTAAAATGATGTCTGTCTGTGTGTTTGTACGGAATAACTCTCTAACCGCTGAACCGATCGGGTTCTCCTTAACAGGGTAGCTTCTCATAGGTCACAGGAAGATTTATAAATTTTTTGGGGGAGGGTACCACCACCCTCACAAGAAAAATCGCCCCTGGAAAAAAATCCCCCCTCCAAAAAATTGGGTTATCAAATTCGACTCCTTCTCCTCAAGTGCCCCTAGAGGCCTCTAGGGGGCGTAGCCGCTAGTAATTAGATATGCTATCATTGTATTCTTTAAGATACAAAAGTAGAAAATAATAAAAAAAAGATATTTAGCAATACTTATAAAAAAAAGTGGCACAAACTAAAATAATCTTTGTTTCAGCTTTATTTCCTAAATGTTCTACTTCTTTTTTCTTCACTGTGTATATCTCTATTACCAATCAAAGGGTTAATTAAAATTAGTAATTTACTAGCTCCCAACATTCAATGTGTGATTGGTTGTTAAAAATCTTATTGACCATACTACAAGGGCATACATAACTTCTTTTTTTGGAGTTGGCATCAAAAATAAGCTTTAAACAAACCAATGAGAAACTGATTATAGTGCCTAAAAAAGACGTCATACAATACAAATGACCAATGATAGGCAGTATACATTTGAATTGACCAATGGTTGGCCAGTATGACGTCATTTTTATAGCACTATCATAAGTTTCAACACATAAATTTAAATAGTTGAAAAGTTTGGACACTGCTTGTTTCAATCAACAAATCAAGATTTAGTTAAGATACCCAAAGCTTGTTTGCAAAAAATGTGAGAACTTGTTTTAAAACTTTGGGTACCAGCATAATTTATAGTCGAATGTCCCATACCTCAATGATAATTATCTAAAAGGGTATGTTATACATATAGATATGCCTAAACATGTGATTTAATAAAATAAACTCAATTAATTTAAAATATTTCTGAAAAATATCCAATTCAACCACTCCCATATTCGCTATTAGTCATAACTGGTCACTGTTGGGTCAAAATTTATTGTATAATCATATAATGTGTATATTGAATATATATTTCCACTTTAAGTCAGGAATTAAAGGATAAGTAATAAGCATTCTTTATGATAAATTTTCCATTGACTTAATTCTACGCTATATTTTTACTAACAGCTCTGTCCCTCGTTTCAAAGGTGTTGGGAGAGAGCATAAAATAGCTTAAAACCATCCCGGGACCTATGTGAAATCTTAAGCTTAAGACGAAAAAACTTACTACTTTATATAATAGAATTAGAGGCTACGCCCCTCGAGGCCTCTAGGTGCACTTAAGGTGGGAGAGGAAAAGTCAACTCACCCCCTCAACCTTTTTTTTTTTGGGGGGGGGGTCATCTTTTATTAATAGGGTGAAAATACCCTCCCCCAAAAAAGTTACTGAAAAGACAACTCACCCCCTCAACCTTTTTTTTTTTGGGGGGGGGGTGTCATCTTTTATTAGTAGGGTGAAGATACCCTCCCCAAAAATATAAGTTAAGGAAAAGTCAACTCACCACCTCAACCTTTTTTTTTTGGGGGGGGGGGTCATCTTTTATTAGTAGGGTGAAGATACACTCCCCAAAAATAGTTAAATACATTCCCTGGATCTATAAGAGGATTCACTGTAATAGAGAACCATATCGGTTCAGCGGTTAGCGGTATCCTTCGCTACTTTATATAATAGAATAGTAAATAAAGTATAATAGTTGTTTGATGATTTTTTTTGGCTTCATTTACCCTCTCCCCTAATCCCATAGTATGTGTATGTGTCTATGTGTATGTAATAAATTTATGATAAAGTAACGGTAGTAGTAGGAGGACCTTTCACAGATCAACTGAAAATTTATTGCCTATTTCTTCCCTAATTTCCGAAGTTGTACAGCAGATAACCCAAATATTGCAAAACCCATTTTCAGCTACTCCGGTCAAAGGGAAAAGCGATATAATGTATAAACGATTTATACATTATACATTTAAAATTTTAATTTTTTAAATTTAGTTTTTTTAAGTTTGAAGCTTTTTTTAGCTAGTAGTAAATATTGAGATATGATGAGGAAACTATGTATACAATCGGAAACTCAAATTCAGCTGACCCTTTTACATGATTTATTACATACCAATGTTAACTATGTATGGGTATGATTAAGGATAAGGACATTTCATCAAAAAATTGGAAAGTCAAACTATAAGGTAGTAAGCTAATTTTGTCTGCAATAAAGGATCTCGCTAACCACTGAACCGATAAAGTTCTCCATTGTAGAGAACCTTCACATAGGTCCCGGGATTGTATTAGGCCATTTAATTTTTCGATTTAAGTATTTTGGTGGTTTTAGGCTATGTTTCTGCTTTTATCTAACTAGAGGCTTTGCAAACTTTTTTTCTCAGTGTAATGTAAATATTTTTTAGAATACTCCTTCCTATTCTCAAGAATACTATTAATGACTATTGACAAACTTAAAAATGCATTTAAAATAAGTAGCGAAGGTAAAATATACTAGTGGTATGTATGTATGTCCAACAAAATAATTTAACCAATATCATATTAACTTTCAAGTTTGTTGATATTCTTTACAGATATATAAGTACTTCAAATATATATAAGAAATAATAATCGCCTTAAAACCTCATAGAAATATAAAACTTAACACCATTGTTGTAAAATACCTTTGCGTTTTAAAAAATGCTTAATGTGCAAAATGTTAGCTATCAGGTATCGTAATGGTTTCCCATAGAAAAATATAGATGTTTAGTTAAGTAGCTAATTCTATACTTGTTAGAATAGAATACATTTTATTGATGTGTATATTTTGGAAAATATGTAGTCAATTTAGCTGGTTTAAACCTAATTTACTAGCCAGGTCGTTTATCCAGTAGAAGGGAAAGGTATTGAGCAAAGAGGGTATCATTAAATTAGCCAGCTGCAAGCATCAATTTCCCAGAGTACATAAAGATGAGGTGCAAAGTTGTTAAAACAATATTTTTCTATGGTACTTAACTCAAAGCTTATTGATGATGTATATATTTTGCATATATCTGAGATGGACTTTAGCTCAAAATTTACATACATTAACCTTACCCTGTATAAATTCTGTATATAATATCAACAACAGACCATTATCCTAACAGAAAAGAAGCAGGATGTGTTTCTGTATATCTGTGTGAGAGATCTCGCTAACTGCTGAACCAATATGACTCCAAATTCCCATATTCTTGTTAATGTTTCCTTTAACAACTAGAATTTTAGTTAGTTTGTCGATTATCTTGTAAGTAATCATTTGATTTTAAAAAAATGTTTTTTATTACTTGGATCTTACATTAGATTACCTTGTACTCAAAAAGAGTGAAACTTGTAGCTGGCTAAAATAACGACCCCCAACCTACATCAACCCCCTTTACCCAATCCCCATCTCTCCTACTGGATGAACTAACTGACCAAAAGTACGCAAATTTGTGAGCCAACAATTAGGATAATATGGTTTATAAAACTTTGGGTACCAGTGTAATTTACAGCCCATTGTCGCCTCCCTCCCTGAACCCAACATGAAATATAAAGGCGGTTTAGTGTATATCAATGAATACTTTGACCATATTTAGGAAAAAATCATTCTTTGTAATAGAAATAGAAGAGTAGAAGAATATTCTGAACCCTTTTTTCGTCAAATCTAAGAGAGAACATTCCTAGCAGACAGAAGTATTGTTTACTTTCGACTCAAGCTGATGTGGATTCTTAAAAAATGATAGACTCGCTATTCGATAGTGAGGCAAAATTATTTTTGTGAAAAATCATCCAAAAGCACATTAAAAATCTACAAAAATTAAACAAAATCATATGTTAATAACCCTCTTAAGATTTTATTTCATTTTTGTAAATTTTTTTATTCGATTTTGGAGGATTTTTCACAAAAATAATTTTGCCTCACCAGCGAGTTGCCAGCCTAACTTTTTTTTAAGAATCCAACTTTGTTTCAAGCTTTCAAATTGTAAACGAAATTTTTGGGCAATTAATTCTGATTCCGCAAAGGTTTCTACTAAGAAAATATACTGTTAACAGCTGACTTTTATGTATGTATGAAATGAAAAAAAACATGCCTTCGTAGGAAAATGTGTACATAATTTCAACCAATGAGATCCAATGTAAATTCCGATGCGATTCTCCTATTGGCTCAATCAGACATTCCCTCTCTTTCTTAGTACCTTTATTTTCTTTGTATTATATAAAATATGGCATTCATACGAAGTAGCTAGAAGTAGTTTTTAAAAGAATATTTATTTCTCGCATTGTATTATACACAGCTTTCTGCGGATATAAAATGTACAATTATAAGATCAAAACCAGTTTTTTAGTCCCTATATGCCGATTCACGGGCTAAAAAAACTTGTTTTAATCTTATGGTAGTACATTTTTATATTCGTAGAAAATTGGCCCTGCAGGGATAGAGCCCACCGCAGGTTCCAGAAATTGGAGAAAAGCTACTGTGAAAATTCAACGAAACTCACCACTCCGATTTATTTCCATGACCCCTTTGCTAAAATGCATAAACACCAATGAGAAGATGAGCGAATAATATTTCCAGGGTTAAAGGAAAGATAATAGCACTAAAAATGCTGAATCAATTCAGAAACAAGTGTTTTTTTTGCATAAATTAAAGCTTGAAGTCATGACAATGATTGTATTCAGGGGCCATAAGAGATAACCCAATGGCCGATAACTTAATTAACATCCCCAATGATGATACAAAGTTACCCCTTCTGTAGATTATAATTAGTGGTTGAAACGTTTGGACACTCAACCAATCAAATTCAATAAAAGTCCACAAATTTGTTAAGTCAATAAAGTAGAAAATGTTATTAGAAAACTTTGGAGGCTAGTGTAAAAACAGCCCAATGTCCCCTTTCTCCATAGATTGTATTTCTTCAAATTACTGCAAGATATTTCCTCGTTCAAAAACACCGTTTCCTTGATCAAAAATATTTGTTATCAAAACAAAATAATTCTTTCTATATCCCTGTGAAGTTAAAAACAGTTTGCTTTTAAGCAGGAAGGAATGGACAATTGCAACTAAATTAATATACACCAATTTTTATTATATACGTATATATGTTATTGTAATGGTGGGGGGGGGGGGGGGGGGTAGTAATATATTTTTGATTATGTCATCCCTGCATCCCTAGATTTTACGTAATAACATAAAGTCGTGTTTTCAGATTAAAATTTTATGCTCAAAATTCCCGTTGGTTGCCTGTGTGTTAGGGTGTCATACGATCTAGCTAGTTCAAAAATAAAGCACTCCATTTTGCTATAAGACAAGAAAATTATGGTAAAACTTAATGTTCAATAGAAAAGACAAAGCTTATTTATAATTTAATGGGTTATATTTAACAATAAGCCATTAGTTTGAGCCTTAGCTGCAAAAGAATTCGAGGGACTTACGTTAAGAATTGATAAAACATACGTATATTATGACAGGGGGAAAAAATGTCGTCAATTTAGGGTCATTTATTGGTCAGTTCGTCCATCCAGTAAAAGGGAAGGGGATTGGGTAATGGGGGAATGTGGGATCGTCATTTTAGCCCGCTACCAGTTTCACTTAATTAGAGCACATGATAATCTGGTGTAAGATCCAAGTAACAATAAATCCATTATGTTAAGCCATTGCAAGCTGCTTTATTTTATCCTGAATACATAAACACCCTTATGTATAAACCTATTTGCTTGAGTTTTGGAGTAAAAGATTTGGGATTGTATCGCCAATGCTTCCTTTACGCAATTCTACGCAAAATAAGAAATAGCTTTTAATAAATAAAAAGTGAAAAGGGAAGGTTTATAACTATTTTATGGGAGGGAACTACCAACTTACCAAGATAAATCACCCCCCCCCCCAAAAAAAAAATTTTGTTTACTTTTTCTTTCTTAAACTACAATTGAAAGTAGTGGAGGGTCAATTTCCCCCTCCCCCCGCTTCTCAAGAGCTCCTACAGGCCTCTAGTTAAGAAAATAACATGCATGATCAATAAAAAGATACTCAGCTTAATCATTCCTTACAATATCTTTCGCATCAATGACGCTGAAATTTACGTGTGCATAATAATTTTTGTGGATGTTGCATAAAATTGGCTTGTGAAAAGTTAGAACACGAACAAAAATTAATTTTGGCCTATTCAGTCAGTTTTGTTTTTATTGACGTTTTGTTCCAGTAAGCCATCATGTTGGAAGAGTCTCTAAGTCTACAGGTTTTATTTTTCAATGGAGTTTCAAAAGGGATTTTTTTAAAGCAAATCATTTCTACAATTAGGGCCAGTCCGTCCGTCTATTAATAATAGATTAATCTTCTGTTAACTTAGGCATGTTAGATTTGTCTTATAGATTTCAAATTTTGCATGATAATTCCTATAAAGTTAGGTACAATAGATAGGCAAGTTCTTGGGTTATCTATAATACAAAGTAGAACGATGTCTGTCTGTCCGTCTGTCTGTCTGTCTGGCTGTCCCTTAAGATCTCGGTAACCACTGAACCGATCGGATTCTACTCTTCAGGGTATATACCTATTGGTCCTGTGGTGGTTTTAAGCTATTTTCCTGGGGGGTGGGACACCCCCAACCCCTCAAAAACAAAAAACAAACATTTTTTTTTTTTTTTTGCTTAAGATTTCTTTGGTCCTTTAACGAATTTCGCCTTAATTTTTTTATTACCTCTTGGGGCAAAGCCCCTAGAGGCTAGGGGCGAAGCCGCAAGTTGTCTATATACTATCGTCTAATGACATCATAACTACATAATTAAAGGTTTACCTCTTAGTAAGAACCAATAATAAAAAACATCAAACTACTTAAACAAAATTTTGTCACGTTTCCCAAATTTTTAAGAAATATTTGATTTAACTCGTAACAGTTATTAGGGAAAATATTCAAATTTAAGTTACATAAAAATAAATCTTCCAAAAAAGTGTATTTATGCGGGGGCTTTAAAAACACATTGAAACCTCTACAAACCGTTCATCAGCCCATGTTCACTGTCAATCATGCAAATTAGTTACAAATATTATTAAAAGGAACGGGTATTCAAATAAATAAATAATACAACAAGTCAGACAAAGATTCAACTACATATTCGTGCTATAATTAGTGCCGAAAACATCAAATAAAGGATTTGTTTGTAAAAAAAAGCTGAAAGATTTCTTATCCTACAGAAACTAGTAATTGTAATCTACCGAAGGGGCAATTTTGTGTTTCATATTTGGAGATGTTCATCAACTTATCTGCCATTAGAGCCCTGAAATTTGCTTAGTTGACGTGATGTAATAGTTGTTAATCGCATCGTATCATAGACAGCTTTCCGCTGTTATAAAAATAAAAATTTATAAGAATAAAACCAGTTTTGTACTCCCCAGGAGCCGAAGGTAAATGATGATTTTTATTTTAGTATTCGTGGAAAATTGTATGTTATACATAATTTTTAAGTATATCTTAGAACCGGTTCTAAGGAGCGGATATTAATTGGTTTCGAAGCCACACTGGAAATGATCTTACCTTGACAGCATCATAAAGTTGGAGCAGGACTGGGCTGGAGCCAGAGTTAACTCCCAGGTCTGCGGATTGCATACCCAGCCGTCCGGCAGTCTGACTCTCCAGCTGCCGCCTTCTCTCCTAAAACAAATATAAATAATTAATTGGGTTTGCAGTCTTGTTTACAGTATGTAACTCAATAAAAGAAAAAGAAAAACAAATAAAATTCATTTTTACTGTCAGCGGAAAACTGTCTATAATGCGAGCTATTATAATATCTCAAAGTCCTTCCATAATTCTTTAACAGGAAAAGTTTGATTCTAATTTTTTCCCCTCGTAGTTAATAAATGCCTTAGAATCAGGTTCTGTAGCTATTTTTATTACATTATTACATTAGAATATATTAAACCATTGCTTAAATTATTTATGTAATTCAAATAATAAAAAGAATTGTTTTTTGTTATTGTAAAAAATATAATTTCATAAGGTCTTAAAAGATGGCTTGCCCTTACACTAAAACTTGCAATGTGATTCTTAACCTGTCTACATTTTCTAAGAATTAGCATTTAGGTATAAATGATGACCTCTCACGTTTTACGAATTCGGTACACCATATTTTCAGAGATAAAGTATAGTAGAATGATGTCTATTCATCCGTTTGGATCTTAAGTTCTTGCTAGCTGTTACTTTGAATGAAATTTTATGGACTAAAATTCAAAGAAATAGAGATAATCTAGAGACATACTCTCTAAATCAGCCAATAGGATAACAGTGAAGGTACATTCCAGACATGTCATTGGTTGAAATATTTTACAGATTTTTATAAATTATCATAGGATAAAGATTTTCTTAGGTAAATTATTTCTTCACTCGTTTGAATAGTCGATTTATTTTAGGATAAAGTTCACTTTCTAGGTCAGATGGGCCATCTAGATATATCATGTCTATTTTCAAAGACTATAAATAAAATGTGTATCCTTATGTCCATGTTAAAAAAAGACATAGCAAATGAAAAAAATCATATTTAATTTATATTTTTTTTTAGTTTCTGAACTAGTCATTTTTTTATTTTTCTTCCCTTACCAGTCCCTTTATTCTAGATATGATTATTACTGAAATAAGCATGTAATGTCAAGTATCACGGAAACTAAACAAATGGGGATAAATTAACCCTTTTCAACCAGTATAATATTTAGGGAGGGAGGGAACTGAAACTGGTACACAAGGATTTATATACATTGATCAAGTTCTATAACTTGATGTCTTAAATTTCGAGTACTTTAATTAAATCTTAATTGGTTTGTTCAAACTAAAGATAATTTTGTTTTTCATCATTCGTAATGTACATCAATTCATCTCCATTATCTTATCCCTTAAGATCCCTGACTGACTTCAAAATTTATTTTACAACTTGGAATAGGTCTAACAATTTACATAGAACAATATTTATTTATCGCATCAAATTGTATACAGTTTTATGCGAATATTAAAATGAAAGATTATAAGATTAATTTCAGTTATGTTGGTCCCGAAAGGCCGAAGGCTTAGGCCAATTTTAATTTTATGTTTCTATCTTATTATTCGTTGTCTATAATACGATACGAAACATGATTTTTCATTATTGCCTAGAATTATAATTGGTTGTTCAGACGGATATTAATCAGTTTCGCAGCCATACCGTAAAAGTGATAAAATATTTGGTGACACTTATTATAAAAATCATTTAGCAAGTATTGTCATGAAACAAATAATAAAACTCGTCCTTGAAACCAGGGCTCGACAGCCGCGCAAAAGCCTTAAATTTAAACTAGCTTGTATATAAAAAAAAATAATTCCGAAAAGATGGATTGTCTTTTTAGAAACAGGGTCAGACATCCGGCTGAATTTTAAAGTTATAATATGATCATTTCACTGAGGCTTGCACGCGGCCAACGCGCGGCTGCTGAGCCCAACTTGGAATTCTGTTTTTTTTCTAGAGAGGTAAGATTGATTACAAGTTGCAGAGTTGAATCTAAAAAGATAAATGGAAGTTTTTCTCTCTGCTTTCTGTTGTAAAGTTAATAAATTAATGAATAAGTACTATGAAGTTTTTTTTTGTTTGTATTGCATCTACTGTATAATTAGTGTATGTCCGTATGTCTATTAGATCATTTTAACTAGCAACCCAGGTAGGGAGGGGACATTGGGCTGTTTATTACACCGGTCCCCAAAGTTTTATAATAACGTTTTCTTATTAGTTGACCTAACAACTTTGGAGACTTTTATTGAATTTTGATTGCTTGGTTCATAAATGTTTCAACCAATAATTGTAATCTACAGAGAGTGTAATTATTATCAATGGGGATGTACATCAAGAGGGAAGTCATTTTCTAGTAAATCCCGTAAAGGTGTGTGTTATAAGGCCTAAAAATAGTAGTAGAACGATAAGGTGCTCTATATAGTGGTATTCCCTATTGAATAGAACAATAGGGAATTTTTTTTTTTTTTTGATAACCGTACCTGGAATATCTATCATAAGAAATTTCTATCAAACGCTTTGTTTGGCTCAAACTGACAAAAATTAAAAAAATATATAATTATAATAATAATGTTTTCTATAGGTACAAGGTAAAGGTTAAGAACAATCTACACCATTAAATAAAGGAAGAAGCCATTGATTGATTAGCCATAGTCTCTTAGGGTTTGGACCTAAGTAGTCATGGAGTAGGCTGAGACACTTTTGTATAGCCACTAGGGCTATCAAGCTCCACGTTCAAGTACATTATGTCTTGGCCCGCTATCTCATGAGAGCTACTCATTATTACCTCACCCTTGCCGAGTATTGCAGGTGTCCCAAATTAAGTCACCGTAATGAATGACGCTCTCCGCAGAGGAGCTTGGGATAAGGGTAGTACTGATATTATGTACTTGACTATTGAGTATCCAAACTTACTCAATAATCCCCTTCTTACACAACCAGGGGAAGTTGTGTGAATGTATTCAACTGAGAAATTCAAGTTACCACATGGAGACTAGAACTCGAACTCTCATCACCGTAACTCAGTGCGTTACCACTGAGCTACGACTGAGCTACGACTAAGAAGCCATTCTTTACAGGTTGTACAAGCAGTGAACATTAAAATGAAACTTTAACAAATCATTAATACAATGACTTAGTGAAACAAACCAACACAACAAGTTACATACAGACAATTTTGAAAACATTCAGATATACAATCTATATAAGAAGGTAAGAGATTCAAAGTGGAGGTTGCATGTCATATTCTTTCTCTGCTTGTTGTGTAGTATGTCATTTTTAGTTTCAAATCCTATTTTCAAGCCAGAATATTTTTTTTTAGATTTGACCAAAATATAGTTGAAAAACAAATTAGTTTTTTGATAATGAAAGTTTAATTTACAGAAAAAAATGTTCTAAAATGTAGTTGTTTGCTGTAGTGAAATTGAAATGAAACAACGCACATTGAAACCTTCTACTTCAAAGCAAACAAACATGAAATTCCACAAAAATAAAACTAATTTTTGTCACCTTGAATAAATCAACCTGTAAAGAATGGCTTCTTCCTTTGTTTAATGGTATAGATTGTTCTTAACCTTTACCTTGTACCTATAGAAAACATTTATTAGATATTCCAGGTATGGTTATCAAAAAAAAAAAAAATTTCCCTATTGTTCTATTCAATAGGGAATACAAATATATAGAGCACCTTATTGTTCTACTACTATTTTTAGGCCTTATAACACACACCTTTACGGGATTTACTAGAAAAAGACTTCCCTCTTTATCAGCCATTGTCTTAGCCCTTTTGAAACCAATAACTTTACGTTCATATTAGCAAGGTAAAGTTTAAAGTATGCAGTTTACTAATCTATACTGTTTTTACTTTTATCCTTGTATAGTTAACCTTTCTATGAACTAAATAATCCTTGTTATGCTTATTTGGGATTGGTAGCTATCAATTAAAGTGTTTAAAAGCAAAGCTTTTCTAACATTAAGACTAGTCTTAGAAAGTAATCTTAGATAGTTAAAATGTAAATGATGAAATCTAAAAATTCAATTTCTATAATACTTATTTGAGTGTTTTCTCACAATTTGATAAGTCGAGCCTCAAACTTCCTCCCACTCATTTGTGTAAATTTATTACTTTAGGTGAGGTAAGGTTACTGATTGGCCCAGCAGTTGTTAGGCATAGGAAAATACTTCCTCTTATTTTCAATTTATTTTAAAAATAGTTGGGGAGGGGGGCTCAGTGCTTGAGAGGTACTTTGAGGGAAAGCACCCTTTTTTATTTGTATCACGCTAAATATTAGTGTTTGGTAAATCATTGATTTGGGAGAGTTTGAAAAATATTATGATGTTATCTATCCCTTCCTTTATGGGCGTATTTTGAACTTTAAATGTGTGGGTGAGAGGGTAGGAAGAAACAGTAAATGCGGTAAAATACAGGGATAAGACAATAGCTGATAAATTGATGTACATCCTTAATATTGACACACAAAATTTCCCCTTCTGTAGATTAAAATCAGTGTGAGAAAGATTTGAACACTTAATAAACCTATCAATCAAATTCAGTTAAAGTCCTCGAAGTTTTTAAGCCAACTAATAAGAAAATGTTATTGTAAAATTTAGGGGACTAGTGTAACAAACAACTTATTGTCCCCTCTCTCTCTGGGTAAAATAACTTTATTTAAAAGAAGGCCACATACACTCCATTCCTACTATTTTAAATTGTATCTAGAAGCTGTGATCATAAAGGCTTGTTTAAAAATTTAGAGAATTATAATTCTAAAGACTGCCTCTAAAAAAAAGTTTAAAATATTGCCAGAAAAACCTCTAAAAAAATGGAAAAATACCCAAAGAGAGCAGCAGTTTTTGAAACCTTGTAAAAAAAACTTGTACTGGAAATACCTACATGTATGAAATCCTGTCTTTTTATAAAGCATGTTTCTACTTCTACTAAATATTATTGTTTAAACTCATATCAGCAAAAGTTTAATATATGCAAAAAAAAGTTCAATTCACCGTAATAAAATAAGGAGTTAAAAATATATAATATTTTCATTATTTTTACAAGCAATTTTAGGCTTAGCTCAATTTTGACCGAAGAAACTGTTTTGCAAATTTAAATTAAACCATCTACACAGACAAGCAAAATAAAAAAAGTAGGCCAATAATATTAATCTAATAATATTTTGTAATAATATTTTCATCAAAAAGATTATTAAAGTAAACTTTTAGAGGATTTTTTGATTACTAAATTTGATTATAATGGATTATGGTTAATGGATCCTTGAAGGAAAGTTGGAAGTCGACTCCCCACTTCCATTTGTAGTTTTTAAAAATAAGTTAAATTTCTTTTAGGGGGGGGGGGATATATTTTTTTCTAGGGGCAGTTTCTCTTGGAGGGAGGTGGTACTCTCCTTAAAAATAGTCAAAAACCTTATCAGGACCTATGATAACGGTCGGGGGGGGGGGGGGGGGGCGTTGGACGCCCCCCCATCCGCTTTTTTCTATCTCATTTTCTGTGTGTGAAAGATAAAGAGCCCAAACTGCGTGACTTTTTAAGTTTGGGTATGACACATAACTGAGAGTTGGAACTTTTTGAATATCTTCATCCTGGCGGGCACAGGATGCCAGCAAACCTGGCAGGGTCATCCAGGTAAAGAGCAAAAATATTTTTTTGACTTAAACAAAGTATTTTATCTTGCCAAAATACTAAAATATCCTCTATTAGTACATCCTTATATGAAATACAGGTGTTCAAGTCAATTTCAGGTTCCAGGTATGATCCTGCAGGTCCTGATCCTCCAGGTCTCCAGAAATCTTTAAAAGGCTCCTGTGGCCTCAATTTTTGACTTAGAGACTTCAAATTTTAAACTTAAGCTTTTCTTACATGTCTACATAACGTATTAAAATTTCATAAAGATCCACCGCCGTTTTCCCGCCGACCGCCGACTGCGGCGGCTGGCAGCTGCCAAGTACAGCTGCGGCCGCTGAAATTTATATTTTGACATTTCAAATATAAAATTTACATAAAGATAAACATTTTCTGCAAAAAATTGTTCTTCTAGCTTCAAAAATAAGAAAATTACAGCCGTTTGAAATTTTTAAGTAAAAAAGGACCTAAAAACAAAGGTTGTTAAATAAAAGGGTGAAGGAAGCGAAAATTGACTTTGACTTACTTAAGGTCGGAAATTCATCATAACACAGGGGACTTGTACAAAAAAAATTAGACCTCTAGCTCTAATAGGAAATGAGATAATATGGGGGGGCGTTGAACGCCCCCCCCCCCCCCCCCGACTGATTAAGGTGCGGCAAGGGGCCCGACTGTTGAGGGTTAATAAATTATCAGAATGCATTTCCCTTTCTTTTTTTTCAACTTGTTTTTTTACTTCTTTTATTAGAGGAGTCCGCCCTGTTTTCGGGGCTGCTTATTGCAGGAATTCAACGCCTATTTTTATGGCACCAAATTACTGACCACTTTTGTATGGTCATCTAGCAGATAGAGTTTAGTAGAGTGTGTAAAACTCATGAAATACATGCATAGGACAATGTTTGATAGATTCAAATTCTCCCTTCCCCAGTTAATAATTCATAATAGATCTATGAATATAGATGTATAACAAGACAACAACCTGGATCCCCCTGTTGTGGACCTTTTTCGTATGCTAGCAAATTGCTTTCAGCTCTTTTGTAGCGGTTTTGCTGGATTAATATTCCTGACACTATTGATTGATTTTCAAAGACCCCATTGAAAGTCGGCACAGGGGATCTCGGGAAGAGAACATACAGTTATCTAATCCCTTTTCCCTCTATAATAATCAAACTTTGGGCGATTAGATATAGTTTAGAGTTATTTAAAAGTAAATATCCTACATAGTAATTAAATAAATAAATGTTAAGATTCAAATTTCTCTAAGAAATAGCCACTATGTAACACAATAACCTTATTATATAAATAGATACTTTAATATTAAATGCAAAGGGATATCATTTAACTTATCAAAGCAACAACCCTTTTAAAGACTTCTTATGCGCTAAGGCATTTTCTTATGCACTTTTTCGTCAGGAACACTATCCATGTTAAGAAATATTTATATAGTATGGCTACGAAACCGATTAATATTCGGTGGATTATAACCGGTTCTGAGCCATAATGAAAAATCATGTATAGCATCATATTAGAGACCATTTTTCACGAATATTAAGATAAAAATCAATAAATTAATACCAGTTTTGTTAGTAGGGGCCTTCGGCCCTTCGGGGATATTATATTTTTTTCTTCATTTTTATATGCGCGGAAAGCATTCTTTAATATCTAGTAAATAGTAAAATCTTTATATAATTCGCGGGTTAAATATAGATATGTGTACATAGATATGGCATATTCTTCTGCAATCTAATTATAAGTATCTGTTATCTAACAGTATAAAAAATTGCAAACAATTATCATAAGTACAGTATAAGATTGCAATGGAAATTATTTGGATTTGTACTGATTTTTAACATGAATGGTTGTTTTTATGAATATCTGCTTTTCTTATTCAGTCTTTATGTTTATGAGACGTTTTTTATCATTTAAAACAATGTTTAATTAAAAATAAGTTATAGGTATTATATACCAAGCCAAACATATATTTTTTTAAATTTTAAATCTTCTAAAGTAATTGAAGATGCTATCTAAATATTCATGGATTTTTTTTTGAAAAAATATGGAAACTATTCAGTTAGCGTATTGTATTTTTTACGTTATATATCCAAATATATAGAGAATAAAAGGCCAAAAAAATGTTTTCAATTTGGCTTGCATATATGGGCCTCATTTATTGGTCAGTTTGTTCATCCATTAGGAGTTGAGGGGATAGGGTATAAGGGGAGGAGAGTATCCTTTTTTTAGCCAGCTGCTAGCATCACTTTATAAGAGTACTCGCAAAACCAGTGAAACTTCCAAGCCTTACAGGATGAAAATCTACAGTCATTAAAGAGACAAAACCAATATTGTCCTGTTGTGACGTCATAAATTTCGGGAAGGGGGGAAGAAAGTCTCTTCAAAATCTCTTTGTTTTTCCCTTTTCCAAAATTTATGACGTCACAACGAGATAAAATGGGGTTTGTCATTAAAGAAATTCCCATTGTTCTATCCCTTCTATGTCTAAAGGATGAATATGTATAGTCATATTAAGCATCAAAGAGACGAGGAAGGTCAAAACTGTTAATACAGACCATAAATAAACTTACCTACAATTAGGAGGGGTTGATTTTGCATTTTAGGCCTTTAAAAAATAGTAGAGTTTCTATAAGATATATTTTTTCCATGGCTCGACACATAGCGCATCCGCTCGTCGTCGGGAAGGTGATAGGTTCGAATCTCGGCCCGACATCGTGTCATAACTGAAGACGTTAAATATGCTATGCCAGGTGCGCGACATAAATAGTTAGAGAAGAAAGAATGCCTTGGCCCAACTCATTACCATGCACAGTTAGGACTGAATGTTGCCCTTTGGTTCCCTAGATGATCATTTAAAATTGAAGGAAATCCCGCCCCAATTTAGTTTGTCTGATGCAAAAAATCTCGAAAATTGCTGGTCTGAAATGATTGTACTTTTCAGGGAAGCTCTAATATTGTATTTGGGTGGTTTTAGGCTATTTTTTGACCTCCTTCGACCTCAAGCATTCAAAAAAAAATTTTAAAAAGGAAGGGATGCAAAATTTTTATGAAAATTTAATGTAATTGACTCCTTCTAGAAGGTAAAAAGAATTTTATGAGAAAAGAGTATTGCATCATTATCATTTTTATAACAGTGTTTATCAAAACATAAATAAATGACACTTTTTTTAAAATCTTAATATTTTAGGGTTTTATTTGTTTACAATTAATCCTTTTATATAAAGTAGTAAGCTTTTTTATCTGCAGCGAAGGATCTCGATAACCGCTGAAGCGATATGATTCTCCTTCACAGTGAAGCTTCTAAAGATTCAGGGAATGTTTTAAAGTATTTTGGGGGAGAGTTTCTCCCCCCTCCCATAAAAAAAATGAACGAAACCCAATTTTTTTTAAAAATTCAAATTGAAAATGGGGGGTGAATCGCCTAGAGACTTTTAAGGGCGCAGCCGCTAGTTTAAATTATAAATAGAAGTATTGATTATGTGGTATTGGAACTATAGCAACACATAGTATTCATTATTTAAATATAAAAAGCAATTTTGTTAGTGAAGTTTTAACCATTTAAACTTTTAAATTTTTTGGCTAAATTTTTTTATTTATAATACATGAACACCCCCCATAATCTGTTGTAATATGTGGTCAGCCTGATATAAGTGCAACATATTTCATAAAAAATATAAAACCCTATAATAATTTATCCAAATTGTTAATACCACGATATTTATCAATGGCAGAGCCAGCTTTTCTATATGTTATGTATGTCCGTCCAATTTCATCCACCTAGAACAGTAGAATATGAAGAAAAAAATATTTTTATAAAACTAAGAAAGAGGTTCAAATAAACTTTAATTTAACAAAAAAGATTCAACACGTGTCTTTAATCTGACAAGTTTTTAAAATCTTTTTCAGTAACAAAGCCGATCTAAAACTTACTTAGATAGTCTGTCTTCTAGAGGATCTAAAGGGATAAGACAATGGCAGAAAAATTGCTGTACAACCTCAATGTTTATACACAAAATTACCCCTTCTGTTAATTACAATCAGTGGTTGAAACGTTTGAACACTCAACTAAATAAGCCAACCAATCAAAACTTAACAAAATTTTTAAGCCAACGAATAAGAAACGTTATAACAAATCTTTGGGGACTAGTGTGATAAACAGCCAAATGTCCCCCGCCTCCTTGGTCTTTTAGTTTGTTATACTTAGCTACCATCAGAGATAGGCGGCTGTTCTGTTTCAACGTGTTATGAAAAAAGAAGTTTTCACGAGCTTCGCTGCTCAAGTTTGTTATCATCCTTGTTTGTATCAAGCATTATTATATTATCTTGGGGATTCTAAAAATAATTGAAAAACTTTTGCAGTTTCAATATTTGCATTTTTTACGTAAGGTTTTTTTTATGTTTTAAACTACATGTTATAAATTCATAATAGCATAGTAAGAAAGATACCCAGGGCTCAGCAGCCGAAGCCGCTTAAAGAAATTTGCAGCCGCTTGTGTGCTTTTCATAAAGCCAAAGCTGCCGCTCTCAGCAAGTACAGCTTAAAAGCTTCTAATCTAAAATATTCTTTTTAAACCTAAAGAAGCTTAAACATACATGAAAAAACATTTGTAGTTAATAAAATTAAAACGAATAGAAAACAAGTTTTAAATTTTTAATTTCATTAAAAGTTTTGCGAAGACTTTCAGTTTTGAAATTTGATTATATCATACCTACACACAAATTCAAATAAACATCATAGCAAATATCTTTTTTAAAAGCGAAGCTTTTCTATAATTAGAATCAGAACTCAAAAATCAGAAAATAAATTTTTTAAATTCGACACAATTTGAAGAAAGTTTGTTGAAAAACTGCTTACATGCAGGATAATTTTTTAGGACATACTTACATTTTAGGACTTGATCATTGAGATGATTCGCTTATAACATTGTACATTATTTTCCTAGGAATCAGTATTCCAAAAATCAGTTCAATCGGATAATTATAATGCATAAAAATTTGTTTTTCCAACAGTTAAAAAATCAAATGTTTAAAATAAAGTTGCTATGCTTTCTAAGTCGTACCTAATTACTACAGGAATCAACATGCAAAGTTTGAAATCGATGAGACAAATCTATCATGTTTAAATTAACAAAAATAGCTAACGGACATACGGACCGACCCTATTATAGAAAAGTTTACTTTAGTAATGGCCTTTGAACTAGTTAATTTTAAAGAATTTATAAGTTTAATCATTTTTTTAACAATAAAATCTCTTTGAAATTGTTTTTATTGCCAATACTAAATCTTTTTAAAAATCCTTGAAAAACTTGGTAACATCTGTTGATAGTTTATCTTTTTATCATAAATTTAATTTGGGATTGAAAATATAGGGAAGAGTAGGGTAGTTGGGGAGTTGGATTCAGAATTGTATAATATGGGATGTATTTTTATAAGTAACAGGATCAGTGTTTGTCTATCTGTCTATACCGTAGAATCTTGCCAGTAACTGAGCTTATAACAGTGTAGCTTCTCATATGTCCTTGGAAGGTTTATAGCTATTTTTGGTAGACTACCACTACTCCCATGAGAAATCGTCATGAGGAAAAAGGTACGTCCCAAATATTTTTAACTTTACTTGAACCACCAACCCATATACCCTACTTTTCTTTTTTCTAAAAATGTGTCTAGCCCCCATCCCAGAGCTATATCTTAACAAAATTATCAATGTTGACGGAAATTGGCTAACAATATAGCATTTTTTTGACATATTTTCTTCTAAATTACACTCAACTCCTCAACTGCACATATGTGATGGTATAATAATAATATTGGTTGGTGTATCTATTTCAATGTCAAATCAATAAATCATTGGCTGGCAAGACGAGTCTCATAATGCCAGGGTTCAATTTACATAAAGTTCACCAATTAAGCATCAAGTTCTAAACATATACAGTGGAAAGTAGTAATTTGCCGACGCCTTTTTGAAAAAAAACCTGTGACATCTTTAAGATTTGACAATCTGCTTAGCAGAATAGGTTCATCTATTCACGAGTCTTAGGCATGTTTAAGTCTATTTTAGGGTAGTTTGAAGAGAAAGTACCCCTCCCCAACAAAAGTAGTTATATGTACTATTTTTACAAAATTTAATGCTGCATCAATAACCGCAATACGGAATCAAACTGAATGGCAGAAAAGTAAATTGCCAAAATCCATATTTTTCTAACTCTAAGTGAAAAACTCCTTGAAAATCTTAGATAGAAGTAGGCAACTCGTATCATCAAGATCATACATTTACCAATCTATGTTTCATAGATGAACAATTACATAGTATAGAAATATCTGTATAAAGTAAATAGTATCATACAATGCATAGAAGAAATTCTTGTGCAATAGACATTTAAGCCTGTTTTAGGATTAGAGTAAAACACTAAAGGAAGAAAGGGTTAAATAACTGTATCTCCCCATTGCAATCGCCTTGTGCAACCTAACTATTAGGTCATTAAAAATCAACCAATGGTGTCGCTTATGTTAACACAGCCAAGTAGCAGAAAATAATCTAGAAGCTGACGAAAGAGGTCTTTGAAAAAGGAAGGGAGGTAGTTTTCTGTACATACATCTAATATATAGATCTGTTGTTTTAGGCAAGATATTTCTCAAATTTATAGGCTACTTGTTGCCAATCAAAAATGCACATGATAAAATCATTGTAGTACATGTTCCACCGTTTGGACAAAATAACCTCCCCCCCCCCCCCAACATATACTTTTTTTGAATCAGCCAAAAAACTTTTCTAAAAATTTTGAATTTATTTCTGATCTAGTTTTCAGACATTTGTCTAAAATGGAGAAATCATGATTAGTGATTTCTAAAACTATTGACATCCTAGAATTACAGAAGCAATTCTGGCTCTTAAAGGCTTATATATAATGTGTTATTTCAACGTTATATATGTTTTGAGGAATGTTATGATGACAACAAATCATAGCGCTATGCCAATACCTAAATTATCGCGGGGGGGTGGGGGGGGGGGGGAGAGGAGGGCAACATCATGTTGGGGGATAAATCAAAAAATGGAACTTTGGGATTTTAAAAAGGACCGGATGTTTCATTTATTGCATTTTTGGAATCACATATGAAATATGAAAATATACTTACATATATCCCCAAAACTTATAAGATAAATATAGAAGTTTAGGCTCTACTATGTAGTGGGACTAAGTGTCTAAAAAATCAGCCATTTGACGTCAAAAAAATGAGGCAGATGAGAGGGTAAGTTGGAAAGAAAAGCCCTAAAAAAGGGATGGATATTCCCTCATTTTAATGACGTCACATGGCTGATTTTTTAGACACTTTGTCCCCCTACTCTACTATACTAAAAGCATTCATATTTAAATTTTTTATTCCATTATTAAAACTTTTACTAATTTTCTAATCCTATCAGAGAGAATGTAGATAATAGTCTATGTTTGACTCTTCCCCCAAAACTCAATTTTTGCCCAGTAGCTTAAAATTGTTGAGAGGGGAGGTGAAGGTTAAGAGCATAATAGAACAAAAATTATTGTCAATTGTCCCCTCCCCGAATCATTGAAACTAAATAGATTTTTCAAAAATAGATCATGACAGTCCTTTTTCTCAGAGTCGTGATTTAAAATTTGTTCCTGTGCGCTTTTAAACTCGAGTTTTTAGAGGGTCTTCTCATTAGTATGGTACACAGAGACAGTGATAGGTCTTCTGAAGACACATTAAGTCTACCAGTAATGATGTTAAAGGAGAGGGGTAGATATTCATAATAACAAGTTATTCCTTTCAAACATGGATTCATATTCTGTTTAATTCTGTATGCCAATGGATAAAAACTTTAACACTTATTTTTCTTTAATTATCTTCATGATTTACTTAAATCTTTATCTGTATTGTTCTTGCTACCTGCTACTTCATTTTCTTTCCATGATCCGGATTTAATTTGTGAATAACTATTCCTCTCCAGTTTTTGTTGGCTGTTCTGATTATTCCTTTACTACGCCGGTGTCAAGCGTATTTGATGGATTGAGATTAACTTGTTTATTCACATTTCCAACCTTCAACACAGTTTACATTTTATGCAGGGGGAAAGGGAAGCTCTTTATAGTGCCTATAAAAAATGACGTCATAAAACAGTAATACACAGACAAAATTATCAATGGCTACATTTTAATTGACCTATGGTAGGCAAGTATGACGTCATTTCTTATAGGCACTAAAAAAAGCCTCGGAAAATGTATCACTAGGTATCTAAATTGTAGAATTAAGCGAAATTGTGATGATGTAAAAATCCAAAGAAGGTTATGTAGGGTATTTATATACGTTTCTGTATACAGTGTGTACAAAAGTTTAGAACCTAAAATTCTCTGAAATTTTAAAAAAATACTTTTTAAAGAAAACTAAGCAACTTTAAGCAAAAATCATGAAAAAATGTTTTTTGTGCTTAGAAAAAAATTGCCATATTTGGGTCAGTTTTTTACTTACAGCGGATTTCTAAAATTGTAAAGGTTAATTTTCTTGAGGATTACAGGCGGCTGCCGATCCCTAATTTTAATTTTCCTTGTATTCCTGTATCTAATTCAGAACATTTCAAGTAAAGTTAATTAAAAACAATGATAAAGCCTCATTTAAATAAAGAAGTATCGGATCATGGAAAGAAAACAAAGTCATTCCTAAATTAGGACAGAAGTCACCTTCCTAGGAAGGACATAAGTAGCCTTCCTCAAGTGAGAATTTGTTAGATGAAGGGCATAACATGCCTCCCTTAACAAAGATTTTGCAAGATTGAGGACATAAGTAGCCTCCCTTCACCTCACAAAACCTAGCTTTTTAATCCATCACATAGCAAAATATTAGAAAACTTAGCCTTTCTGTCCTTCACATAGCTAATTCTTGCAAAACATAGCAAATTCTTACAAAACATAGCAAATTCTTGCAAAACATAGCAAATTCTTACAAAACATAGCAAATTCTTGCAAAACATAGCAAATTCTTGCAAAACATAGCAAATTCTTGCAAAACATAGCAAATTCTTGGAAAACTTAGCTTTTCTGTCCTTCACATAGCTAATTCTTGCAAAACATAGCAAATTCTTACAAAACATAGCAAATTCTTGCAAAACATAGCAAATTCTTACAAAACATAGCAAATTCTTAGAAAACTTAGCTTTTCTGTCCTTCACATAGCAAATTCTTGCAAAACATAGCAAATTCTTGCAAAACATAGCAAATTCTTGCAAAACATAGCAAATTCTTAGAAAACTTAGCTTTTCTGTCCTTCACATAGCTAATTCTTACAAAACATAGCAAATTCTTGCAAAACATAGCAAATTCTTGCAAAACATAGCAAATTCTTGCAAAACATAGCAAATTCTTGCAAAACTTAGCTTTTCTGTCCTTCACATAGCTAATTCTTGCAAAACATAGCAAATTCTTACAAAACATAGCAAATTCTTGCAAAACATAGCAAATTCTTACAAAACATAGCAAATTCTTAAAAAACTTAGCTTTTCTGTCCTTCACATAGCAAATTCTTGCAAAACATAGCAAATTTTTGCAAAACATAGCAAATTCTTGCAAAACATAGCAAATTCTTACAAAACATAGCAAATTCTTGCAAAACATAGCAAATTCTTGGAAAACTTAGCTTTTCTGTCCTTCACATAGCTAATTCTTGCAAAACATAGCAAATTCATACAAAACATAGCAAATTCTTGCAAAACATTGCAAATTCTTACAAAACATAGCAAATTCTTGCAAAACATAGCAAATTCTTGGAAAACTTAGCTTTTCTGTCCTTCACATATCTAATTCTTGCAAAACATAGCAAATTCTTACAAAACATAGCAAATTCTTGCAAAACATTGCAAATTCTAACAAAACATAGCAAATTCTTGCAAAACATAGCAAATTCTTGCAAAACATAGCAAATTCTTGGAAAACTTAGCTTTTCTGTCCTTCACATAGCTAATTCTTGCAAAACATAGCAAATTCTTACAAAACATAGCAAATTCTTACAAAACATAGCAAATTCTTGCAAAACATAGCAAATTCTTGCAAAACATAGCAAATTCTTGCAAAACATAGCAAATTCTTGCAAAACATAGCAAATTCTTGGAAAACTTAGCTTTTCTGTCCTTCACATAGCTAATTCTTGCAAAACATAGCAAATTCTTACAAAACATAGCAAATTCTTGCAAAACATTGCAAATTCTTACAAAACATAGCAAATTCTTGCAAAACATAGCAAATTCTTGCATAACATAGCAAATTCTTGCAAAACATAGCAAATTCTTGGAAAACTTAGCTTTTCTGTCCTTCACATAGCAAATTCTTGCAAAACATAGCAAGTTTTTGCAAAACATAGCAAATTCTTGCAAAACATAGCAAATTCTTGCAAAACATAGCAAATTCTTGCAAAACATAGCAAATTCTTGCAAAACATTGCAAATTCTTACAAAACATAGCAAATTCTTGCAAAACATAGCAAATTCTTGCATAACATAGCAAATTCTTGCAAAACATAGCAAATTCTTGGAAAACTTAGCTTTTCTGTCCTTCACATAGCAAATTCTTGCAAAACATAGCAAATTCTTACAAAACATAGCAAATTCTTACAAAACATAGCAAATTCTTACAAAACATAGCAAATTCTTGCAAAACATAGCAAATTCTTGCAAAACATAGCAAATTCTTGCAAAACATAGCAAATTCTTGCAAAACTTAGCTTTTCTGTCCTTCACATAGCTAATTCTTGCAAAACATAGCAAATTCTTACAAAACATAGCAAATTCTTGCAAAACATAGCAAATTCTTACAAAACATAGCAAATTCTTAAAAAACTTAGCTTTTCTGTCCTTCACATAGCAAATTCTTGCAAAACATAGCAAATTTTTGCAAAACATAGCAAATTCTTGCAAAACATAGCAAATTCTTACAAAACATTGCAAATTCTTACAAAACATAGCAAATTCTTGCAAAACATAGCAAATTCTTGGAAAACTTAGCTTTTCTGTCCTTCACATAGCTAATTCTTGCAAAACATAGCAAATTCTTACAAAACATAGCAAATTCTTGCAAAACATTGCAAATTCTAACAAAACATAGCAAATTCTTGCAAAACATAGCAAATTCTTGCAAAACATAGCAAATTCTTGGAAAACTTAGCTTTTCTGTCCTTCACATAGCTAATTCTTGCAAAACATAGCAAATTCTTACAAAACATAGCAAATTCTTACAAAACATAGCAAATTCTTGCAAAACATAGCAAATTCTTGCAAAACATAGCAAATTCTTGCAAAACATAGCAAATTCTTGCAAAACATAGCAAATTCTTGGAAAACTTAGCTTTTCTGTCCTTCACATAGCTAATTCTTGCAAAACATAGCAAATTCTTACAAAACATAGCAAATTCTTGCAAAACATTGCAAATTCTTACAAAACACAGCAAATTCTTGCAAAACATAGCAAATTCTTGCAAAACATAGCAAATTCTTGCAAAACATAGCAGATTCTTGCAAAACATAGCAAATTCTTGCAAAACATAGCAAATTCTTGGAAAACTTAGCTTTTCTGTCCTTCACATAGCTAATTCTTGCAAAACATAGCAAATTCTTGCAAAACATAGCAAATTCTTGCAAAACATTGCAAATTCTTACAAAACATAGCAAATTCTTGCAAAACATAGCAAATTCTTGCAAAACATAGCAAATTCTTGGAAAACTTAGCTTTTCTGTCCTTCACATAGCTAATTCTTGCAAAACATAGCAAATTCTTACAAAACATAGCAAATTCTTGCAAAACATTGCAAATTCTTACAAAACATAGCAAATTCTTGCAAAACATAGCAAATTCTTGCATAACATAGCAAATTCTTGCAAAACATAGCAAATTCTTGGAAAACTTAGCTTTTCTGTCCTTCACATAGCAAATTCTTGCAAAACATAGCAAGTTTTTGCAAAACATAGCAAATTCTTGCAAAACATAGCAAATTCTTGCAAAACATAGCAAATTCTTGCAAAACATAGCAAATTCTTGCAAAACATTGCAAATTCTTACAAAACATAGCAAATTCTTGCAAAACATAGCAAATTCTTGCATAACATAGCAAATTCTTGCAAAACATAGCAAATTCTTGGAAAACTTAGCTTTTCTGTCCTTCACATAGCAAATTCTTGCAAAACATAGCAAATTCTTACAAAACATAGCAAATTCTTACAAAACATAGCAAATTCTTACAAAACATAGCAAATTCTTGCAAAACATAGCAAATTCTTGCAAAACATAGCAAATTCTTGCAAAACATAGCAAATTCTTGCAAAACTTAGCTTTTCTGTCCTTCACATAGCTAATTCTTGCAAAACATAGCAAATTCTTACAAAACATAGCAAATTCTTGCAAAACATAGCAAATTCTTACAAAACATAGCAAATTCTTAAAAAACTTAGCTTTTCTGTCCTTCACATAGCAAATTCTTGCAAAACATAGCAAATTTTTGCAAAACATAGCAAATTCTTGCAAAACATAGCAAATTCTTACAAAACATTGCAAATTCTTACAAAACATAGCAAATTCTTGCAAAACATAGCAAATTCTTGGAAAACTTAGCTTTTCTGTCCTTCACATAGCTAATTCTTGCAAAACATAGCAAATTCTTACAAAACATAGCAAATTCTTGCAAAACATTGCAAATTCTAACAAAACATAGCAAATTCTTGCAAAACATAGCAAATTCTTGCAAAACATAGCAAATTCTTGGAAAACTTAGCTTTTCTGTCCTTCACATAGCTAATTCTTGCAAAACATAGCAAATTCTTACAAAACATAGCAAATTCTTACAAAACATAGCAAATTCTTGCAAAACATAGCAAATTCTTGCAAAACATAGCAAATTCTTGCAAAACATAGCAAATTCTTGCAAAACATAGCAAATTCTTGGAAAACTTAGCTTTTCTGTCCTTCACATAGCTAATTCTTGCAAAACATAGCAAATTCTTACAAAACATAGCAAATTCTTGCAAAACATTGCAAATTCTTACAAAACATAGCAAATTCTTGCAAAACATAGCAAATTCTTGCAAAACATAGCAAATTCTTGCAAAACATAGCAGATTCTTGCAAAACATAGCAAATTCTTGCAAAACATAGCAAATTCTTGGAAAACTTAGCTTTTCTGTCCTTCACATAGCTAATTCTTGCAAAACATAGCAAATTCTTGCAAAACATAGCAAATTCTTGCAAAACATTGCAAATTCTTACAAAACATAGCAAATTCTTGCAAAACATAGCAAATTCTTGCAAAACATAGCAAATTCTTGGAAAACTTAGCTTTTCTGTCCTTCAAATAGCTAATTCTTGCAAAACATAGCAAATTCTTACAAAACATAGCAAATTCTTGCAACACATTGCAAATTCTTACAAAACATAGCAAATTCTTTCAAAACATAGCAAATTCTTGCAAAACATAGCAAATTCTTGCAAAACATAGCAAATTCTTGGAAAACTTAGCTTTTCTGTCCTTCACATAGCAAATTCTTGCAAAACATAGCAAATTCTTACAAAACATAGCAAATTCTTACAAAACATAGCAAATTCTTACAAAACATAGCAAATTCTTGCAAAACATAGCAAATCCTTGCAATAAGGGTCCCAAACTCAAAAACAAATTTTCAGCGCGATCCGACCACCGGTTCTTGAGATACGGTGACCTGGTGTCCTTGTTACCGACTGTAAGATTTGGGAAATGGTTCGAATCCTTAGTAAATTTGGCTAAGTCCAAAAATTTTTTGACACTTAGAATATTTTCGACCTGGTGTCCTCTCAGTAGGTACGCTTGGTGTCACCTGGGTATTTTTTCTTCAAAAATTTGACTAAGTGTCAAAATATTTTTGGACTTAGCCAAATTTACTAAGGATTCGAACCATTTCCCAAATCTTACAGTCGATACCAAGGACACCAGGTCACCGTATCTCAAGAACCGGTAATCAGATCGCGCTGAAAATTTGTTTTTGAGTTTGGGACCCTTATTGCAAGAATTTGCTATGTTTTGCAAGAATTTGCTATGTTTTGTAAGAATTTGCTATGTTTTGCAAGAATTTGCTATGTGTTGCAAGAATTTGCTATGTTTTGTAAGAATTTGCTATGTTTTGCAAGAATTAGCTATGTGAAGGACAGAAAAGCTAAGTTTTCCAAGAATTTGCTATGTTTTGCAAGAATTTGCTATGTTTTGTAAGAATTTGCTATGTTTTGCAAGAATTTGCTATGTTTTGCAAAAATTTGCTATGTTTTGCAAGAATTTGCTATGTGAAGGACAGAAAAGCTAAGTTTTTTAAGAATTTGCTATGTTTTGTAAGAATTTGCTATGTTTTGCAAGAATTTGCTATGTTTTGTAAGAATTTGCTATGTTTTGCAAGAATTAGCTATGTGAAGGACAGAAAAGCTAAGTTTTGCAAGAATTTGCTATGTTTTGCAAGAATTTGCTATGTTTTGCAAGAATTTGCTATGTTTTGCAAGAATTTGCTATGTTTTGTAAGAATTAGCTATGTGAAGGACAGAAAAGCTAAGTTTTCTAAGAATTTGCTATGTTTTGCAAGAATTTGCTATGTTTTGCAAGAATTTGCTATGTTTTGCAAGAATTTGCTATGTTTTGCAAGAATTTGCTATGTTTTGCAAGAATTTGCTATGTTTTGCAAGAATTTGCTATGTTTTGCAAGAATTAGCTATGTGAAGGACAGAAAAGCTAAGTTTTCCAAGAATTTGCTATGTTTTGCAAGAATTTGCTATGTTTTGCAAGATGAAGGACATAAGCAGCCTTCCTGATGTAAGAAATTGTCAGACAAAGGACATAAGTCACCTCCCTTAAGTTAGATTTTGTTAGATGAAGGACATAAGTAGCCTTCCTTAAATCAATTTCCAGTGACTTCTGTTATCTTTCTGTTAAAATTGTATTGCAAGCGGTCCTAGCACAAACGCAGGAGTGACAAACACCGGAGTGGATACTTAACCTAACCTTATAACATATTTTTATAGGTTTTTTAAATGCCTAACCCATGCGGTTTTTTTTTTTGTATATTCATAACCTGTATATCATAGAAACTTAATTAACTTAATAATTAGACACGTTTGTCTTGGAACCTTGCTATATATTTTTATGAAACACAAAATTATCTTTGAAGAAACTTTTCAAAGGAAGAATGTTTATCCCTATCCATTGATCACACTATCGAATAAATTAATAACAAGCTCCTGTAAAAAATGTATCTGTCTGAAAAAAGACAGTTAAATTAGGCCCCTGGCCTTATTTGCAGTTTCATCGAATCATGACCAACTGAATAATAGACAATCTAATTAGATTACATATTTCAATGGCTCTGTTGTGGTTTTAGGCTATTTTATTTTAAGTTTTAAGTCTTGTGATGGTTATAAGCTATTTTTTGTAACCCCTCTCTGTCCTAGATGCTAGGGGCGTAGCCGCTAGTTATAACATATCTATTTTTTTGTCTGTAACGAAGGATCTCGCTAACCGCAGAACCGATATATTCATCCTTTACAGAGAAGATTCTTAGAGGTTCCGGGATGGTTTTAGGCTTTTTTTTCTGCCCTTCCATATCCCTTCGAATATATAACCCTAGATACTAGGGGCGCAGCATTTAGTTTAAAATAATCAATAAATGACAATAAGATAAGTTCATAATAAGTAAATGAACTAGTTCTCTATTTCAAACTCTCAATTCTAAAAATGCATACTTGATCTTGATCGACTATATGTTTTGCAAGAATTTGCTATGTTTTGCAAGAATTTGCTATGTTTTGCAAGAATTTGCTATGTTTTGCAAGAATTAGCTATGTGAAGGACAGAAAAGCTAAGTTTTCCAAGAATTTGCTATGTTTTTCAAGAATTTGCTATGTTTTGCAAGAATTTGCTATGTTTTGCAAGAATTTGCTATGTTTTGCAAGAATTTGCTATGTTTTGTAAGAATTTGCTATGTTTTGCAAGAATTTGCTATGTTTTGCAAGAATTAGCTATGTGAAGGACAGAAAAGCTAAGTTTTCCTTGAATTTGCTATGTTTTGCAAGAATTTGCTATGTTTTGCAAGAATTTGCTATGTTTTGTTAGAATTTGCAATGTTTTGCAAGAATTTGCTATGTTTTGTAAGAATTTACTATGTTTTGCAAGAATTAGCTATGTGAAGGACAGAAAAGCTAAGTTTTCCAAGAATTTGCTATGTTTTGCAAGAATTTGCTATGTTTTGCAAGAATTTGCTATGTTTTGTAAGAATTTGCTATGTTTTGCAAGAATTAGCTATGTGAAGGACAGAAAAGCTAAGTTTTCCAAGAATTTGCTATGTTTTGCAAGAATTTGCTATGTTTTGCAAGAATTTGCTATGTTTTGTAAGAATTTGCAATGTTTTGCAAGAATTTGCTATGTTTTGTAAGAATTTGCTATGTTTTGCAAGAATTAGCTATGTGAAGGACAGAAAAGCTAAGTTTTCCAAGAATTTGCTATGTTTTGCAAGAATTTGCTATGTTTTGTAAGAATTTGCAATGTTTTGCAAGAATTTGCTATGTTTTGCAAGAATTAGCTATGTGAAGGACAGAAAAGCTAAGTTTTGCAAGAATTTGCTATGTTTTGTAAGAATTAGCTATGTGAAGGACAGAAAAGCTAAGTTTTCCAAGAATTTGCTATGTTTTGTAAGAATTTGCTATGTTTTGCAAGAATTTGCTATGTTTTGTAAGAATTTGCTATGTTTTGCAAGAATTTGCTATGTTTTGTAAGAATTTGCAATGTTTTGCAAGAATTTGCTATGTTTTGTAAGAATTTGCTATGTTTTGCAAGAATTAGCTATGTGAAGGACAGAAAAGCTAATTTTTCCAAGAATTTGCTATGTTTTGCAAGAATTTGCTATGTTTTGCAAGAATTTGCTATGTTTTGCAAGAATTTGCTATGTTTTGTAAGAATTTGCTATGTTTTGTAAGAATTTGCTATGTTTTGCAAGAATTAGCTATGTGAAGGACAGAAAAGCTAAGTTTTCCAAGAATTTGCTATGTTTTGCAAGAATTTGCTATGTTTTGCAAGATGAAGGACATAAGCAGCCTTCCTGATGTAAGAAATTGTCAGACAAAGGACATAAGTCACCTCCCTTAAGTTAGATTTTGTTAGATGAAGGACATAAGTAGCCTTCCTTAAATCAATTTCCAGTGACTTCTGTTATCTTTCTGTTAAAATTGTATTGCAAGCGGTCCTAGCACAAACGCAGGAGTGACAAACACCGGAGTGGATACTTAACCTAACCTTATAACATATTTTTATAGGTTTTTTAAATGCCTAACCCATGCGGTTTTTTTTTTGTATATTCATAACCTGTATATCATAGAAACTTAATTAACTTAATAATTAGACACGTTTGTCTTGGAACCTTGCTATATATTTTTATGAAACACAAAATTATCTTTGAAGAAACTTTTCAAAGGAAGAATGTTTATCCCTATCCATTGATCACACTATCGAATAAATTAATAACAAGCTCCTGTAAAAAATGTATCTGTCTGAAAAAAGACAGTTAAATTAGGCCCCTGGCCTTATTTGCAGTTTCATCGAATCATGACCAACTGAATAATAGACAATCTAATTAGATTACATATTTCAATGGCTCTGTTGTGGTTTTAGGCTATTTTATTTTAAGTTTTAAGTCTTGTGATGGTTATAAGCTATTTTTTGTAACCCCTCTCTGTCCTAGATGCTAGGGGCGTAGCCGCTAGTTATAACATATCTATTTTTTTGTCTGTAACGAAGGATCTCGCTAACCGCAGAACCGATATATTCATCCTTTACAGAGAAGATTCTTAGAGGTTCCGGGATGGTTTTAGGCTTTTTTTTCTGCCCTTCCATATCCCTTCGAATATATAACCCTAGATACTAGGGGCGCAGCATTTAGTTTAAAATAATCAATAAATGACAATAAGATAAGTTCATAATAAGTAAATGAACTAGTTCTCTATTTCAAACTCTCAATTCTAAAAATGCATACTTGATCTTGATCGACTATAGGAGATTTCTAAAGTCTCTCTGTTACATTAGAATATCACAAAAGTGAGAGATTTACCATAACTTAAAATGTAATGTTAAACAAGAATAACAGCAACCAAAGAAGCGGCCTTATTATATCCTGCAGGCAAAGTTATTGCGAGTTTAATGAATAATAAACTTTACCCATATCTTACACAAGGATCAATCGAGTCAGGGATAAGTTTAGTGAAGATAAAATAATAAGGTACCCCTACAGTTTTGTGGCAGTTTCCCTCAAAAAAGTTCCTAGAGAATCACAGTTTGTGTTAGGTACAGGGAAGCCCCGCAGGTTTAGGCACCATAGACCCACTAACCACGTCCGAAAAGGTTAGGCTTAAAGAAAAATTGTCAATTTTAATTTATTTTAAATAGGGAGGGGGGGGGGGTTCTGTACTGGCTAATCACTTTGATAGAAACGGAGCAGCTTCTCTAATAATAGTATGTTTTTTGGTAGTTACATTTGAACTAAACCCACACGGATTTTACTCACAAATGTATCCAAGCCTGTAGCCCCAGCAGGGGTCAAAATCTTGCGGAAGCATAATCATTTAGCGTTGCTAACCTAACCTATCCAATGGAAATTTTTAAAACTTTTTGCAATCTGTTGCATGTAAAATTCCAAATTTATATTTATTTTATATATAAAAGCTCAAAAATTGTCATACTTATATATAGCCTTTTAATGAGACGTTATGCATATAAAGAATAAATTAATGATGTGATTTGTGAAAAAAAAGTTAATCTTTTGCAAAAGTAAAGCTTTTTAAAATTTTTGCCTAATTTAAAAGACTTATAATGTTTAAGACCTAATTAAGTTTATTTTAAATAAACTAATTGCTTTTTTAATAATTTTTTTCCACTAAAAAAAATAAGAAAAATAGTGTATTATAAGCAGATTCGTTATAAGTCAAATCCTGTAAAACTTTTAGTGTTAGCCTAATCTTTAAAGATTTGCCCACTTGTCAAGAAATTACTGTATATTTAGATGAAACATTGAACTTTTCAAAAACATAAGTTTTTATGTATGAATTTTTTAAAATAATCTTTGTAGCGAAGGATCTCCTTAACTGCTTAACTCTTATGGTTCTCCTTTACAGTGAAGCTTCTTATGTATCCAGGGAAGGTCTTTTATCTATTTAAAAAAAAAACTGAAAAAATTCCTTTTTCTTTTTAAATCCTAAAATGACAAATGGGGGGTAAGTCGCCCTTCCCCTCCTTAAGTGAGCCCGGGAAAAAACAGCTTGTCATACTACAATTATATAATACATAAAACCTCTTAGAAGTATACGAACCCATAATATTTAATCACATTAACGATAAAATAGTTGTTGCTATCTCAGCCGCGTGATGATAATAGTGGGAAAAATAATGTGTTTACTTTGCAGGTTGTGCAAGTAAAGTGATTGTTATATATGTAGAATGGAAAATATAATAAAATAAGGATGACAACATCCATAAAAGCGAAGCTCTAAAACGGTAGGACAAACGAATATTTATACTTGTGGTGTGTCAGAACTGAAAAATCGGAAATGTATAAATGTCGAATCAAAATTTTGATAAAATTTGTTGAAAAACAGCAGAAATACAGGATAATGTTTAAGGACATACTTACGTTTTAGGACTCGATTATAGAGATGCTTTGCTTATAACATTGTACTTTGTTGTCGTAGGAATAAGTATTCCAAAAATCAAAACAATCGGATGATCTTATCACATACAAATTTGTTGTCAGAAAAGTTAAAAATCAATATGTTTAAAATGGACATACTGACGTAATAGAGTTGCCACGCTTTCTAAATCATACCTAACTACAGGAATCACCATGCAAAGTTTGAAATCGATAGGACAATTCTCACATGCCTAAATCAACGTAAAAAGCATTACAGGCATACGGACGGACGAACGGACCAACCCTAATTATAGAAAAGCTTCGCTTTTAAAAATAAAATATACATACTTCTCTCTATCTCACACTACATGTTATACAATTTGTAAAGAGGATTAAAGCATTTAGAGTTCAGGTCTCAGCTTGATGAACAGGTATTCTCAATAAATTAGATTTTTAAATTGTTATTCACAAATATAACTGAAAAGCCTTTGATTGCACAGCATTGATTGCAGGTCTTTACCAATGATTATGAAGAATCAAGCCGAATTATCATGTAAATTATTCAAATTATACTTTAACATAAAGTTTTGAAGTCTAATTTGACAAATTTAGTCATGTTTAATTGTCTTTTAGTATGACAAGATTTTTAAGTATTTTAAACTATTAAAGTTTCATTATTATAAACAAAATTTCTGTCTTAGTGTTGAGGGCTTCTAGATACTGAATTATTTAGCAGTCTCGGAAATAGAGTTACTAGAAATAGATAAACATTATTCTAAATCTTTTATTTTAATGACTTATTCTCTATTGAGCATTCTAGGTGATAGACCAATTAGAAATAGATAAACACTATCTAAAATATTTCATTTGAATATTAAACAGTATTGGCGATAGACGTATAAGAAGTAGATAAACATACTTATTTAACAGTCTATGCAATAGACTTACTAGAATTAGATAAAAATATAATGAACCTCTATAGTACATTAACACATCATGTCATTCGTTGGCTTTAAAACGTTGTGGATTTAAGTTGAGTTTAAAAAATATTTGAACAATTTTTTCAATCTAAATAACATGTAAATTTGTTGAGGTAAAGGGACAGAAAAAATGTCCTCTATTTTTTATATCTTTTGTGTATTGTTTAAGTTTTCCAAGAAAGTGCAGTTCACTAATGTAGTGGAAGAATGTATTTATTTTATTTTATTGAAATAAAAGTACGTCTTAGAAGCAAGTAATCATAATGAGGTGCAGTGCTATTCGTCTAAAACATACCAAGGGCCAATTTTAATTTTGTATGCATAGTAGAATTATTAGAGTAAAACACTAGAGGGAAAAAGGGTTAAATAATTGTATCTCGCAACCGCCTTATGCAACCTTTCTATTGGGTCCTTGAAAATCAACCAATGGTGTCACTTATATTAACACAGCTAAGTAGCAGAAAATAATTTAGAAGCAGACGAAAAAGGTCTTTGAAAAAGGAAGGGAGGTAGTTGTCTGTATATACATCTATACTATAGATCTGTTGTAAAATTAGATATCTGTGAGCTATTAAGTTGCGTAAGACAGACAAATCTATTATTTCTCAGGGGATATAAAAAGATATGACACAGGCCGATAAATTGATGAGGATACTCAAAATTACCCCCTTTGAAGATTTCAATGTGTGTGGACACTCACCTAAATGAACCATCCAATCAATAAAAATCAATGATATTCAATAAAAAGTCTCCAAAGTTGGTTCTAAGGGCAACGAATAAGAAAACGTTATATAATAAAACTTTGAGGACTAGTGTAATAAAATAGAAGAACATTACTAAGAATCGTTTTAGAAGTAGTTTCATAATACCAAAATGCAGTTTTAAAATTTCACTTTTTGTTTTTAAGATAAAGATTTAAATATTGAGATAAAAATCTATCAATCAAATCGCAATTTTGTCAGCAATTAACACCCTTCTCCTCTCAAGTGCATTGTTTTCAAAATTTATGTCCTAAAAAGATATCATCCCAAAAGGAAATTTTGATACAAAATTTGACATATTTTGACTTCTCCTTGCTTTTTAGTTTTCTAAAATGCATCAATCAAAAAACTGTTTTTATATTTTTTGTTATGAAATGACATCATTTTAGAAATTATTTAAAATACTTTTCAACCTTAAATAAAGTTTAAGCCTCTACATAATGTGTCATGGTTTTTGCTAAATGCTCTTTTAATAAGATAAAATTTAGAATTAAGGAATTTAAATAAAATATTTGACTTTCAGTATTAGAAGATTTGTATATCTTAATATTTAAATTCATTTAAGGTATTTAATTTATCAGAAACCAATTAACACCATGCAGTGGAGTTTGCAGGATTTCGTAAGAGGGTGTAAACGATGAGAGAATGAAAAAAATAGGAGGGGGAACTTCCCAATTTCAACATCTAGGGGGTTATTGACACGCCCTTGCTGTTAGAAACTAATAATAACATAAAGCCTTTGTAATTATTTAGGTAATAAAAAGATACTTCTGCTTTTCAAAGGAGGCCCTAGAGTTTAGGTGTGAAGCCAATTGAAATAACAAATAGTGTTATCACTTACATAATATCTTTGGCTAAACCATCATGTTTTTTTTTTATTTTACAGCTATTTAAACCATCAGGGACTAGTATTAGGAGAGAAAAAAATAGTAAATACGAAAAAGGCATTTCCAATTAGGTTTTTATTGGGTTATAACTACGAAACAACGATGCGTCTTCAGTAAATTTAAATGTTGAATTTGTTACCATACATAACTTTTTTATGTTCTGTTTTAAATAATTTTCAAATTATTTGTTTCTGTCACAAATAATATTATGTTATGGGTATACTGATATAAATACATGTCAGCATGTACGAATCTAACTAACAGGGGTGTGTAAGTGCAAAGGAGTTCAATTTAGGGATCTAAAAAGACAATGCCCGATAAATTATGTACATACCCATTGATGATACACAAAATTACCCTTTCTGTAGATTACAATTTGTGTTTGAAACGCTTGAAACCTCCTTCCCTAATTTCAATTAAATAAAACCATCATTATTTTGATTCAGGGTAGCAGAATCTTTTAACAAGTGTAATTTAAGTGTACTATTTTTTTAAATAGTAAAGAATAAACAATTTGCAAAATTTAAAAACGATCTTTTGCAGTTGCCGATTGTTTGCTGACTAGCGGCTGCTAAACTTAGGATTAAGCCGCCATTTTAAAGTTGCAGCTGGGGAGCTGTAATTGTGGGTTAATCCTTGGCTTTGTTGCAACCAATCATAAACAAACATAGATGGAATATGTTACAAGAAGAGCAATACAAGAAATAAATCATTTCCATAGTTTTTCAATTACAGTTGTATTACATCACAATAGCTGGCTTGTAATGGCAGATATTTACTGTGATTGTATGCATTATAAGTAGCTATAGGAACTGCGTAAGAAATTGTTTACGGTATAAGACATATTAATGCATCAGTCACTACCATGTTTCAACAATCATAGACAGGTACAGAGTTTTCATAAAATAAAAGATGCAGCAAATAGTGCCTAATAAAAATACAAATACAAATACAATACAAATGACCAATGATAGGCCTGTATACATTTATATTTACCAATGGTAAAATATATGCTGGCCTGTCATTGGTCATTTGCATTGTATGACGTCATTTTTATTAGGCACTATTTGCTGATGCTTAAAAAAAGCAAAGCTGATTTGCATTTGGTGAAAATAAATACATTGATACCTAACAAATGTTATTCAGTTAAAAATTAAGAAAATTCAAGACCAATTCAACAATCACAATAGAATACATGCTAATTGAAGCTTTTATGTAGTAAACACTAAAAACATTTTTTTTTCATGATTTAATTAAACTTGCTGAACTACAAATTTTTTTCTGAATGCATATTCCTGTTGTAACAATGTACTGAAAACATAAAACAAATAATAAGAAGAAGATAGCGCTACTCTTTTAGTGTTATGACAATACTGTAAAAAACATATTAAATATTATTAACTACCAATATGTAATTTAAAGCTTCATTAATGCTATAGCATTATGATTATTTGATGGACATTATGGATCATGGAAAGAAAATGAAGTAGCTGGTTTCGTCCTATTTTTCACAGTAGCTTTTGATAAATTAGTTTAGGTTAGGTAAATGTTAATGATTGTGCCGCAGGGTTTCGAAATTGGACCCGCAGGGCTGTACAGGATTTTTGAGTATGGCTTAGAACCGGTTCTAATCTTGCGGATATTAATCGGTTTCTGGAAAAAAAATGGTAAAATAGTTAGCACACCTTTAGTTTGAGTGTGTCATTCATGCATGTGTGTGCACATGATGTGATGGGGTGATGGTTTACCATACATACATACACTTACACCAGGGAGAAGGGATATACATTCATGTATGTGTGTGCACATGATGTGATGGGGTGATGGTTTACCATACATACATACACTTACACCAGGGAGAAGGGATATATATTCATGTATGTGTGTGCACATGATGTGATGGGGTGATGGTTTACCATACATATATACACTTACACCAGGGAGAAGGGATATATATTCATGCATGTGTGTGCACATGATGTGATGGGGTGATGGTTTACCATACATACATACACTTACACCAGGGAGAAGGGATATATATTCATGTATGTGTGTGCACATGATGTGATGAGTGATGGTTTACCATACATACATACACTTACACCAGGGAGAAGGGATATACATTCATGTATGTGTGTGCACATGATGTGATGGGGTGATGGTTTACCATACATACATACACCAGGGAGAAGGGATATACATTCATGCATGTGTGTGCACATGATGTGATGGGGTGATGGTTTACCATACATACATACACTTACACCAGGGAGAAGGGATATACATTCATGTATGTGTGTGCATGATGTGATGGGGTGATGGTTTACCATACATACATACACTAACACCAGGGAGAAGGGATATACATTCATGTATGTGTGCACATGATGTGATGGGGTGATGGTTTACCATACATACATACACTTACACCAGGGAGAAGGGATATATATTCATTCATGTGTGTGCACATGATGTGATGGGGTGATGGTTTACCATACATACATACACTTACACCAGGGAGAAGGGATATACATTCAAGTTTGTGTGCAAGATGTGATGGGGTGATGGTTTACCATACATACATACACTTACACCAGGGAGAAGGGATATATATTCATGCATGTGTGTGCACATGATGTGATGGGGTGATGGTTTACCATACATACATACACTTACACCAGGAAGAAGGGTTATATATTCATGCATGTGTGTGCACATGATGTGATGGGGTGATGGTTTACCTTACATACATACACTTACACTAGGGAGAAGGGATATACATTCATGCATGTACGTGTGCACATGATGTGATGGGGTGATGGTTTACCATTCATACATACACTTACACCAGGGAGAAGGGATATACATTCATGTATGTGTGTGCACATGATGTGATGGGGTGATGGTTTACCATACATATATACACTTACACCAGGGAGAAGGGATATACATGCATGTGTGTGCACATGATGTGATGAGGTGATGGTTTACCATACATACATACACTTACACCAGGGAGAAGGGATATACATTCATGCATGTGTGTGCACATGATGTGATGAGGTGATGGTTTACCATACATACATACACTTACACCAGGGAGAAGGGATATACATTCATGTATGTGTGTGCACATGATGTGATGGGGTGATGGTTTACCATACATACATACACTTACACCAGGGAGAAGGGATATACATTCATGTATGTGTGTGCACATGATGTTATGGGGTGATGGTTTACCATACATATATACACTTACACCAGGGAGAAGGGATATACATTCATGCATGTGTGTGTACATGATGTGATGGGGTGATGGTTTACCATACATACATACACTTACACCAGGGAGAAGGGATATATATTCATGTATGTGTGTGCACATGATGTGATGAGTGATGGTTTACCATACATACATACACTTACACCAGGGAGAAGGGATATACATTCATGTATGTGAGTGCACATGATGTGATGGGGTGATGGTTTACCATACATACATACACATACATACACCAGGGAGAAGGGATATACATTCATGCATGTGTGTGTACATGATGTGATGGGGTGATGGTTTACCATACATACATACAATTACACCAGGGAGAAGGGATTTACATTCATGCATGTGTGTGTATGATGTGATGGGGTGATGGTTTACCATACATACATACACTTACACAAGGGAGAAGGGATATACATTCATGTATGTGTGTGTATGATGTGATGGGGTGATGGTTTACCATACATACATACACTTACACCAGGGAGAAGGGATATACATTCATGTATGTGTGTGCACATGATGTGATGGGGTGATGGTTTACCATACATACATACACTTACACCAGGGAGAAGGGATATACATGCATGTGTGTGCACATGATGTGATTAGGTGATGGTTTACCATACATACATACACTTACACCAGGGAGAAGGGATATACATTCATGTATGTGTGTGCACATGATGTGATGGGGTGATGGTTTACCATACATACATACACTTACACCAGGGAGAAGGGATATACATTCATGTATGTGTGTGCACATGATGTTATGGGGTGATGGTTTACCATACATATATACACTTACACCAGGGAGAAGGGATATACATTCATGCATGTGTGTGCACATGATGTGATGGGGTGATGGTTTACCATACATACATACACTTACACCAGGGAGAAGGGATATATATTCATGTATGTGTGTGTACATGATGTGATGAGTGATGGTTTACCATACATACATACACTTACACCAGGGAGAAGGGATATACATTCATGTATGTGTGTGCACATGATGTGATGGGGTGATGGTTTACCCTACATACATACACTTACACCAGGGAGAAGGGATATACATTCATGTATGTGTGTGCACATGATGTGATGGGGTGATGGTTTACCATACATACATACACTTACACCAGGGAGAAGGGATATACATTCATGCATGTGTGTGCACATGATGTGATGGGGTGATGGTTTACCATACATACATACACTTACACCAGGGAGAAGGGATATACATTCATGCATGTGTGTGCACATGATGTGATGGGGTGATGGTTTACCATACATACATACACTTACACCAGGGAGAAGGGATATATATTCATGTATGTGTGTGTACATGATGTGATGAGTGATGGTTTACCATACATACATACACTTACACCAGGGAGAAGGGATATACATTCATGCATGTGTGTGCACATGATGTGATGGGGTGATGGTTTACCCTACATACATACACTTACACCAGGGAGAAGGGATATACATTCATGTATGTGTGTGCACATGATGTGATGGGTTGATGGTTTACCATACATACATACACTTACACCAGGGAGAAGGGATATACATTCATGCATGTGTGTGCACATGATGTGATGGGGTGATGGTTTACCATACATACATACACTTACACCAGGGAGAAGGGATATACATTCATGCATGTACGTGTGCACATGATGTGATGGGGTGATGGTTTACCATACATACATACACTTACACCAGGAAGAAGGGTTATACATTCATGTATGTGTGTGCACATGATGTGATGGGGTGATGGTTTACCATACATACATACACCAGGGAGAAGGGATATACATTCATGTATGTGTGTGCACATGATGTGATGGGGTGATGGTTTACCATACATACATACACTTACACCAGGGAGAAGGGATATACATTCATGCATGTGTGTGCACATGATGTTATGGGGTGATGGTTTACCATACATATATACACTTACACCAGGGAGAAGGGATATACATTCATGCATGTGTGTGTACATGATGTGATGGGGTGATGGTTTACCATACATACATACACTTACACCAGGGAGAAGGGTTATATATTCATGCATGTGTGTGCACATGATGTGATGGGGTGATGGTTTACCTTACATACATACACTTACACTAGGGAGAAGGGATATACATTCATGCATGTACATGTGCACATGATGTGATGGGGTGATGGTTTACCATTCATACATACACTTACACCAGGGAGAAGGGATATACATTCATGTATGTGTGTGCACATGATGTGATGGGGTGATGGTTTACCATACATATATACACTTACACCAGGGAGAAGGGATATACATGCATGTGTGTGCACATGATGTGATGGGGTGATGGTTTACCATACATACATACACTTACACCAGGGAGAAGGGATATACATTCATGCATGTGTGTGCACATGATGTGATGGGGTGATGGTTTACCATACATACATACACTTACACCAGGGAGAAGGGATATACATTCATGCATGTACGTGTGCACATGATGTGATGGGGTGATGGTTTACCATACATACATACACTTACACCAGGAAGAAGGGTTATACATTCATGTATGTGTGTGCACATGATGTGATGGGGTGATGGTTTACCATACATACATACACTTACACCAGGGAGAAGGGATATACATTCATGTATGTGTGTGCACATGATGTTATGGGGTGATGGTTTACCATACATATATACACTTACACCAGGGAGAAGGGATATACATTCATGCATGTGTGTGTACATGATGTGATGGGGTGATGGTTTACCATACATACATACACTTACACCAGGGAGAAGGGATATATATTCATGTATGTGTGTGCACATGATGTGATGAGTGATGGTTTACCATACATACATACACTTACACCAGGGAGAAGGGATATACATTCATGCATGTACGTGTGCACATGATGTGATGGGGTGATGGTTTACCCTACATACATACACTTACACCAGGGAGAAGGGATATACATTCATGTATGTGTGTGCACATGATGTGATGGGGTGATGGTTTACCATACATACATACACTTACACCAGGGAGAAGGGATATACATTCATGCATGTGTGTGCACATGATGTGATGGGGTGATGGTTTACCATACATACATACACTTACACCAGGGAGAAGGGATATACATTCATGCATGTGTGTGCACATGATGTGATGGGGTGATGGTTTACCATACATACATACACTTACACCAGGGAGAAGGGATATATATTCATGTATGTGTGTGTACATGATGTGATGAGTGATGGTTTACCATACATACATACACTTACACCAGGGAGAAGGGATATACATTCATGCATGTGTGTGCACATGATGTGATGGGGTGATGGTTTACCCTACATACATACACTTACACCAGGGAGAAGGGATATACATTCATGTATGTGTGTGCACATGATGTGATGGGGTGATGGTTTACCCTACATACATACACTTACACCAGGGAGAAGGGATATACATTCATGTATGTGTGTGCACATGATGTGATGGGGTGATGGTTTACCATACATACATACACTTACACCAGGGAGAAGGGATATACATTCATGCATGTGTGTGCACATGATGTGATGGGGTGATGGTTTACCATACATACATACACTTACACCAGGGAGAAGGGATATACATTCATGCATGTACGTGTGCACATGATGTGATGGGGTGATGGTTTACCATACATACATACACTTACACCAGGAAGAAGGGTTATACATTCATGTATGTGAGTGCACATGATGTGATGGGGTGATGGTTTACCATACATACATACACATACATACACCAGGGAGAAGGGATATACATTCATGCATGTGTGTGTACATGATGTGATGGGGTGATGGTTTACCATACATACATACAATTACACCAGGGAGAAGGGATTTACATTCATGCATGTGTGTGTATGATGTGATGGGGTGATGGTTTACCATACATACATACACTTACACAAGGGAGAAGGGATATACATTCATGTATGTGTGTGTATGATGTGATGGGGTGATGGTTTACCATACATACATACACTTACACCAGGGAGAAGGGATATACATTCATGTATGTGTGTGCACATGATGTGATGGGGTGATGGTTTACCATACATACATACACTTACACCAGGGAGAAGGGATATACATGCATGTGTGTGCACATGATGTGATTAGGTGATGGTTTACCATACATACATACACTTACACCAGGGAGAAGGGATATACATTCATGTATGTGTGTGCACATGATGTGATGGGGTGATGGTTTACCATACATACATACACTTACACCAGGGAGAAGGGATATACATTCATGTATGTGTGTGCACATGATGTTATGGGGTGATGGTTTACCATACATATATACACTTACACCAGGGAGAAGGGATATACATTCATGCATGTGTGTGCACATGATGTGATGGGGTGATGGTTTACCATACATACATACACTTACACCAGGGAGAAGGGATATATATTCATGTATGTGTGTGTACATGATGTGATGAGTGATGGTTTACCATACATACATACACTTACACCAGGGAGAAGGGATATACATTCATGTATGTGTGTGCACATGATGTGATGGGGTGATGGTTTACCCTACATACATACACTTACACCAGGGAGAAGGGATATACATTCATGTATGTGTGTGCACATGATGTGATGGGGTGATGGTTTACCATACATACATACACTTACACCAGGGAGAAGGGATATACATTCATGCATGTACGTGTGCACATGATGTGATGGGGTGATGGTTTACCATACATACATACACTTACACCAGGGAGAAGGGATATACATTCATGTATGTGTGTGCACATGATGTGATGGGGTGATGGTTTACCATACATACATACACCAGGGAGAAGGGATATACATTCATGCATGTGTGTGCACATGATGTGATGGGGTGATGGTTTACCATACATACATACACTTACACCAGGGAGAAGGGATATACATTCATGTATGTGTGTGCATGATGTGATGGGGTGATGGTTTACCATACATACATACACTAACACCAGGGAGAAGGGATATACATTCATGTATGTGTGCACATGATGTGATGGGGTGATGGTTTACCATACATACATACACTTACACCAGGGAGAAGGGATATATATTCATTCATGTGTGTGCACATGATGTGATGGGGTGATGGTTTACCATACATACATACACTTACACCAGGGAGAAGGGATATACATTCAAGTTTGTGTGCAAGATGTGATGGGGTGATGGTTTACCATACATACATACACTTACACCAGGGAGAAGGGATATATATTCATGCATGTGTGTGCACATGATGTGATGGGGTGATGGTTTACCATACATACATACACTTACACCAGGAAGAAGGGTTATATATTCATGCATGTGTGTGCACATGATGTGATGGGGTGATGGTTTACCTTACATACATACACTTACACTAGGGAGAAGGGATATACATTCATGCATGTACATGTGCACATGATGTGATGGGGTGATGGTTTACCATTCATACATACACTTACACCAGGGAGAAGGGATATACATTCATGTATGTGTGTGCACATGATGTGATGGGGTGATGGTTTACCATACATATATACACTTACACCAGGGAGAAGGGATATACATGCATGTGTGTGCACATGATGTGATGAGTGATGGTTTACCATACATACATACACTTACACCAGGGAGAAGGGATATACATTCATGCATGTGTGTGCACATGATGTGATGGGGTGATGGTTTACCATACATACATACACTTACACCAGGGAGAAGGGATATATATTCATGTATGTGTGTGTACATGATGTGATGAGTGATGGTTTACCATACATACATACACTTACACCAGGGAGAAGGGATATACATTCATGCATGTGTGTGCACATGATGTGATGGGGTGATGGTTTACCCTACATACATACACTTACACCAGGGAGAAGGGATATACATTCATGTATGTGTGTGCACATGATGTGATGGGGTGATGGTTTACCATACATACATACACTTACACCAGGGAGAAGGGATATACATTCATGCATGTGTGTGCACATGATGTGATGGGGTGATGGTTTACCATACATACATACACTTACACCAGGGAGAAGGGATATACATTCATGCATGTACGTGTGCACATGATGTGATGGGGTGATGGTTTACCATACATACATACACTTACACCAGGAAGAAGGGTTATATATTCATGCATGTGTGTGCACATGATGTGATGGGGTGATGGTTTACCTTACATACATACACTTACACTAGGGAGAAGGGATATACATTCATGCATGTACATGTGCACATGATGTGATGGGGTGATGGTTTACCATTCATACATACACTTACACCAGGGAGAAGGGATATACATTCATGTATGTGTGTGCACATGATGTGATGGGGTGATGGTTTACCATACATACATACACTTACACCAGGGAGAAGGGATATACATGCATGTGTGTGCACATGATGTGATTAGGTGATGGTTTACCATACATACATACACTTACACCAGGGAGAAGGGATATACATTCATGTATGTGTGTGCACATGATGTGATGGGGTGATGGTTTACCATACATACATACACTTACACCAGGGAGAAGGGATATACATTCATGTATGTGTGTGCACATGATGTTATGGGGTGATGGTTTACCATACATATATACACTTACACCAGGGAGAAGGGATATACATTCATGCATGTGTGTGCACATGATGTGATGGGGTGATGGTTTACCATACATACATACACTTACACCAGGGAGAAGGGATATATATTCATGTATGTGTGTGTACATGATGTGATGAGTGATGGTTTACCATACATACATACACTTACACCAGGGAGAAGGGATATACATTCATGTATGTGTGTGCACATGATGTGATGGGGTGATGGTTTACCATACATACATACACATACATACACCAGGGAGAAGGGATATACATTCATGCATGTGTGTGTATGATGTGATGGGGTGATGGTTTACCATACATACATACACATACACCAGGGAGAAGGGATATACATTCATGCATGTGTGTGCACATGATGTGATGAGGTGATGGTTTACCATACATACATACACTTACACCAGGGAGAAGGGATATACATTCATGTATGTGTGTGCACATGATGTGATGGGGTGATGGTTTACCATACATACATACACTTACACCAGGAAGAAGGGATATACATTCATGCATGTGTGCACATGATGTGATGGAGTGATGGTTTACCATACATACATACACTTACACCAAGGAGAAGGGATATACATTCATGTATGTATGTGTATGATGTGATGGGGTGATGGTTTACCATACATACATACACTTACACCAGGGAGAAGGGAAATACATTCATACAGTGTCTATGAAAAAATACATGTTACTATGACAAAAAAAACCTGGCAAAGAATTTCTTGTAATGGCAGAAATGTTTACGGTACTATGACTTAGTGATTACTCCTTGCTTGATAAATCATGGTATATTTACTTGTGGTTATATAATCAAAGGGTTTAAGATTGTAAAAAAAAATAAGTATAGATTGGTATGTGAAAAACTGCAAACAGACCCTGAAGTTAAAATTTCACGAAAACAACTTTTTATTGATAAAATATCATCCAAGATCAATTTTATCTTGTTTAAGCAATTAAAATGTAATATAGATAGCTTACAAATACACAATTAGTCTCAATTTTTAACCTTTCTGTGCATAATCTTTGTTAAAAATGATTTAAGCCCAATCTGTCAATGTAAAACTGCACAATATCTAACAAAATATCTTCACATTTCTTAGTTGTATAATGTGTAGCATCTCTATAATCATTAAAGCTATCAAGCTGCCAAATTTACAAATTAAATTGGTTATTAGTATAATTTTTTTCTAGCATTGCGATTTTTTTAATGTTGGTCTTTTGTAGGTGTTGGTCTTTTGTAACAACGCCTAGTTGGTCTTTTGTAGGTGTTGGTCTTTAATAGAGTTGGTTCTTTGTAGGTGTTGGTCTTTTGTAGAGTTGGTCTTTTGTAGGAGTTGTTGGTCTTTTTTAGAGTTGGTCTTCTTTAGCAACGCCGGCAAAATGTTCTTACATATCATTGTAGTGTTTGGTTTATAAAAAAAAATATATCAGCACTATTAAATTTTAATATTATGATAAATTTACAAATTGTACTCAAGAGAGCACATTTAAAATTTAAGGAGTGACATTTTAAGAAAATAATCTGCTTTACTGTTTATTTTACAATCGAATTTTTTACAAGGATACAAACTTTACTTAAGTGCAAGTTGGGATGGTTTTACGCTATTTAATTATTGGATCTAATAACATGTTAGGACAAGAGATGCTATTATTAAGACAAATTAGTAAATTAAGGTGTGTGTTGATTTAAAAATTCTGAATGGGCAGAATCAATTAGATTGGCAATTCCAAATTATCTATTAAAGGATGGTTTTAAAAAAGAAATATTACATAGTATAACATAAGAATGGTTAATATGCCAATGTTGAAATACTGATGTGATATAGAAGCATAAATAAATTATAGAATCTAACATAGCTTAAAATAACTTCTATGTCAATCTCAGTTTTTAAACATTAATTTATTTTTTACTGAAAAAAAAACTATGAAACATACTTATATTTATTATAATATATTATTAAATGTTTTCTTACAATAACAACATAAAAGTTGAAACCTATGGTTCATTAAAATATTTGGGTATAGCCCCTTTCGTGGCAACGCCTCTTAAGGGGCGTTTCGTCGTATTTTCACAGTAGATTTTGATAGGTTATTTTTTTTTAGGTTAGGTTAAGTTAGGTTAGGTGATTGCCACGCAGGTTTAGGCAATTGGCCCGTACGTTTAGAGCTCCCCGCAGGGGCTAGAAATAGGGGAAGAGCTACTGTGAAAGTGCGAAAAAGGGACTATACCCAAATATTTTAATTCAGGTTTTATGGGATAAGACAATGGATTTACAAATCCTAAAGGTTTGATGATAAGCAAAGTTATTCATTCTATTAGTTTCAAATTATTTGTTTGTTGAAACGTTTGAACACTGCAAGTATGAAGCAACTAACTGAGATTTATAAAAGTTTCAAACTATGATTTTAATAAATTGCAAGAATTTTTTTCTAGAAAATATACGATCATAAAATATTAAGTATACTATTTTGTTTATTTAAAACTAAATATAAAGTAACTTCGTTACCTCAAATTAATAATGGGTAAATTTTCAAACAGCGGTTTATAATTGCGATGAAAATTATTTAAAGTCCTAACCCTGGGGGCTACAGTAAATATAATCAAATAAAAAGTAATTTGTTTCGGTCTATACATTCAATTATAGATAAAGAACAAATAGAGTTGGAGTATTAGTTTTCTTTGAAAAAAAAATATTATCCCTATTGTCCTTTATATATTACACATCCTATATAAGGTAGAAAATCAGGAATAAGACAATGGCCTATAAATTTATTTACATTCCCAATTATAATAATTATAATACACAAAATTACCCTCTCTGTAGATTACAATTAGTGGTTAAAACACTTAATAAATAAATTAATAAAAGACCCCAAAGCTGTTAAGCCAGCACATTAAAAAAACGTTATTATAAAACTTTGGGGACTAGTGTAATAAACAGTTCAATTTCCCCTCCCTCCCTGGTAGAAAATAATGTGTATGTCTATGTCAATTAAGCTCTTGTGAATGTCCCTTTTATCCTCTTAAATTATAACGTTAGAAAACATCTGAGGTGGATTCTTAAAAAAAACTTTTTGGCTCACTTCCTCACTAAAATAAGTAAGGCTCTCTAAAAAAAATTTGTGAAAAATCGTCCAAAATCGCATTAAAAATCTACAAAAATTAAACAAAATCTTATGGTTATAACCCTTTTATGAGTTTATTTAATTTTTGTAGATTTTTTATGCGATTTTGGAGGATTTTTTAGCGAGCATCATTTTAGTTAGGCAATAAGCCAAAACGTTTTTTAAGAATCCAACTTTGTTGGTAAATAATGAGGACATTATTGATATATTCTATCACTCTATTATTCAAAGATGCTACCAAACAAGTTGATTTTATGCACCATAGTAAGCAGAGGCAGGCATAGATTTTAGATAAAAAAAAATAATTTAATTAGGTTTTAGATTTTAAAAGAATGTAGCTTACTTTGGTATTAGTATTGCCCCTTTATATTAATTGTATCCTATACTATATATTTTAAAAAATACCTACTTATGTCATTTGACCAATGAAAGAATTTATGTAGAATACGTGTGTATTGTGAGAGATTATCGCATACCCTAATAAAATGTTTCAACCAGCTTACTAATGTAACGATATCTTCATTTTATAAACAAATAATTTTAATTATAATGGAGCAATAGCAGCAATATGTAGTTATAACTTTGCATTTAAGAATACTTTAACTTATCCCTACCCAGAGTTCATAAAAAAGCAATCTATTAATGGTTTCAATTTTGGCCAAGAATATGATTTAGTTATTTATAATTTTTATGACTCAAAATTATGAATGGGTTTAGATAATTTTAAAGCCTTTTCTCGTATTCATTCGAATCCGGTGGATAGGAACCAGTTCTCATCCATACGAAAAAACTATGTCTAGCATCGTATTATATCCAGCTTTCTACGAATATAAAAATGTACAATCATAAGATTAAAACTAGTTTCAATCTCATAATTGTACTTTCTATGTCCGCGGAAAGCCGTTTATAATATGATGCGAGAAATAACTATTCTAGGTTTACAATAATATTAATTAATTCTTTACTGAACTATCTATAATAACTATTTTATTTATTCATTTAAAACATTATTTTTTTTGAGGGGTTTAAGGGGGGGGGCATCCCTTTACCCCAACCCTTGGACGTCCTTGAGCCCGAATTGAAAAAGAAATTTAAAAACCTTTATTCTTGTTTTGTTATTGATAAACAAGGACAAAAACGACCATTTATGCAAAGTAGCTAATAAATAATAGTTATTTATCGCAAGGTATTATAGTCAGCTTTCCGTGGTTATCAAAATTAAACATATCAAAAGATTAAACCCAGTTTTCTTAGCACCGCGTGGTCGGAGGCATGTTTTCAATGGTCAAACTGGTTTGAATTGTATGATTTTATTTCAATATTTATGGAAAATGTCTGTAAAAAAATGCAATTTATGAATTTTCAGTATGACTGAGAACCGGTTCTAACCCAGCGGATATAAATCTGTTTCGAAGCCGTATTGGAAATCAACTTACCCTGGACTGGTCACTCTCATATCCCTGATCAGAACCCTCGCTACCACTCGGCAAGGCCAGGCCGCCGTCAGGTATATTAAACCTGACCGACTTGTTACCCTGCGCTCCTACGCCGCCGCCGCCGTTGCTATTGTGATGCGGCGGGAGCGGCGGCAATGGCCGCGTGTTCCCGTTACGCAACGAATCTTCAGTGGACCGGCGTGATGAGAGCCGTGTGCTGGCGCGGATTTTTTGCAGCTGCTGCTTTACGTGCGCGAAATCGCCCAACGCCTGCCACCCGCTGATGGTGGCGCATTTTTTGTTAAAAGTATTTGGCCACATTTTTCACTTTATTAATCTTTTTTTTCACAAAAATAAAATAGGATTTTTTCACTGTTCACTAGACTAAGAAAAAAACTATGACAAAAATGACTTTTAATTTATCTCTTTTTCAACAGAATTGCATCTTTGTTGTCGACATAACAACAAATCATTTAATTTAATTTCCTCTGTGATGAAGAAAAAAGTTGGCGGTAGTTTTGCCCTCAGGAGGGTTCATTAACAACGGGGTAGTGGAGTTGTTTGGGGGGGGGGGGCAGGGGGTACAGTCACTGTGTTGTAATTCAGTGGTATAAGAACACAAGTAATGCTTGCTTTTGCATCATTGTCAAATTACACTTTGATTCATCTTGACTTTGTCCTCAAATCTTCTTTTTAGTTGATATCACAATTCAAATTGAGTTTAGACTAGCGTGTAACCCTAGTGTAATTTTGAATCCATAGAAGTCACTTTTTTCAAATACACTCATAAACCAGGCGAGTCATGCAGTTCTTGTGTGTGTGAGTGTGTGTGTGGAGGGGGAGTGGGAAAGGGGTCATGTACTCGCCACAAAAATGGGCAGAGATGAGAGATTTGTTTCTGAGCCTAACTAACTGTTCTATGTCTTCCTATAATATTGTTCTACATAGAAGATGAAACTCTAAAATTTCGGGGCAAAGATAAGCTTTCTGAAAATATTTTTTAAAACATTAAAACTTAAATAAAAATAAGATTAAGAATATTAAATAACAACTCCTATTTCTTTCTTTTGAGGGGGAGGTTGAAGTCTAAATAATAAATAGCCTAAAACCACCCAACGACCTATTGAAAGCTACCCTTAAATGAAAAACTAAATCAGGTCTCTAGTTAGTGAAATCTTAAGCTTCCGACAAAAAAAACCTTGCTACTTTATAAAGGATTTATCGTGGCAACGCCTCTTTAGGGGCGTTACGTCGTATTTTTACAGTAGCTTTTGATGTGTTATTTTAGGTTAGTTTATTTGATTGATCCGCAGGATTAGAGTCCCCCGCAGGGACTATAAATTAGAGAAAGGCTACTGTAAAAATACATACGACGAAACGCCCCTTAAGAGGCGTTGCCACAAAAGGGACTTTGCCCCTTTATATAAAATAATATGTAATTATTTTCAGAAATGCTATCTCTGCCTAAAAAGCTCTAGTTGGTGTAGAGTCCCTAATAATCATCACTCTTCTTATCTGATTTTGGCATACATAACATTACAATATTTTTTCATATTTCTAAGGCTACCAGTTTTGGGTACTTTCTACATCTGAAAAATAAATTTGAAATTTAGTAATACAATATTTTCATGAGTTAAAAAGAATACAATTTTTAAAATACCCTTCTTAATAAAAATCAAATCATTTTAAATTCAGCAGACTATAGAAATATAGACTACCTCTTTTAAACCGCTTCCCTTATCTTAAAAAGACCTAAAGCTTACAGCTTCGGCTCAATTGATGACAGGGCCAGTGCTTTATCTAAGATGTGGATTAAGTAATTTCCAGTATGGCTTTGAAACAGATTGATATCCGCTGGATTAGAACCGGTTTTCATCAATACTGAAAAGTCATGGATAGACTATTTTCCACGAATATTAATATAAAGATCATGAAATCGATACCAGTATGGTTAACCTGGGCCTACCACCCCTCGGGGTTAACAAAACTAGTTTTAATCTTATAATTTTTTATTTTAATATCTACGGAAAGTTGTCTTAAAGTGGAAAAGACAGACGAAAATAAAACGGATTAAAAACCAAACATATTTAATTGCAAGAATTTTTAGCACAACATTTTGTCTTTTGCTTACAAAAAAAAGAGTTTTGCCTGAAATACTACTTTTTTTTTACCTATCCCAGGGCTTCTGAGCTCCTATTTGGCTCTAATATAAAAGTGTTAGCTGTCTTTCTAGCCTAAGGGTTACCAAATTGCTAACTATATATTTCTGCCTAGGTATGCCCAATAGATTTGCAGTAAAGGAAAAGTTAATGAATCCAAAAATCTAAATCCTAGATTTATGGTTAAATACAATTTGTAAAGAAGCAGCTTATAGTGCCTATAATAAATGACGTCATACAATACAAATTACCAATGATTATCCAGAATACATTTCAATTGACCAATGGTAAAAAGTATACTGACCTATAATTGGTCATTTGTATGACGTCATTTTGGTCATATTGTATGACGTCATTTATATAAGCTGCTTTTTTTGAAAGTACAGATTTTGTTTTGAAGAAAACAATTTAAAAACAGAAGAAATAAATTTTTGTTTGAATATAAATCCCTACAACTCTGAAGAAGCGTGATCATTATAGGACACGTCTTGCGGGATGTGTTTCATCATATAAAGTCCTTTTTAAGGCACAAGGCTTCTCCCAAAGTCGTTCATATAAAAGACTTATGTTTTTTTTCAATATTCTTTTTAATTTAAAAGTATCCACTTCTAAGCTTTATAAAAAGAGTTTTATATATTTATTCATTTTAATAATGTATTGCTTTATAACCTCAAAATATAAAGACTGATTGAAGTTTTTAAAAATTTAGTTTTGCCTTCAAAAATATTGTCATCTTTGTTTTTTAAGAAGTACAGACATCTTTTATTACCACTCGTGTTGAATTTATATTTTTTTTATTGAAGCAAAACCCATTATTTTATTCAAAACTTGTTAGACATTTATTCAAATCTGTTCAAGCTCTTTTTGTTTAGTTGGAAATTTTAGAATTGTCCTTTAGAGTTCATTTAAAACATGCTGAATTTTAATAAAAAATTTTATATGATACAATTAGCCTTATCATTTGATTTTTGAATAATGATTCCTGGTTAGACAAGATACAATATTAGAAGCGAAGCATCCTAATCAAATCCTAAAACTTAAAGTATATTTTGCATATTTAAAAAAAAATATTGAAAGTCTGTAGCTAAGTGACAAGGAGAACAATATCCATGATGACAAACATTTGCAAATTGAAAGTGATGTATGAAAAAAAATTAAACATTAGGAACATATTTTAACAAATTCAAAGATTTTTAGCTTATGTTCTATTCGATTTTATACGTATCCAAAATTGGGGATGTTATATAGTATAGTTGGGCAACAAAAAGAGCAATTTAATTTAATTACAAGATTCTAACCTTACGGGGTACTTCACACCTGTATTCATAAAGAAATCTAACCCAAAATAAGAATCTAAAAGTTTTTTGTGGGTTAGATGCAAAATCAGGGAATCCACCTTAGCGCCAAAAAAAAATTTACGTCAGGACATAACCTAATTATACAGTAGCAGCACTTTTAAAAATATTTACCTATAAAACAATGTACCAAATTCATTCACAAATTTCGGCACAGCCAAACCATTTTTGGATAATCTCAACTGAATACCATTAACCAAACGGGTCTTACATTATTTCTGAAATTGAATACAATATACAGATTGTTTATAACATTAATATACTAGAATAGAGGATTAAAACCTCTATTAAATTTTTTTTTTGTAGTTTTCTAAATAGGCTCTTGTGACTTTTAAATAACACGTTCTCTAATGCGTTGGCTGAAAAGATATTATGACAATGTAGCAGTTACCTAACTTTTCTACCAATAATTTTAATCTACAGAAGGGAAAATTTTATTTGTCATTTTTACGGATGAACACTTCAGTGGGATATTTATTAATCCTGTCCCCAAAGTTTTATAATATAATTTTTTCGTTGGCTTTAAAACTTTGGGGACTTTATTGAATTTTGATTAGTTGTTTATCTCTTTAAGTTGAGTGTCCAAACGTTTCAATCGTTATAATCTAAAGAAGGGATTATTTGGTGTATCATCATCGTAACATGATATAATATAGATATTCCTCTAAAAGAATACCTTTTTTATGTATAGCATTACCTATCTATTAAATAATATGCTCTAAATGGCTATCAGACATTTGTGCATACACATATATAGACCAGCATTCAGAAGAAAATAATTTTAGAAATATAACAACATTATCTTCATACTGTGTATTTATTTTGCCTAGTGTTACTTATGACCTTTAGAAAGGCTGAACCACAGTGGCAAAATTTATCAAAACATTCAGTTGTAGTTTAAGTCCTGACCCTAATCTTTATCATTTTTTATTTCAACTCCAAAAACAATATTTAAGCTCTTTTGGTGACCCCTATCCTTGCGAGGCTCGTCAAAATTCGAAGCAGCTTATATTGCCTATATAAAAAATGACGTCATACAATACAAATACATTTTAATTAATCAATTGTTAAAGGCCTATCATTAGTCATTTGTATTCTTTGACGTAATTTTGTTAAAGGCACTGTAAACTGCTTCGCAACTTTCTGTATAGGGGAAATGGCCACGTTGTATTATATTTGTTTGTTGTATAACATGTCTCTATCCGTGACATTGAATGAAGACAATAATCAAAACAAAACGGAGCATACCAAAATCATGTCACAATATCAACCCAGGGATGCAGGGATCGGACAATAGAAAAAAATATGATAATTATTAATCTATCGTATTATTGCCAGCTTTCTGCGGATATTAAAATAAAGATTACTCTAGTCTCTAAAGTTTTATAGTAATGTTTTCTTAATTGTTGTTTCAACAACTTTGAGGACTTTAATTAAATTTGATTGGTTGGTTCATTAAGTTGAGTGTCTAAACGTTTCAACCACTAATTGTTATCTCCAGAATGGATGGTTTTTTGTATCATCATTGAGGTTGTACATCAATTTATTGGCCATTGTCTTATCCCTTAAGATCCCTGCCTACCTCCCTGACAGTATTGAAACGGAAATTGGATGTCAACGTGCCTAATATTTTGTGTCATCTATAAATAAATAAATAAAATGTGTGTAATCATAAAATGTTTCAATATACAGAGTTTTGGTTTACAATTTTATGATCATCAGACATTTTTATTATTTATTTTGAAATAAGGTATAATTAACAATGCTTACAGTGTCACAACTTGATAAGAAGAATATAAATTTATATTTCGAAACATAATTGAAAATATATTTGTTGCAATATAGAGATTTTTTTTGAAATATGTACATAAATGTCATGTAATATATCGTTTTAAAAATTAGATGAAAAGGATAATTATATAATACAAAAAAATTGTCAATAAATTTTTAAAATCTGCTTATATTAAAGAGACGTTTGGACTTTCTGGTAATGATTATAGAGTTTCTAAAGCTTGAAACCCATTAGACCATCATAGCATGCCTAAATTGATGAGCTAACCGTTACGTGTCGTACATAACCACGGACCGACCCTAATAACAGAAAAGAATCTCTTTTAAACAGGTAAGCACTAATTTTATTTTTATATAAGTTTCTTTTATGAAGTTTACAAGGAGAAATTGGCAATAGACTTGTATAATAATTTATTAATAAACATTCCAATATAATTTGAATGAACAAGCATAATTACTTCCTTAAGTAGCAAAGCTAATCGTTATATATAAGTTAAACGAAGTGAATTACAGAGACGATACTCTTTATTTATGAAACTTGTGTAACTGGACAAAGTGTCTCAAAAATCCGCCCTATGAAATGAGATATTTCCCCACTTCACCTCTCATCTCCATTATTTTTTTGACCTCACATGGCTGATATTTGAGACACTTTTCCAGATACCAGCTAGCTAAAATAACGATATGGCTCCGTACCCACTCATTTTACTCAAACCCCTCCCCTTCAACTGGATTAACGAACTTGCCAATAAATGAGGTCCATATTAGCAAGCTAAATTGACGACAAATTTCCCCTGTTGATATATCCACGCATATACTATATCCATTATATTTTAAACATATCTCCAATAGAAGCCCAAGAATCTCCACTTCGCTAAATATAAATTGCTCATTGGTCTTGAAATAATAAAAAAAATTCATTCATCTGTGATTCTGTATTGTACTATAGCTGACAAACGGACATACGGACATTTAAAAATAACAAAGTAGCTTTGATGTAAAAAAAGAGGTTTTGGTCGTGCGATAACAATAATTAAATATTTCTTGAAACAAATTACTATAATTACCAAAAACATGGACAAAAATTATGAGAAATAAATCAAGGATCAAAAGGGATAAGACAATTGCTGAAAATTGATGTACATATCCAATGATGATAAACAAAATTATCCCTTCTGTAGATTACAATTGGTGGTTGAAACGTTTGGACACTTAACTTAATGGACTAACCAGTAAAAAGTACCCAAAGTTGTTAAGCCAACCAATAAGAAAACATTGGGGACAAGTGTAAACAACAGCCCAATGCCCCCTCCATCCATGTCAAACATTCTAAAAATCTTTATTTTTCTAAAGATGAACTGATATTTTTTATACGATTAATAACAACAAAAAACGAAGATAATTTTTCTTTAGAACTTATATCCCTGCTAATTACAAAATCAATACGAACGCAAATTCTTTGCCATTAATTATATTTATGTTGTGCAAGGAAAAATTTCATTTCATTTGTGAAATCATTATATTTTTGTTTATTTGTAAATACAAATAATTTTTTGGGAGGAAGAAGGGGGGGGGAGTCAGCTTTAAAAGCTTGTAGAAGAAAGGGGCGAAGCCCTTCGCTATATTTCAAAAATGACAATCATTTTAAAGCCCAAAAAAATACAATAACTTCTTAATAAAAATAAATTAAAATTTAAACCGTTAAAATTACTTTTCTATGAATACATATTTTTTCAAATTACACATAATATTTATAAAAGAATTTAGAAGTTTTTTTACCCCGTCATACTCAAAATTAACAATGATATTTCTTCAGTGTTAATCAAAATGTTTACTTTAGGGAAAAAGGATATTTCATATCATTCTAACATTTAGGGATGAACTAATCAACTAAGAATATTTTAAAGCGACTATAGGTTTCTAGTATTAAAGCTGCACACTATTAAGGAAATTGTGACGTCATCAAAAACGTTTAGACAGGAAGGGTGAGAGGAGAAGCGGGAAAGGAAACACCTAAAAAAGAGATGGATTTAGACTATTTTTATGACGTCACACATGACACTTTCTGTATCTCCCACTATTAAGAGAAAAAATATGCAAAATTCATTTAAATTCAAGTATAACAATGTCAAAGTAGTAGAAATGCATGAAATTATATAATTTTTCATAGAGTAGCTTCAATAGTTGGACCCTCCAATCATTTTTAAAGATGAGTGCTAGATAAATAATTATTTTTTTTTCATTCAATTCTAGACAAGTTGACGTGTTTAGTTTGGTTTGACAGGGACTAGGGATAGGGTGACATAATACAAAATAGAACGAATAAACAGAATTTTCACACTAACGGTTTAGGCTGTTTCCTTGTTTGTTGGCTCAAAACTATGGGGAATTTGGTAAAAATTTTTATTGGTTGGTTCATTCAGTTGAGTGTCCAGACGTAATCTACAGACGGGGTAATTTTGTGTATCATCTTTGAGGATGTACATCAATTTATGGGCCATAGTCTTTAGATCCTTCGTAACTATTCCCCCTACCACCGACCTCCAAGCAAAAAAATGGGAAATGGAAAAAGGACCAGAAGTGCATTAATGTCAATAAAATAAAATACTTTGAAATATATTTCACTCCCAATCATCCCTTGGTCTCTGACACAGAAGGTAAACAAAAAGGAAATACTTCTCACTTGCTTGCTGGCCAAATCTAATATCAACAACATGGAGTAGTTATCTACAGGTCAGAAATTTAATGGAATTTAAAATATATAATACTCGCTGCTGATAAAATAGAAGATACCCACTTGGCCAATAAATGTAAAAGTATAGATGTATAATCCTGAAAACCACCCGGCCCAAGTGCTGGAAACCCTTTGGGTCTGCTAGCAAGTTGCTTTCTGTAATTTTGTTGGGATTCAGCTGTTTTATATTTCAAACGCCATTTTTTTTATTTCAAAGACCCAATATAAAATCAGAACAGTATACCAGCACTACATATAGCTAATTCCCCCTCTATTTTACTTTAATTCCTGTCCAATCAATGCCATTTTCCTAACCTTTGATTATAAATCTTGCTATACTCATCAAAATCTATTGTGTTCGACACAGGAATTCAATTTTGGTCTCTCTATGGATTTAGATTCCTCACTATTTATAGTAGCGTCTCTTAGACATACCAGGGGTCTTAAGGGATAAGACAATGCAAAATATATTGTTATCTATAATACAAAGTAGCTTGATGTCTGTCTCTCCGTCTGTCTGTTTGTTTGTTTGTAGCGAAAGATCTCGCTAACCGCTGAACCGATTGGATTCTACTCTTCAGGAAATATACCTACTTGTCCTGTGGTGGTTTTAAGCTATTTTCTTTTGGGGTGAGACACCCACCACCCCCCAAAAAACAAAAATTCCCCCTCCATTTTTTTAGGCAGTTAATTTATTTAACATTAGTGGTTGCAGCACCTGAGGTACTTAATTATTTTTATTCTTAAATTACCTCTGGGGGCAAAGCCCCTAGAGACTAGAGGCGAAGCCACAAGTACACTATACATCCTTAATGCGATAAACTCATTATGTAGAATAAAAGTATTAGTTTGAACGATAGGACGCTGCTAGTTAATGAACCATCCAATCAAAATTGAATAAGCTTTTAGATAACGAATAAGAAAACCTGATTATAAAACTTTGGGTACTATTTTAATTTTGTTTATACAACTTGCAAGAAGACAATATTGTAAGATTAAATTCATTACAATTATGGCATAATATGTAATACATAACATGGACAAATAGAATATCAATAGAATGCTTGAAAAAATACCAATGTATCCTATTATATAAAGTAGTAAGCGTTTTTTGTCTGTCCCGAAGGATCTCGCTAACCGCTGAACCGATATTGTTCTCCATTACAGTGAAGCTTATTATAGGTCCTGGGAAGGTTTTAAACTATTTTAGGAGAGGGTGACTACACCTTCCCCAAAAAAAAATATTTTTTAACTCTTTTGAAACTCAAATTTAAAATGGGCTGAGATCGACTTTCCCCCCTCTTACCAGTGCCCCTAGAGGCTTCTAGGGGCGTAGCCGCTAGTTATATTAAAAAGTAATCTTTTTTTGTCTGTAGCGAAGGATCTTGCATATCACTGAACCCATATGGTTCTTCTTTACAGTTAAGATTTTCATAGGTCAAGGATTTTTTTTACTATTTTGGGTATGGTATCTCCCCCCCCCCCCTAAAAGTAATAACTTGTAGAAAAAAATTAACTCCCCAGAGTAGCTTCTCATAGGTCCCAGGAAGGTTTATAACTATTTCGGGGGAGGGTCAACCCCCTTCTCAGATGCCCCTAGAGGCCTCTAAGGGCGTAGCCGCTGGTATACAATAAATCGAGTTCTTTTTAAATGCCTGGGTATTTACAAAATATAGTTTGAGACACTCTAAAAAATCTCTATTGTTTATAGCATGTGATAAGGTTAACAAAAACAATTGGATTAAATTTCATGATAACAAGAATACAGGCAACCATAGAGAACAAATTTAATTTATATTTATTAATCCAGGGCACGAAGATGCTTTGCGTTACACAGGCAAAATCCTCTTTTCGCCAATAAATTTACCATAAACCCTCCTCACTTTGATAGAGGGATGAGACAATGGCAATAATTTAATTTAATATTTGCATCTTATTACCCCATAAGAAGAAAAAAAATTTCAATTAAAAATTGGGTGAAAATTTGTGAGACTTTTCAGATTAGGTTGTATAAAAAAAGAGCCTTTTTGACACAAAGCTCCTGCCAAATACTAAAAAGTACGGTTATTAAAGGGGGGGGGGGGTTATCATTTCCACTGGCATACTAAGTGATTTTTCCCCATAAAATATTTATGCTTATCATGTAATACAGAGCAACGGTTTTATTAATTTGATTCTAGACTGTTGCAGTATGGGATGTTTTGTCCAAAGAAAATCTTATTTGCCATTACCTTTTCCGCTATAAATATGAATTTTTTCATGTTGATAACAATAAGCCAAAAACAATATATACTTTTTTTCTATTTTGTCCAAAACATAGAGATTACATTAACTATTTAACCCATACATTTTCTTGAAGGGAATAAGTTGTGAAAACTTCACCCCCCCCCCCCCACCCCTCTTATCTTATTTGTTTGCAGAACAGATAGATAGCTATATCTAATTTTCTTTTAAAATGAAGTAATTAGAGTAAATATATGAGTTGATATTTCTTATTATCACTATCCTGGCGGGAATAGGACGCCAGCAATCCAGGTGGTTCATCCAGGTACAGAGAAATGGAAAAAAACACCACAAAAATATGACTTACTATTTAACAGTTTTACTTCCTGGTAAACTGCAATTAAACTAAAGGGTTGGCCATGTTCACCGAAATATATTTCTAAATAATTTATGAAGAAAAGGACTTTTGTTTCACTCCAGTAAATTTATAAAAGCTCTAAAAGTTGATAAAAATACTACCTAGAATATCCAATTCTTCAAAAACAAAATATAAAATGCAGGTCTCCAAGAAATTTGAAAGGCTCCTGTGACCACAATCCGCAAGGCCCGATTTTTTAAAAGGATAATAGAGCATTCTTGTCTGTGCATGCTGCAAACAAATATTATACAATTTTATTCCAAAACTTTTTGTGCATGAAACTTTTATTGCTGACAATGCCCCACATTTTCATATAATAAACAAGGATGACAACATCCATAAAAGTGAAGCTTATCAAATAAGAAATCAAAACTAATTTCGATGTAAATATATCGAAAAGAGCATGTTTAATTTACATTTTATTAAAAAGATGCTTCGCTTATTACACGATTCCTGATCATAGGAATCACCATTCCAAAAATAAAAATAATAGAATTAAATGAAATAAATCTTATTTCAGATAGTAAGCACTTTTAATAATACTCAGAGAGTTGCTAAGTTTTTTTTTAAAATTATACATCATTGTTACAGGAATCATCCTGTAATTTTTACATCAACGATAAGATCTGTATATTATGGGCGTTTCGTACAGACGAACGTACTCTTAATGCAAGTAAGCTTTAATTGAATTGAAGGTTTGAAAATAATCGACAAATTAATAGTTATATATCGCATCGTATTAAAGACATCTTTTCGCGGATATTAAAATGAAAAATCATAAGATTTGTAAGCCATAGATTTTATGCTTTTGCATTTCAAAATTTGCAGAAAATTGTAATACGATGCTATACATGATTTTTCAGTATGGTTGAAAATTGGTTCTAATCCAGCGAACATAAATCGGTTTCAAAGCCATTCTGGAATGTTTACCCGGAGAAGAAGTAGATTACATAATAGCTGCGCTGCTAGTAGAATGTAGTCTTATATTCTTTTTATGTGGATAACTTTTACTCAGTATGTAAATGCAGAAAATTGCAAATAACCTTTTTTTTCTTCAGTGATACATTAACAGGAAAAAGGAAATGACAAGTATAATTGTAGTAAAACAGGTCAGATTAAGATGTATTTGTCTTCAGCTTAAAAATCATTGTTTTAAACGTGTTATTTTTATTCCTTTTTATTCCATTTCTACTATATACTTATCAATTCCATTTGCAAAGACAAATATCCTTGAAAATAATTTTTAATTAATAATATAAATACTACATTAATACTTTATTTATTTTTCAGAAAATGTATTATTCTTTTCTTTTTCATTGAAAAAATTAGGTCTGAAGTTGTATACCTATATCAAAAAATAACGTTAAGAAGAATTTACACAAATTTATATCATGAAATTTCTTTACTCTAAATTAGTCATTTTACTTTAGCTTTTGTTTTAAAAAGTAACAGTATTTGTATAGAATTACTCAGACTCACAACATCACATATTTATAAGAAGCTTCACTACTAAATACATTGTTATATAAGAATTAATCAAGCTAAAAAACTTTCAAGATTTGGTGACGAAGGAACAAAAACAAATAAATGAGATATCTAAAAACAAGGATGACAACATCCATAAGTAGCGAAGCACAAAATTTCGTGGATGGGACTGACGGTCATTGTTGTTTTCTTCAAACGACGGGAAATTAAATTTTGATATCTTTAACTGAAAAAATTTTGAAAATCGATTAATAAACACCAAATATATGGGGGAAAATGTAAAAAATATAAAAAATAGCCAAAAACCTGCAAAAAGGCAGTCTGACCGTCATTGTTGATGTCTTCAAATGAGCGGAAATTTAATTTTGATATCTTTAACTGAAAAAATTTTGAAAATCGGTCCATAAACACCAAAGATATGGGGGGAAATGTAAAAAAATATAAAAATAGCCAAAAACCTGCAAAAAGGCAGTCTGACCGTCATTGTTGTTTCCTTCAAACGAAGGGAAATTTAATTTTGATATCTTTAACTGAAAAAAGTTTGAAAATCGGACCATAAACACCAAAGATATGGGGGAAAATGTAAAAAATATAAAAATAGCCAAAAACCTGCTAAAAGGCAGTCTGACCGTCATTTTTGTTTTCTTCAAACGACGGAAAATTTAATTTTGATATATATAACTGAAAAAATTTTGAAAATCGGACCATAAACACCAAAGATATGAGCAAAAATGTGGAAAATAAAAAAAATAGCCTAAAACCTGCTAAAAAGCCGTCCGACCGCCATTGATGTTTTATAGTTAATTGTGCTCCTTAATGATGAGAATGATGTCAAAAAATTTCAGCTTTCTATCTTTTATAGGAGCTGAGTAAATCCCATTTCCCCCATAGCGTTACGGACTGACGGACTGACGGACGGACAAAGTGAATTATAGAGTAGCTTCGCTATTAATAAACTTTTCCCCCACAAAAAAATAAAACTATTTATAAGTAATATATTGTATAACAAGATTTGGGTATAGTCCCTTTCGTGGCAACGCCTCTTAAGGGGCGTTTCGTCGTACTTTCACATTAGTTTTTATAGGCTATTTTAAATATGTTAGGTTAGGTTAAGTTGGGTTAGGTGATTGTCCCGCATGGTTATGAAATTGGCCCCTCAGAGATCCCGTAGGGGCTAGAAATAGGAAAAACCAACCGTGGAAATACGACTAAACGCCCCTTAAGAGGCGTTGCCACGAAGGGGACTATACCCAAAGACTGTGTTTTTCACTTTATTTTCTGTCTGTCTGCATGTCAGTCAAGATCTCATAAACAGTAATGGCAAGAAAATAGCCTTAAACCACCCCGGAACTTGGAGAACTCAATAATTTTAGCTAAAGGACAAACAAAGATAAAGCTTACTAATTTAAATAGAAGAATATTTTATTTGTTTTTGTCCAGAAAAACTAAATAGATAAAATAAAAACTTGAATAGAAAAAGAATTTAATTTTGTTCTCCTCTTGAGAGAAAAAACTCCAATAAGATAGACAAATTCTACTTTAATCGATTGCATTTTGACAAGGTCACGGAGTTAAGGACATGCATTCAGAAGAAAAAATCAGGCCAAAACTAAAAAAAGATGGTTTTGAGTAATTCATAAAAATTGGCAAATTAAAGAGCAAATGACAACCCGTTGTCTAAAAGTGGAAGGGTAAAAATGTTCAAAATGATACATAAAATGACGTTTTCCTCATTTAAAGACATTGCTTGGCGCGTAAAAAGCTAGTTAGGACTTTTTGTACTACACCCCGTCACTTATATAAACTGTTTTCCAGTATGGCTTCGAACCGATTAATATCCGCTGGATTAGAACCGGTTCTCAGCCATTCCTAAAAAATTATGTATAACATCGTATTACAGACAATTTTTAGCGATAATTAAAATAAAAATTACAAAATTAATACCAGTTTTGTCAGCCAGGGCCTTCAGCAAACAACAATGGTTTTAATCATTTTAGTATTCGCGGAAAGCTGTCTATAATACGATGCGAAAAAAAACAATTATTATTTATTTTTCAAAATATTTATCGTTGTCCTTGGAAGGTCACAGAATCTATATTCTGTCGAAACACAAAATGAATTTTCAAAAATAATTTAAATTTCTTGACTACAGCCAAATCAATATAGAAGTAGGAGAAGCTGCGCCCCTAGCATTTAGAGGCTCTGTGTTCTATGGGGGATTGCAGGAGAAGAAAATAGCTTTAAACCATCCAAATACAAATATATATAAATATAATAAGGCCATAACTCAATGCAAAACAAGAGTTCTAAATCTCAGAGAGAAAGGGGACTATTGATTGTTTATTACACCTGTCCCCAAAGTTTTATAATAAGTTTTCTTATTTATTCCTTCTTTTATTGGTTGGTTAATGTGGGTAAGTGTCCGTACGTTTCAAACACTTACTGTAATCTATAGAAGGGGTAATTTAAGTTATCATCATTGGGGGTGTACACATAGACGTCCAAGGGTGGGGGTAATGGGGCGATTACCCCCCCCCCCAAAATAAAAAATCCCTAATAAAATTTTTTTTACCCTTCCTTAAAATTTTTTACCCCCCCCCCCAAAAAAAAATAGCTTGGACGTCTATGGGTGTACATCAATTTATCAGCCATTGTCTTATCCCTTTAGATACCTGCATTGATTTAATCTATTTTGACTCGGCGCAAGGAAATGAAGCGTGCAAAGCAGCGGCGTACACAAAGTGTAAACTAAGTGTTCTATTACAAACGCAGAAAACATTCTACATAAGCAAATATTCGTAATATTATTAGAATATCGCTTGATTATTATATGTCGGCCATTGCCACTTTTATCTAAAGTCATATGGTAGATTTATTAGTCAATCTTCTTTCTAAAAATGTCTTATTCTTGTTTAAAATTCTGTTTTATGTAGACACATAAATAGACTAATAGTTTATAATTGTTAAGACAGATTTTGTTCCAGCAAAGTTCATTCTCATGAAAATATATTATCCTATCTTTTTATTTAAAACACCGTGTATTGGACTCATCAAATAAAAATAACATGTTTGAATAACTCTTTTTTATAGTATTAAATAGTAATGCTTTTATGTGTCTGAAGCTAAATATCTCGGAAATATCTAGACCGAATAGATTGTACTTTTCCGGAGAGCTTTACAAATGTTTTGATATAGTTTTAGGATACTTTCACGACACCCCCCCCCCCTTGCCGTAACCTAGAGGCCAAGAGCAAAGGAAGTAGTAATCACCATAAAGAACCCACATTATTTAAAACTACTAGGACCAGATGAATATAAATGTCAAAATGTACAAGAGCCGCGAAATATCCAATCATGCAGATGTGATTGCATACCTTCAACGACTCGTGCCTCAATTATTTACATATCAAAGCACTTGCTTAAGGCCTGTAAAGGGCCATGGAAATATTTCTTTTAAAACAAATAATGATTTAACTGTTTAAGGAAAAGATTTAGTTGTGGGCAGCTAATATTTACTATGGTTATTATCCGTAAATTGATCGCTTAGTTAAAGAAAGTAACGTGAACTAACGTGGAACTGAAAAATTTTTGGTTGAAAAGTTTGGACACTGCATGTTTATCAATATTGTGCAAAGTACCCAAAGACGACTAAAAAAGGCCATTATTATAAAACTCTGGGTATCATCATAATTTACGGTCTAATGACTTTTCCTCCCAAAATAAAGTTGAGTCTAGGAAAGTATTTCATAAGAATTTAGATATGGGTCTAATATATGTAAATCCCTTATTAAGTTCAACTGGTTTATTATAATACTTATTCTGACTTGTGTTTTTATCCTACCGATATGTACATTCAACAATTGTTTCTTGTTATAGTCTTTACCAAAGCTACTCTTTAAACGATAAAAAAGGTTATAAATGCTTTTAGACATTTGAACCATGCTTTCTATTTTCGCTTACTTTGTGTTTTGTGTGTTTAATGATTTATTTATCTTATTGAGAAAAAAAACATAAATTTCGGCTTACTTTAATATATCTTTCAGTATAAGAAAAATGTGTATAATTAATCTTAAAAACGCAATTTCATTAATAAATAAAAGTCTTTTGTATATTTAATCTTAAAAAGATTACTAGCACGAAAACACACAGGGGCTGATGTTCAGCCAATTAATTCCTATTAAAATTGTCGCAAAATTTAATATTTAGTTAGGGTAAAGTTGGCGTATAGCTTGTTTTTAATGTAACTGAAGGGGAGTGGGTAAAAGGGGAGAAAAAAGGGAAGGGGAAATTTTCCTTAAGAATTGTTTGTCAGAATCACATTCCCTTTTCCAATGTTTATACACAGTCAAATCATAAGCAGATTTTTTTGACACTTGCCTACACCTATCTCTGATTTTAATATAACAGTTTACCTTTGCTCCTCAGTTTAATAAAAAGCTGACATCAGACTGGATTAATTATCAGTTTCCTGTACAGATGTAGCAGTATAACATTTATACAAGAATATATGGATATACATACACTCCAAAAAATTGGACAAAAGGCTGAATTGGTGTAATTAATCTAAAGGGATAAGACAATGGTCGATAAGTTGAAGTACATCCCCAATGATGATACACACTTAGCTAACCAACCAATCAAAATTCACTTAAGGCATTTATTATAAAACTTTTCGGACCAGTTCAATGAAAATTGTCACCTCTTTTTCTCTGTGATTAATTCAGTGATATGTCATTAGACAGAAGAAAACAGACTTGAACTAGAATGAGTCCAGGTGTAGTACAATGTCAAATGGCCAATAGTTATTATTTATTAGATAATTTATCTCGAAACAGTTTTTCTCTTATCTCCTTCCCTTGCATCTCTAATCTATGTTATATTTATCCCATAAACTCTGAGGAATAAACAGTAAACTGTAAAAAAAAATATGTTGATTTAAATTGTTAATATAAAAAAATAGTATTCATGATAAAATACATTATGATATGAAATTGCAATTTAATATTTCAAAATTCCAAAGATATATAATATTAGCAGCTGACTTCAGAAAATCAGAAAATTTCTGCCAATTTAAAAAGAGAAAATAAACATTTCATACAGAGAGAGTCTTTAAAGTATAAAATTTACGCATTTTTAAGAGTGTTTGTATTAGATTATACGCAGAGCTAAATTTACACATATAAGATGAGAATACAAGATATATCTTTCTTTTTGTCACTCACTATACCAGTCTAGCAGCAATCTCTAGATACCTTTTTACATATTACACATGTAAAACAAGTGTTCTAACTTCCAGCAATGAAAGTAATCCTTATACTAAAGTAACAGGATGTTTGTCTGTCTGTGTGTCTGTCTGTGTGTACCGAAGGATCTCGCTAACCGCTAAACCGATCGGGTTTTCCTTAACAGGGTAGATTCTCATATGTCCTGGGAAGGTTTTTAACTATTTTGGGGGAGGGTACTACCACCCTTCCAAAAGAAATGACAAAAAAATTGAAAATTTTCTTAAAATCTGGGAGACTTCAGCGTCAAATAAGGTGGTATCGTACATAAAAAATTAACTTTAACAAACAAAAACATTTAAAGTGCCACTAGAGGCCTCTAGGGGCGTAGCCGCTAGTGTAATATAAAATAAGAGGCTAAGCCAATAGAACCTATGGACCCTAAAGGACAGAGAGGGGCTAGAAAAATTGCTTAAAATCATCCCAAGACTTTAATCAAAAAATATAAAAGCTTTTAACAATCACAGGACCTATATGAAGCCTACCTAAAATAGAGAACCCAATGGGCTCATTAGTTTTTGAGATCTTAAGCTTCAGATTTACTATTTTATTACTTGATATATGTTTATTTAAAATTATCTTTTTGTAGCTTTAAATTTTTGTATAATTAATTATTTGTATGGACTGACTCTAGCTAAATATTAGCTGCACTTTTAACAATGCAACATTGAATGTTCAAAATTAGAACTTATTTAAAAAATAAAACTAATGTGAATATTGAAATTATGGATATGTGCTTATATGTAGGTCTGAGTATGGTTTGTGTGCGCGCCACGCACACGGACAAGGATTAGGCGCTTTCACACAGAGTTCATTGTTGAGCAATAGACACCCTCCTTTCCCTTTTTTTCTTAATTAATTGAAATATGGGTGGGGGAGGAAGACACTGAAAGTCACTCAAAAAATTCTGACGTAATAAAAATGAGGAATGAGGAGAGTAAGAGTGGGAAAGAAAACCCCTAAAAGAGAGATGGATAATCCCTCATTTTTATGACGTCACATTGAGCGACTTTCACCGTCTTCGGGGGGGAGATGAGTGTTAGGATTAGGGCACTGTAGGAATAATCCCGCATGGGTTAAACACTAAATCAACTGTATGCCTTCAGGTTTAATGCTATCCCAAGCACTAATGATCCTTACTACTTGTTTATTTCTGTTTTAAAAATAATTTGTCTGTGTGTAAGTGCACATTGAGTGAACAGAACAACAGTCTGAGTGAATAATAAGCAGGGTAGGTTGGGACTTTGAACTGTCTATTATACTGGTACCCAAAGTTTTAAAAATAAGTTTTCTCATGCATTGGTTTAAAACTTTTGATGATTTTTATAAATTCTTGATTGGCCTATTCAGACTAGAAATGTTTAAAAGATTCATACAAAAAATTGTAATCTATAGAAGGGTTAATTTTGTTCTTTATAATTGGGTATGTACATCATTTTATCATCAATTGTCTTATCCCTTGAGATCCCTGGAAGTGAGTGAATGAGTTAAAGAGCGCGTTGCATTTCTTAAGATTGTTAAAAAGATGCTGTAAGTATTGTTGCAAAAAATGGGGACGAATTTCAAATTGATTTGACGGGGCTGATTTTTTTACGTCACAAGTGAAGGAAAACCCCCATCTCTTTTCTAGGGGGTTTCTTTCCCCCTTCCCTTTTCTTTCCCTTCACTTGTGACGTAAAAAAATCAGCCCCGTCAAATCAATTTGAAATTCGTCCCCATTTTTTGCACCAATACTTACAGCATCAGTTAAAAACAAATTTTCTGATTTGATAATAGTATTAGTCGTTTAGCATTAATAAATCTATGAAAAGAGTTTTGAATGTCAGACAAATTAAAGGCAAGTTAGATTTTGTTTTGAGTTTGTCAACATTAAACATAAATACAGAAAGATAGACAGTGTGATGGATCTTAAGTTTTGTAGAACACCCAGGCGTGTCAAAATAAAAAGCATATTTGCCGTACAATTTTTCAAAGTGTTATTTTAGTAAATTTAGTTTGTGTTAATCATTGCTTGTCTTATATAGAGATGTGTTCACAAACAATCAGTCCATAATATCAAAATAAGGGATAAAGGACGAATAAATAAGACAAAAAAAAATTCTCATTAAAGAAAGATAGGTAGTATGTTTGTGTGTCCGTTAAGAGTTTACAAATGGACGGTCAATTAAAGATTATCTTTTTATGATGTGTTTCATTGGTTTATTGGTTAAAATTAAAAAAAATTTCCAAATATCAACGTCGACATTATGTCCATCATAAGGCGTTACAATTGAATATTTTCAGTAAAATCAGGGACTAGGGAATGTGATTCAGAAAACAATTCTAAGTAAAAAATTCCCCACAACCCTTCTTACCCACTTCCCTTCAGCTACATAAAAATAAGTTTTAAGCTAACTCTAAGCCAACAAAATATACAATTTTTGACAATTTCAAATGGAATTAATTGGCTAAATCTCAGCCCCTGGGTAAACTAAATATCTACCGATTTTTTGCTCGAGAAACTAATCCATTTATCTGTGGTAGCAACTCTTTATTTCTTATGACTATGTTGTCTCCTTGTGTGTACCGTTTACTCAAAGCACTATTGGGCCAATACAAGTATGTTACATAGAGTGGTAAAAACAAGAAATAGGGGGGAAAATTAAATTATAGAATATATACTTCAAACAATATAAGAATTAAACCAACGTATAAAAACAGTTCTAAGTTAAAACAAATACATTTCATATAAGCACTATCAGCATTTGGCTAAAACAAACTTGTTTTATTAAGTGTTGAAATTATCCTATTATATAAAGTACCAAGCTTTTTTGTTTGTAGCGAAGGATCTCGCTAACCACTGAACCGATATGGTTCTCCTTTAGAGGAAAGCTTCTTACAGGCCCTGAGATGGTTTTAGGCTATTTTATTTTTATAAATAAGCCTGGGTATGGTTTTATGCTATTTTTTGCCATTCCATATCCCTTTGTATTTGAGCCCTAGATGCTAGGGTCGCAGCCGCTAGTTGATATAAATAAAAGTAGATTAGAAGCTTTTTATAGTGCCCATCAAAAATGACGTCATACAATACAAATGACCAATGATAAGCCAATACACAGACTAAATTACCAATTGCAGGCCAGTAAACATTATAAATGACCAATGGTAGCCACTTTTTATGGGCAATTAAAAAAATTTCGTAGGTACCAATCTCAGTACTTTTCGGCTGAAGCCAATGTAAGCTTGATACACATAGGTTTAAACTCTATAATGATGTAAGTATACAAACAAAAAAAGATTTCCAAAATCTTTTTCGATAAACTAACTTTTACTATATATTTATGTAAGTTTAAAAAAACAATAAACAAAAAAAAGAACGGCTCTCTAGTTGAATGAAATTCTGATATTTATGGGCATCCCCTTAACATCTGAGCGTCTTTAGTTCACACGCACATTACTTTTTGTTCAATTTTCGGTACTAGACATGACATTAGTAGAGCAGCTATAAAAATCTGTTTTGAACAATTTTGGTTGCTGATATAATCCTCATTGATTGGTCAGTTAGTTAATCCTGTAGAAGGAAAGGGGATGGAAGTTGTATTGTTATCTAGTCAGCTGCGAGTATCACTTTATTAGAGAATCCAAGTAATACTACATCGATTTGTATTAGTTTTCATTGTTGATAACAAAAAAAAACATTATTTTATCAAACAAAAAAATGCGATAAGCAGTTTTTTCTTAAAATGAAATGAGCATTTATTATGCACATGTTTAAAATGTTTAAATCATATCTAAATTGCATAAAATACATAAGCTACTTAAATCTAACAATAAAAGTACAAGTTATCTTATGAAAAAGGCGGCTTACAACTTAAAGCCTCTTATGAAAAATCATGCAGCCATTTTTGCATTATGTTGCTTTACTACAAAAAAGCATCGACATAGATCAGTATCATGGAGAAAAAAAAACATTGAAATTAGGTTAATATCGGCCAATTTTGGGTATTGTTTTATTCATGGAGGGAGGGGTAATTGGACTGAAAATTATACTGGTATATCACCATGGAATCTTATTTGTTGGATAGAAGTCATTTGGTAAATTCAATGCATTTTTATTGGTTGGGTACAAAACATAAGTGTCAAAACTAAAGAAGGGGTAATTTTGGTGATTTATATAAATTTATCGTCTATTGTCTTATCCTATTATATTAAGTTGTAAACGTTTTTGTCTGTCCCAAAGGATCTCGCTAACCGCTGAACCGATATTGTTCTCCTTTACAGTGAAGCTTCTTATAGGTCCTGGGAAGGTTTTAAACCATTTTTTTGGGAGGGTGTCTTCATTCCCCTTCCCCCCTCCAAAATTTTTTTTAACCTTTTGAATTCTCGAATTTAAAATGGGATGTGGTCTACTTTTCCCCCTCCTACCTTAAGTGCCCCTAGAGGCTTCTAGGGGGCGTAGCCGCTAGTCTCTTTCTAAAGTAAATAATACATTTCTCTATTCCTGAGATATTATATTACAAAATACATTAGTCACCGCCTTATATAGCACAAATTGATTGACACATAAAACGTGCATCTTTTTTATATAACTCAACGCATCTCCTTATAATCCCTTACTCTTAGCTGACACTTCTTCTATTTTTTTTATTCGTACTTGAATTTTTGAATTCAGAAGTCATAATTCACATTATAAAAAACCTATTTGCCTAAATATTTTCTAAATGTTTCGGTATGTATTTCTTGTATTCCCTGGCAAGTTCGAACCCATTAATCCCTGTTTCCTTACACCAAATTTCCTAGAGAATGAGTGTGTTACGCGGCATTCCTAACTATCTCCGCGCGGCGCGTGGCTTGTAAACGGACAAAAGAAACGCGCACTTTTCCTTTGATTAGTCCCACGTGAGGAGCTACGTAAATGAAAATAATGTATTGCTTGAATATACATGCGCTCTGATGTGTGGAATATCTCAAATAAGCCTTCCTGCTTAGTTTGACATCATATGTGGTAAGAATTTATCTTTTAATTCTTGAAAATAAGCGTAGAATGGTATAATTTTATGAAGAAATTTAAATCATTAATTTTTCAACAAATAGACCATTTAACTGCTAAGTTTTGACATACGAATATTTTCCTTTATATTATTGATCATTTTATTCCAAAATTATCAATTTCTGATGCTGTTTAATATGATTCGTGCCAATTTAAAGTTTTTTAGAAATTTTATATTTCTTATTAAATTGAAATCACGCAACCTCGATGTTACAAAAAATAACAATTAATTTTATGTATTTAATTCTTATATTTTTGTTTTAGACTCACTGTTTTCATGGTAATAAATACACATTTGTAAACTTCGCTATGTTGGTCATTCGGAGGGCTTGGAGATAAGATTTCGAGAATGGCTAGGCATGCGTTCCGAAACAATGAAAACAAGACAGAACAGATGGAACTAAGAACAATCTGTGAAGTTTTGTAAATGTGTTGGTTGTGATACCTTACCACACATTATTATTATAGTCATAATCAGTACAGTTAACTTTAGTGACAATTATGGGTCCTAAAAAGAATAAAGGTGAACAATTGAGTAAGCGGCTGCGTCCAGCCGTTGATGCCCTAACCAGTGAGCTAAATAGAGTGATGAAGTTGGTCAGTGATACTTCAGAACTTAATGTTAGACATCTCACTAAGGAGTCAATCCTTGTCCACGACAAGTTTGAAACGTTCGACAGCATCATGGGCGGTTTTAGCAAGCTTGGTTTGAGAATCCAAGAGCTTGATGAGTTTAGTGACATTTATTCTGATATAGTTACTGTACAAAAAGACTATAGTGCCTTGAAAGATGCTCTTGATGCTATAGAAGAGCTTAGTGACATTCAAAGTGTTGTTGATGTTGTTGGTGATAATTTGCCTAACCATCAGGCTGAACTTTATGATCGATGTTTGAAGATTGTGAAAGTTATTAAAGGGCCATATTTTCCCTTGCCTGATGCAATTATAAACACTTTGTCTGCTTTGATGAAACGGCTGGCTGAGGTTAAGCTTGAACCTGTGAAGCCACCCACGACGACGGCGGGTGCCTCGACAGCATCGCAATTTGTGTCACCGTTTGGCACATCACAGTTCGCCGCCGGTTCTATGTTCACGCCAGGATATATGAATCGTGTCGACGAACGTCTTCTTCCATCTTTCGACGGCCTGGAAGCATCCTACGTAAGTTTTAAAGACACTTTTAAAAAGCTTACTGTAGGACAAGACCCGTCGTATTTACAGTTATTGTTGAGCAGTGAGAAGGTCTGTAGAAATAAAGAGCTAAGACTCCAATTAACTCAGATTCAATCGCATGAATCTCAGTGGGCTTACCTTGACGCGCGTTTCAAGTCAAAGACACGTCAGATGCTCTGCCTTTTCAACCAATGGGAGAAGAAGTCTAAACCGTCGGACTCCAACCAGATTGTGACTGTGTTAGCAGAGTTTGGCGGTGCAGTTAGCCAGCTGGAGCAGCTGACTAAAGATGATGAAGATGATGAAGTTACCACTAGCCAGTGGTTGACTGTGATACTTCTGGAAATGTTATCCAAGAAGTTGCCACGTGATTTTCAAGATAAGCTCAATTTATCATTGGGCTCGATGGATGTCCCAAACGTCCCAAAGCTGTTGAAGATTATTGAAGAACAGCGGGGCGCCATTTTAATGAGGTGTTCGACTGATATGGACACCCCCTCTAAGAAGAAAGGTAACCCTGCGACAGCCGCTACCGCCGTAGGTAAACCTGGTAAATCTAAGATGAAGCAGTCATGTTTTGTTAATGGCTGTAATGAGATGCACTTACTTTACAAGTGCCCAAAATTTCATGACCTGTCAGTGCCAGACAGGAAGAGTATTGTGGAGAGTGCTGGATGCTGTTGGATTTGTTTGCAGAAAGGGCATAAATCTGTGGATTGCCCGAAGGCAGATGTAATAGGCGGCTGCAAAGTGGACAATTGTGGTCAGGCCCATAACAACCTTGTGCATGAGAGTGTTGATATGGCTGCCGCCGTCTATGAAGTACATACTTCCCCTGAGGCGAACCTAATGTTAATGTTACAACAATTAGACGTCGTTGACATTAATCGCCAGAAGGTCCCAGTGAACGCCATGTGGGACACTGGTTTAACTACCACAATGGTAACCCAGTCACTTGTTAATAAACTTCAGTTACCTTTTACTGAACGTTCAGCAAGAATTTCTCTAGCTGATGGTGAAGTTAAATGTTTCCCGACGGTCAAGCTATGTTTAGTTGATCGACACAAGAATTATCACATATTAGAACCTGTGGTAGTGCCTCTCATTGGTCCAAAAGAGGCGATCTGCTCCATGAATCCTGTGGAGGCAGCTGTTTTGTTTGATATGAAACCTGAAGATTTTACTTTGGTTAATGGGCAGGTTGATTTGCTCATTGGGCACCTCTGCCCGTCGATGTTTCCCTGCTCTGAACGCTCAGTAGGTGAAACCATGCTTTACTCCAGCCTGTTTGGATCTGGATATTTTGCTGTTAGTGCTAATGGATTAGCAAAGAGTAGGTATGTTGTCTGCTCAGATTTCGAGTTGGAAAGTGAAGCTATAGGGTTTTTAAAACCAGAAAGCTCAGATGTTCAGCCGCAGCCGACTGTTGGTGCTGCTTGTGACGCTATTATTGAACCTGTTGGTTCTGCTTGTAATGCTGCTGATGAACCTTTTAGTTCTGCTAGTGCTGCAGCCGTTGACAACCTGGCTACGGCGGTTGTTGCCGTGGCTATTACTGATAATGATGTTAGTTGTGCTACAATTATTCCTGATGATATTGGTGACGATACTGTTGCCGTTGATAACATTGTTACGGCGGGTGTTGAGCCGCTGAATGATTCGGTTCCAGCCGGACAAGAGCCGACGGGAGTTTCGGTTCCGGCTGGACAAGAGCCGATCAGAGTTTCAGTTCCAGCTGGACAAGAGCCGACGGGAGTTTCGGTTCCAGCTGGGCAAGAGCCGATAAGATATTCGGTCTCGGCCGGACAAGAGCCGACGGGAGTTTCGGTTCCGGCCGGACAAAGGCCGGTAGATGATTCTAAGTTTTATGACAACCACACTTTTATTACTTGCCCTGGTGGTGTTATGAATCAAGAATCGACTTGGTTGCTGCCAAGCTTGCCGCCCGATACAGGGTAAGAGGCCTGCAAATGGCGGGTGGAAATATGGCGGGTGTTGCCGCCAGAAAGTCATTGAAATTTTTCAAACCACACATATCTAATCTACATCATGAACTATTATGTGAAAATGATCTTTAAAGAAAAAAATATCACAAGTTATATATTAGGCTTGTGAAGGGAACCAAATGGGTTCTGTAAAGAATAAGTATTCATTATTCAACTAATTTTATTGTTCATACCTAAGCACAAAAATTCTACAAAACTGTTTAGACTTTTAAAGCAGATTTTAAAAAGATTTTGTTTCTTTAAGTATGATTTTGAAAAGCAAAAGTTTGTGTGTATTAAATACCAAATGATTTGCAGATTTTAAATTGAGAAAAATAGATTTTTTACAAATTATTTTTCTAGTTTTTTTTATGGTTCACGTTTACTTAAAAATGTTATTTCTCAGATTCTCATATGAAATAATGCATTGAAGTAAAGAAAACAACATGTAATATTATTATGATAATGTTTAAAATATTCCTCATTATTATTTTAAAAGATTATCGCAAAAAATCAAGATATTTGTTTAAATTTGTAAGCAAATTAAAGATTTTCTTTCATTCCGGAGGCAGAGATTCTTAACAATTCATGTACAAAAGTTTTCGTTCACTCCGGAAGCTGGGATTCCTATTAATCCACGCGTAAAGATTTTTTTTCATTCCGAGAGCAGAGATCCGTAGTAATATACGTACCTAGCGATTTCGGACAATTTTAAACCTTGAGAAAATACTTTTAGCAATTATTTTCCTAGGTATATATATTTTTCGTTCATGTTTAAGCATTTATAATAATGAACACGATGTATGGTATTATTAAAATATTGATTATTATTTTATCTGAATGCCACAGAATTAATTTAAGATAACTATGCATATTTTAAATTAACTCTACCTTCATTTTTATCGCATATATTAAAATACTGCTTCAATAGTATTTTTTGTAAAAAGAAATTAACCATTTCTTAAGATTTGTAAGTAACGCAAATTTTTATACAATTTCGTTTAAATTTTCAAATCGATGCAAGATTTTTTTCATTTGAAATGCAAACTTAAGTTTTTTATACGTTTACGCAAGTTCTTTCAATGATTTAAGTCTTTCCGGGACCAGGGATTCTTTTCGCGGAAAATTTCCTAGGTACCTGCACAGATATAAACATTTTTATCCTTGTTGGATTGAAATTTGATATGATAAGAAATTAACAAAATGAGATTTTTACATCATTTAAATATTTCTTTAAGATTTATTACAATCACATAAATAATTTAATATTACATGCATATTAAAATTATTACTATTTACCTTTGAACTGATGTATCTAAAGAAAAAATGCAGATTTTTTTCGCCGATGAATTAAGTAGATTCTCTGATATTCGTAGAATTAAGCTTAATAAGACCGCTCTACGGTGTATCTTAGCTCTGTTTCCTCGGCCAGACATACCGCAGAACGGCAAAACTAAAGCATAAGATAATTTTTTTATTTCGACGCTTTGATTGATGATTTTAAAAGTCTCTTTGAATTATTCATGATTCTTTATTTTTGATTTGATTTAAACATCACTAACTATGTGTATTTTCAGTTGATGCAGCCCTGCGCCAGAAATCCTGTTGGAAATTATGCAGTATCAAAAATTGTGATGGAAAGACATAACGTCCGACAGGATAGCTGGAACATGGCAATTATTAATATTTGATGGATTTGTTAGTTTGTATCTTGAGGGATTCATTCTGACTGAGGCCCCAAATTGCCTTAATTATGACTGTTTGAATATGTATAAGTTGCTTTCTTCTTAAAACAGAGAGAAATTGCAAATTCAGCATTTAGAGAAGTTCTTTTCTTATATTGAGCTTTTGTTTTATTTTGGTAAATTTAATTTGCATATTTCAATTGCAATTTTAATTTTACGCAATTTTGATTCACGAAGATTTAAAATTATGAAATTTTAATTTCCGAAGTTTGATGATTTTTACAGTCATACTTTATTTAGATTTAAGTATCTATTTTATTAAAACATGTTTAGTTTTAAGGATCTTACTTATCTTATCTAAAAATATTTAGATGTAAGCACGAGTATTTTTCCGCTGGAGAAAAATTCTAATTATTGAGAAGTTTTTTATGCAATTTTACTTTTCTTTTCTAGCAAAAAGATTTAGTAGAAAAAATGTCATTATTTAATCTTTCTTTCTTTTGATGAAAAAAGTTTGAGTTGATTATTTAATTATTGATGCGATTTTTAGTATAAAAATCATTTACCTATTTTATTATGTAGGTGCCTAATTGAAGTTTAGGTACTATTGATTATTAATTCATGTATTCGCAATTACATGGTCTGTAATTCTAATTTTATTGAGATTATGAGGCCATGATATAATGAGATGTGTGAGTGGTAAATGTGCAATTCATGTATATTGAATGCTTTTCCCATTCCTTATTCCTATCCTTATGTGGTAGTGGAGTCGGTTTGAGTTATTGTGGTATTCGTGAAGTTACCATAATTAATTTTAGGCCTTATGGCCATGACATTTTAAACTCTTGTGGTTTATGTGTTGTGAGATTGTGATTTCGTGGACACTGTCTGCACGCATATTGCAAAGATGAGGTATTGTGTTCGATTCCCAGTGAATAGACGGGTGTGTTTCGGTATGTATTTCTTGTATTCCCTGGCAAGTTCGAACCCATTAATCCCTGTTTCCTTACACCAAATTTCCTAGAGAATGAGTGTGTTACGCGGCATTCCTAACTATCTCCGCGCGGCGCATGGCTTGTAAACGGACAAAAGAAACGCGCACTTTTCCTTTGATTAGTCCCACGTGAGGAGCTACGTAAATGAAAATAATGTATTGCTTGAATATACATGCGCTCTGATGTGTGGAATATCTCAAATAAGCCTTCCTGCTTAGTTTGACATCATATGTGGTAAGAATTTATCTTTTAATTCTTGAAAATAAGCGTAGAATGGTATAATTTTATGAAGAAATTTAAATCATTAATTTTTCAACAAATAGACCATTTAACTGCTAAGTTTTGACATACGAATATTTTCCTTTATATTATTGATCATTTTATTCCAAAATTATCAATTTCTGATGCTGTTTAATATGATTCGTGCCAATTTAAAGTTTTTTAGAAATTTTATATTTCTTATTAAATTGAAATCACGCAACCTCGATGTTACAAAAAATAACAATTAATTTTATGTATTTAATTCTTATATTTTTGTTTTAGACTCACTGTTTTCATGGTAATAAATACACATTTGTAAACTTCGCTATGTTGGTCATTCGGAGGGCTTGGAGATAAGATTTCGAGAACGGCTAGGCATGCGTTCCGAAACACTAAAAATCAATAAATTAAACCCAAAATTTAAGGCAAAATAATTTTTCATCATATTTGTATGCATACAAATTTCATTTATTTTTTTTTAAGATTCAGAACCTTCGCATTAAATCATTCTTGTATATCAGAAAGATATCAGTAAACCAAATCACTTTGTTTTGTATCTTAAAAGAATATATTTAAGAAAACAATATAAACACAATGTGTTTAGATAGCGGCTTCGCCCCCTGATGTCTCTAGAAGCACTTAAAAATTTTATCCACTAATCTATATTTTAGTTTTAAAGGAAAAAGCAAAACCAATTTTTTGGAAGGGTTAGTGTTATAAGTAGTAGTAGATTTATTTTCCAATATAATAAAAACACAATAAAATAATATACGTAAAAATAAGCATAAGTACATTTATAATGAAATAATTTCATATTTGTGTTGCTTCTGTATCTAAATTGGCAGCTAAGATGTCGCGTGAGTGGTGTTGTCTCAAGCTGTTATAGTGAAGTTATCCTTCACTAAAATAATATAAAACTTCCCCTGAAAATCATATTGGTTCACCGATTTACAAATGTTTCGGTACAGACAGATTTCAAGTTCAGACTTATTAAGTGAGTCATAAACAGACCAATGAAAATCATAAAATCTTCAAAAAAAATATTTTACTCTTTCGAAGCAACAAACAAGTCAAAACGTGTCTGATAAAACGACTTAATTCAAATTATAGAGCAGCTGTACTTTTAAAAACAAAATAGAAGGAAAAAACTATAAGTCCTATTTTCTGTTAATTTACTGTTATTAGTAAGAAAAAAAATAAACACTTCCACAGGGTGGGAGGGAACATTCGACTTTAAATTCTTCAAAGTTTATCAAACAGGTTCTTTCATTCGTTGCGTAAAAATTTGATAACTTTTATTGTCTTCTAGTTGGTTGGTTCCAACTTGTAGTATCCAAACTTTTTAACCAATAATCTTAACCTACAAAAGGGGTAATTTTATTTATCTTGATTGGGAATGAACATCAATTTATCATATCCCTGCTGATTCAAGATAACAAACAAAATTCGCTAAAAAATCTTAGTTAAAGGAATACATACTACAGTGTACATATGACAAACGTACGTACAACCGTTAGTCAAAGTACAGCTGTGCTTAGTTTACTAGGTCACTGCAAGTAATAAATAAAATGTAAAACAATAACTGCACAATTTCTCAATTTTTTAATTATCGAGCAGATCAGGGATTCAGATAAGCATTACATAAAATAAACCAATGAAGAAATTAGAATATTTCTCTAAAAGTTCTCTGAGAACAAAAAAAACTCCCTCCCTCCTCTTATTTTTTTTTTTTTTTTTGTTGGTTGGGGGGGAGTTGATTTTTTTGGGCGATTTCTCTTAGGAGTGTGGTAGTACCTTCCCCCCTAAATAATTATAAACCTTTAAAGGACCTATGTGAAGCTACCCTGTAAAGGAGAATCATATCGGTTTAGCGGTTAGCTAGATCCTTCGGTATAAACATATAGAAAGACAAACATCCTGTTACTTTATTACAAGGATGTTAGGTTATATTTGGCCCACAGGGGTAAGACATAGGGGAAAACAACCCCCCCTCTCCTGTAACAACTTATTCTAGATTTATTTCAAAAGGCACGTTGCAGGAAAGCTTTTTAATAACCAGTAAAAATACCAAATTTATTTGGTAGCTAGGTTTAAGAGACATCAATTTTTCTTAGAATATTTTTCTCTTTTTGGAGCGGCCTTGCAATTTATTGCAGATTGAAATTACATTTTCCAGCCCAGCTAACAGATACACTGTTGAACCTTGGTGCTGTTATTATATCGACATTTATCTACAGGCCTATTTATAATACAAAGTAGAACATTGTCTGTCTGTTTGTTTATAAAGAAGGATCTCGCTTACCACTGAACCGACCGGGTTCTCCTTAACAGTGTAGCTTCTCATAGGTCCCGGGAATTTTTGGGGAGGGTAACACAACCCTCCAGGATAAATCACACAAAAAAAAATATATTTTTTATATAAAATCCTCTCGCTTTTGCGTAGAGACTTGAACGCAACAGAGACAAATCATTTCTCATATTAGTTGTTTAAAGTAAAAAAAAAACATTTAAAGTTCCACTAGAGGCTAGTAATATAATATTGTGCATGGTGTATACATTCATTTCAAATTATGAATTGTTATATCATGCGAATCAGTTCTTATAACAAAACGACAATATGTCAATTATGGCCACTTGTAATACATTTTATTATATCAAATTAAACCACTGTAACTGTGTGTCAACTAGAAGTATCCCGTGATAACAGGGTGGCATGCAGTGAAGCAGCTCGTCTTATCTAAGCATCTCCCCCTCGGCGAAACTAACAATTGATTTTCAAATTGATTTTTCCATAATTTTGATTACAATTACAATTGCCTATATAACAAATTTAACATATGTGTACTGTGCATGCTTAATGCTTGGTTGCCAAGATTAATCTTCAATATTTGAATAGTTATTTATCGCATCGTAGTATAGACTGCTTTCCGCGGATATTAAAGGAAAAATTATATGATTAGAACCAGTTTTGTTAGCCCCGAGGGGCCTAGGGTTTGGGCTAATAAAACTGCTATTGATTTTATGATTTTTATTTTTATGTTCGTGGAAAATTTTATGCAATACGATACTATGCATGATTTTTTAGTATGGCTGAGAACCGGTTCTTATCCACCGGATATTAATCGGTTTCGAAGCCATACTTGAAAGGTTGTTTGAGCTTTCTGCATGAAAGACACACCTGAAAAATAACATATGATATAAAAAATAACGTTTTCTGTACATTTGTGACACTTTAAATTATTTAAGTTATTCTATTTGAGATACTTTAATTCGGTAGTTTTTCAATTTGTATTTAATAATACATTGGATGGATGGATGTAGAATATACGTTGATATTATAACAAGGGATAAGTTGTCGTCAATTTATCTTGCTAATAATGAGATCATATATTAGTCAGTTCAGTAGGCGTGGAGGGGATGGGGGATCGTTATTTTTTTCCCACTACAAGTTTCACTTTATTAGAGTACATGATAATTGAGTGCAAGATTCAAGTAATAGTGAATCCATTACAATAATAGATTTTTACCACTTAATTTTAATCATCTTAGGATTTATGTTATTCTTACAAATGTTTTAAAATTTTGTATTTACAATATCTATGTTTAGTATGCTTCTATAAACAATTGACCCCGGATAAACAAATAAAAAAAAGATGGTAACTCTCAGTTTTTTAACCAGCAATTCAGACCTAGTTTGCATCCGACATAAATTAATTTAATTCTCGTACAATGATAATGCAAAACGAATATTTGAAATATATCTTGGAGATCGACGCAACCTTTTAGATATGTGTAATGTATAAAAAGACAATTAATCCTTAAACAAAAATGGGTAAATGGTTTCCAAGCATCGTATTTCATATCACAGCCTGCCTTAACCATTATTTTCTTTTAGCCATATTAGGTGTTATGGTACCATAAGGTTAAAATTAAATATTATCATTATAGGTTATTTAGGAAATACTAAAATTTAGAGGTTTTCATATTCTCTAATAAAGAGAAACTTGCAGCGAGATAAATTACGATACCGGCCCTCTTAACCCCGTCCCCTACACTCCTACTGGATGAACGAACTGGCCATCAAATGAATATTCGATGTTAGAAAGCTATATTGACGACGATTTTTCCCACTGGTCAAACTTTTCCACAATTTGGACAAACGGTCGATGAAAAATCAGGATAAAATCATTTTGTTGAAAATAAATAATCTATATATCAAATTTCCATCCCTTAGGTAATACATGAGTTGCCCATATGTTTTGGTCTGCTAGATTTTATTCCCATTTACAGCTGTGAGTTAAGTGGCTAATAATTCATAAATTAAAATTTAAGGCCATTTTCAAAATTATACCTTTCGAGGCATGGAAAAGTATTTGCTAGAAAAAAGTGATATAATGAGGGATCTAAAAGGATATAACAATGACCGATAAATTGATTTACATCCCAAAAATTACCCCTTCTGTAGATTACAATCAGTGGTTGAAACGTTTGGACACTCAAAACCAACTGCAATCAATAATATTCAATGGAAGTCACTGAAGTTGTTAAGCCAACGAACAAGAAAAGTAATTGTACAACGTTGGTGACTGATAAATTAACGAATAAGGCCATATTAACAACTATAGGCCAATAAACTAAATTATTTTCCCACGATGTAGAAAGAAAAGTAGATGAATAATGAATCATAAAGTGTAGTTTAAGTAAAACAAGGTTGATTGACATCATCATACTTTAAATAAACGTACGGAGTTTCTGGTATCGAGCATAGAGTTGCTACGCTTCCTAAATCATGTCTTACTGTTATAGGAATCGTCCTGCATAGTTTGAAATCGATAGAACAATTTTAACATGTATAAATTAATAAAAAAAACGTAACGTTACGGACATACGGACCAATCCTAAGAAAAAACTTGCTTTTAAAAATTGCAAATAAATACAAATGTACATTAATTTATCTTTTGCTTATTATGTTTTTAAAAGCAAATGTAAACATTTTAATTAAGGTTCTTATAACAGTTTAACTACAATGATAAATGAGAAATAAAAATAATAATGTTTTAATTTGCTGTGCTTTAGCCTCATGGGTTTTAAATAAGTAATTGCACGATAATTTATAGTTATTTCTCGTATCGTATTATAAACGGCTTTCCGCGGATATAGAATGTACAATTATAAGATTAAAACTAGTTTTTTTAGCCCCGAGGTGCCGGAGGCACCGGCTAAAAAAACTGGTTTTAACCTAATAATTGTACATTCTATATCCGCGGAAAGCCGTTTATAATACGATGAAAGAAATAACTATTAAAAAATTAAGAAATTTCATATCTGGCAAAGTTGGTTAAAATAAATACTGAATAAACTTATGTCTTTTCGAAAATTTTACCAAAATTTGTTTGCCAATTATTTTTCAGAATAAGCATTCTCTATTGCATCGTAATTTATAGGTATTTTGAATTAAACTGTTTAAAGGCTGCAACCCATTCTTTGGATTATTTGAATTTATTTGCTACATGGATTACAATAGAAAATAATCTAAGTTGTAATTCTATGAATTTAAAAATTGGGTATAATTGATTGTTTGTTTTATATAATAGTTTCATTTAAGTTACAGGTGGCTTCGCTCCTAGCGTGTAGGGGTTTGCAAAGCATTGACATTTCTTTAGAATTACCTGAGGTAGATTCTTGGCTCACTGGCTCACTAAAATCAGTGAGGCTAGCTAAAAATTAGGTGGGGATAATTTTGCCTCAGTGCGAGCCTCACTGATTTTAGTGAGCCAGTGAGCCAAAAAAAAAGTTTTATAAGAATCCACCTCTGATTAATAAACAACATTTAGATTGAAAGAAACAACTGGGTTATAATTCTATATTTTTATGTGATAATGGACGTAGAATATACGTGGATATAATGACAGGGGGAAATTGTCATCATTTATTGGTCAGTTCGTTCATCCAGTAGAATGGGAGTGGATGTGGTAAAGGGGTTGGAGGGAGGAGGTCATCAATGTAGCCCGCTACAAGGTTTACTCTGTTATAGTACATAATAATCTGGTGTAAGATCCAAGTAATATTAAATCTATTTATTTGATCTTTGTTACAGTCTGACTATTCGAGTAATTTCTCAAGTATTTCAGCTAATAGCATCATACAAAATCATCCAATATCCACATCTCATTACATACAAACAGAATCTAGGGGGTGCCCGACTTCCCCCTCCCCCCAGCGTACATTACAAAAAAAAACGCTATAGCGGGAAAGGAATTTAGATAAATTACATGGGTATTGCCTTTGCCTTTTATTCAATACTATAAAGCAATTTCTAGCGCACGTACTCTTATAATCTAAATCGTCTCTAAAAGACAAAATCACATAATAAACCGTGCATAAAACACATGTTTTGCATGATTTCATAGAAATTTTCTAGCTAATTAATAATTATTCATAGAATTTTAATTTTCCAATTCTCGTACAACCGTCCACATTCGTTTGTTCATCTGATTTTATAAGTTTGGCCTTTATGGATGTTGACATTCTTGTTTTGTGCTTCCTATTGCGTAAGATAAAGATATTTAGGTTGACTTATAATTACATCTTTTTATAATATTCTCATTTTCAGATCTGGTTGAGGGTATAATTAAAACACACACATACAAACGAGCGCTCAGCCATGTAAATATACAATTCTTATAAACAAGAATGACAACATCCATAAAAAACGAAGCTCTGAAACTGTAGGGCAAACAAACATGAACTCATGTGGAGTTTCGGAACTGAATAAACAGATGATAAATGTTATAACAAAATTGTACAAAAATTTGTTGTAAAGCTGTTAAATACAGGATACTGTTTAAAGGACTTACATTTTTAAGACTTGATTATAGAAATGCTACGCTTATGGCATTGTACTTTGTTATTTTAGGAGTCAGTTTTTAAAAAAATCAGTTATATAGATCATTATGTTACATAAAACATTCATGTTAAAAGTAAAAAATCAACCTGTTCTAAATTAACATACGATTTTTCAAAATTAGTTCACAATTCTAATTTTAGAAAAGCTTCACTTTTAACAAGGATGATAAAATTCAAAATCAGTTTGTAAAATCTTCAAAATGTGATTATTTTCTGGGTCTAGGAAAAAATTATACATTATACTTTTTAAAAATGTATTTCTAACACAGGAAGACACCCAGCCTTTAAGATTTCATGAATATACAAAACTATGAGCATTGTATATAACCAAAGCATTGTATATCCTTAAATAAATGAGTTAATTTACATTTAGAGAGTATAGTCCTTGTAGTTCATTTATTTTAATAGTATTTGGCCAATATATCTATATTCTACATATGTATAAGTCTATTGTTCCTTCTTATAAATGTGTGAATTTTTAAAAGCGAAGCTTTTCTATAATTAGGGTCGGTCCGTACGTCCGTCCGAGATAGATAGCTTTTATTCGTTAATTTAGGCATGTTAGAATTGTCCTATCGATTTCAAACTTTGCATGATGATTCCTGTAGTAGTTAGGTACAATTTAGAAAGCGTAGCAACTCTATAATCATTACCAGAATGTCCGTACGTCCATTTTAAACATGTTGATTTTTCTACATTTTTAACAACAAATTTTTATGTGATCTAATTATCCGTTTGATCTGATTTTTGGTCTATTAATTCCTGGGACAACAAAGAACAATAGTATAAGCGAAGCAACTCTATAATCAAATTTTGTTAACAAATGTTAATTATAACTTTCTTGATTGTATAGTCTTTGAGTTATATTGCCTTTATAGGTATGCCTTTATAGGATCCTATTCTTCTGATTTTTGGAATACTTGTTCCTAGGACAACAAAGTACAATGTTATAAGCAAAGCATCTCTAAAATCAAGTCCTAATATTTAAGTAATTATAATTTTGATGAGACTTTTATATTGTGCCTATTTAGTTATTCAAGTGTTAATGTTCGTTTTTCCTAACGTTTCAGACCTTCGCTATTATGGATGTTGTCATCCTTGAAAAGTTCAAAAAACATATAAAACTATAAAATATTTTGGATGAACAACGGGTATTATATATTAAAATGACTTTCTGACTGATTTGGTGAACATACCTGCAAAAAAGTAAGAATTAGTATCATTACATTTTAATCATGTCTAACAAATTTCTTAATAGTTACTAAATAACCTTTAGTATTTTAAAGATGATTTCCTTTCAGTTAAATAGCCCAAAACTTTAAAAAGCTTTATGAAAATTAAAATCATATAAGTTTAGAAGACGTTCATGACGTGTCTGGTGCAAGCTGACCCTTAAAAATGAATCCCAAAGCTATGGTTTAACTAGTAAAGGCCGCACTCATATCCACAGCAGGTCTCAAAGGTTCAAAACATCTGACAAATAGAATAATGTAGACAAGGGAAGTCAGCAAAATATTTCTATAACTTTTTGAGAAGTAATGGTTCTGAAAGCTATGGCAGACGAGTCCAATTTGGCCTTAAATTGTACCAAACCATTTGAATTTGATTTCTTAATTTTAGTCTGTGTGTGGAAGAGAACCAAATCCTGGAAAAAGTAAAGTTTTGATGTGCAACTGACATATATTTCAGCATATTTGAACAATTGCCCACACTCAGGGACTCATTGGGGTGTACAACATTAAACTTAACTAAAAAAATATTACCCTATTATATAAAGTAGTATATTTTTTGGTCTGTCTGCTAACTACTGAAAAAACTTGACATAGCTCAAAGAATGGCTTTTAGGTTATTCATTTTTCTGTGAATATTGCTGTTCTTGGATTATTTGTATTTCTTTTTTCATTTTTTTCAATTGAAGTTATACCAATTATACTATTGTTTTTCTCTTGTTATTACGTCATTCTTGGATATATTGTTAATATTATATTTGTTGTATTAAAAATTTTAAAAAAAACCTAATAAATAATTAAACCTCAAAAAAAAAAAAAGGTCATTAATTTTTGAATTAAATCTGGAGATGGTGTATGGCTGTTTTTATATCCACAACCTTCACATTATAATACAGACCACCAGAGGCTAGGGTGCTAAGCTAAAATTAATATGAACAATAATCAATAATTTTTATTTTGTAAACTAATGTTTCATGTAAATCCTGAGTTAACATTTCAATTAATTCTACCCCTCAATCTTTACAAATTTGTTTCTGCTCTTAGTATCTTCTCTCAAAATAGTTATAAACCTTTCCAGGATCTGTGAGAAGGTATACGGTAAACCCTATCGGTTCAGCGGTTACCAAGATTCTTTGGTACAGACATTCAGACACAGATCATGTTATTTTATAGCCATTGAGAAATCCAGATTCATAGAAAATGTGTCGTATGATTCCTACTTAAAAACCAATGCTGTAACTCCCTGGTCCATGAATGCTCAACAATCTAATATATTTTTTTTGTTTCGCTGTTGTTTCAACTGATCCAATTAAGCTGACCAATATCAAAACTTTTGTTGCGGATTTGCCACAAAAAAAAGAGTTACAATGTACAAAACTAACATATATTGTAAATCAAAAATGCAGTTCGTAAAAAAACATTTGGATGTATGTCAATCATTCCAGTGCCCCCCAAAAATAAGAAAGTTTTAGACTATTTTATAGGATAGCTATCTGAAAAGGAGAATTATGATTTCGACAGGCAGACAAACATCGTCCTATTTTGCATCTAAGGATGTATAGAAAGTGTAAAAATAAGAAAAAAATGTGGTGAAAACCACATGAAAAAGTTTTATCTCACCGCAATTCTAAGATATGGGAATGATATAGAGTGAGGTAAGGAAAAGTAAGGCGGATGCCTGCCATGGATCTAAAGGGATAAGACAATGGCCGATATATTAATTTACATCCCCAATAATGATACACTAAAGTACCCCTTCTGAAGATTAAAATAAGTTGTTGAAACGTTTGAACACTGAACATAATAAGCTTAACAATCAAAATTCACTAAAGTCCCCAAAGTTGTTAAGCAATAAGAATAAGAAAACGGTATAATAAATTTTGGGGACTAGTCTAATAAACAGCCCATTGTCCCCTCTTTCTCTGGATGCTATCGGTTATTATCAAAAACAAAGGCAATGATAAAAAGAACAAAACTGAGATTTCTTGAAAAATACTTAATAAAAATCAATTATATATCTATTCAATTTAAATAAACAAAAGCAGAAGAGTTATTTCTCGCATCGTATTATAAACGGCTTTCCGCGGATATAGAATGTACAATTATAAAATAAAAACTGGTTTTAATCTTATGATTGTACATTTTTATATTCGTAGAAAGCTGGATATAATACGATGCTAGACATAGTTTTTTCATATGGATGAGAACCGGTTCCTATCCACCGGATTCGAATGAAAACGAGAAAGATTTTTTCAGTATGGCTTCGAAACCTACTGTTATCCTCTGGATTAGAACCGGTTCTTAACACTACTGAAAAATCATGTACATAATCGTATTTCAGACAATTTTCAACGAATCCTTATAATAAAGTAACAGGATGTTTGTGTGTCTGTGTGTTTGTGTGTTTGTGTGTCTGTGTGTTTGTACCGAAGGATCTCGCTAACCGCTGAACTGATCGGGTCTCCTTAACAGGGTATATTCCCATATGTCCCGGGAAGGTTTATAACTATTTTGGGGGAGGGTACCACCACCCTCCCTAGAGAAATTAAATTTTTTTAAAATTTATCAATTTTAGAAAGAGAGTTCAACGAAAAATAAACGTCAAACGTTAAATAGCTATATTTTGAATATAAATAAAAACAATTAAAGTGCCACTAGAGGCCTCTAGGGGCGTAGCCGCTAGTATTAAATAAAATAATAATCATTTCATTACTTCCAGTTTTGATACCCGGGCCTTCGGCCCCTTGATCAATCAAAACTGGTTTTAATCTCTCATTTTAATAACCGCGGAGAGCAGTCTATACTACGATGCGATAAATGACTATTATTTAAAGATACCTCAAGTATGCCTATTTCTCTGATGTAAAAGTTTACTAAAATATGCATCAAAATTTATAAATTCCAGGCACAAACAAAACAAGCTATCTCATAAGAAACAGAGAGGGGGGGAAATTGGCTGTTTATTACACAAGTCCCAAAAAATCTAGTAAATTCTTAAGAATTTAAGCTTTTTGTCCAAAGAATAAGATCTCAGAAGTGGCTTGTCTAATCGAAATATGCTTTTAAGTGGAACTTTATATATATCTTGCAGTAGTTAATTTTTTTGCACCCCTCATCTGATTTGCAAAGCCCATAAAGGCTCGGGACAAAGTCGCTTGTATACAAATAAGCTTCTACAAAAGCATAATATCTAAGCAGTGGCGGTGTCATTGAATCCATATTTTCGATATGATCATAATATTGTAAGTCAACGATATTATTCTATGTTTAACAGGATGTTATAATGTTAATATTCTATTTTTGTGCACAGGAAACAAGAACAAAAAGATGATTAAAAGAAAGCGCAATTAAGTCATAATTACCCCACCCTAAAAAATCATTTTCTTTAAACTATCAAATATTAAACTAAAGAAAGTTTTATGACGACTATTATTTAAATACATATTTTGATTCGACCTTTTAATTAGGTCATTTACATAAAAGAAAATCAGCTTTTCTGTTTACATAGATAAAAAATATGCTCTACATAAATGAAACATTTCAGGCCATTTTCAAAATTATACCTTTCGAGGCATGGAAAAGTATTTGCTAGAAACAAGTGATAAAAGGATAAGACAATGACCGATAAATTGATTTACATCCCCGAAATTTCACAAAATTGTCCCTTCTATTGATCACAATCAGTGGTTTAAACATTTGGACACTCAAAACCAACTGCAATCAATATTCAATGGAAGTCACTGAAGTTGTTAAGCCAACGAACAAGAAAAGTAATTGTACAACGTTGGTGACTGATAAATTAACTAAGAAGGGCTTTTTGCAGCTATAGGCCAATAAATAAAATCATTTTCTACGATGTAGAAAGAAAAGTAGATGAATAATGAATCATAAAGTGTAGTTTAAGTAAAACAAGGTTGATTGACATCATCATACTTTAAATGGACGTACGGAGTTTCTGGTATCGATCATAGAGTTGGTACGCTTCTTAAATTATGTCTTACTGTTATAGGAATCATCCTGCATAGTTTGAAATCGATAGGACAATTCTAACATGTCTAAATTAATTATAAGAGCTAAACGTTACGGACATACGGAACGACCCTAATTATAGAAAAAAATTGCTTTTAAAAATTGCAAATAAATACAAATGTAGATTAATTCATCTTTTGCTTATTATGTTTTTAAAAGCAATTATAAACATTTTAATTAGGGTTCTTATAACAGTTTAACTACAATGATAAATGAGAAGTCAAAATAATGTTTTAATTTGCTGTGCACTAGCCTCATGGGTTTTAAATAAGTAATTGCACGAAAAAATTAAGAAATTTCATATCTGGCAAAGTTGGTTAAAATAAATATTGAATAAACTTATGTCTTTTCGAAAATTTTACCAAAATTTGTATGCCAATTATTTTTCAGAATAAGCATTCTCTATTGCATCGTAATTTATTGGTATTTTGAATTAAACTGTTTAAAGGCTGCAACCCATTCTTTGGATTATTTGAATTTATTTGCTACATGGATTACAATAGAAAATAATCTAAGTTGTAATTCTATGAATTTAAAAATTGTGTATAATTGATTGCTTGTTTTATATGATAGTTTCATTTAAGTTTCAGGTGGCTTTGCTCCTAGCGTTTAGGGATTTTGCAAAGCATTGACATGTCTTTAGAATGGAGTTGGGACAAAACCGCGACAAACAAAACCGCGACAGGGACAAAACCGTGACATAACAAAACCGCGACAGGGACAAAACCGCGACAGTGACAAAACCGCGACATTTACAAAACCGCGACAGTTAAAAAATAACAGAAATATAACTATGTAGGATTTTTTTGTAGAAATACATGGCCGCAGCGCTCGGCCCCCTGGCCTGCCTAGCCGCGGGCGCTCGGCCCCCTTGCCCATAACCTAACCTAACCTAACTATTGTAAAAAAAATATTAAAAATTTGAAAAAAATCTACCAACCCCTTTTTGTAAAATCCACGAAATTCTAAACTATAAATAAATTAATGTACATTAAACATTAAACATATAGGTTAGGTTAGGTTATAGGCAAGGGGGCCGAGCGCCCGCGGCTAGGCAGGCCAGGGGGCCGAGCTCTGCGGCCATGACCTTCTAGCATTAAGATTTTTTATTATAGATTTTTTTGCAATGTCGCGGTTTTGTCACTGTCGCGGTTTTGTCCCTGTCGCGGTTTTGTTATGTCGCGGTTTTGTCCCCACTCCTTTAGAAGTACCTGAGGTGGATTCTTAAAAAACTTTTTGGCTCACTGCCTCACTAAAATCAGTGAGGCTAGCTAAAAATTAGGTGGGGATAATTTTGCCTCAGTGCGAGCCTCACTGATTTTAGTGAGTCAGTGAGCCCAAAAAGTTTTATAAGAATCCACCTCTGATTAATAAACAACAATGGTTAATTTAGATTGAAAGAAAACTACTGGGTTATTATTCTATATTTTTCTGTGATAATGGACGTAGAATATACGTGGATATAATGACGGGGGGGAAATTGTCATCATTTATTGGTCAGTTCGTTCATCCAGTAGAATGGGAGGGAATGTGGTAAAGGGGTTGGAGGGAGGAGGTCATCAATTTTGCCCGCTACAAGGTTTACTCTGTTATAGTACATAATAATCTGGTGTAAGATCCAAGTAATATTAAATCTATTTATTTGATCTTTGTTACAGTCTGACTATTCGAGTAATTTCTCAAGTATTTCAGCTAATAGCATCAAACAAAATCATCCAATATCAACATCTCATTACATACAAACAGAATCTAGGGGGTGCCCGACTTCCCCCCCCCCCCCCCCCAACGTACATTACAAAAAAACTCTATAGCGGGAAAGAAATTTAATAAATTGCATGGCCATTGCCTTTGCCTTTTATTCAATACTATAAAGCAATTTCTAACAAACGTACTCTTATAATCTAAATCGTCTCTAAAAGACAAAATCACATGATAAACCGTGCATAAAATACATGTTTTGTATGATTTCATAAAAATTTTCTAGCTAATTAATAATTATTCATAGAATTTTAATTTTCATTCATAGAATTGTCGTAAAACCGTCCACATTCGTTTGTTCATCTGATTTTATAAGTTTCGCTTTTATGAACGTTGTCATCCTTGTTTTGTGTTTCCTATTGCGTAAGATAAAGATATTTAGGTTGACTTATAATTACATCTTTTTATAATATTCTCATTTTCAGATCTGGTTGGGGGTATAATTAAAACACACACAATAAGTTTAAAAAACATAAAACTATGTCATATTTTGGATGAACAACGGGTATTATATATTAAAATGACTTTCTGACTGATTTGGTGAACATACCTGCAAAAAAGTAAGAATTAGTATCATTACATTTTAATCATGTCTAACAAATTTCTTAATTGTTACTAAATAACCTCTAGTATCTTAAAGATGATTTCCTTTCAGTTAAATAGCCCAAAACTTTAAAAAGCTTTATTAAAAGTAAAATCATATAAGTTTAGAGGACGTTCATAACGTGTCTGGTGCAAGCTGACCCTTAAAAATGAATCCCAAAGCTATGGTTTAACTAGTAAAGGCCGCACTCATATCCGCGGCAGGTCTCGAAGGTTCAAAACATCTGACAAATAGAATAATGTAGACAAGGGAAGTCAGCAAAATATTTCTGTAACTTTTTGAGAAGTAATGGTTCTGAAAGCTATGGCAGAGGAGTACAATTTGGACTTAAATTGTACCAAACCATTTGAATTTAATTTCTTTTTTTTTTTTTTTGATTAGCCATAGTTTCTTAGAGTTTGGATCTAAGACTCCTGGAGTATGTTGAGACACTTTTGTATAGCCACCAGGGCCAGCTCAAGCTCCACGTTCAAGTATGACTTGACACGCTGTCTCATGAGAGCTCCTCGTTATTACCTCACCCTCGCAGATTTTTGAGTATGGCAGGTGTTCCAGATTAAGTCACCGTAATGAATGACACTCTCCTTAGAGGAGCCTGGAATTAAGGGATGTGTTGCTATTATACACATGATTATTAGGCTTCCAAACTACCTAACAATCTCCCTTCCAACGCAACTGGGGGAGGTTGCGTGAATCCACATTAGAGAATTTGAGACAACATGTTGTGATTGCAACACGAGTGGGTTTGAACCCGAATTCTCATCACCGTAACTCAGTGCGTTACCACAGAGCTACGGTGCCCCCTTAATTTTATTTCTTAATATTAGTCAGTGTGTAGAAGAGAACCAAATCCTGGAAAAAGTAAAGTTTTGATGTGCAACTGACATATATTTCAGCATATTTGAACAATTGCCCACACTCAGGGACCCACTGGGGTGTACAACGTTAAACTTTACTCTACAATCCTTATACTAAAGTAACAGGATGTTTGTCTGTCTGTGTGTCTGTCTGTGTGTCTGTACCGAAGGATCTCACTAACCGCTGAACCGATCGGGTTCTCCTTAACAGGGTAGCTTCTCATAAGTCCCGGGAAGGTTTATAACTATTTTGGGGGAGGGTAACACCACCCTCCCAAGAGAAATGACAAAAAAAATCAAATTTTTTTAAATTTAGGGGAGACTTCAACGTCAAATAAGGTGGTATCGTACATAAAAATTAACTTTAACAAACAACAACATTTAAAGTGCCACTAGAGGCCTCTAGGGGCGTAGCCGCTAGTTATTATATAAAGTAGTATATTTTTTGTCTGTCTGCTAACTACTAAAAAAACTTGACATAGCTCAAAGAATGGCTTTTAGGTTATTCATTTTAAAATTAAATCTGGAGATGGTTTATGGCTGTTTTTATATCCACAACCTTCACATTATTTTTATTTTGTAAACTAATTTTTCATGTAAATCCTGAGTTTACATTTCAATTAATTCTACCCCTCAATCTTTACAAATTTGTTTCTTTCTGCTATTAGTATCTTCTCTCAAAATAGTTATAAACCTTTCCAGGATCTGTGAGAAGGTATACGGTAAAGGAGAACTCTATAGGTTCAGCGGTTACCAAGATTCTTTGGTACAGACATTCAGACACAGATCATGTTATTGTATAGCCAATGAGAAATATAGATTCGTAGAAAATGTGTCATATGATTCCTACTTAAAAATCAATGCTGTAACTCCCTGGTCCATGAATGCTCAACAATCTAATATATTTTTTTTATTGTTTCGCTATTGTTTCAACTGATCCAATTAAGCTGACCAATATCAAAACTTTTGTTGCGGATTTGCCACAAAAAAGAAGAGTTACAATGTACAAAACTAACATATATTGTAAATAAAAAATGCAGTTCATAAAAAACATTTGGATGTATGTAAATCATTCTAGAGCCAAAAAAAAGAAAATGTTTAGGGACTGTTTTATAAGATAGCTTCCCTAAAAAGAAGAACTTATCATCTTATGTTTTAGAATAACAGACAGACAGACAGACATCGTCCTACTTTCTATCTAAGGATGTATAGAAAGTGTAAAAATAAGGAAAAAATGTGGTGAAAACCACATGAAAAAGTTTTTTCTCACCGCAATTCTAAGATGGGAATGATATAGAGTGAGGTAAGGAAAAGTAAGGCGGATGCTGGTCAGGGATCTAAAGGGATAAGACAATGGCCGATATATTAATTACATCCCCAATACTAATACACAAAAGTACCCCTTCTGAAGATTAAAATAAGTGGTTGAAACGTTTGAACACTGAACCTAATAAGCTTAACAATCAAAATTTACCAAAAGTCCCCAAAGTTGTTAAGCAATAAGAACAAGAAAACGGTATAATAAAACTTTGGGGACTAGTCTAATATACAGCCCATCGTCCCCATTTTCTCTGGAAGCTGGCGGGAATAATAAAAAGAACAATGCTGAGCTTACAATAAAATAAAAAATAATTATATATCTATCTAAATTATTTTAACAAAAGCAGAATGATTTTTCCAGCATGGCTTCGAAACCTATCAAAATCCTCTGGTTAGAACCGGTTCTTAACAATACTGAAAATCATGTACAAAATCGTATTACGATCAATTTATTTACGATGTCTCAAATTTATAAAGATAAGTATACCTATATATCTGATGTAAAAATTTACTAAAATATGCATCAAAATTTATAAATTCAAGGCACAAACAACAAACTATCTCATAAGAAACAGAGAGGGGGGAAATTGGCTGCTTATTACACAAGTCCCAAAAAATCTAGTAAATTCTTAAGAATTTAAGCTTTTTGTCCAAAGAATAAGATATCAGAAGTGGCTTGTCCAATCGAAATATACTTTTAAGTGGAACTTTATATATGTCTTGCAGTAGTTAATTTTTTTGCACCCCTCTCCTGATTTGCAAAGCCCATAAAGGCTCGGGACAAAGTCGCTTGTATACAAATAAGCTTCTACAAAAGCATAATATCTAAGCAATGGCGATATCAGTGAATCCATATTTTCGATATGATCATGATATTGTAATTTGTAAGTCAACGATATGATTCTATGTTTAACAGGATGTTATAATGTTAATATTCTATTTTTGTGCACAGGAAACAAGAACAAAAAGATGATTAAAAGAAAGCGCAATTAGGTCATAATTAATTCCCCCCCCCCCCTCCCACCCAAAAAAAATCATTTTCTTTTAACTATGAAATTATTAACTAAAGAAAGCTTTATGATAACTATTATCTAAATATATATTTTGATTCACCTTTTAACCAAGTACCTTTTAACCAAGTCATTCTACATAAAAGAATATTAGCTATTCTGTTTTCATAGATAAAAAATATGCTCTACATATTTCGACTGAACTTTGATGTCAGCTTTTTTCATTATTGTGTAACTTTTTTTCCTATGAAGGGTTTTTATTGTTTTAAAACAGTAATCTATTATGAATAGAAAAATTTCATTGAAAGAAAATATTCAATTCAATTGCAAACGTCTAAATCAATTTTGACATCATTTTTTAACATGCAAAATACAATAAGGACACAGACAAGTTTTTTTGTTGTTGAAAATTTAAGAATGCAAAATTTATTCCAGTATGGCTTTAAAACCATTTAATATACGCTGGATTAGAATCGTATTATAGACAATTTTCCACGAATATGAAAACAAAATTTATATACCTAGTAAAACTATGTAACATTTTCTGAATTTTTAATTTCTCTCCCGCCCTTGTGAGAGGACAAAGTCGCTCAAAAATCAGCATGTGACGTCATAAAATGAGGTATTATCCATCTCTTTTAAGGGGTTTTCTTTCCAACTCCTCCTCTACTTATCCCTCATAATTTTGACGTCATAAGTTTTTTTTGAGCGCCGCCCTTAGGTGTGGGGATAGATAGGTCTAAATACTCCCTTGTATGGCAATTTTTGATAATAATTATCTGTTTCCTCATCATTGACAAAATAAAAGTTTAAGATAAGCCTCAGATCTGAAGATGATAAAGGTTTTAAAAAGTTTTGACCAATTACAATTTTGATTGCCGTTTACTTGCAAGAAAATTCAGGGGTAAAGTATTGGTTATATTTAAATACAAAATAATAAAATAGAATAATTTAGCAACTAGAATTAAAGAATCATTAATCGTAGCTCTTCTATAAAAAGGGAGTTGTCTGTATGTCTGTCTAGCTGTTTGGTGTTATAGAATGCTTCACGTTTAGATTCCTGTGACATCAAGATAATATCTAAAAAAGGTATCAACTTGGAATTAAAATTGCTATTATATTTCACGACATGCATAGCAATTCTATAGTTACAACTTGACAGTAGAATAATAAATATCTAATTATAGATGTTTTCAGACAACTACCTAGCCTAGTAGAGGACACCCCTTTCGTCTGAAGCAAATTGCTTTCTGTTTTTCTAGGGATTCGGCTGTGTTTATATTTCCAACGCTATTAGCTGATTTTAAAGACCCAATACAAAATAGGAACAGAGTCCCTGCCCTGTGGACAGAGTTAAAATAGCTCATGCCCCATCTATTATTTTACTTTATTAGTGGAATGCCTCAATAGAATGTTAATAATTGACAGATTCTCTTTTTATCCCTTTATCCTAAAATGAATTTGATATTTGTTGCCTAGGAGTGGCAATTTATTGCCACATTTAGGCATTCATTTAGATATTATCATTGACATAAGATGACAATATTTGAATTATTATAGCTACCTGCAATTCTAAATATTTTCTTAATCAAGATCTTTTGATTTAAGGTTCATTATTAATTTAAAATAACATATGTATCTTATGCTTAGATGCTAATAAAAATGATTCTAAGGAGTGGTTCATTTTTCTGGGGATATTTTCCTTTCGGGGCGTTAACTAACCCTTCCCCGTCCCCCAAAACGCTTAAGACTAATACTAAGATTACTAAATTAGGTTCAGACGTTGACGAGATCTTATAGGACATAATTACACACAAATTTATCATGTTTCCCTTTTGATTCTTCAATGATGTTTGTCTTATTTGATATTGTTTCATTTCAGCCAAAATGATTGCAACACAGATCGGAAAAAGTGAGTTTCTGCAATTATATCAATGAAAGCTAAATTTGAAAAGGCATCTCTACAAGCATAGTGCGTACGTCACTATCTCACTGTATTTAAGACAATATGGAATTGTTCCTTTAGTCTGAAACTCTGAATAGATGGATTATACAATACTTTTAAACCCACTTTTTTATACCAAACATTTTTGCAAATAAACAATACAGAATTTTTAATTAAATGCTATTTATTTAAAGTAAAATAACAGAGGGGGAAGGAATTAAATAAGTATATGTTGGACCCTTCGACCGTGTACCGACTTCCAGTTGGGTCTTTGAATATCAGCCAATAGCGTCGGGGATATTAACACAACTAAGTCGCTTTAAAAGAGCAGAAAGCTATTTGCTAGCAGGCGAAAAAGACCTATCTATACTTAATACATTTATTGTTATCTATGATTGCTATCGTCCTTGTTATGTATAAAAAGTGAACAAGGGAGATCTAAGAAAATATGCATTTAAATTCTTCTTCTACTAAAATATAAACCACGATACAAAATGTTTAAACTAACTGAATACTTGATTATTTGCGCCATTATTTTTATTATTAATATTTAATACTCAGTGAATAAGTTATTCGTTAGGTAGCAATTGATTTAGTTTTTTACTAGACGGTGAAGAATTTTTTAACATCAAGGAAGAAAAAACAAGTTCTCACTTCTTTAAAAAGAAAACAAAGCTTACAAAAAAAAACAATGTTTCGTGCCTATCCTTCATTTCAATTGAATTCTTTACAGCAAAAACTTTTTCTCAAATATTTAAATTAGCAGATCAAGCATTTCGGTTTATTTATCAAATTTAATTGCAATTTTAAGTTTTAAAGGAGAGGTCTAATTTCTGAAGTACACCTAAACTACGATCAAAGTGTGTCCGCTCACTTAAAGAAAATTAATAATTTACTATACTTTACTTTTTGATGTATTAGAATTTTCTGGGCTTTATATCAATTATAGTTGTTGTCCATTAAAGTATTATATTGTCTCTACTTTTTGAAGTGTCGACATTAACAGATAGGGAGGTGACATTGGGATGTTTATTGCTCTTATCCCCAAAGTTTTATAATAAAGTTTCTTATTCGTTGTTTTAACATCTTTGAGGTTTTTTTGTGAATTTGATTGGTTGGTTCATTTAGTTGAGTGCCCAAACGTTTCAACCACCGAGTGCAATCTACCGTAGGGATACTTTTGTGTATCATCATTAGGGATGTACATCATTTTATTGGAGGCCAATTTCTTATTCCTTTAGATCCCTGCAAAATTGTCTACTTTGTGTCATAAAAGTCTCTAGTTAATATTAATAGAAAAAATATGCTTAAAGATAAATTCTAATTTAAAAACGTTGTGTAAATTAAATTTTCATTCGTGCGAGAAAAATGTTAAAGATGTTAAGTGGAACGCCATATAGAATTTAGAAGTTTTTATTGCTGTTTTTAATACAAAACTTATGTAATAAAAAGCTTGGCTTATTAAAATTCTACAAAGATTTTGAGTCTGAATTTGAACAGCATTTGACCCTCCCACTTTTCTTTATTGGACAAGCAAAAGAAACATTGATACAACAGTTGTTAGATTCTTAAAAGCAAAGCTTTTATATAATTAGTGTCTGTCCATCCGTCCATAAGTACAGAACGGTTGCCTTTTTTTCGTTAATTTAGACATGTTAGAAGTGTCCTTAATGAAAATTCCTGTAACAATGAGATACGATTTGAAAAGCATAGCAACTCAATACACGTTACCATACAATGCGTATGTCGATTTAAAACATGCAGATTTTTATCTCTTTTAACAAAAAATTTGTTATGTCATATAATTATCATATTCAAATCATTTTTGAAATACTGATTTCTATTACAAAAAGGTTTAAAATTATAAACGAAGCATCTTTATAATCAAGACTTAAAAATGTAAATATGTCCAATAAATTTACAATCAAAGCTTTTTGTTACGTAAGGACGTACATACCGACAATCAATAAAGATCAAACTGAATTCCATAGTTTTAAGTCGATAGGGCGATTCTTCCGAGGACTATATCTGTTTTAACCCCACATTTATAATAATTAGATGAATATTCAAATTAAAGTCTGAGAATAAGTTAGGTCACAACTTTGTTAATAATTTATTCTAACTTTATCAAACCCGCAGGGATAAGGGAAATTTTATATAAAGTGTAGATTACAGGGTTATTATTAGAATGGTGTTATATTATTGATATAATAAATAATGTCAAAATATGCTTCGAATATGCAGTATGTTGACAATGATCCTATTCCTATAAAATTTCCTATTGCTAATAGTAATGTAGGGCTTGGCAGCTACGTTTCAGCCGCGCATAAGCCTACAATTTAGACTCGCTTGTATTGATGAATTGTCTGTTAATGAACATGTTTAAACATAAAACAGAATTTAAAACTTTTTAAAGTTGTAATGTGAGGCTTGCACGCGGCTTACCCGCGGCTGCAGAGCCCTTGTATGTTAGCTTAACAATTTTCATATTTTTTCTATTCCCCTTATCCCTGAATCTGTCTGTCTATTTTGATAATTCCTTATTAATTCAACTCAATATGTTTAATTCATTTTCCTTAATAATTAAATTTTATCATTTAACTATTAAGAAGAATATTTTTCCCTTTTTGCAAGTCAAAAATAATTATTAGGTAATGAGATAAATGAAGGTTTTTTTTCCTTTAATTTTAATAAAAAACAGGGGGAGTTGGGATTTCGTTTATTTGCTTAATTTGAAATAAGTTTAGTTTAGGATATACTAGGAACTGCTGAACCCCTCAGGTATAGTCCCTTCAAGAGTTATGAATTCATGGAACAAAAAAACTATCCCCCCAAAAAAATTTTATTTTTAATTTTACCTGCCCCCCAAATAAAAAAGCTTGGGCCCTCTTGCTGCTAAATTCAATTTATTTAAAAAATAAGGGAGAGATTTCATTGCTCAATAGGAAATTTGAGGGAAAGAATAGCCTGATATACTTGTCTTTAATAACGTCACATTTTACAAAATCCAAAAAATAGCTCAAATGTCTAAAAATCTATATTTTCTGTATGATAAAATGATTAAGGGAGAAAAAAATATAAGCTACAAGAGAGTGCAGGTGCTACTATGAAACAAAATATTTGATTTTAACATAACTCATTATACTTTGAAAAGTAAAATGTGACAATTAACTGATATTTTAAAGACTAATTTTCCTGATATTTTCGCTGAAATTAAGTCCCACTTTATCACTATTTGAGGTTGGGGGAGGGGGGGGGGAGGAATTTTAACTATAGTTTTGAAAGTAAAAAAAAATATTTGCGATTTCAATTGGGGGGTCTCCCCTTAAAAATAGCTAAAAACCTAAATCTTCCCTAGACCTATGAGAAGCAACATTGTAAAGGAGAACCATATACTTTCAACTTTTTGTATAAAAAAGTCCATATAAATTTGTAGCACCCCTCATATGGCTATCCATTATAAAAATAATAATATATATAAAAAATCTTCTTTTATCCACCCTAACAAATTTTAGATTATTATTATAAGGAAACGTTTAAATTGCTGTGTTGTCTTTTTAACAACAAAAAATAATGCTTTTTGGTAAAAAATAAAAACGATTTATATTATACTAGCGGCTTCTCCCCTAGAGGCCTTTTTTTAAATAATACGTCTAAGTCTCTACGATACCAGCTATGTTGCGTTCAAGTATCTTTGAGTAAACAAGGATGACAACATCCATAAAAGCGAAGCACTGAAACGGTAGGACAAACGGACATTAACACTTGTATAGTGTCTGAACTGAATAATCAGAATATAAAAGTATCGAAAGAGTCGAATCAAAATTGTAAGTAAATTTGTTGAAAAACTGCTTGATACAGGATAATGTTTTTGACATACTTACATTTTTAGAACTTGATTATAGAGTTGCTTTGCTTATACTATTGTTCTTTGTTGTCCCAGGAATCAATAAACCAAAAATCAGATCAAACGGATAATTAGATCACATAAAAATTTGTTGTTAAAAAAGTAGAAAAATCAACATGTTTAAAATGGACATACGGACATTCTGGTAATAATTATAGAGTTGCTACGCTTTCTAAATCGTACCTAACTACTACAGGAATCATCATGCAAAGTTTGAAATCGATTGGACAATTCTAACATGCCTAAATTAACGAATATAAGCTATCTATCTCGGACGGACGTACGGACGGACGTATGGACGGACGGACCGACCCTAATTATAGAAAAGCTTCGCTTTTAAAAATTATATTATAAGGATTGAAACCATTGGGGCTTTCAAAGGGAGGATATCAATAAGTACTAGGAAAAGGAATAATAACATCCATAAAAAAAACAAATCATTCGGTAGGACAAACGCACATTAACAATTGTAACAACTTAATAAGCTGAATGTTAATTTATAAGTCTAAACAAAATTGTATTTCATTAAAAAGTAAAATTGTTGCAATTTTCAGGATATTAATCAATACCATACTAACATTTTTGGCCTTGATTTTAGAGAAGCTTCGTTTGTCATATTTGCACCTTGTTATTCGTTGAACTATTATTCTAAATATCAGATGAATATAAATATTATATTATATTAAAAAAAGCATGATTAAAATGAACGTACAGACTTTTTGATAACGATTATAGAGTTTCTCCGCTTACTCAGTCGTACCTAACTATTACAGGCATCATCATGTAAAGTTGTAAATCGATAAAACAATTCTATCACGGACCGACCCTAATTATAGAAAAGCTTCGCTATATAAAAATGCCTCTAGATTTATTGATATAGCAGTTTTCGGAAGGTATCAGCCTTGTTATTCAATTGTACAGTGTGCGCGCGCATTAGCGCCTACAAGGTGCATGTGCATTACATGTTCATAAAAATAAATGTACATACATAATACATAAACTCAAATATTCAGGGTGTCTCTTAAAAATACTTTGAAACAATGTTAGTATACTACTATACATGGTTTCATATTTTTTATATCCTTATAATAAAGTAAAAGGATTTTTGTTTGTTTGTTTGTCTGCTTGTCTGTCTGTACCGAAGGATTTCGCTAATCACTAGAGCGGTATGATTCTTTTTTTACAGGGTAGCTTCTCATATGTCCTGGTAAGGTTTATAACTATTTTGAAGGAGGGTATCAACACCCTCCCAGGAGAAATCGCTCATAAAAAACTAATCCCCCCCTCAAAAAAATATTTTTATAAACTAAAATTGAAAATGGGTTAGTCGATTCCCCCCCCCCCCTAACCTAATCTAAGTTGACATAATTAATGTAAGAGCAAACAAACGAAAGAAAAAAACTTCTAAATTTTTTTCCTCAACCACCCTGTTTTTGAAATGACAAAAGTTCTTCTTGTCCCCCCATTAGTGATCCTGTCAACGGGAACCAAACGAGAAAACAAGAATGTTCTAACTCTTGTGGCGCAGCTAATTTTTAAAGAATATTTATATTTTTATCTCCTATACATCTTCAATTTAAATACTTCATTAATTGTTTTAAAATAATTTATAAAAAAACTAACAATATATGTTTTGATTTTTTCAAAATTGCCTTTCCAACTAATTTTTGGTTAATATTTTAAGAATTTTATAAGAAATGATTATTGACCTTTTCTTAATAATCTTTTGAAGAATTATTTTTATGGAGGTTTATCCGAAAAAAAAAATTTTGACTAAAAAAAATAAATCGCGGCATTTATTTCCTTTTCCTTTATTTTTCTCAAAATATTTCTCTATTTCTAAAATATATTTTCCAGAAAAAAGTAAGGGAATAAATGACAGTTTCTGAAAAGTTTTGATTTTATCTTTTATATAGGTATATTTTATGTCACATTTTTTCTTTGTTTTGATGGTTTAATAATATCCTTTACAATAAATAATGTGTGTTTAATAAGATCTTGAAAACAGCTAAAGCGATCAATTCACAATTTTCAGTGAAGTCTAGTATAAATTTATAGTATGTAATCTAGTGAGGGAGGAGACATTGGGCTGTTTATTACACTAGACCCCAAAGTTTTATAATAACGTTTTCTGATTCGTTGGCTTAGCAACTTTGGGGACTTTTATTGGTTTTTGATTGGTTGTTTGTCAAAATTGACCCCCCCTTCCTACAAAATATATCAAAACCCTACCCTTGACAGGATTTAATTAAAAAAGATGTAAACTATCAGCGCATTTTTTTTTTTTTTGGGGGGGGGGTTCTGGATACATATCACCACCCCTGTTCCTGTTGTTTAAATGTTACAAGTTGATCCTTGATATTTCTTAATTCACGATCTAAAGTATGCGAACATAATTTTTTCTTAGAATTTAACTCAGCTCAAAAGTAATATACTTTATTTTCATAGCGCAGCTACTCTATATGTATTCTTACGTATGTTCGACGATCAGTTACTTAAGAAAAGAGTAAATTTATTTCAATTGTTATCAACTAGTAATGCAAACTTGCATTTTCTGCAATTGTATACTTTAAATCACAATTCATTTGTAGGCTACTCTGTAAATTCAAATGTCCATCCGGCCTTAAGAAACGAAGTGGGGGAAACGTGATTTTCTCGGCTCCTGTGCAAGATAGAAAGCTAAACCTTCTTATTACCATTCCCTTCATGATGGAGCATAATTAACTATTAAACATCTATGGCGGTCGGACTGCTTTTTATTAGGGTTTTAGGTAAATTTGCTTAAAAACTGAATAAATGCAGGTTATGTTTAAGGACATACTTACATTTTTTAGGACTGGGTTATAGAGATAAATTAACGAAAAAAGCTATCCTTTCTGGACGAGAGGACGGACGAACGGACCGACCCTAATTATAGAGAAGCTTTGCTTTTTATAAGAGATAATGAAATGATACACAATTTAAACATTATTCCCCATTTGATTATTTGATTATTCTTAAACTTGAAATTTAAGCAAAACACTAAATTAATTTGATGAATTAGAAATATCCAACAAAACTAATAATTAAAGTAGTAGCTATTTACATATTGCTTGAAACCTTGAAAATGATTAAAAGCAAATTAAAAATAGGATAAAAGACAGCAATTCTGAAATAAAGAAAATGAAGCTTGTATGAAACTAAAGATCTCGGGAACATGCTGGTATCAATAGAAGTCTTTTTTATGCCATTAAAATATCGGCAGCCATAACCGATTTCTATCCAATGCTGTATAGTCGACAAACTACAACCCTCCCCCCTTTTTCCATTTATTTAAAGATAAGAGGAGTAGTGTTTTTTTCGACGGCTCTAAAGATAAATTGATGTATATCCCCAATTATGATACACAAAATTATTCCTTCTGTAAATTAAAATAAGTGATTGAAATGTTTGAACAATCAATTTAATACATTGCATCAGCCAATCAAAAGTCCTCGAAAATGTTAAACCTACTACTAAGATAACGTTATTATAAAACTTTGGGTACTAATGTAATAAACAGCCTATTATCCCCATTCTTTCTGTTATCTCGTTACTAGACAAATCACTTTAATTATAATTATTTGTTTTTGCAGCATAAAAGTCTCTGTGGCTAAAACAACAGATTAGAATGTCATAAACTACCATTTCAAAATTTTAAAATATTTATGACTTCAATAAAACTCACATAAGGTTTTTTTAAGCGCAAGGTTAAACTACAAAAAAGCTTATTGACCTGAAAGATTAAATTGATTCTATATCTTTAGATAATAAATATAACAATTTTAAAACTTGTAAAACATTTATGCTATTTTTATATCAATACTATTTTGTAGATAAAATAGTAAGCTTTTTCTATATCTTTAGATTTTGAACTACTGAACCGATTAATTTCTCCATGTAAGGATAGATTCACATTTGTCCTAGGATGGTATTAGGCTTTAGGCAGCCCCTAGAATATTAATAAAGTTAAAATGTCATTCTTTGAAGTAAGCAAAAAATATATTATTCTGTATATTTTGCATCATTTTGGTGCTAAAAATCCAATAATGGCCTTTGATAAATATGTGCTAAGTAATTGAATAACATTTTAATGACCGAGCAACACAGAGAATAATCAAACAATAAAAAAATCTTAGTTGTTATTTATTGCATCGTATTATAAACAGCTTTCCGCGGATATGAAAATTACAAATTATAGATTAAAACCAGCTCCGAGAGGCCAAAGGCCCGGGCTAACAAAACAGGTATAAATTTCATGATTTTAATTTTAATAATTTTGTGGAAAAATGCCTACACATGATTTGTCAGCCACACTGTTCTTCTCACTTTTGAAATCTGTCAAATCTTAAAATTTTTTGTGTATATTTATTTATTAATTGAATCAACGTAAACGAAAAATAAAACACATAGATGTTTAAAAAGTTAAATCAAACTTCATGAGGCTTTGCCTAAAAGAATCAAGATATTTTACAGACGGACACACATCAAATATGCAACCTTTTCATAATACCTCACCTCTCTGGCACTGCTAGGCCAGTGTATAATTACAAATGAATAATTGTACAATTAAGACTAAAAAGGCGAGTAATACTTGTAATTTATATTAATTCATATTGCCACAGAACAAAATATTTACAACCTAGGACGGGGTCAAGGTGGAATCTGCAGGGGTTGCAGGCATTAGGCATGTGGAAAATATTGATTTTATAATCTTAACCTATAATACATTGGCCATAGGTACAAGAAAACAGCCTAAAACCCACTAAATTAACAGGAACGTCAATGACAGAATATACAACTTGTTATCAAAATATGAAATAATAATATGTACAAAAACCAATACCATACATCCCTGAAAATTTGTCAGACTTGATGTATGTTTGAATGATGGGGCGAGAGAGATCAGAGGGGTGAGGTCAGTTTAAAGTAGACATACACAAAAACGATGAACTGAAATTTAGTTTCCGAAAGTGTACCTAGCGTCCGCGTCCTATCTCAAAATTTGCTTCTAGCTAAAAAAGCTTCTAACTTCCCAAAAAAATCAAAATTTTAAAGATTAATATTTTGAATGTATAATGTATGAATCGTTTATACATTATATCGCTTTTCCTTTTGACCGGGGTAGCTGAAAATAGCATTTGCAATAATTGGGTTATCTGCTGTACACTTTAGGAAACTAGGGCTCGAATAGGAAATCCATTTTCAGCTGATCACAAAAACATGGTTTTCTCAGGGAATTAGGGTTAGAGAGATATTTGTTCTAAAACAAATAAACATGCTAAATTAGAACGGACAACAAGCTACGAAATATGGAATCAATATACACCTAGATACTGGAAGGCAAAAACCAAATAACCATAGAACGAGTAATATTTGTTTTAAAAAAGAATAAAAAAAGATCAACACTAACTAAGGTTTAAGTTTATTTTCTAATTGATATAATTCAAAGCAAAATTTTAAAATGTGGGATTCTAACCAGAGGTGGATTCTTTAAAAAAAAATGTGCCCCACTAATCGAAAGGGCCTTTTATGATTTTGTTTAATTTTTGTAGATTTTTAATGTGATTTTGGTGGATTTTTCACGAAAACAATTTTGCCCCACTAAGCGATTAGTGGGGCAAATCTTTTTTAAGAATCCACCTCTGGTATCTAAAGAGTAGGAAAATGGCCAATAAATTTATATACATCTCCAATGATGATAAACAAAATTACCTTGAGATTAAAATTATTGGTTGAAACGTTTTGACACTCCATGGATTTTAAAAATTAATATCATACTTTATCGCATGCAACTTGTTGTCTTCAAAAACTTTCACAGTATTTTCTTAAAATTAAATGGACATTTAAAAAAAATTTTGCTCCTGGTCTAAAATTAAAATAACCTAAATTCTTTATTTCTATTAACAATAGCATACTATGACAATTAAATGAAGATATAACAAACAAGCCCTGGTGATATGCATTAGCACATGCAGGAGGGAGTGTGAAACACCCTTAAATTGAAATTAAGAAGGCCTGTTTTATATTTTTTTCAAGACACCCTCCCCCCTCTGTTTCAAACCCTGTGCCCTCAAATGGTGAAACCTCCAACTGCCTGATATAAGGTAGATATGTGAGGGTTGTATTTTATCAGATTCGATTAACAAGATCACATTGATCAAATCCTCTTGACAAGTGACAGTCCCGTTTATACATAATTCACAAATATACCCAGAACAGACTAGCATTGTACTCTACTGTTATTTTCCAAAAAACTATAAGACCTTAGAAATCATGTTAAAAACTTATGGATGCGTAAAATTAACTTGTGTCTATTGGAAACTATTATTTATTTCTAAAGAAGGTGTATCAACTATTTTTTTTATAGCTAGCCGGTTCTTTTAGTAAGTAGTAGATGTAAAATTTTTCATAGAATTCAGATATGCAATCGGTTTTTTTGTAGACCTCTTATTTTTTAAGTAATTTAAGTTTTAAAAAAAAAAAATTAAGTCGATTTTAAGGTACTAAAATGCAACAAAAAAAAGAAAGAAAATGGTCATTATGAACAAAAATAGTAAGATCTTTAATTTGACACCTTACTTTTTCAATTCTGTCAGGTAATTATTGAAAAAATCGATTTTTTTAAACCCACGAGAATAAAAACTTTGAACTTAATTTTATTATTTCACAAATAAAAAAATATGGGTTCATATATACCATTAGAATCAGAAAAATATTACGAATCCATTGTAAGCAAAATTGAAAAAAAAAGTTTACAATATAGTATATAAACTACAATAAAAGGAATTATATGAAAATATCATATTATGTTGTACAGGCAACGTCTTAATTCTTCAATTGAGTATAAAAATGGGAAGGGGGTAAAGAGGGGGTAAAGAGGGGGTAAAAAAGGGAAGACAATAGTGTTGTCTGAACAAAAAAAATAATTGGCCATTTCTGTAATTTTTTAATTTTTTAATTTTTTTCAATTTTGCTTACAATGGATTCGTAATATTTTTCTGATTCTAATGGTATATATGAACCCATGTTTTTTATGTCTGTTTGAGAAAATATTTAGGTCTAAAGTTTTTATTATACCGAGGTTAAAAAAATAGATTTTTTCAATAATTACTCAACAGAATTTTAAAAGTAAGGTGTCAAATTAAAGATCTTACTATTTTTGTTCTTACTGACCATTTTCTTCTTTTATTTTGTTGCGTTTTAGTACCTTAAAACCGACTTAATTATTTTTTTTAAAAACTTAAATTACTTAAAAAATAAGAGGTCTACAAAAAAACCGATTGCATATCTGAATTCTATGAAAAATTTTACATCTACTACTTACTAAAAGAACCGGCTAGCTATAAAAAAAAAAGTTGATACAACTTCTTTCGTTTTTTTACATCATTCATTATATATGGGCTTATTCAGGAAAAAAAAGATTCAATTCAGGCCACAAAAAATTATTACATACGAGTAAGGTACTTGATATAGATTTAGTTTATCAAATGGATGTAAAATATACGTGGATATTCTGACAAGTGGAAAATTGTCGTCAATTATGTTGCTATTTCCCCTGTCATCTTTTGGCTAATTGGTTCATCCAGTTGGAGGGAAGGGGATGGGGAAAATGGGGTGAAAGGAGATAATTGTTATTTTAGCCCCCTGCGTGTTTCACTTTATTAGATATCATAAAAATCTATAATCTATTTTTTTATAATATAACAGACACTAACCCATTGATGTAAAGACCTTTGCCTGTAAGTCATTTAGTGACAAATTAATATGATGCACCTGTTTATAAGCTAAAGCATTCAATAACCATTATTATCAATGAAATAAGATTAATATATACAACTAGGGGCTTCGCCCCTTGTCTCTAATTTAAAAAAGTACCTCTGGTGCTGCCACCACCACATTTTAAATTAACTGCCTCAAAAAAAAATTTAGTGGTTGTTTTTTTTTTGGGGGGGGGGGGTGGAGGATATCTCACGTATCAAGAAAATAGTCTAAAACCAGCACAGGACCAGGAGGTATATTCCCTGAAGAGTAGAATCCGATCGGTTCAGTGGTTACCAAGATCTTAAGGGACGGACAGACAGACAGAAGGACGGTCAGACATCATTCTACTTTGTATTATAGATTATAATAACCACCTTGTAAAAAAATATTGCCAATAATAAATCCTGCTTATTCCTTTCTCCCTGACAACATGACAGATTCTAGACACTAACAGAAATGTTTTTAACTTATCTTGATGATAAATCTATTAAAAGGATTTCAACAATTTGTCCTTCGATGAAAAAGTATTTTATAGAAATTTTTAAAAGCGAAGCTTCTCTATAATTAGGGTTGGTCCGTCCGTAACGGTTAGTTCTTTTCTTTAATTTAGGCATGTTAGAATTGTTCTATCGATAACAAACTTTGCATGATGATTCCTTATTTCCTATAACAGTTAGGTACAATTTAGAAAGCATAGTAACTCTATAATCATTACCAAAAAGTCCATTTAAAACAAGCTGATTTCTTTTACATTTTACAAAAAAGTTTTTATTGATATGATTATCCTATTCATCGGATTTATGGTACAACGATCCCTAGGACAACAAGGTAAAGTATTATAAGTAAGGCAACTCAATAATCAATAATACAGTATCCATAATGATAACTAATATAATCCTTATAATAAAGTAACAGGATGTCTATTTGTCTTTACCGAAGTATCTCGCTAACCGCTAAACCGATCCAGTTCTTCTTAACAAGGTAGCTTCTCATAGGTCCCGGGTAGGTTTATAACTATGTTGGGGGAGGATAACACCACCCTCCTAAGTGAAATCACCAATAAATCGAGAATAGTTATTTCTCGTATCGTATTATAAACGGCTTTCCGCGGATATAGAATGTACAATTATAAGATTAAAACTAGTTTTTTTAGCCCCGTGGTGCCGAAGGCACCGGCTAAAAAAACTAGTTTTAATCTTATGATTGTACATTTCTATATTCGTAGAAAACTGGATATAATACGATGCTAGACATAGTCTTTTCGTATGGATGAGAACCGGTTCCTATCCACCGGATTCGAATGAATACGAGAAAAAAAATTAATATTCTAGAGACCTGAACACAACATAGACACGAAATAAAAAAAACAGTTAAAGTGCCACTAGAGGCCTCTAGGGGCGTAGCCGCTACTTATGATATAAAGTCGGTATCTCACAAAGAATCTATAACTATTTGATATCTTTTTAATTCAAAGTATTTTCATCTAACTAGCTTGTCTATGCCTATTAATATATGTACAATGTATTTTTACATGGATAGGGTATTTTTTTAATTTCCTTATTTCATTACAACATCCAACACGACTAAACTCATAAAAAAAGATATACTATCCATTGTATGATAGCATTATGTTATTGAATATTGAAAAGAAATAAAAACCGGTTACAAGTTGCTCAATATGGACAAATATACTTCAATTACATAGCTATAGATATGTTATGCCTTATCAAATAGGAATCTTCTTTGAAGAAAAAAAAATATTATCACCTTAAAATTTAGTAAAGATTAGTTCCATCATAAAATAAATGAATATACAAATGATATATTAATATGGGTTCTCTTAAAATTCTACCAATTTTTATAGAAACTTGTATTTAATTACATTATCCCTTTACCCATGGCTGTACACCTTTTTTAACCACGCGCCTGACAGCCGTGAAATATAAAAAGCATTTATTTAGTTTTGCTTCAAACTTATTTTTAAATCTTTCTTGGGGGTCTCAGGAATAAGTACCCAGAAAAAAAGAAAAAAATGGAAATTTGATTCAGAGAGAGGGGACAATAGGCTGTTTATTGCACTAGTCCCCAAAGTTTTGTTAGAACGCATTCTTAATCGTTAGCATAACAACTATGGGGACTTTAGATATGATCATTGGTGATGTACATCAATTCATCGACCATTGTCTTATCCCTTTACACTTTAGATCCTTAAATTTGAATTAAAAAATATGTAAAACTATAACTTGTCATAATTAGTTATATTATCTTTTTTTCTAAAATTTTTCTATATCTAAGCCCTGATATTGTATATTTGTTGGTAAAGGGCAAAAATATCTTGAGGAAATTAAATTTTATTGTTTATGAACATATGAAATTAAATCCTTTCATTTTTTGTTTCAAAAATAAATGTATAAGCATAGTTGTATAATCCAGACAACTTCTTGACCCAAGTGCTGAAGACCCTTTCGGTCTGCTACTAAATTGATTTCTGATTTTTGTATGTACTCGGCTTTGTTTATATTTCCAACGCTATTGGTTTATTTCAAAGGCCCTGTGGGCAGAGTTTCATACAGCTCCTGCCCCCTCTATTCTTTTACTTTAAAACCTACTCTTAAATTTCAATTGTCGGTTGTTTACAGGAACTATATTGGGGATACGTTAAACAAGAATGAACTGCTTCCAAAATTAATAAGTTTCGAAGCACTTTTAACACACTCCATCAAAAAAAATGTACGTCCTTAACAACTTTTTTTTTAAGGTTTATAAAATAAACTTACCATCATCCTATTACTTATTATTGGTCTTCTAATGTAACCTAAGAGCAAAAATACATATTTGTATATGCAATTTGAACCTACAAAAGTATCCATAAAACATTTTTTACATCCTATAATGCATATTTAAAGATTACTTTTTCTTTTTCTGTTTTTCTCACTTTCTGTTTTTATTCGCGTCACCCCTTTTCATTTGATAAATAACCAGGGGATGTGAAAAAAGTGGAAGGTTTACCTTCCCAATTTCAATTTAAAACGTGGTGTTGATAACCCCCCCCCCCCCTACCGCACGCCACTGTTCATAAGTAAATAAATATGAGCGACTTATTGAGAGGTATCGTATCCTAAACAAGCAAATTAAACAGTACTATTATATCCTATTAAATAAAGTAGTAAGGTTTTTTGTCTGAATCTTAAAATTTTAATACTTCTAAACATATAACTGTTAAAATCAATCGAAGAAAATGAAAAATAAAACCATAAATAAAAAAAAACACCTTTTATACAAAATTAAGCAACCTTAAACTTATTTTATATGTTGACACGACATGAAATTCAATTGACCTGTCCCCCCCCCCCCCCACTATCCACTGTATAAAAATTGACCTCCGCCCCCCGCCTTATGGAAATTTCAAAGTAAAGTGCATTTTCTGACTTTTAAACCCTAATAGATTTGAAACAAAAGGCAGGGACAAAGATTTGGGTTAAGCCACTTATAGTAGCGCAGCAAAAACAAGAACAATTCTACATCAAAAAAGATTAGATAACCCTATATTATAAAGTGGTAAGGAATTTCTGTCTCAAGCTTTAGATTTTAATAGCTACAAAACCTCTTGGGTTTTTCATTTAAGGGAAGCTTAACATGCATCCAGGGATGGTTTTATACAAGTTATTTACAAGAGCAAGTAATTGTTGGAATGTATTACTAGAAATTCAAGGCTGTTTTTTTATTCTGTCAACTTAGCATAATAAACTTTCTCGTGACGAACCCACATACCTTGAATATTAAGTAGCTACAATTTTAATATTAGTTGATTTTTTTTCCTTCAAAAATATTTGAATATCTTTTAAGAATAATCAGTCTATCCTTGGCTTAAACAGTTTTAATAGAGGACAACTTCATTTTTTTATGAACAGAATGCATGATTGGCTGTTTTCACTTTTAGATACTCTACAACTTACTTTTTCCATTATTTTCAAGTAGCGGCTGCGCCCTTAGAGGCCTCTAGGGGCACATAATGTAGGAAGAACTCCACCATTATCAACTTATTTTTAAGTAGTTTTTTCTTCTAATTTTTGGGGGTTATTTTTTTTATGTTTAATTTCTCTTGAAAGGGTGGTAGTGCCTTCCCTCAAAATAGTTATAAACCTTTTCAGGACCAATTTGAAGCTACAATGTAAAGAAGAACCATATCGTTCTCGAAAGATCCTTCACCACAGACAAAAAACCTTTCCACTTTATACAGGATACAACTTTCGATGTATCCACAAAATATAGTTAAAACTAGCACAAATGTCTACCTATCTCAGTAAATAGATAGACATAGTATTTCAATAACTACAAAATTATTATCCCATAATAAAAAGTTGTAGGTTTTTTAAGACAGCTTCACAGGATGGTTTTAAGCTATTCTATTTCTGAACTAAGGTCATGAGATTGTTTTAAAATAGATGTCTTCCCCCTCCCACAAACTTTGAATAGAGATATTCTTTAAATACTTGGAACGAAGCCACAAGTACTTTAATATAAAGTGTTATGGTTTTATTTCTATTAATAGCTCTTACGATGGCTTTAGTCTAGAAATAAAGCCACTAATAATCAAGGAATACTTAACTTGAATATTTTAACTAACATTTATTGAAATATATAGCTTCATTAAGAAATAATTCATGATTGCAAAGATTTAAAAGGACGTCAGTTATCATAACTCTAATAATAAAAAAACATAACTTACCAATTTGTAAAATAATAATATTTTTAACTAATAATAATCCACTAATTATTATAAAAATCTTTAATTTCACCTCACTATAAAGTCACAAATTATTTATAAAAGTCTTTACTATGTTCGATTGATAATAATGATATAGTTAATTCACATAACGTAGGTCTAGTGCCCATGAAAGCTAGGCGTAAACTGAGCGGTGGTTCACTTCATTTGAAGATGGGGCGCCGTTTTGCGTCAACACGGTTGCCAAATATAAAACCATAAAATTCAAAAATAAGATTTTCAACTCATATAAGCAAACTTGAGCATATTCTAACACTATTTCACGTGACTCTCAATCAAACAGTTACAAAAATAATTGGAATTTTTTTTTTTAAATAATGCTTAATTTTAAATTTTACCATTTTTGAAATCAAAAAAATATACCAAAACTTTTGGTCAATTAAAGAACATATAAAGTTTAAATTATCAAAATATTTTGAAGATTAAAAGTTGGGAACCTTGGTTGTGACTATAATTTGAGTTGAAGATGATTGTACTATAAGCTCTTCCAAACGTCCTTTCAACAAAGTTTTACACATTAGTAGTAGCTTAGTTTGGGCTTAATTTGAACTGTGATTCGGCGATATACAAAGCCCTTTAAACCCGAGCAATATATCTGTTTGGTAGTAGCGCACCGTATATTCTTAGTTTAACTTTAGGCATAGCACGGGTTTAGCGCGGTGTACTTACAATTAAGCAAAAATAAAAAAAAAGGTTATTAAATTCTTGTGGGATTCCTTAAATTTTTTTGCTGTTAAATGTAACTATTGCCAAAAGATAATTCTTCTACTGGATTATTGACGTTAAAACATTAAGAAATTTTAAATTTAAAGAATTGATATTATGATAGGGAAAGATTGTTGTCATTATAGGTTGCTATTTCCCATGTTATTTATTGGCCAGTTCGTTCGTCCAGTATGAGGGGAGGGAATTTGGTAAAGGGGGTATGGGGAATAGGTGCTTTAGCCTGCTACAAGTTTCACTTTATTAGAGTAGATGATAATCTGGTGTAATATCCAAGTAATAATAAATCCATCATTTGAAGTCTTTATTCAAAATAGTTAATGTAAAACATAAGATTAGACGTTTATGCAAAATTGAAATTAAAGAGATCTTACAAGACAGACATAGATCTATCTATTTTTATCAAAAAATTTTTATCTTTTTTCCTGCATTATTTAAATTACCTGCTGAAGCATATGAACGACAAAATGTACCCCCAAAATCACTAAAACAAAGGGAAGAGGGTGAAACAATTAAATGAGAACGCTGTGCTGATAGGATGCCGATGCAGGGATCTCAAGTGATAAGACAATGGTTGACAATATGCATCCCCAATTATGATACACAAAATTACCCATTGTGTAGATTACAATTAGTTGATAAAACGTTTGGACACTGAACTTAATGATTAACCATAACCAATAAAAACTTAAAAGTAGTCCCCAAAGTCAACGTCAAGAAGAGGTTTTGAAAACTTTGAGGACTAATTTAATAAAAAGTCAAATATTCCATGGATCTAAAGGGATAAGACAATGGCCGATAAATTGATGTAAATCCTTCTTGGTGATATAAAAAAATATATAGTTTAAAACCATAAATTGCTTAAAATTTAATAAAAATGACAAGTATAATCATCATATTAAATGATTTGTTGACCCTAGCTTGCAATAAATTTACTAGCAACTTACTATCATAAATCTTATTATATCTATTCAAAAGTCAAAGCAGTTTTCGACGTTTTAAATAACTAATTCCGAACCTATATATGCATGTATATATACAATTGAAGTATTTCAATTATTTATTACCTATACATATTTTAATGTTAATTTTATCCCCAGAAGTCAAATATAATTCTTGCTATCAAATTTGTATGCAAATTAGGAACATAGGGTTAGAATTTGTCTGTTTGTATGTGTGTACCGAAGGATCTCGATAAAAGCTGAAGTAATATGGTGAACTTTACAGTTAAGCTTCTCTTAGTTTCAAGAAAGTTTTTAATATATTGGGGGGGTTGGTATAGATACTCTCCTAAGAGAAATAAGCACCGCTAGAAAATATGTATGACAAATGTCGGATTTTTTTTGGGTAGATTCCTATGACTATCTATAATACAAAGTAGAACGATGTCTGTCTGTCTGTCTGTTTGTTTGTCTGTCTGTTTGTAGCGAAGGATCTCGCTAACCGCTGAACCGATCGGGTCTCCTTTACAGGGTAGCTTCTCATAGGTCCCGGGAAGGTTTATAACTATTTTCTTGGGGGGTGGGACACCCCCACCCCCAAAAAATAAAAAAATACCCCCTCCTCAAAAAAAAAAAATTTCTTTTTAAAACAAAAATTAAAATCGAAGAGTGGACAACCCCCCCCCCAAAAAAAAAAAAAAAAATTGTTTTTTTTATTTTTCTTTAAAATCTAAAATACGAAAAATTGGTTTGATTAAACCTATTGAGGCAAAACCCCTATAGGCTAGGGGCGAAGTCTTTTGCCAATCTTCTCAAAAATTCTTGAAAAAATAGTTGCAAATAAACTTACTGCATATCTTGATGAAAATAACCTTATTTACAAACATCAATATGGCTTTCAGAAAAAAAAGTCAACCATACAGCCCATTTTTCATCTAATAAATGAAATTGTAAAGAATAGTAATGATAAAAAGTATACAGTTGGAGTCTTTTGTGATTTACAAAAAGCTTTTGATTGCTGTTCTCATAGAATCTTGCTGGACAAACTTTCTAAGCTTGGAATCAATGGTACAGAATTGACATGGTTTAAAAATTACTTAGCAAATAGACAACAATTTGTTTACATCAACAATGAAAAGTCTGATATGAAATATATTAACAAAGGTGTACCTCAAGGTTCTATTTTAGGACCCTTACTATTTTTAATTTATATCAATGACTTAGCTAAATGTACTACTCTATTTACATTACTTTTTGCTGATGATACCAGTTTTTTAATTTCGGGTAAAAACCTTTATGATATTATTGATATTCTTAATATTGAATTAAGAAAAATAACTTATTGGTTTAGAACTAATGAGTTAAGTCTACATCCATCAAAAACTAAATTTATGATATTTACAAAAGATGAATCAACAATTGACTTTGATAGCATTAGTATTAATCTTGATCACAATAATGAAAACCAAAATGATCAAAATTTGGTACACAAACTTTCATATGTCAACTCAAGGAGTGAAACTCCTGCAATTAAATTTCTAGGTGTTTATCTAGATCCGAAATTAAACTTTAAATATCATATTGATATGATAAATAAAAAGATTTCACGCTCATTATTTGCTATAAATGCTGCAAAACATATTATTGGTGGAAAAGCATTGCAAACTCTATACAATTCACTTGTCCATAGCCATCTTACATATTGTGCCCCAATTTGGGGAAGTGCAGCAGCATCAACTCTTGATAAAATTGTAAAACAGCAAAAAAAAGCACTGAGAATAATCACCAACTCAAAATATAATGCACATACTACAATTTTATTTAAAAATTTAGAAATTCTTCCTGTAACTCAACAAATTGTCTATTCTAAATTACAATTTATGTTTGATTACGTTAATCATAGGCTTCCATGTTCTTTTGATAACTTATGGATTAGAAATAGCACAAGAACAACAAGAGTCCTTAGAAATAATCAACAGTACAATGTTCCATTTGTTAGACTTGAGACATTTAAAAAATTCCCTTACTCTGATCTACCAAAGTTATGGAATGAAATCATTATTCCTAATACTAATCCTAATCCTGAAAATGAAAATGATAATAATAATGACGAGGTTATTTATACTTTTAGCACAGTTATGTCAAGAAAACAATTTTGTATGAAACTCAAAGATTTTTTGTTGGAAAAACTTAATTTTATATGTAATAGAGAAAACTGTTCTGAGTGCATAAACAGATCTTGAAAATTGATTTCATAAAAAACCTAGTGATTTTTTTAAGTAGGGGGGGGGGTTGTCTTTTGGCGGGGAGGGGAGTGTTGTTTTTTGGCGGGGAGGGGAGGGTTGAATATAGGGCAAAGCTCAAAGTGGCATTCTATAAAAAATATTATTTTGAATTGAGAAATTTCTGGGTTTTTTTGAAAAATAATACAATGACAAAGGCTTGAAGTATTGCTTTTTTTTCCTTTTTATGTTTTTTTTTCTTTCTCCTTTCTTTTTATAAAAACTTTACTTATTAATCTTCAATGATATTTAAAAACTTGAAATATGGTATTAAAATTATATACAACAATGATCTATCTTATTATTTTTCCTTTTTATTCTCTTTACTTTCATATTAATTTTGTTTTATTTTTCTCTAAATTCCTTCATATATTTTTTTTTTCATTTTTCTTATTATTTACTTATTTCTCTAACATAATATAAATGTTTATTTGTGTTTTTTTTTTACTTTTTTTACCATCCTCACAACTCAATTTAACTAAATTAAAGTTTCAATTTTCCCTTTCACATTTAATTTGTTTTATATTCTTTTTTTTTCTTTTCGTCTCCTTTAAAAAGGGGCTTCAGGAATCAAATACACTATCCCCATTTTGGTCAAGATAGTACTCCTGTAGCTCCTGGTGCATATCCTGAAAATTTTACTTCTTTTCCACCAATTTATATTTAGTTAATAATTAATCTCTTAGTATATATTATTTTATTTTGTATGAGACTAAACATCATAATGTAAACTCTAAATTGTCGATAGATAGCAGCAATTTAGAGTATTGTATGTGCTATCTCCTAAGCTAGGGGGTACCTGGCAGCACCAAATAAACATTATTATTATTATTATTATTAGTAAGACATATTTAATTAAACAAGAAACCTCATTATCAAACAGAGTTATCGTTGATTTCTTTGTAGCCTGCATTTTTGGTGTAACTAATTTAACCTTAAATTCTTTTTTTGTTTTTCTGTATTTAAGTTATTGCTTGTTCGCTACTTTTGACCATGCCTTGTTTATCTTTAAGTATAATAGCTTAATTGCTATATGTTTGTAAAAAATACTATGTGATGAACTCAATTAAAGGTCAATCCGATCATTAACCATTTCCTAACTCCTAAGATTAACCCCAGCCCTGCAGGGATAACAGGGAATTTACGTTGTTGAAACTTCTTTGCTATTTACTAGCAGCTATGCCCCTAGAGGCACTAGATTAAGGGGCTTGGAGGATAATCCGCCCCTATTCTTCTAACTTTGATTTATACTAGCGGCTACGCCCCTAGAGGAAGGGCACTTGAAGTGAAGAGAGTCAAATTTGATAACCCAATTTATCATTTTAGATTTGAAAAGAATTTTTTTTTAAATGTAGGGGTGAGGAATTTTTTATTCTGGGGGGGTGCCCCCCCCCCCCCAACGTATTTTCATTTTTTGTTAAAAAAGAGATCCTTCGGTACAGACAAAGACAAAGAGACATCCTGTTACTTTAGTATAAGGATAGAAAAAAAATTTGAATTGTTTTCCAAGGGTGAATTCTTTTATAAGGGTGAAGGTTCTCTTTACAAAATAGTTATAAACCTTCTTTGGACTTACACAAATCTTCACATTACAGGAGAACCATATCAGTTCAGTAGTCTGTTTGGTATTATATTTAATACTAGCGGCTACGCCCCCTAGAGGCCTCTAGTGCGCTTTAAATGTTTTTTTTTAAATAATACGATACATATCTATGTTGCGTTCAAGTCTCTATAAGTCAATTTTTTGGATTTTTTTTGTTATTTCTCTTGGGAGGGTGGTGGTACCCTCCCCTAAAATAGGTCTAAACATTCCCGAGACCTATGAGAAGCTACCCTAATAAGGAGAACCTGATCAGTTCAGCGGTTAGCGGTAGAAACATACAAACACACAGACAAACACACAAACACACAGACAAACTGACAAACACACAGACAAACATTCTGCTACTTTACTATAAGGATTTGAATAGTAATATTTTTTATAAAGATTCATATAGGCCAAATCCCTTTTATCTTTGAAATCTGACTAGAGTAGATAAATATAAGTTGCTTCCGTATAAGATGTCTATTTACAAACTACAATTAAAATGAGTTTAAGGATATATTCAGTGCGCAGACACATAAGACTAAAGTGTGGGCATTGTATGGCAATTATGCAGACTTTTTTAGTGGTAAGGGGGTTGGAGTAAAAATACTGAAAGAACTTCCCTGAAAGGCAAAAAGTAAATGTTTTGAAATCCTAATATCCACAAAGAAACACACATACAAAATCTAGCTACTTAGTCCTATTATGTAAAGTAGTAAGCTTTTTTGTCTGTAACGAAGGATCTTGCTTACCGCTTAACATGTATGGTTTTCTTTTATAATGAAGCTTCTTGTGCGTCCAAAGAAGGTTTTTAACTATTTTGGGGGGAGGTATCTTCACCCTCTAAATAAAAGTTGACCCATCCAAATTTTATTTCATTTTTTTTCTGAAACTTAAATCGAAAATGTGTGAGGGTCGATTTTCCCCCCTCCCAACTTAAGTGTCCCTAGAGGCTTCTAGAGGGTGTTGCCACAAGTAGTATTATATTTTGCTTTATTGTTTAAAACTCATAGTTTAAAGATGTGTTTACTAAATTGAATTTTCAACAACTACTTATTATACCATAATCTTATTTCCATAAGTTGTATAATTGTAAGTCTTGAAAACAGCAACGCATTTCTACGTAATAGGATTGTCGGCAATTCCATTCTAAAATAGTTTATACTTTCTTTAGGTTACGTAATAGTCAGAGAAGACTGTAAATTATCTGAGAGCCTGTGTAAAGATTCATGTAACAATAAGATATAATGGAGCTGTCAATTTTTCCCCTCATTCTTTTTTTCTATGTTATTATCATGTCAATACTATCTCTAGGCAGGCCAGGGGGCCGAGCGCTGCGGCCATGATTAACAGTTAAGGCTATTTTAAGTTAAGTTTATTTTGTACTAGAGGCTATTTTGTCAGACGCTATTAATTCTGAGGCTATTTTGTCCAAGATCCTTTGGTAATGGATCTTGCTATGGATTTTATCACAACTATTTAATTCCAAGGACAATTAGGTATAATGTTATAATATATCAAAAGGCTCTAGACTTTATATTTGTTTCTTTTCTTTGGTATTAAGTCATTCTTGTTTACATGAATGATGTAATAAAAAGTATGTTAAATTGTTTTAGGGTAATGCCCATATAAGATAAGTACATATTATTTAATACAAAATATGTTGTATGTAAGGCTCGGCAGCCGCGCGTCACCCGCGAATAAGCCTCAAATTTAAACCCTTTTAGATGATTTGAAGAAAAAATCGAAAATAGGGACTGTCATATTTTGGTTATGCTTAGACTTTAAGCAGATTTTTTAGATTCAAAAATATTGATTTCCCTAAGACGGCTTACGCGCGGCTGCCGAGCACTGATTGTATGTATGTCAGAGAAGTAGGGTTGGGACAATGGACAACAACAGCAATTCTTATGTTGAAGTATAATGTACAAGAGGCTCTGCCCCTAGCATCTAGGGGCTCTATCGAAGAGATAGAAAAATAGCATAAAACCATCTCAAGACCTATAGCAATCTTCGCTGTAAAGGAGAACCATTTCGGTTCAGTGGTTAGCGAGATCCTTCTCTACAGACAAAAAAGCTTACTACTTTATAAAATAGGATTGTATATGTTAGATTATGGATATAATAATTTAATGGATAATCTCATGTATGAAATAGAAAATCTACTCTAAATGTGTCCTTTTTATAAATATTTTATAATAATCCAATAACATAAAGTAATAAGGTCTTTTGTTTGAAGCTAATGATCTCGGAAAATGATTGGTTGAATTTTTAATTAGTGATTTACGAATATTTTAGGATGGTTTTAACTTTTAAGCTATTCTCCTGACGTCTCCCACCCTTCGCCCTTCCCTAAAGGTTAAGGGCTAAGTAAATAGTTCTTTATAAGAAACCTATTCTTTAATCTTTTCAAAATTATTTATTATATATTGTGAGCAGGGATGTCCAAGGGGGGGTGGGGGGAAGGGTTGGTTCCTTCCCTTCTCCAAAAAAAGCTTGGACGTTCTAAAAATTACACTAAAATGAACTTTGATTGTAATTTTAATTTTTAACCCCTCCCCCCTCCTCCTAAAAATAAAAAAGCTTGAACATCCTTGATTGTGAGTAATAGTATATTATTTTTTTGTGTGAGTTATTAAAATGTTTTTGGCATACTTTTCTAAGAGTTTTGTACATTTAATCATCTTCTTGTAAAATTTAAGTAGCGAAGGTACTCTATGATAAGAATCTGTCCGCCTGTCTACCTGTTAGACCACTGTGTGTATCTCAGTCAGTCCGTTAGTCTGTCAGTCTTTCATTCCACCTGTACGTCTGTCACAAAACAATTAATCTATAGATCAGTATGTGGTCTTTTCATTTTCGCTATTAATGACATGATTATCCCTATTTAAAATATGTATATATAGTTTTTAGGAAAATGTTTAAAAACAAAATCATAAAACAATGTCATAGCTATTTACTATCTAACTTAACAGTTACAAAGTTAAACAAAATAACAAAGAATAGTAAAAACCAATAAAATATAGAATTAATGAATTTTTTTATATTATCAACGTTTTTTATAAAAAGAGCTGTAAATATCAGACGGGGGGGGGGGGTAAGCACCTTTTAAAATGCTTTAAAAGACTTGACTGAAATATGTCTGAATTAAAAACTGATAAGGTAATAAATATAAAGAGTAGCTTTGTATGTATATTTATAAAGACATATCACATCCAAGGATCCTTTAGTTAGGTCAGCTGAATTTGAGATTCCGATTGTGTACATAGTTTCCTCATCCGATCTCAATATTTACTACTAGCTAAAAAAGCTTAAAACTTCCAAAAAAAATCTAAATTTAAAAAATTTAAATTTTGAATGCATAATGAATAAATCGTTTATACATTAAATCGCTTTTCCCTTTGACTGGAGTAGCTGAAAATAGATTTTGCAATATTTGGGTTATGTGCTGTACAACCTCGGAAATTAGGGAAGAAATAGGCAATCAAATTTCAGTTGATCCTTAGTTAGTATCTTTCTAATTTATTTTAACACTAGAGTAACAGTACTATCGCTAAAAAAGTACAACCATCATCTTGTTGTAATATTATTGTACTTAAAAATCAAGGAAACAGTTTGACGACAAATTTGAGACAGATAGAGATTTTATGATAATTATTTCCATATCACTTTCAATAGTTCAGGAAGTAGGTTTTAGGATACAAGGTTTCTTACTTTTGATGGGAGTTTTTTTAGGGTTATAAATTATGTACTTTCTTACTTTATAAACTTAGGTTACTAAAATTTATCAATAATAATATGATCAATAATCATTTACCCTTTTGTGTTATTAGATAAAAATTAAAATTTAAAAATGCATTATCTGTTTTATTTAAGATATCTTTTGCGGGGCTCGGCAGTTGATATAGATCTTTAATGTCCAATTAGGCAAAGGCGGCAACTACCGCTTATATGCCTTTCTTAAGAATTCAACGCTGTACTAAAATTGTTTAACTGCTTAGTCCTCAATTTCTAACAACTTATCATTACACTTACTCTATAACAATAATGAATTTTATAATTTACGAGCTGTAAGACTACAAACACGTGTTGTCCTTGCTCCACGACTTGTATATGGTATGAGAGTTTATACTTTGAGTAATGGATTTATTATTATTTGGATCTTACACCAGATTTTCATGTAATATTATAAATTGAACTTTATAGCGGGCTATAATAACAATCTCCCTCATCCCCCTCCTTTACCCCATCCTCTCCCCTCCTATTGGATAAACGACCCTACCAATAAATGCGAGGGGATATCGCAACCTAAAGTTGACGACAATATTTCTGCTGTCATAATATCCACGTATATTGTACATCCATACTTAGAGTAAATATTATTATCTTGCTTACTTCCTTCCTAACATCATCCTAAAAAAAACACTAATTTATATACAACAAATATTAACATGGTAGGAATGACAACATCCAAAAGTAGCAAAGAATAGGCTTTTTTTTTAAATGATGAAAGTTAAAGAGCATCATATTTTAGCCTTCTTTATTCAATAGTTTTTCTCATTTAATTGTTACATTCTTAAACATATCTTAACATAATGATCAAAAGAATATATCTTTCATATAATTACCAAATGACCAACAGACAAAATATCCATACCGTTACACTTTTGCAAAAAAAAATTAGTAAAAGGTAAGCAATGACGTCCAAGTTTTTTTTTATTTTGAAAGAGGTAAAATAAGGTGTTTGAAAGGTTTTAGGAGAGTAATATCATGTATTTTTAATGTTTTGGAGGTAAAATGAGGAGTTGAAAAGTTTAAGTCGAATCCTCATTTACCCCCATCCTTGGACGTCTATGAAGATAAGTATTCCATCTACTAACTTACAAAACCCCAATCGTAGATTTTTGCTACGTGTTTTTTTAATATGAAATCAAACCAGTATGGAATTTTCTTAAAAGCGAAGCTCAATAAATAAGACAGTCATATAAAAGAAAATTTACAAATAGACATACCAAAATTTTGAGCTTCAATTACAAAAAAAGTTTTAGCTGATAACGTTGTTACTACTCGTCTTAGGAATTAAATTTCCAAGAATTAAATAGACATACAGAGGTCTTTGAAAGATTATAGAGCAGCTTCACTTTTTAAATTATACATAACTATATCAACATATGCAAAACTTAAAATATATAGAAAGATTATAACTTTTTTGGACCAAAACACCAAATATATGTTGGGAAATGTTGAAAAAAAAAAAAATTCAAAAAACCTGCTAAAAAGCAGAACGATCCCACTAGATGTTATTTTAGCTTCAATAATAATGGGAATGTTGACAAGAAATGTCAGCCTTCTATCTTAAATAGAAGCCAAGAAAACCACGTTTTCCCCTTTTCGTGTATAACGGACAGACGGACGGACATTTGGAATTAGAGAGAAGCTTTGCTAAAAAATACGAATGACAACATCCATAAAAGAGAAGCACTGAAATGGTAGGACAAACGGACATTGCTCAGAAGCAAAATTGTAAGTAAAGTGAAAAACTGCTTGACACAGGATAATGTCTCTGTGGACATACTTACATTTGTAGAGTTGCTTCGCTTATAATATTGTTCTTTGTTGTCCCAGTAAAGTAAAAAAAAATCAACATGTTTAAAATGGACGTAGGGACAATATGGTAATTATTATAGAGTTGCTACGCTTTCTAAATCGTACCTAACTACTACAGGAATCACTATGCAAAGTTTGAAATCGATAGGACAATTCGAACATGCCTAATCTAACGAAAAAAGTTATCCGTCTCGGACGGACGGACCGACCCTAATTATAGAATAGCTTCGCTAAAAAAAAAGGCGTAACCCAGACACAGAGACATTGTATTGCCTGTTTTAGGCTAACAATCCGTATTTTCTATATAATTACGGACAAACCATTTCTACAATTAGGGTCTGTACGCAGGAATCTGAAGGGATAAGACATTGGCCGATAATTTGATATACATCCCCAATGAGGATACACAAATTTACCCCTTCTGTAAGTTAACATTAGTTTGAATATTCAACCTAATTACCTAATCAATCAAAATTCACGAAAGCCCCCAAAGTTGTTAAGAAAACGAATAAGAAAACTTTGGAGACTATTGTAATAAACAACCCTTTCTCTCTCTCTAATAATAATTACGGACAATTCAAGTCTGTTCGTCCATAACTATTAGTATAGCAATCCTTATGTTTTCTACTATTCACTGCAGCTTCTCTATAGTTAGGGTTATTATTATTATTAATTTTGTTGAAGCTTCTTATAGTGTCTAAAAAAGGAAATAAATTTTAAAACTTTTGCCGAAGTATACCGAATGACGTAATATAATAGTTTATTTTTCTAATATGACGTCATTTGGGATACTTCGGCCAAAAGTTTTTATTATTTATCCCCTTTTTTCATATAGGCACTATGTAGAGCTTCGATTTTGTTAACAAGCTAATTTAGGGACAGCGTATATGGCTACCAAAAAATGACGTCATACCATAAAATTGACCAATGAGAGGCCAGTATACACTGTAATTTACAAATGGTAAAAATTTACTTTTAATATTAAGCTGTATCTATGGATTTTATATCATTCTTGTTATATCAACACACATACTTTATAACATGCTATTTAACATAAAAAAAGCAAATTAGTGTGTTTCTAGAAATCAGAGTTTATTTTGTTTTTGTATTATCAGTATAACAATAAATTTGAATGCTTCATAAATGAAACCTGAAGCTGGTATGTCATGCGCCTGACATTGATATATATCAGTATACAATGACTCATTTCTGTTGACTTCAAAACAAAGGTTGTGCAATCAAGGGACTAATCAATTAAAAATTATGAGGATGCGCAAATTTAACAATAATAGTTATTTATCGCATCTTATTATAGACAGTTTTCCGTGGATATAGAAATGAAAACTGTTTTTAATCTCATGATTTGTATTTTAATATTCTTAATAGATTTTGTGTAGTACGATGTTATACATGATTTTTAAGCATGGCTGAGAAGCTGTTCTAATCCAGCGGATATTAAACATCCCAACCACCCTATATGTCACATCATTGTACGATTTGAACTGAAAAACTTTTTAATTTTTCAAATCTTCTATTCCTCTTATTTGAATCAACTTTGTAAATGTGATTAAAGTCGAGGTTAGTCAGCTTCATATTAGTCCGTCCATTTCTTTATCCAACGCAAGAGAGAGAAGGGGACAATAGGCTGTTTATTACACTAGTCCTAATAGTATCATAATAACGTTTTCTTTAGTGAATTTTGAATGGTTGCTTCATCAAGTTGAGTGTTCAAACGTTTCAACCACTAATTCTAATCTATAGAACGTGTAATTTTGTGTATCATCATTGGGGATGTACATAATTTTATCGGTCATTGTATTATCCCTTTAGATCACTCTTCTATATGTCCAGGTATAATGGCAGCTGATGACCTTAATTCAGCATTTTGAAGCCTTATATTTTCAAAAATCCGCAAATTAAAATTGTGCAGCTGCCAAGTCCTAATTAAAAGAATTTGAAGTTATGGTAATTTAAAATCAACTTGAAAACTATTTTTCAAAGTCAGGAATTATATCAGGAAGTAAAACTTTTCATTTCTAAAGAAATCTGACATAGATAGATAGATAGATAGATAGATAGATAGATAGATAGATAGATAGATAGATAGATAGATAGATAGATAGATAGATAGATAGATAGATAGATAGATAGATAGATAGATAGATAGATAGATAGATAGATAGATAGATAGATAGATAGATAGATAGATAGATAGATAGATAGATAGGTAGATAGATAGATAGATAGATAGATAGATTGTACGTGACTGGTTACTTAAATTAAACATATATGTAGAACAGCACTTTTTTTAGAGTTTTTTTTCTATCCCCCAAAATTTGCCTATAAAAATAGACGTCATACGATACAAATGACCTACTGTAGGCCTGTCTATAAAAAAGACTTCATACGATACAAATAACCAATGGTAGGCCAGTATAAATTGCATATTTAAATCTATACTGGCCTATTATTGGTCATTTGTATTGTATGACGTCATTTTCATAGGCACTATAAGCTGCTTCGCTAGTCTGATTTTGTTTCATGTTTCAAGTCACATAAAGCATATAAATCCAATAAAGGAATTGTAAAATAAATAAGATTTGCCCTTTAAATTCTGGGTACTTGCTTACATGTGGTAGACTGGAGCACCGAAAACCCCCCCCCCCCCCCGCTTAGTTTTGACAAAAATCATTTTTTATCATTCTTGTTATATCAACACATATACTTTATAACATGCTATTTAACATAAAAAAAGCAAATTAGTGTGTTTCTAGAAATCAGAGTTTATTTTGTTTTTGTATTATCAGTATAACAATAAATTTGAATGCTTCATAAATGAAACCTGAAGCTGGTATGTCATGCGCCTGACATTGATTCATATCAGTATACAATAACTCATTTCTGTTGACTTTAAAACAAAGGTTATGCAATCAAGGGAATAATGGTGTGTAATATGACAAAGCCTATATAGTCCTGTTGTGACGTCATAAATTTCGGGACAGGAGAAGGGAAGGGGGGAAGAAAATCTCTTCAAAGAAGATGGAAGAAATGGGGTTCTCATTTCCCTTTTTCCTTTCCTTTTCCCGAAATTTATGACGTCACAACAGGACAATATGGGCTTTGTCTTGTAATATTCTATTTTAAGAGGATGCGCAAATTTGATAATTATAGCTATTTATCGCACCGTATTATAAACAGCTTTCCAAGGATATTAAAATGAAAACTGGTTTTATTCTTATGATTTTTTATTTTTATATTCTTTAAAAAATGGCTGTAGTACGATGTTATACATGATTTTTCAGTATTGCTTATAACCTGTTCTAATTCAGCGGATATTATACATTCCAACCACCCTATATGTCATTGTACTATTTGAACCGAAAAACTTTTTAATTTTTCAAATCTTCTATTCCTCTTATTTGAATCAACTTTGTAAATGTGATTAAAGTCGAGGTTAGTCAGCTTCATATTAGTCCGTCCAGCCATTTCTTTAGTTTTCCTGGTCATGGAAAGAAAACGAAGTTGCGGGTTTCGTCGCAATTCCACAGTAGCTTTTAAAAGGTTATTTTGGGTTAGGTTTGATAAATGTTAATGATTGCCCCACAGGGTTAGAAAATAGGCCCCGCAGGGTTAGAGCCCCCAGCAGGGGCTAGAAATAGGAGAAAAGCTACTGTGTAGATGCGACAAAACCCGAAACTTCATTTTCTTTCTATGATCCATTTTTAATTTTTTCACTAAGCCACTACGACAAACTTCTATTCAAACGTTTCAACTACTAATTCTAATCTACAGAAGGGGTAATTTTGTGTATCATCATTAGGAATGTACATCATTTTATCGGCCATTGTATTATCCCTTTAGATCCCTGATCTATATGCCCAGGTATATAGATAGTTGATGGCAGCAACAAGTATATTTCAACATTCTTTGAAGCCACATATTTTCAAAAATCCGCAAATTAAAATTGTGCTGTTGCTATGTCCTAATTAAAAGAATTTGAAGTTATGGTAATTTAAAATCAACTTGAAAACTATTTTTCAAAGTCGGGAATTATATCAGGAAGCAAAACTTTTCATTTCTAAAGAAATTTGACATAGATAGTTAGATAGATAGATAGATAGATAGATAGAAAGAAAGATAGATAGATAAATAGATAGATAGATAGATAGATAGATAGATAGATAGATAGATAGATAGATAGATAGATAGATAGATAGATAGATAGATAGACTGATTGATAGATAGATAGTTAGATAGATATATTTAAACAAATAAAGCTTTATTGTAAGGGTTTACCTTTATATCTTTATACTCCTACAGAAAATTCACCTTAGCATAGCTTATAAGCTTGTCAGAATAAATGAATTCCTAGATGTTCTAGAGATCTTATAGTACAGATCTTATAGATGCTAGTATTTAAATTCTAAAAATCCTAAACGCGGAACTTTAAAATGTAGTGCACAGTTTTATATTTATTTACTCTCCTTCAATATATCATATTTTTACAGGGAAAAGGATAAAGATATTTAAAAAATATGTTTTTATAGATATTTCAAATTAACATTATTTGATAGTTACGCCCATCTAATTGAAGTGCACATTTAGGACTTTTAGACAAAGCTTTGATTTTCTAAACTTTCTTAACCACTTCTACAAATGCCTGAGGTGAATTATTTTTTTTTAATTAGGCTCGTTACTTGCTGGTGAGGCAAAATTATTTTTGTGAAAAATCCTCCAAAATCGCATAAAAAATCTACAAAAATGAAATAAAATCATAAAAGGGTTATTACCATAAGCAAACGTTGCAACAATATATATATACAGAGAGAGGGGACAATGTACTGTTATCAAATTAGTCCCCAAAGTTTATAATAACGTTTTCTTATTCGTTGGCTTAACAACTTTGAGGACTTTAGTGAATTTTGATAAGTTGTATCATTAAGTTGAGTGTTCAAACGTTTCAACCAACAATTTTAATCTACTGAAGGTGTAATTTTGTGTATCATCATTGTGGATGTACATCAACATATCAGCCATTGTCTTATCCCTTTGGATCCCTGATATATATGTATATATGAACTATATGGAGGAAGAAGACAGAATTTCACGGTTCAAGATAATGATCCAATTAATTCTTTAAGGTCACCTTTAAACCCACAAAATAATAGGTATGCTCCAAGGAGGGAGGGGAAATCAGGCTGTTAATCACACAAGTCCCCAAAGTTTTATAACATCGATTTTTTTTATTTGTTGAGTTAACAACTTCGAGGACTATGATCGGATTTTTATTGATTTATTTATTCAGTTGTGTGTCTTAACGTTTCAATCACTAATTGTACCTACAGATAGGACATCATTGGAGAGGTATATCAATTCATCGTCCATTGTCTTATCCCTTTAGATCCCTGGGTGTGCACCCATGTCCGCAAAATAGTTGTTTCTTTTTATTTTTTAAGTTTAAAGGTTAACACTTGTGTGCGCAGGGTTTGGTTGAAAGGGTTGGATGAAAGTCTAGCGGCGTAACACGTTAATCAGTTCAACTACATAGTTAGTGCCTTTGCTTCAATACCCAATCACGGAGGTTCTAAATACAAATTAATTTATTCACAAGCCAGACAATACAAAATTTAATATCAACTGAGTTAGGATGGGTTAAATAAGATAATCCTTATACTAAAGTAACAGGATGTGTGTCTATGTGTTTGTGTGTTTGTTTGTACCGAAGGATCTCGCCAACCACTGAACCGATCAGGTTCTCCTTAACAGGGTAGCTTCTCATAGGTCCCGGGAAGGTTTATAACTATTGTCTTGGGGGGTGGGAAACCCCCACCCCCCCCCCCCAAAAAAAAAAATTAAAATATCTCCCCCCTCATAATTTTTTTAATTTTTAATTTTTTAACTAAAATTTAAAATGAGGGGTGAGGCATCCCCCCCCCAAAAAAAAAAAATTTTACTTTAAAAAAATCTAAAATAAGAAATTGGGTTATCAAATTCGAGTGCCCCTAGAGGCCTCTAGGGGGCGTAGCCGCTAGTGATATATGTATATCTTACCCTTATGTATTTTGGAGGAAGGAATCACAAATACAAAAGATAATATAAAGTTACATCTATATTTTCTAAAAACAGAATTAAAACAGAAGGACATTATTATTATAAAGCGCGCAGCTATTCTTCAAATATTCCCATTCTTAAAATTTTAAGTAGGGTGTAGATAGACCATAGACGTCCAAGCTTTTTTTGGGGGGTGGGTAAAAAATTTTAAGGGGGGGGGGGGGTAAAATGGCGCGCGAAGCTCGCCGAAATTTTTTTACCCCCCTCCAAAATTTTTACCCCGGGACGTCTATGAGATGGACATCCGCTTTTTGCTCCCTAAGTTTCAAGCTATAACAGAAACGGGGATTCAATACCCCAATAGCAAAATTGTGCAGAGCTTGATCTTTAAATCATTTTAGTGGTGATTTAAAGATCAATCTCAGTTGTTTTAAGGAATAAGACAACGATGATTAAACAATTACCTTTTTTTATTAAAATTAAGTTTAATAAAAGTACCTAAATTTTAAATAAGATAGAACTTTTTTTAAAGATTTACTTTCAAAAACTAGCCTTCAATTGTATTTTATGCATGTTAACATTGTTTCCAATATAGCTTCGAAACCGATTAATATCCCCTGGATTAGAACCGGTTCTCAGCCAAATTGAAAAATAATTTATAGCATCGAATTTCAGATAATTTTTCACAATAGTAATATATAAATTATAAAATTTATACAAGTTTTGTTAGCCCAGGCATTCGGCTCTTTGGTTTTAATAGGTTTTTATTTTAATATCCGCGGAAAGCTGTCTATAATACGTTGCGATAAATAACTATCATAGAATTCCATTTTTACTTAATTGGTTTGCTGAATTTTTCATTATATATTTTTTCAAATATTAAATTCTAAGATAATCAATCATTTAAAGCTATAATTGAATTTTAAGATGTAGCTTAATGATTTATTAATTCTTAATTAACACTCTTAACAACAAAGAACAAAATTTACCTAACCTGTTTTTCTTTTTAAACAACAGCACTTAGTGTTTTCGGATGGATATTAATTAATTTCTTTAATGTTTGAAAGCTAAAGCATAGGCCAGTTGGGTTGTTGATGTATACTATTCTTTTCCTATGTCTTAACTCTGTAATAATATTATTTTAAAAACTTCAAATTAAATATTATTATATTCTATTGATGAATTTATATAAAAAATCGATTCTCCATTTATAAAAAAACCTACTACTTTATTTAACACTAGCGGTTACGCCCCCAGCATCTAGGGGCTCTATATTTGAAGGGATATAGAAAAGCAGAAAAATAGCTTAAAACCATACACAGACTTATTTATGAAATAAAATAGCCTAAAACCATCTCAGCGCCTATACGAAGCTTCCCTCTAAAGAGAACCAAATCGGTACATAGGTTAGCGAGATCCTTCGCTACAAACAAAAAAAGCTTGGTACTTTATATAATGGGATGATGTCAAATCAAAATTGAATTGAATTAAATCATTTATAGATTTAAAGCAGACATGAAATTAACCTTTTACCTTTAACGGGCGAGGCTGCTGCCAATCTCTAGTTAACTGTGCATACACTCGCTGTTAAAAACCATCCAACAGACAACCAACTCTTTGATTGCACGTCTTTTGTCTGGAAGTCTTAACTGTACATGCTAAAAGTTGTGCCTGTTTTGGCCAAGCCATTCCTGATACTCTAACCTAGCAGCAGAATAAACCATTTTTAACCCTCTTTAGTTATGACGCGGTGTTCAAAACCTCTCTGACGACGAGCGGTTTATATAAATCGCTTTAAATTACTGACTTAATTCATTTGCCATACTGAACCCGGTATTAGTGTCTTAGAAATTATCTTAGTGACGTAACTAAAAACGAGGGATAAGAGGGGAGGTGGGAAAGGTAACCCCTAAAAAAGAGATGGATAATAGAGGTGATTGATAATTGATAATTGATAAAGAAAATGTAGGAAATAATTTATACTCTCTGTACTTTCTACCATAGATTAATTAATTTTTATTTTCTAGACAAGGATGACAACATCCATAAAAACGAAGCACAAAAATCAGAAGGTAGAACAAACGCACAATAGCTAGAGTGTCAGAACTTAATAAGCAGAATATTAATTTTGAAGTCTAAATGAAATTGCACATAAATTTGTTGCAAAATTGCGTAAATATAGCATACAGTAAAAGGACATACTTCCGTGCAAAATTTGAAATCAATAGTATAATTCTAATATGTCTAATAAATGTTGTCAAAAAAAGGTTGAAAAAAGTCCGCATATTTGATTAAATTTTTCTTAAAATCCGCATATTATGTTGATATAAACTATAATATATTATCACTAGCAGTAACATCACTAGAAGCTTTTAGGGTGGTAACGGGGAAAGTTCATTCTTCCAATTTTCAATTTAAGTTTTAAAACAAAGAAGTAAAATTGCGGAGATGGTACTTTTTTTCTAGGTGTTATTTTTTTTGGAGAGTGGAGAGCCCTCTTCCTAAATAGTTATAAACTTCTCTATACCTATAATAAGCTTCACTGTAAAGAAGAACCCTTTAGGTTCAGCGGTTAACAAGATCCGTTGCTACAGTCAAAAAAAGCTTAGCTTACTAATTTATATAATAGGATATAATAAAGTAACAGGATGTCTGTTTGTCTGTCTCTTTGTTTGTTTGTTTGTCTTTTTCTTTTAAAATCTAGAAAAATAAATTGGTTTATTAAATTGGACTCTCTCCTCCTCAAGTGCCCCAAGAGGCCTCTAAGGCGTAGCCGCTAGTAATAGGATACAGTAACAAAATGCTAATCCTTATATCAAAGTAAAAGAATGTTTGTGTGTGTGTGTCTATTTATATGGAAGGATCTTCCTAACTAATATGCTTCTCCTTTGCAGGGACATAGGTCATAGGTCATGGGAAGATTTATAACTATTTTAGGATAGGGTACCTGCACCCTCACGCGCTTAGAAAAAAAACCACCAACATTTTTTAAATTTTTTTCTTTTAAAACTAAATTGTCCTTTTAAGTATATCTGTCAGACAGACAGACAATAAATATATGGAGCAGATCTGTATAAATATAAGGTATCTTGACTAAAACTTACAGCTGGCTATCTAAAAAAGCAGTTAAGAAAATAACATTTCTCCAACAATAAGGTTTTTTAAGCATGACCGACAGTCAGACAGACAAAATAATGTATAGAGTAGATGCAGGGGGGGGGGGGAAGGGGTGATTACTTGAGGGCACCCTCAAATTTTGGAAGTCGTTAAGTAGATGCACATATATCTTGGGTATAGTCCCTTTCATGACAATGCCTCTTAAGGGACGTTTCTTGGTATTTTCACAGTAGATTTTATCCTATTTCTAGCCACTGCGGGGGGGGGGGGCTCTATCCATGCGGGGCCATTTTCCTAACCCTGCAGGGCAATCACCTAACCTAACCTAAAATAATCCATCAAAAGCTACTGTAAAAAAAAATACATTAAAACACCTCTTAAAAGACCTTTTCACTTAAAATTTCAGTTGTCTTTCTTCAATAGCAGCCAAAAAACACACAAAGCATGTTTTAAATGGACGTACTGACTTTCTGTTAACAATGATAGAGTTGCTTTCTAAATTATACCTAACTGTCATAGGAATCATCATGAAGAGTTTGAAATTGATAGGATAATTCTAACATGTCTTGTTTAATAATCTAAAATCAATTAATAATTTTATCTAATTTCAATTTCAATTTATCTATGAAATAAATGTAAAGCTGTACAGGTTAAGGCTACTCTCTGACTCAATACATTTCTTTTTCTCCTCTTTTTAGCAACCGAATGAAAGTAATTCTTTTCAATTCCAGATAATTATAAGAATTGGTAACATTTGCTTAGATATTTATTTTATAAAAACATAGCAAAAAAAATAATAACCGTATTATAATACAGGTATTAAATATTTAAATACAAACAATAAAATTGAATATGAATAAAAATTAAGGATAGATCAATCAAATAATAATTATGTACAGTGTCAAAGGACTAAACAATCTTGTGAGAGGTAATATAACTTATGCATTTTAAAAAGATATTTGTTAAATAGACTGATTATTTAAAGACATATTTGTTAAATATGTTGCTCTACTGGATATCATTACCCTTGTTAGAATGTACCATTCATAAAGAAGGTTATTTTTTAATGGCAAAACTGTTTAAGCTAGCTTTTTTAACAATTACGTTCAAATTCCGTTAAATTTATTGATATAAATAATCTAATAATTGATTGTTTTGTTTTTATTCGTAATTGTCTTTTTTATATATACATTATTATGCTTAATTAAAAATTTCTGATAAACATCTCATTATATTTAAAGAAAAATTAGCTGTCTCTAAATTTAATATAGAAATAAAATTATTATGGAAAATCAATTGATTTTTCATGGTAAGAGGTATAAGTTATAAAATACAGACGAATTTATAGATGTAATCTTGAAAAGATAGCTTTAATTTAAAATGATAAATATGCGTTATTTTTACCAAAAACTAGACAAAACCCTTTTTTTGTTGTTGTTGATAGCAATATCTTATTTCTTTACTCTCGTTTATATATAGTTTTAACCTAATATCTTTTGATTTAATTGTTATTGGTTTGAAATTTTGACTAAAAAGCTGGCTTAAAAAATAGCTCATATGTGATAAAATATATAGCAGCTTGCGCTAACTTATGAGGTGTTTATACAATAAGTATAATTATAAAAGCAAATATTTGAAAATTATTTAAAATCATTCAATGTTTAATGTTAGATTAAGCCAATTATTAATCACGAAATTACATATAGGTTTTTTATTATTTTGCTAAATAATCTATTAAATATTTACACATTGTAAGTCAACTCTTGAGTTATGTAAGAAGTACAATATCAGCTGATAGATCTTATTTCAATTTTGAAAGATAATTTTATAAAAAAAAATAAAAAAAAGTTGATTTTGTTTTTTAAAAGTGAGCAAAAATAATGTAGAATTTTTAGAAATATTTTAAATATTTTTTAAAAGCACAACAAATCTTGATTTCAGGCCTATATTAACAATTCTTAAAAATCCTAGTAGTATCGACACATCCTATTTTTTTTACGTCACTAAGATAATTTCTAAGACACTAATACCGGGTTCGCCATACTGTTAAACTAAGAATATTTTCTTTATGTTGTAAGAATGGATGTAGAATATACCTGGATATTATGACAGGAGAAAAATTGTCGTAATTGGAATTTCCCCTCGCTTCTATTGGTCAGGCCGTCTATCCAGTAGGAGGGGAGGGGATGGGGTAAAGCAGGGTGATTTTAGCCCGCTACTTAGTGCCCTTTATTATAGAACATGAAAATCTGGTGTAAGATCCAAGTAATAATATATCCATTGTTATAAGCATCGTATAAACAAAGGGCGTGTGACACCAACCATTAGTATATTGGCGGTTCCTATGATTTTGGATAACATATAATTACAGTGAAAAAAAATTATACTGGATGGCATGTATCGTTGTGTAATACATTGATTTGACAGCATCTCTTATTTTCTTAGTATGTCATTAAAGGGTTTATTATTGTCTAAAGAGACACCCCTTTTCTTCTATTTTTGTTGAAAAAGATGCCTTGAATTATTATTAATGTTAGGGAGATTTAAAAGACAATTTACTTTTTTTCATATCGTCTTTGATAACTTTTATGAAATCTAATTATCGTTTGTATTTTATCGGACGGATGTACACATGGACCTAACCTAGTTTTAGAGTAGCTGGCGCTTTTAATATTAAGATCTTTGCTTTTAACAACAAAAATAAAATAAAAAAGTTCTGAGTGATCTTTTGGGGATAAAAAAGACATAATGACCCAACAATTGCTTTTTATGTAAAAAGATAACCACACCTACATTTTGGTGATATGTATTAACAACATAATATTATTTAAAACTGAAAAAACGTATGTTATAAAAAAAATTCAATTCCAGATGATGTTCATATTAGTAAGTAACCCTGTGGGACAACCTGACCTAACCCTTCCATATGTTATAAAAAGTATGGGCTAACTATGATAAAGTTCATATTAGTAATAAACCCTGTGGGACAACCTGACCTAAACCTTGTATATGTTATAAAAAGTATGGACTATCCGCATATGATGTTCATATTAGTAAGAAACCCTGTGGGACAACCTAACCTAACCCTTGCGTATGTTATAAAAAGTATGGGCTAACCACAGATGAATACTTTACACAACCGCAACTCTGTAAACAAAACAAAAACAAGGATGCAAATATCCTTTGTATGATGTAGATTATTAAGACTTTTTTGTCTATAGCTGAATATATCGAAAATTGCTGGTCAAATCGGTCGACTTTTTAGAGAGATGGTTTAAGGCATTTAGCCTGACCCACACCAATTCCCTAGAGACTAAGATCGCAGCCGTCAGTAGATATATATAGTCCATTGTTAAAATAGTCAATAACAAAATGACAACATACCTAAAAGAGAAACCCATACATTGCATGTAAGAAAAACGAACATTTAATTAATTAAATATAGAATGCGTAAGATAGACATAACAAAAAAATTTAGGATTCTATTATGGAGATGCTTCGCATATAATATTCTGCCCAATCGTTCCATAAATCAGCATTCCCAGAATCAAGTTAATATGATAATCATATCGCATAATAAAATGTAATAAATGAAACTACTACATAACACTTACTGATATAAATTATAGAGTTGCACCGCTATCTAAACTGTCCAAAACTTTGACTGGAATCATTATATTTTGAAATAAAATATAACTAAAATAACGACATATCCTTTACCTACAGACGAGACGTCTTTAATTATGTAAAAGCTTCGCTTTTTAAATATCCTTTTTTCGCATATAGACAAAAGTACCCAAAGTCGTTTTATGAAGATGTGACATGATAACACAAATAATAACACACGTTTCACAAATATTACAACAAGAATAACAATATCCGGTGTAGGATAAACAACGTTTCAAATCTAGTAAATAAATAATTCTACATCTTGAAGGTTACTAAGTTTTTTTTGTCTGAAGCTAAAGTTCTCGGAAAGTCTTGGTTCAAATTTGTTGTGCTTTACAGGGAAGGCTTATAAATGACTTGGAGTGGTTTTAGGCTATTTACCAGCTGCTAGTGATAATTTATCAAAACATACATATAGAGCACTAAAAACCTAACTATGAGCCTAAAACTTATTTAGCAAGGGCCAATTTTTAGTTAAGAAAAGCATTTTTCTACCCATTTAAAAGTTATTACAGAACGTTTTATATTATATTTGGACATATAGCAGAAAAAGTAAACTTTGGAATAGCTATAATGTTGACAAAAAATACTTCCCTTTAGCTAAAACAACCTTCCACATTTTAGTAAATCTTTTAGATTCTTTTATACTTAGACTAGGAAGAGGGAAGGTGAATTTGATAATTCAATTTCTTATTTTAGATTTAAAAAGAAAAGGTAAAAAAAAAATTGGGGGGGGGAGATTTTTTCTAGGGGCGATTTCTCTTGTGAGGGTAGTGGTACCTTTCCCCAAAATAGTTATAAACCATCTCAGGACCTATGAAAAAGTACCCTGTAAAGGAGAACCTGATTGGTTCAGCGGTTAGCGAGATCCTTCGCTATAAACACACAGACAAACAAACAAATAGACATACTGTTACTTTTTTATACTTTCATATACAAGGACATATATGTACAAAGAATAGAAAATATTTATTATATTTGCAGTAATATTATCTTAACTTTTTACAAAACTGTGAGGAAGGGGGGAGGAGATCGTGTTGTAATTACAATAAAGGGAAAGTGTCGCCCATGGTTATAAATGTGGCATTGATATAATTATTTATTTACAAGTTACAAAATAAATCTAAGTATTTTATTACATACTAGCGGCTACGCCCCCAGAAGCCTCTTATGGCACTGCACTGGTAGGAGAAGGAAAAGTCGACCTCATCCTATTTTAAATTTGAGTTTCAAAAGAGTTATAAAAAAAATTTTGTGGGAGAGGGGGGTGAAGACACTCTATCGAAAAATAGTTTAAAACCTTCCCAGGACCTATAAGAAGCTTCACTGTAAAGGAGAACAATTTCAGTTCAGCGGTTAGCGATATCCTTCGGGACAGACAAAAAACGCTTACTACTTTATATAATAGGATGTATGTTTTAAAGCAATTTTATGCTATTTTTGTTTTATAATGTACTTTTTTCTACTTTTAAACTCAAAAATATAGTTTAAGGTAAAGTTTGAAATATCTTATACCGAGATCTTAAATTACAAACAAAACTAACCAGAATACTTTTTATTTAGACTTTTATTTCTAAACCTTTAACTGTGGACTCTGTGTATCAACAAAAAATAAGGATGACACCATCCATAAAAAGCGAAGCTCTGAAACGGTAGGACAAACGAACATTAACACTTTAACATCAGAACTGAATTATGAGAATATGAATGAATAAAATTCGAAACAAAATTGTAAGTAAATTTGTTGAAAAACTACTTACATGCAGGATAATATTTAAGGACATGCTTACATTTTTAGGACTTTATTATAGAGATGATTCGCTTATAACATTGTACATTGTTGTCCTAAAGTTAAAAATCAACATGTTAAAAATGGATGTAGGGACATTCTGGTAAGATTATAGAGTTCCTACGTTTTCTAAATCGTACCTAACTAGTATAGGAATCACCATGCAAAGTTTGAAATTGATAGGACAATTCAAATATGCCTAAACTAACGCAAAGAGCTAATATTTACAGACGTACGGACTGACCGACCCTAATTATGGAAAAGCTTCGCTTTTAAAAATAGGAAGGCGAAATTTGAAACCATGATTCTGTACGTGATGTTCCGTGCTATAAGTATTTTTAAATTGCTCTCCCATGCTTTTCAAGGACAAGATGGCAGAAATTTATCTGTCAGTGAGTAATGTATATATTGCAAACGCAGGAGTCCCAAACGTCGGAGTTAACAAACGCAGGAGTAACAAACGTCGGAGTTAACAAACGTAGAAGTGTTTAAATATTAATTAGGTTAGGTTAATATATGAATGTATAAATAAGCCCCCCGCAGGTGTTAGGCATTTAAAAAACCTATAAGATGGACTAAAATAAGTTAGGTTTGGCTAAGTGTCCACTCCTACGTTTGTCCACTCCGACGTTTGGTACTCCTTCGTTTGTCCTAGGACCCATATATCTACAGAACTAGATGAAATCCAGTAGCTTTCATGACACACTTGCACAGCATATTATAGAGACATTACCGCGAATATTAAAATGAGAAATTATAAGATTAAAACCAGTTTTGTTAGACCCGAGCTAACAAGGCTGTTATTGATTTTATGATTTTTAAAGAATATTTATGAAAAATTGTCTTCAATACATTATATACATGGTTCTAATCCAGTAGTTATTAATCGGTTTCTACTGTACAAATATTGATATTCTTACGGTTGACCATCTTATAATAAATCTAAACACTGAAGAATCCATAATAAATTCAACTGTACAAATATTGATATTCTCATTGTTGACCATCTTATAATGAATCTAAACACTGGAGACCACATAATAAATTCTACTGTATATATTATTATAATATTGATATTCTCACTGTTGACCATCTTATAATGAACCTAAACACTGGAGACCCCTTGATAAATTCTACTGTACAAATATTGATATTCTCATTGTTGACCATCTTATAATGAATCTAATTACTAGAGACCATATAATAAATTCTACTGTACACAAATATTGATATTCTCATTGTTGACCATCTTATAATGAACCTAAACACTAGAGACCCCATTACAAATTCTACTGTACAAATATTGATATTCTCACTGTTGACCATCTTATAATGAATCTAAACACTAGAGACACCATAATAAATTCTACTGTACAAATATTGATATTCTCATTGTTGACCATCTTATAATAAATCTAAACACTAGAGACCCCATATTGAATTATACTGTACAAATATTGATATTCAAACTGTTGACCATCTTATAATGAACCAAAACACTGGAGACCACATAATAAATTCTACTGTACAAATATTGATATTCTCACTGTTGAGCATCTTATAATGAACCAAAACACTAGAGAATCCATAATAAATTATACTGTACAAATATTGATATTCTCACTGTTGACAATCGTATAATGAACATAAACACTGGAGACCACATAATAAATTCTGCTGTACAAATATTGATATTCTCACTGTTGACCATCTTATAATGAACCTAAACACTGGAGACCCAATAATAGATTCTAATGTACAAATATTGAAATAATCATGGTTGGCCATCTTATAATGAACCTAAGCACTAGAGAATCCATATTGACCTGAATAAGTGAATAAATGCTTGTCATTTACAGTTATCATAATTAACACCAAGGCTTATTTACAATATTTATTCAGTTTGTTTCTTTAAGAAGAATATACGGAGATTTTATTGCAAGTCTGTCCAAGCTTTTTTATTTGGGGGGGAAGGATTTTTTAAGGGGGATGGGGGGTAATTTGTATAGGGGGGGGGGTTAAAATGGCGGCGTGCGAAATTTTTTACCCCCCCATCAATTTTATTTACCCCGGGGGTTAAAAAACCCCCCCTCTTGGACGTCCTTGTTCCATGGTGATTCCTGTAGTAGTTAAGTACAATTTAGAAAGCATAGCAACTCTATAAACTTTATCAAAATCTCCGTAGTCCATTTTAAACATGTTGATATTTAACTTTTTTAACAACAAATTTTTATGTTATATAATTATTTGATTGATTTGATTTTTGGAATACTGATTCCTAGGACAACAAACTACAATGTTATAAGCGAAACATATATCCTAAATGTAAGTTTAATTAAATTTTATTTTGACTTTAAACATTTACAGGATGGGGCAAATAAGACCGGACAAATTCTAACTTCTAAACAAATGAACATAAAATCGTCAATTTTAAATATTTTATTGAATTTTAAAAACTGGCAAGCAAAATAGGTATATGACTATTAGATTATTCAATAAAATCGCCGCCAGCCTTAATTACCGCCTCTACCTGCCTCCTCAACCGCCGGCAGGTTCAGGTCAAAATGTACCTGTCCAAGCTGGCGTAGTTCTCCTTGATAGTGGTAATGAAGGGGGTCTTTGTGGTATGGGCATGTCTATTAGTGCATGCTTCAAAGTAGCCCTAGGCCCAAAAGACCATTTAATTAGGATCGGGCTGCTAGGAGGCCACATTTCCTTAGGAACGTGAGTAACCGCAGGATCCAAATTCGCCCAACTTTCAAGCTACCCTTAGACACGGAGGCTCTTATTTGGACCACAGTTGAGCTAGAACGACGTTCTTTACCTTTTTAAAAATGGCATGAAGTTGTCAGCGCAACCTATAGTCTAAAATGAGTTTTAACGTTCAATATGGGTCCCTAAAGTCAAGAACCGAGAAATTTTCACGGTTTTTGACATTTTTTACATCTCAAAATCTGCCCCGTTTCACTTTGCTGGAGTACTACGGCCAAGACATTTCAGATAGAGAGCTCTAGTCTTTTCTAGTGTCTTACTTATGTATCTAACAGTATCCCCAGCAATTTGCATAACTCTACCTCACCTACAGATGGGCTGAGGTCATATTTAGTGGGCCCTAGTCGATAATCCAGATTAAACCACCGGCGCATTTGGAATCTGCCTTGTTGAACATATGCGCGGCCAGCTCGTTGTACACGTCCATCTACGTCCAAAGATTTTTTTTGCTAAAAGGTCATTACCTAAGCTTTTTATAGTGTGGTCAAACGTCCTGATTAATCAAGTAGTTTTGGCGCTATGGCTGTTTAAAGTTTGTCCGGTCTTATTTGCCCCACCCTGTATATTATGATTATGTAGTAGCGGCCGCAGTTATCAGCCGTTACTGAGTTTGGGTATTACGGCAGTGTGAACAGACGTGGACAAGCGTTATTATAGAGGAGCTGTGCTTCTCTATGTTTCACCAACAACAACTAGAATATCAGTTAAGATGTGGATTTATTAAAGGTTCACAAAGTACTAACTATAATACAACAAAATGCTTAATACATGGATTGGAATAATTAATAATCAAAATCAGAGGTTAAATATATCTGTACAACAACAATAATTGGCAAAAGTTATCCCCTTCCCCGAAAGTGGTGGGGAATGGTAAGATAAATCATAATAAACACAATAGGGTTCTCAAACTATAAATACTTTACTACTGGGGGGGGGGGGTTTGATGGCCCCACCTCCTTCTCAGGGGAGATCACTAGGACCGCCCTTAACTTGGAAGCAAAGCTAACCTACAATTAGGGGCATTGGGTGGCGAATACCACAATTATTCAATTCTGTCCTAAGTTTCAGAGATTTGCTTTTATGGATGTTGTCATCCTTGTTGATTTTGCACATTAAAAAAAAAAGAAACAAAGTATAACAATTAAAAGAGTTGTATAAATAGAGGAAAATAATCTAGTTGATTTTTATGATATGTAATTGTAATAAGGAATGTAATTAATTGCACATACATTTATGTCACACTTACACATACTTGCCAAAATATTGCAATACTCTATCCTTATAATAAAGTAACAGGATGTCTGTTTGTCTATACCGAAGGATCTCGCTAACCACTGAACCAATTAGGTTCTCCTAAACCCTTACAGATCGGGCCCAAATTCCCACCTTATCAGATCGGGGGAGGGCTCCAAGACCTACCCCCCCCCCTTCTATCTCGGCTCCTGTTACAGATAAAGACGTAATAATTTTTTCTGGTGGTTCATGTGTATTTTTAGAGAAAATTACTTTTTCTAGTCATAGCGGCCAGGCCGCTCCTTAGCCGCTTTTTAGCGGCCAGCCGCTAAATTAAAAAAAAAACAGCTGTAGAGTGGCCAATTTTGCAGCTAGGATGACCAAATTTTAGGACGAACTTTTATTATTCATAACAAAAAAAAACTTTTTCTGATCATCGCCAAAAAACGCCAAACAACGGAAACCGCTATTTTCGGCGGTTATGGCGGTAAAACGGCGGTTGGCTGCGCTAATTAATATTTTTATCTCTTTATTGTTGCTCAAGGATTTACTAAAAAAAAATATAGGTATCTAGCTGTAATAGAAGCCACGATATTCATGATATATGTCTGTAGTAAAAGCCGGACAAAAATCGGTCATAAAGTCGGTCAGGGAGCGGTCAAACGGTCATAACACCACTTTTCTCAGAAGGTCATTAAAATCTAAGTATTCACAAAAAAAATTTTAGGTTTCTACCTTACACACAAAAGTCACAATGTAGAAATTAAGATTTATTTAGAATTTTTTCTAATTTTGGTGCTACTCAACCGACTTTGACCGGACACCACGACCGACACAGACCAGATATCCTAATAAAATCAAGTCTTGCCGACGTATAATTACCAAACTTAAAAATTTGGTAATTTTAGATGAGTTTTTGTGATTTTTTGGGGGGGGGCTTTGTAAACGCTTTGTAGTAAAGACAACCTTTTTATCTTCCCTCCAAATATTATTTTAGTTTTATTTCGATTGTTAGATATACCTTATTCCTGAATCCAAATACCTATTAAAACTTGATTAATCTTTCATTAACTTATCCTTGTATCCCTATGTATTAAAAGTGAATAAGTTTATTAGCTTATGCAATCTTAACTTTGTTTAATCTTCCATTAACTTATCTTTGAATCCCTGTGTATTAAAAAAGAATAAGTTTATTAGATTATGCAATCTTAACTTTGTTTAATCTTTCATTAACTTATCCTTGAATCCTATGTATTAAAAAAGAATAAGTTTATTAGCATAAGAAAACTTTACTTTGCTCAATGTTTCATTAACTTATCCTTGTTTTCCTGTGTATTAAAATAGAATAAGTTTATAAGCATGTGCAATCTTAACCTTGTTTAATTTTTCATTAACTTATCCTTGTTTCTCTGTGTATTAAAAGAGAATAAGTTTATTAGCTTATGCAATCTTAACCTTGTTTAATTTTTCATTAACTTATCCTTGGATCCCTGTGTATTAAAAGAGAATAAGTTTATTAGCATATGCAATCTTAACCTTGTTTAATCTTTCATTACATATCCTTGTTTTCCTATGCTATAAAGAATAAATTTATTAGCGTATGCAAACTTAACCTTGTTTAATCTTTCATTAACGTATCCTTGTTTCCCTGTGTATTAAAAGAGAATAAGTTTATTAGCTTATGCAATCTAAACCTTGTTAAACCTTTCATTAACTTATCCTTGTTTCCCTGTGTATTGAAAGAGAATGAGTTTATTAGCTTATGCCATCTTAACCTTGTTTAATCTTACATTAACTTATCCTTGAATCCCTGTTATTGAAGAAGAATAAGTCCAAATGCCTATGCAAATTTTACCTTGTTTTTCATCCATAATCATGTTAGGACCAGTTCCTTAGTCTTAACGTTAATTTAGGAGAGTTGGAATTGTGCTATCGATTACAAACTTGATAAGATGATTCCTATTACAGTTAGGTACGATTTAGGAAGCGTATGAACTCTGCATGTCAATTTTAAAAGTCTTGATTTTTGTTTCTTATTATGACAATAAATTTAGTATCTAAATATATTTTTAAAAGCGAAGCTTTTCTATAATTAAGGTAGGTCCGTCCGTCCGTACGTCCGTCCGTACGTCCGTCCGTCCGAGATAGATAGCTTTTATTTGTTAATTTAGGCGTGTTAGAATTGTCCTATCGATTTCAAATTTTGCATGATGATTCCTGTGGTAGTTAGGTACGATTTAGAAACCGTAGCAACTCTATAATCATTACCAGAATGTCCGTACGTCCATTTTAAACATGTTGATTTTTCTACTTTTTTAACAACAAATTTTTATGTGATCTAATTATCCGTTTGATCTGATTTTTGGTATATTGATTCCTGGGACAACAAAGAACAATAGTATAAGCGAATCAACTCTTTAACCAAGTCCTAAAAATGTAAGTATGTCCATAAACATTATCCTGTATCAAGCAGTTTTCCAACAAATTTACTTACAGATTTGCTTTGACTCTTATACATTCGCCTTCTGATTATTCAGTTCTGACATTATACAAGTGTTAATGTCCGTTTGTCCTACCGTTTCAGAGCTTCGCTTTTATGAAAGTTGTCATCCTTGTTTCCCTGTAAGGCCTTAGATATTTCAGAGAGGGTTGTTACATTGGACTACAAATTATATTTGTACACAAAGTTTTAATGTTTGATAGATACGTTTTCTCGCATTTTGTATTTTGTTACTTTGTTATTTAGTCGGGTCAAATCATCAGTATCCAACTTTTTATCCACGAGTATTAATCTACAAAAGAGGAAATTTGTTTATCATCATTTAGGATGTACACTATGTCTTATCCTATAATATCCCAGGTGCTATATTAAAATCCTATTTTTAACTTTTCTTTTTAAATCTAAAATAAAAAAAAATGTGTTGTCAAAATTAAACCTTACCCCTTAACTGACCCTAGAGGCTTCTAGGGACGTACAACTAATCAACTAGTCTTTATTAATTCAATAATACATAACTACATATATAGGCTTATTAAACTAAATTCATCGATATCTTCTGTTGCAAACTGCAAAGAAACGGAGCAATAGTTAACTATAGAGATTTTTAGATTGGTAAAAAACTCTATTTGAATAAAATATCTAGGCAATAGAAAAAATGTGTTGTAATAAATAGCTTAACTATAGTTAAGCGGCTGCAATGAAATCTATTTTGCCTGATATTTACATAATCTTTTAGAATAATTATCACTATAGTGTATTGTATACAGAGATAGAGAGGGGACTTTGGGCTGTTTATTACTCTTTTTCCCAAATTTTAATAGCATTTTCATATTTGTTGGCCTAACAACTTTGGGGGACTTTAGTTTATTTTGATTGGTTGATTTATTTAGTTGAGTGTTCAAACGTTTCAACCACTAATACACAGAAATAGCATATGGATATTTAAACACCTTCAAAATTGTTACAAGTCTATGGTTATTGTAAATCTATTTTCTAAGTTGAAGTTCGGGCGGGGGGGGGGGTAACAGATAGTTTTGGTGTGGTTTTTAAGGCAACCTTTAACATACATATAGAGATACATTTATAGAGAAAAATTAAAGGAAAAACATTTCCATTGCATAAGTAGAGCAGTTTTTTAATGACATAAAATAGCCAATTTAGCACATTCTTTTATTGGCTTTCTAAAAACCGTTGACCAGAGGTGGTTCTTTAAAAAAAATAGGGTCGCTGCTCGCTGGTAAGGCAAAAATATTTTTGTGAAAAATCCTCTAAAAACGCATAAAATCTACAAAATTAAATAAAATCATAAAAAGATTAATAACATAAGATTTAGTTTAATTTTTGTAGATTTTTATGTGATATTTGAGGATTTTTTACGAAAATAATTTTGCCTTACCAGCGAGCAGCGACCCTATTTTTTTAAGAATCCACCTCTGATCTCTTAAAGATAGCTTAGAACTTAACCTGGACTTAGTGGACTTGCACACAAATTACTACTTTATCAGTTAGGATTTCTGACTTCTATTGTAAAATATCTAATGTTTATGCCTTTAGTAGGCTTAGATTATGGTTTTCAAGAAGCATCTCATTCAATAAAAAGAACTTTCTACTTTAATGTTTAGAAATAGACGATTTAACTTGTTCAGAAAATTGTCGGAAGCCAAATCTACCCTCCCCGCCGCCCCCCCCCCCCCCCCAAATACGTATTTCTACCAGTGCAGTGTGTTAAAGATAGAGGGCTATAATTAAATGTTTTAATATCAGTATGACACATATCTGAGATTGTATAAAATTGGCCCACTAGCTCTTATAGGAGCTGAGATAATTATTAATTATTATAGTACATACCTTTTGTAGATTAAAAAAGTATATTGTAAATGTTTGAACACTACATGTTTGTAACATCCAATCAAGATTAAAAAAAAAGTCCTCAAAGTTTTTATAAACAAAAGAGAGAACGTGTGTATAAAACAATGAGGACTTTTTTATTTATAGTTTAAGGTGCTATCCCTCCAAATAGTGTAATTATTTGTTATTAGTAGCGAAAATACTCTATAATTCCTATCTAATCAATACATTGTTTTGTCCATCTGTCTGTTATTTGGGGTGCTAGATCGATTCCTAGATTTTTAAGTTTTCGTGATTTTCGCAATTTCTTTTCATGGTAGAGGGCTGAAATTTTTAGGGATCAATTGATTTTACATTCTGCGTATGTTCACCAAGTTTTAATAAGATTTGTTTTTTCATTGGGGTGCTAGATCGATTCCTAGATTTTTAGGTTTTTAAGATATACTCGATTCCTATTCAGGATTGATGGCTGAAATTACCGAGGAATGAATATACCCATATTTTACATATTTACATCAAATTTCATTAAGATTTGTCCATTAATTGCAATGCTTGATAGTTTTCTAGATTTTAAATTTTTCGGGATTTTAAAGGTTTTGTTTTTTCACTATTTTATCAAGTTCAATGTTTATTGTATGACACTGCTCTTTATAGTCATTCATAATTATTGAGCTTTGCTACTTATGGATGTTGTCATCCTTGTTATAATCATTTATTGCGAGTTTTAGTAATAAATTTTATTTAAAGGTTCATCTCACCTTTTTGTAAATTACCCTTGGCTTGGGTTGAGGTTAGAAGTCCCAATTCTTTTCCTACTAGCTTTTCCTTTCGTTTTCTTTCATCTGCATACATATCTATCTATAGATCGATTTTTAAAAGCGAAGCTTTTCTATAATTTGGGTTAGTCTGTCCGTCCGTCCGTAGGTAACGGATAGCTTTTTCGTTAAATTAGGCATGTTAGAATTGTAATATCAATTTTAAACTTTGCATGGTGATTCCTGTAGAAGTTAGGTACGACTTAGAAAGCGAAGCATCTCTATAATCAAGTCCTGAAAATGTCAGTATGTCCTTAAACAGAATTCTGTATTTAAGAAGTTTTGTAACAAATTTACGTATAATTTTGTCAAAACTTATACAAATTTAATTTTCGTAAATTCAGTTATGACACTCTACAAGAGTTAATGTTCGTCTGTCATACCATTTCAGAGCTTCGCTTCTATGGATGTTGTCATACTTGTTCTTTCTATTTACCTAACTATCTAACTAACTAAATACATATATCTAATTATTTATTTTTCGATTTTTATTAAACAAGAATGACAACATCCATAAAGGCGGAGCTCTGAAACTGTAGGACAAACGAACAATAACACTTGTATATAGAGTGTCAAAGCTGAAAAGCGAAATATAGCTGTTTAAATACAGGATAGTGTTTAAGGACAAACTCACATTTTTAGGACTTGATTAATATTATCGAGATGCTTTGCTTGTAACACGGTACTTTATTCAAAAAATCAGATGTATAGGTTAATTAAAAAAAAAAACATAAAAGTTGTTTTCAAAAAAGTTAAAATACAAAATGTTTTAAATGAACGAAAGGACATGTTGGTAGCTTTCTAAATCGTACCTAGCTATTACAGAAATCACCATGCCAGGTTTGAAATCGATAGGACAATTCCAACATGCATAAATTACTGATAAGAGCTAACCATTACAGACAGACCAAACCCTATTATAGAAAAGCTGCGCTTTTAAAAACATGTTCAAATTTGATTATTTCGAACTTAAAGATTATTATTATCATATTTCTGAATGCAAGGATGATAACCACCATTGGATACAAAAAAAAATATAAATAAATAAGGCAAAAAGAATTATGAAAATGAACATAATCAAACTACAAATAAAAACTAGATTTGTTTTTTACTTCAATTAAGATTAAGGGGGAAGGGGTTCGGTGGTTAAAATAAAATGACAAACGAATATGACCTAATTATAGAAAAGCCCTGAAATAATTTTCTACAAATTTTGAATTTGGCAGGGAAAAAATCTCACAACTATCGTTACATTTTATTTTAAAAACACTTCATACAAGTTTTACCACGAAAGTATGTAGTCTACATTAACCAAAGACCGTGGCTCAACGCGTAACGCATCCGCTTGTTGTCGGGGTTGAGGTTATAGGTTCGAATCTCAGCTTAATGCCGCATGAGGAAAATGCTCGTTCGAATTGGTCGTACTTTTTAGAGATTGTATAAAACGCTATGGGGTGGTTTTAGGCTATATCTCATTCCCATTCCTCCTATAGAGGATAGGGACGAAGCAACTCGTTTGATAATAAAGCAAAACAAAACTTTAGTAGTAAGATTAGTTTTGATTACTTTTTAATCCCCAATTCTCTTGTAAATGAACTAATTACAATATTCTTTAATGGTCCTTTTGTTACATTTATTTTGTTTAATTTAAAAGTGAGAACTTTAATACATTTGGGATGTATATGTACGTAACGGATAGCCCAATGAGTAAATTTTAGCATGATGATTCCTGTGCCACTAAGGAATAAACATTGATTTTATATCCTTTTTTTTGACACTGAACTTTCATATAATAAAACATTTTACAGATTTTTTTAAAATGGGGTATTCCTATCCAGTTTTTTGTTTAGGAATTAATATTTTTTGCCCGAGGGAAAAAATGATGGAGCAATAGCTCATCATTTATTCACGAGAATGTGAGAATGGTAAATTAAATGACGATAATTTACAAGTAGAAGCTCTATAACTTTGTAAATGAACCATAATTTAGTTCAGATTTCTTTAAATTAAATTCTATTTTAATATCAATAGCGGAGTTACTCTAAAATTGTTTATTTTTCCAAATGTCTGATTTGATGAGCTGGGCTTTTACGAATGTTGCTATCCTTGTTTTATTTACTCATTGTTTGTTTAAACCAAAGTTTTTTGAACCTAATTATTGGTAAAGATCTTCGGAACGAAAGAATAAAGCACACACGTATAATTGGATATATTTTTTTTTGTTATAGTCATGTCAGTGGCAAATGAATTCAAGGAGAGAGGGAACAATTACACTAGTCCCCTTAGTTTTTAATAACGTATTCTTGTGTGTTGGCTTAATAACTTTGGGAACTTTTATTGAATTTTGATTCATTAAGTGTCCAAGCGGTAATTTTATGTATCATCATTGGGAATGTACATAAATTTGTCCCTTTAGAATCCTGGTTCAATTGTTTCAATAAATTAAAACTACACGAAAGTATCTAGATGTATGTGTGTAGTAAGATCATATAAACGGTTAGCTTATGCATTCCACAGTTTTCACAGATGCTTAGCTTTATTTCTTGAAAGGTTTTAAGCTTTATTTATGTAGGTTAAACTCCCCAAGAAAAATAAAATAATTAAATCCCTTAAAGGCGAGAGGCAATGCCCTTGGAAGCGATAGAAAGCCTAAAAAAAATAAAGTGCATTAAATTATTCTTCCATTTGCCTATCTTACAATCCCTGGCGTTACTCAAAAACAATGTTTATTACATATAATTTAAAAATTGTTGACAAAGCTAAAATTGTAATTACTAATTACCAACGCATCCTTTAAATTTCATTCACTTCAAACATTTTGGTGACATAAAGACAAAAACAATGAAAATTGGGAGTGGCCCTAAAGCCTAATAGTGTTTTCCCTTAAGGTGCCTGTAGATCACTGCCAACCACCCCCCCCTTTTCTTCCATATTTTTAAAAATAATTTTAATATAAAGGGTGTAATAATTTTCTATAACTAACCCCAGCAGAGGGCCCTAATCTTGCGGGGCTATCTATTACCAAATAAAAAGCATCCTAAACCTACAAACAAACAAACGAAAAATCCCCCCCACCCCTCCCTTATTTTCAATTTATTTTAAAAACCCAGGGGGGGGGCTGTTTTCTGTACTCAACAAATAACTTGAGGGAAAAGCGCCATCTTAATATTTTAAGAGTTAAAGGTTATCTAAACTTGTTCAAGTAAATTATATTTTTATAAATTAAAAACAAAAAATCTAAATAAAATTCATTTTTTTGTAGCAAATGTTATTTAAAAATTCTTTTTCTTTGCAAATAATAACCTAGCTTTATCATTATTCTTTAATACCAGTTAAAACAATTAAATGTTAAATATAGCTTTTAGAATTATTTCATACTTGATTTTTTTTGTATAAAATTGGCATTTGAAGGTCGGACAGCTTATTGAATAAAATTTTTTTCTAAATTCAAAGTCAATTCCAACCTAAATCATTAAGATTTTTCTACCTTTTTTCATTTTTTCATGATAGTTTGACAGTCATAAATATAATTTACATTTAATCCTATTATATAAAGTAAGCGTTTTTTGTCTTTCCCGAAGGATCTCGCTAACTGCTGAACCGAAATTGTACTCCTTTACAGTGAAGCTTCTTATAGGTCCTGGAAAGGTTTTAAACTATTTTTGGAGAGGGTGTCTTCGCCCCCCTTCCCCCCAAAAAATATTTTTAACTCTTTTGAAACTTAAATTTGAAATGGGATGAGGTCGACTTTTCCCCCTCCTACCAGTGGCCCTAGAGGCTTCTAGGGGCGTAGCCGCTAGTATTACATAATGAGTAAATATTTGTTTGAAGCTAATTTTGTTTACTACTGAACTGAAGCTTTCCAGGGGTGCTTCGTTAATTTAGGATTCAGATCTTTGGATGGTTTTAGGCTATTTTTTAAATCTGCAAATGCAGAGTTTCAAGATGCTTAGTAGTTGAAACAAGATAGTAAAATAGTATGTCAAAAGATTGCTTAAGCTTTAAAAGGGGATTATTATTAACAAAAATGTTTCATCTTTTTTTATTTACTCATAAAAACTTGAGACTATTAATTGTAATCATCATTGTTTAAAACATACCTCTCCAAATTTGTGGTCTTAGTTCAAGGATAATGAACATTTCAACCAAAATTCAAGCCTAACATTTTGCAAAATACTTGGGCAACAAATTTGACCTTTTTAGAAGGAAACTCTGCGATTTAAAAAAAGTTTGGTTCTTCAAATTTCAAATAAATAATTTTTCTTTTAAAACTCTTTTATAATTTCAAAAAGGACTAACTTGGATTTTTACAAAATGAGGTCGATTCTTGTTTTATGTAGGTATACAGGAGAATCAATAGCCATCAATTTTCAGGTAAGTTTTATATTGTTCTTAGTCAATTATTAAGAGGTTATATGGTATTAGTAAAATACAACCACTCTACTCGCCCATTGTCTATTTTTTATTATTTTAAAATAAAAATTGTAAACAATATCTTTAAAAATTGGAGAGACAAACTTTTTCAAACCTAAGTGACAGAAAAGACATCGCTATACTTTTAATAAAAAAATTTACCAAAGAACTTTGAAGGTATGTTACTAATGGTTAATTTCTATACTTTTGTATTTCTATTAGATAAATAATACATAGAGAGAGTCCTTTTAATTAATTCCACCCTCCCACCCCTCCCCTCTGCCCTTGAATAATTTAGCTGGAAGGAAACTTTATGAATATGATAATATGGTTTTCTAGGTTATCATAATAATAAATTAATTAATTCACAAATATTAAAGTATAGAAAATTTAAAAGATAAACCGATGTTACATAAATATGTTGCACGAGTTGTTTCACCCCTAGACTCTAGAGAAGGGCGGGGGAGGTCAGAAAGGGCTAAAAACCAGCCAGGGACATTAATAAAGCTTCCCTGAAAAGTGAAACCAATATATAATGAGATTTTAATCTTCAGACAAAAATCTGACTACTTTATATTAAAGGATATGATTGTAGATAAGGAAAAATAAGTTTTAAATAACACGGTTTGCAGATTTTTCGTAATTAAAACAATAGGATCTATTGCAGTTCACGGTAAAATGTTCTTGGTATCAATTATATCCAAAACTCTATGATCTTTAAAGGCTGCTTGCTGCCACGCGGCTTAACTTGCATGTTATACCCGCACATAGCAATATCCGGCATGATAAGGCCTATAAATCATCTGGAATAGCAATGATAAATTAATGATCCACAGGGAAAGCTTGGCTAAAGAAAACACGAATACAATAATTATTTTGTGCATTTAAGTTCGCTGTGAAATAACTGTGCAATATTTCCGATTATTTGTAGACCTTTATTTATTGGTTAAAATTTGTGCAAACATAATATATACGTTTAGTAGTTTGGCCTCTAGTAGCCTTTAAAGCTCATTGATTATTCGAGATGATCGAGGAACATTTTTCCGTAGATCCAAACAATGATTTGAATAAAAAAAATCTTAAGAATCATACATGACAAATATGTCAAATTTACAACTTACCATAAAATTAATGTCGAACATAATCGTATGAGAAAATGAAAATTAAAATATTCCAAATATCTTAACATTTAATTTCTATATATAAAGTTCCCTCTGGGTATAAATTATCATATATGAAATTTCTATCTGATTTGCATGTTATGTTATAAAAGCAGAAATATAGGGTTACAATAATTAAGAATTATTTTTTCCAATATGGCTTCGAAGTGACGAAGACCAAACTGCATAACTTTTTCGCTACTTTTGACGTCATATTCTCCATCTCTTTTTTAGGGGTTTTCTTTCCCACTTCTCCTCTCATCTTCCTCATTATATGACGTCACAGGAATCAAAAGTTATGCAGTTTGGTCTTCGTCCTTCGAAGTTGATTAATATTCACTGGATTAGAACCAGTTCTCAGCCATACTGAAAAATCGTGCATAGTACATAGTAATTATTACAGACAATTTTCGCGAATATTATTTAATAAAAATAAACCAATTTTCAATTTTAATATCCGCTTAAAGCTGTCTATAATACGATGCAATAAATAACTATTATTTTTCCCATTTATATGTCTAAAATCCTGTATTAGGTAAATATTTTTTGGGGTTTTGGGGAAGTGGTTGATTTATCTGCCATTGTTCTATACCTTCGTCCCTGGGTATAGAGTAATACGGCGGCGGCACTTTATTAAATAATTTCTTCAAAGGGTTATAGTTATTGAAGAGACAAGTATCCTTAAAAACACCTATTTAAGGTGAACCATAAAAGATAATTTAAAATTGCATTTCAATAAAGCCAAATATTGAAATCAAAGGCTATTTAAAATTCTAAATCGGCAGGCATAATGAAAAAATGAAAAAAGGAGAATATAAGATTTTAAAAAAGTTTTTGTTAGTCCAATTTATGTTTTTTATTTAATGTTTGTCAAAAATTGTCTGTAATATTATGCTATACATGGTTTTTTAGTATGGCTGAGAACCGGTTTTAATCCATCAGATATTAATCGGTTTCGAATTCATACTTGAAAATATTTTTAAAAACTTGCTAAAATAATTATTTCAATGCATGTCTGTATAATTATAAATAATGTACCATATATATCTATATTTATATACATATATTGATATGGGTAATATATGTTAGATATATTAAAATTGTGTATTTATCAGAGGGTTTCAATTATTAAGATGTACATAATGTTGAATTGAAGGTTGTATGTTGAAAGTATATATGTACAAGGATGACAACATCCATGAAAGCGAAGCATTGAAACTGTAGGAAAAATAACAATGACGCTTGGGGATTGTCAAAGCAGAATATAGAAATAGTTTTTAAAAAAAATTTAAGTTAATTTTTTGCAAAAGTGCTTAAATTCACGATACTGTTTAAGGACATATACTTATATTTCAGGGCTTGTTTATAAAGATGCTCATAACATTTTACCGTGATGTAATAGGAATCAGCATTCCAAAATCAGATAAATAGGATAATTATATTACATAAAAATGTTGTTTTAAGGTCAAAAGTCAACGTATTTCAAATGGACGTAAGGATTTTCTAGTAACGATTATAGAGTTGCTACGCTTTCTCAATCGTAACTAACTGTTATAGGAATCATCATGCAAGGTTTGAAATCGACATGTTTAAATAAACGAAAAGAGCTAACCGTTTTGAACGGACGTGCGGACATATCCTAATCATAGAAAAGCTTTGCTTTTAAAAATACTTGTTTAATTAATCATAAACCTTATCTGATAACGATGGTTGCATTCTATAGCTTCCCTTTAGGACAGACTGAAAAGATAAATTTGGAGTAGATTTGCACAGGAATCTAAAAGGATAAGACAATGACCGATAAATTGATGTATCATTGTATATCCCTAATCTTCTGTAAGTTACAATTAGTGGTTAAAACGTGTTGAAACTCAACCTATTGAACCAATCAATCAAAATTCAATAAAAGTCCATAAAAATGTAAAACCAACGAGCAAGAAAACGTTATTATAAAACTTTGGAGGCTAGACTTAAGATCTCTAGACAAAGAGTAGTATAGAAATGGATGTAAAATATGAATGGATATTACACGTGGATATTATAACAGGGAATAAATTGCCGTCAAACTTAGGTTGCTATTTTCCCTGTCATTTTTGGTCAGATCGTTCATCAAGTAGAAAGGAAGGGGATAATGTAGAGGGGGGATGGTTGATATCGTTATTTTAGCCAGCTACAAGTTTAACTTTAATATAGAACATGAAATTTGTTGTAAGATCCAAGTAAAAATAAATCCATTATTATAGAGATAGATAGATAAACCATGATGGAAATAACTCATCAAAATTTAGTTGCTTTGGTTGTTTTTAAGCTATCTAGGGTTTTAACAACAGGGCGTATAAAAGGGGGGGGGGTCTACACCGTATTTTTTACCTATTTTATTTGTTGTTCTTCTTTTTTATATATTTTACGACCGAGCCTCGAACTAGCCTTATAACAAAATGACAGGATCTGTGTATGTCTGTCTGTATGTTTGTACCGAAAGATCTCGCTAACCACTGAAAGATATGTTTTTCCTTCTACAGGGTAGCTTCTCATAGAACCTGTGGAAGTTTATAACTATTTTGAGAAAGAGTACCACCCACCTCTTAAGATAAATCACCCCCAGAAAAAAAATGACCACGGCATCCCCAACAAAAAAATTTTTTTAAACTTTTTCTTTTTAAATCTACAATCGAAAGTGGGATGTCGACTTCCCCTCCCCCCTCAAGGGCCCCTAGAAGCCTCTAGGGGCCATAGTACTATCTTAAAGAAAATCTATTTCAGTATACCATTATTTTTTTTCCTGTGTGCGCCCTTGTTCTGTCTTGGTTTTATAAACGCATTGAAACCATAAAATCTTCCTTTTATGGCAGATTCTAGGGTCACTGTTTCAGCTGTATCACACCACTGTAGTGGACTAGTGTACGTATATTGTATTGTGTTATTTGAATTTTATATCGTCGTTGGCTTTTTCTCTTAACCAAACATTCTTTTAACAACTACCGGTGTAATAGAGTTTCAAATAGATCGGTACTCTTTATACTTCACCCCTAACCTCTAGGGGCTATGCCCCATGAGGGAATTTAAATTTAAAAATGTGGTATCTACCAAAAAAATTGAGGGGGGGTTAGGTGGTTTTCCACCACCCAAGAAAATAGCTTAAAACCACCAGAGGATCAGTAGGTATATTTTCTGAAGAGTAGAATTCAATCGGTTCAGTGGTTACTGAGATAGACAGATTGACGGACAGATATCATTCTACTTTGTATTATAGATAATATATGTGCACTAGCGGTTACGCCCCTGGCATCTACGGACTCTATATTAATTCAAAAAAAGCAGATAGTTGCTAGAAAAATATCATTAAACCATCCAAAGACTTAAATTTGATAATTAAATAGTCTAAACCCATCACAGAAACTATATGATGCTTAACCAAAATATAGAACCCAATCAGCTTACTTAATTCTTAAACTAGAGAACCCAATAAGTTCAGTAGTTATTGAGATCTTAAGCTTAAGACAAAAATAACCTTACTTCTTCTTTATATAATAGAATTATAACTAGATCAAAGACTGTCAGAATCATGAATCTTAATGGATGGACAATGGGCGATAAATAGACGTACACCTCTACTTATGAAAAACAAAATAATAGTTCATGGAAAATTTTTCAATACCGCGATAACATAAACTAGCAACTACGCCCCTAGAGGCTTTCCGACTCTCCACAATCAATATTTTTTATCGGAATACTTTTAGGGTCGATATTCTTGGGAATCATATTGGTTCAGCGGTTAGTGAGATCCTTAAACAGACACACACATCCTGTTATTTTAGAATACCAATATACTAGAATTTAATTTGATAATAGTTATTTCTCGCATCGTATTATAAACGGCTTTCCGCGGATATAGAATGTACATTATGATTGTACATTTTTATATTCGTAGAAAGCTGGATACAATACGATGCTAGACATAGTTTTTTCGTATGGATGAGAACCGGTTCCTATCCACCGGATTCGAATGAATACGAGAAAAACGTATCAGTTACAGACAAACCCAAATCACAGATAGGCCCTAATTGTAGGAAATTTTGGCTTTTGACAACAGTATCAATAACATTTGGTCTTCACTTTTTCTGTGCTTTTTAATTTAAAACGTAATGCATCTAGGAAAGAGATTTTTAAATTACAGAAATAGTTTACTGCAAAACTGATAATTTTTACAGCAAATCTTAACTTCGCCCCTAACTTCTATGTGCTTTGTATAGCTAAAAATTAAAAATGAAATAGCCTAAAACACATCCCAGAACCTATCTGATGTCTCCCTAAGCTGGAGAACTCAATCGGTTCAGTAGTTATCGAAATCTTAAGCTACAGACTAAAAAGAATATACAATAGGATAGAAGAATTCGTAATTAATCATCCTATTATATAAAGTAGTTTTTTTGTATGAAGGTTAAGATCTCAATAACTACTGAACTGATTACGTTCTCTAGTTTAAGAATTAAGTAAGCTTCACAGAGGTCCTGTGATGGTTCAAGACTATTTGATTTTTTTTTAGATTTAAGTCTTGGTTTTAGGCAACTTTGCAACTTTGAATAAAGATCCTCGATGTGCTAGGAGCGCAGCCTCTAGTACTTAATAATGTGTCACAATGGCGCTAACATGCCAGCCATTTTGTTTTTCAGAGAACCTTTTCCCGCTCCAAGATGCAACAAACTAATTGTATACAAAGAAATTGGCTGGCAAAACTAAATCTATTTGTTCATTAAAAGGTTAATCCTCTCCATGAATGCAAACTCAGCATAAACAAGAATCAAAACATCCAAAACGTTGCACCACAATCAAGTACAAAAAAGAGGTTTTATTTAATTTTGATCTCATTATGGTGAAATTTTATATTAGTGCCATCAAATTGAAGCCAGGTTTTAGAAAAATTGTGGTCTAAAAAAGGTTATCAGAAGTTTAACATAGCAGACAACCAGCCCTTTGACTTTTTTCAAAAAAATTCATATATCACTTGTTTTTGCTTTTTTCATTTTGATTTTGCATTAATATACACACTCGTTATATCTTTATCAAAACGTTGCCGATCTTAAACCAAACCCTTCAGCTTAAAATAATGTTACTACTTACTTTCCGACCGCCGACTGGACCCAAACTATTAAAGCTACGCTATTTCCAAAATAGAACGATGGCTGTGCATTCTGTACTAGAGAAAAAACAAAGACTTACTTTCCTCGCAAAATAGATTTGCACATGAATTGCTAATCAATTAAACTAACAAAAATCAGAGAGGGACAAATATAATAAAAAAAATTCCTTTGCAATATATATAATACTGCCCCCCCCCCCTTTCCCCATCCCAAAATAATAATTACATGGATGTTCTTGGAGGGTGCTGAAAAATAGTATAAACCCATCCAAACATTTTAGTTTAGTGTTAAACGAGATCTTAATGTGCAAACAAAAAATGTACTTTTTTATATCATACGATTTTTCTAACACATGACAATTTTTTTAGAAAGCCCGTCCATATTCTTAGTATTTTTAATAGGCTATTATAAAATGGACTAATGGTTGTTTAAAATTAAATCAATACAAAAACAGAGTTTTAAAAAGAGGCGTAAATTAATTTACAATCTAAACGTTGATGCCAAAATAATGAAATTAATAATTTTCTTAAATTGAAAAAATATATCAAGGATTTACCAATGATAATTATTTACAACTACCTTGATCCTCCTGTTGGGGACCTTTTTTTGTATAGCAGCAAATTGCTTTTATAGCGACTACGCTGTGTTAATATTCCCAACGATATTGGTTGATTATCAAAGACCCAATTGAAAGTCGGTACAGGGTCCTTGAGGTTGGGACATATAGTTATTTGACCCCTTCCCACTCTATTGTTTTACTCTGATGTTCTTATTATGCCTATTTATTTTCTAACCTTTATTAATTGTTATTGGCACCAAAAAAATGACGTCATACGTTAAAATAACCAATAAGAGGCAAGTATAATTTTACAATTGGTCAAGTAAATTTTACCATTGGCCTCTCATTGGTCAACTTTATTGTATGGCGTCATTGTTAACAGATTATGAAATGAATACTGTAGATTTTAGTTATTAAACGATTTTGTTGCAGATAAATTTAAATGATTTTTAGAATCATGTCTCAACCATTCTAATTTCAGGAATTGAGATTTTTGCATGTCAATATTTGTAGCACAGCAACTCTATGGTTGTTATATGATGTCTGTATGTCCATTAGTTGTATGTTTAGCATACAACAGAGAAATGTAAACAAAAAGAACTTTATTGTGACTGGAATAAGTGTTTCAAAAATCATCCATGTGACGTCATAAAATTAGGGAGATGAGAGGAGAAGTGGAAAAAAAACCTAAAAAAAGAGATGGATTATCACTCATTTTTAAGACCTCACATGGCTATAAACCTGCTTAGGACCTATGAGGACCTACATTTTATAAGAGAACCATATCGGTTTAGTGGTTAGCGAGATCCTAATATTTTTTTCATAATGATGTTTTCTAAAAGTATTTTTTAAGCTTATTTCTGATCCGTGTTATCCCAGAAATGTATTATTTCCGCATACATAAAAACTCATCCTTTATCCTTTAAATAAATATACCATTTCATCCTTTTCCTAGGCACGTCTTGCTGCAGTTTCCATGGTTGTTTTTTTCCTTGTTGGTACACTTATTTTGCTACCCTGGATGCCCTTTTATAGTGATGTTATAGCAATGATACATTGTTTCCAAGAAACAAGCACTTGCCTGATTTACAGAAGTTATATTTGTCAACTATCATAGAGATATAAAGGGATAAGACAATGGCCGATATAATGATGTATATCCCAAATGATACTCCTTCTTGAAGATTACAATTAGTGGTTGAAACGTTAGGACACTAAATTTGATCATAAACCAACCAACCAACCAATTTATTACCAACATATCCAAAGTTCATAAGCCAAGACAGTCTTTGGGTACCATTATGATTTACGGTCCAATTTTTCTCCCTGGTTTTTCAAAGCGAGGCTTTTCTATAATTAGGGTCGGTCCGTTCGTCCGTCCATACGTCCGGAACGAATAGCTTATTTCGATAATTTATGAATGTTAAGATTCAAATTCAAACTTTGTATGGTGACTCCTGTAGTGGTTAGATACGATTTAGAAAGTGTAACAACTCTATAATCGTTACCAGAATGTCCGTACGTTCATTATAAATATATTAATTTTTAACTTTTTTAACAACAAATTTTTATGTGATATAATTATCCGATTGATCTGATTTTTGATATACTGATTCCTATGACAATAAAGTACAATGTTATAAGCGAAACATCTCTATAATGTAAGTATGTTCTTAAACAATATTCTGTAAACAAGCAGTTTTCCAACAAATCTACTTACAATTTTGTTTCTACTTTTATACATTTATATATTTATTAATGTTTCAGTTTCAGAGCTTATCTTTTATGGATGTTGTCATGCTTGTTTACATAAGGGTTCGCTAGGTTGAACTTAAGAAATTGAAAATACAGCATTGAGAAAATAAAATGCATAAATAAATTAATTCTATTACCTAATTCTTTTTTATAAATCTTTGTTTCAAAATTGTTTGCGTGTGATCCTTCTTCTTCGCCTACTTGCATAGAATAAGGACAATAAATGTATAAGCATAGATGAATAATGTAGACAACTACAGACACTGTGATATATTTCCGACGCTATTAGCTGATTTAAAAGTCCCAATATAAAAACTGGACAGGGTCCCCGCCCTGTGGACAGAGCTTTTTTTTAAATGAATTAAAAATATAAAAAGGATGAGAGAGTTTTTTTTTAATTTTTAGTCAGGTTAAAATAAGAAGGTTCTTGGCGTCGCTAGCCACTTTGAGGGAAAAAAGCAGTCAATATATTAAATTTGATCACATGCCTTCAGGTCTACAATAACATTATCATCGACATGATGTCCAATATTAAATTTCTTTGGTCAGTTTGGATGTTATTCCTTAATTCTTGTTTTAGATTAGTATAGCCTGTCATCAATTTAACTAAAGTGACCTTTTTTGTTGAAACTCTAGCATTATCAAGCAGGGATCTAAAGGGATAAGACAATGGCTCATAATTTGATATACTTCCCCAATGAAGATACACAAAGTTATTATCTCTTGTGTAGATTACAATTAGTAATTGAAACGTTTACGACTCAACTTAATGAACCAACCGATCAAAATTCTATAAAAGTCCCCAAAGTTATTAAGCTAACGAATAAGAAAATGTATTATAAGACTTTGGGGACTAGTGTAATGACCAGCCCCACGGCCCCTCCCTCCCTGATTATCTAGGCATGAGCTCCAGTCAACAAAGATTTCTTAATTTACATGCCCTGTGCATAATCCAGAACAGATATGGGTATTAGGAAAGTTAAAGTTAGCCTCTGATAGCTATTGAGGACGGAAACACCATGAGATCTTATTTTGCTTACTTGCTTACTGCTGTGCATGTTTCTTTGGTCAACCGGTAAATGGACAAAGTCGCTCAAAAATTAGACATGTGACGTCATAAAAATGAGTGATTATCCATCTCATTTTAGGGAGTTTCTTTCCTACTTCTCCTCTCATCTCCCTCATTTTATGACGTCATAGTAAGCGAATTTCTCTATCCACGTCAACCGTCCTACAGACAACCAACCCTTTGATTGCACGAAGCTTGTTTGTAAGTCCTAACTGTGCGTGGTAATGAGTTGCACCTGATTTAGGCCAAGGCATTCTCCCTTCACTAACTATTTAACTCGCGCACCTGACATGTCATTAATCTAAAAGCGTTGCATGTTGGGCCGACATTCGAACTTTTCACCTTCCCGACAACGAACGGCTGAGAACCGGTTTTAATCTAGTGAAAATAACGTTATGGAGCAACTTGTCATACAATCCATTTTAAAAAGCTTGGACATATCTAGTTTTGTCCGAGACAGATAGCTTTTTTGTTAATTCAGGCATGATAGAATTGTCCTATCGGTTTCAAACTTTGCATGGTGATTCCTGTAGTAGTTAGGTACGATTTTGAAAGCGTAGCAATTCTATAATCATTACCAGAATGTCCGTACGTCCATTTAAACATGTTGATTTTTCTACTTTTTTAACAACAAATTTTTAAGCGATCTAATTATCCGATTGATCTGATTTTTATTATATTGATTCCTGGGACAACAAAGTACACTATTATAAGCGAAGCAACTCTATAATCAATTCCTAAAAATGTAAGTATGTCCATAAACATTGTCCTGTATCAACCAGTTTAGTTACCAATTTACTTACAATTTTGCTTGTACTCTTATACATTTATATTCTGATTATTCAGTTTTGACACTATACAAGTTTGTCCACCGATACAGTGCTTCGCTTTTATTGATGTTGTCATCCTTGTTTTTCGTAAAACTTATCTTTCTCTGTGTGTGAAAGATTCAAGTAATTAATGCAGTTTTCTTGTTCAAAAAATGTTTTTAATATGCAAAAAAGGGGTTTTAAATATAGTTCATAAAATTCAAATATTTGACATAAATTACTTTACAAACATTCATTGAAGAACAAGGATGACAACATCAATCAAAGCGAAGCCCTGAAACGGTATGACAGACGAACATTAACTTTTGTCGTAGAACGATGTCTGCCTGTCTGTTTGTTTGTAACGAAGGATCTCGCTAACCGCTGAACCTATCGGTTTCTTCTTAACAGGGTAGATTCTCATAGGTGAGGTTTTTAAATATTATAAATCACAAAAATCTATTTTTTTACGTATGACTTGAACGCAACATTGCAAGGTATCGTAGAGACTTAAAAGCAACAATAGAAAAGTATCGTATAATTTTTTTTAAATCATTGAAAGTCTACAAGAGGCTACTAGGGGCGTAACCGCTAGTATATAAATATATATAAGTATATTATTAGATAGATAGTATTTGTGAAGCTACTTGAAATGATACCTTTAAAATGTTTGCAATTAATTTTATGATTTGTGATTATGGGTGGGGGGGGGGGGGGGGGTAACCGTTATACCAATGCGAGAAACAAGGATTATCTATATCAGGTCTCAAATTGAGGTTGGTCAACACATTCCTTTTTTTGCTACAAAAACTATAACCCTAAAAAAAGACCTAATTAAAAAAGACCTAATCCTACAAAATACCTAAACTTTTGTAGGATTAGGTTTTTTGTAGCAACGCTTAAGAAGCGAAGCTATTATATTATGAGTGTTTGTTCAGGTATATATAATGTTTTATTATAGAGTAGCGGTCGCGCTTCTAGCATCTTGGAGCTCTGTGAAGAAGTAAAGAAAGTAGGAAAATATATTAAAATCAAACTAAATATAAAAATAGAATAAACCACCCTAGGACTTATGTGAAGCTTCCCTAAAAAGGTAGACTCAAGAAGTTTAGTAACTATTGAAATCTTAAGCTTCAGACAATAAAAAAACTTACTATTTTATAGGATTTTCTAATTTTTTTGTTACACAGTTGCATGAGTCAGCAGTTTTTAGAAACGCTGCTGCGGCTGAGAGTGGCTGCGGCTAGTGGTGACAAAGGTTGGATGCGGACAGATGGTGGCTGCCGCATACAATAGCTGTGGCTGAGTGTGGCTCTGGCTACCGAGCCCTAATTAGATGTAATTCTTATACTTTTTTATTTTGAAACTCATCAAAATTTACCTAAAAGTTTTAAAAGTTTTTTTTACAGATATCACCATAAGCAAATTATCTTTTTAACTTTTTGTAAGTAAACCCCTTGACGAAAAAGCCATAAAGTTAATGCAACCTCGTTTTAAGACGTGTTAATTACTTAGGTCAATAGTGGGGGAACCAAAGTGCTGTGGACACAGACAGATATTGTATAAAACAAAATGTGTAGTCCCGTTCGTGGCAACGCCTCTTAAGGGACGTTACGTCGTATATTCACAGTAGCTTTTAATAGGTTCTTTTAGGTTAGGTTAAGTTGGGTTAGGTGATTTCCCCGCAGAGTTAAAGTTAGAAATAGAGGAAAAGCCACTGTGAAAATACGACGAACCGCCCCTTAAGAGTCGTTGCCACGAAAAGGAATATACCCAAAAACAAATAATCATGATAGATAAACATTTGGATGTATTAGTTTAATAATTACAGAATGGACGAAGCCCATTTTGTTCCGAATTTGTATCACTTTTGAAAAGTGCGACTCCAGTTACGTCATATTTTTCTTTCCCGAAAAAGGGAAGGGGGGAAGAAAATCTCTTCAAAAGAGATGGGAAAAAAAACCCTTTTCTCTCATCTTTTTTTTCTTCCCCCCTTCCCTTTTTTATTCTTTCCCCCTTCCCTTTTTCGGGAAAGAAAAATATGACGTAACTGGAGTCGCACTTTTCAAAAGTGATACAAATTCGGAACAAAATGGGCTTCGTCTACAGAATGTTGCACATGCAAAAATAGTTTTAAATTGCGTATATTACAGACAGCTTTTCGTAAATATGAAAATAAGGGGCAGAAAGGGTGGGCTAACAAAACTGTTATTAATTTTATTATTTTGTTTTATATTTGTGGAAAATTTAATTCAATGCTATACATGTTTTTTATTATGGCTGAGAACCTGTTTTAATCCACTGGATATCAATCGGTGTAGAGGCCTTGCTAGTAAAAGTATTGTTACTATTTGCCCTGTTTATCTTTTTTTAACAATGTCTGTCCTTATCCTTAATGACACCACATAGCTTAGTGGTAGCAAATAGTAAACCATTTAAAAGAAGACAGCGATTTTAGGGTTTTATTTTAGTTGTAGGTATTTTTAGGGCAATTTATTTAGTTTTGGAAATTATTATTTTGAAATACCAGATAACTACCTCCTTTCCTTTTTCAATGAGCTTTTTAGGTCTGCTACCAAAATGTTGTCTGCTACTTGGCTGTGTTCATACACACCACACCCTTGTTTGTTTTTCAATGATCCAATTGAGAGTCGGCACAAGGACAGTTTTACTCTAATGAAGTACCCTCATATTAATGACAAAATTAGTAACATCCTAATCCTATCAAAATTTCCAAGCCAAACATAGATATAAAGAAATATGTAAGAATAAGAAAACCCTAATATCCAGGCTGGCCAAAGAAATTTCATAGGATTTGCATGGACATCCTGACAAATTGGTTAGGAATAAGGTATAACCAACAAGCGCTATAAATCTAAAATAAGATTTGGGAGGCAAATGGAGAGGTCGTAAATTTTACGATGAGTTGCCCCCCAACGACAGCTGAAAAACAGGTTTCGTGGTTTTTATGAATTAATTTCATTGTTGGTAGAAGCTACAAATTTGTACACTCGTGTTAAAAATATCATATATTTTTCTTTTGTAAAATATCAACCCATTCTTATGATTCATCACGTATATTATTTTTTAAAAATATATATTACTTATTTGTTTTGGTTTCAATTTACATTCCTCTTATTTAAATGCATTAGAAGGCACTACTATAAATTTTAATAAAACCTTGTAATTAGAAAATTTATTTGTCAAAAAATTATAATTCTGGAAGCTAAACGAATAAAGTATATTGTTATTTTTAAAAGTTTTGCTTTAAAAAAAATGCTCAAATTTTAAATCTTTAACTGTAATTTGTTTTTTTAAGCCAAGTAAATAATAAAAGTCACTTTTAAAACACATATTCTTTGTAATACTTAAATAGTTATAATCTGGGCTCGGCAGTCGCCAGTAAGCCTCAGCGAAATCAACCTTTTACAATCTTAAAAATTTAGCTTAAAGTCTAAAACCGACCAAAATATATCAATCCCTCTCTTTTTTAAATTCAACTCTTCCAACCGGATTTTAATTTGAGGCTTAGTCGCGGCTGACGAGCCCTGGTTATAATCTAAACATATTATATTTTTAAAAGCGAAGCTTTTCTATAATTAGGGTCGGTCCGTCCGTCCGTACGTCCGTCCGTACGTCCGTCCGTCCGTCCGTCCGAGATAGATAGCTTTTGTTCGTTAATTTAGGCATGTTAGAATTGTCCTATCGTTTTCAAACTTTGCATGATGATTCCTGTAGTAGTTGGGTACGATTTAGAAAGCGTAGCAACTCTATAATCATTACCAGAATGTCCGTACGTCCATTTTAAACATGTTGATTTTTCTCCTTTTTTAACAACAAATTTTCAAGTGTTCTAATTATCCGTTTTATCTGATTTTTGGTATATTGATTCCTGGGACAACAAAGAACAATATTATAAGCGAAGCAACTCTATAATCAAGTCAAAAAATTTAAGTATGTCCATAAACATTATCCTGCTTCAAGCAGCTTTTCAACAAATTTACTTACAATTTTGCTTTGGCTCTTTTACTTTTAAATTCTGATTATTCAGTTCAGATACTATACAAGTGTTAATGTCCGTTTGTCCTACCGTTTCAGTGCTTCGCTTTTATGGATGTTGTCATCCTTGTTTGTATGAAACTTAGGATTTCAATAACTACTGAACCGATTGGGAACCCTCTTTTAGGTAAGCTTTACATAGGTCTTGTGATGGTTTTAGGCCATTTTATTTTCCGATTTAAGTCTTCGAATGGCTTTAAGCTATTTTCCTAGATCCCAATGCCCCTTCGAATAAAGAGCCCCTAGATCTAATGGCGTAGCTGCTAGTAACTTATTATAAACTTTCGGAGAAGATTGATTTCTTGCCTAATCCTATCTTTGCTTACAATAATATCATTTAATATGGGTATAATGATTCTTAATGAGTCTACATAAATCCATAATATACAACATACAGACTTAATTAACTGTAACAAGGATGATAACAATGTTATAAGCGCAGCACAGTATACATATAAATCAATAATATACAACGGACAGGCTTAATTAACTATAACAAGGATGACAGCAATGTTATAAGCGCAGCACAGTATACATATAAATCCATAATATACAACATACAGACTTAATTACATATAACAAGGATGATAACAATGTTATAAGCGCAACACATAATATAATTACAACATAGAGACTTTCTTGAATAAATACAGGATAATGTTTAATGACGTACTTACATGTCTAGTACTTGATTATAGAGATGCTTCGCTTATAACATTATACTTTGCCGTCCTATGAACTAGTAATCCAAAAATCAGATCAATCGGATTGTTTAATTACGTAAAAAAGTGTTGTTTAAGAAGTAAAAATATCAACATGTTTAAAATGTAAGTACGGACATTCTGGTAAAGATTATAGAATTGCTACGCTTTTTAAATCGTACCTAACAACAACATGAAACACCATGCAAAGTTGAAATCGATGAGACAGTTCTAACATGCCTAATTTAAGGAAAAAAGTTATCTCTTCCAGACGAACGGACGGACGGACGGACGGACGGACGAACGGACGGACGGACGGACGTACTGATCGACCCTAATTTTTTTAATAACGTCAGAAAATCTACTACTTACGACCAACGAAAGAACACGCATGAGCTATATAAAAGAATCTCTTTTAATTATCTATATTAGAATATTTATTTAGTAGATCTAAATTATTCCTTATACACTAGGTATTTAGAGCTTATATAATCATTAAATATATAGATTCTATAACCCTTTATTTATAAAGATATCTATTTATGAAGAGCATTAAACAAATGTTCCTTGGGGATTGATTCAGATACCCTTTATACTATAATCAATTCGACCCTAGCCTCTGAGGTCTTCACTGAAAGAGAGTGTATACTTATAGGGTTAGCCCCTATAATATAATATTATTTTAGAATTTTTTACTAGAAGGGTCATCTCTTAACTATTTAAGAGGGGTATTTTTCAGAAGGGAGATTCTAGCGAGATCTTTTGCATGAGACAGACGGACAGAAAGACAAATAGACATAATTCTACTTGTATTATGAATCTATGATTTTAACTACCGAATCTACTCTATAATTCGGACCTTTTTAAACTACCCTTTGTCATTCTATTGTAATTTTATTAAGCTTTTTATATTTCGTCTTTTTCTTATTATGATTTCTGAAAATATAGATATGTTAATTTGAATTACTATTAAGATACAACATTTACTTCAGAGCACTTGCGTTAATACATACTTACAAGGTTTATTTTACAAAAAGGTTTTTAATTAGTTAAAATTTTAGAGACTCGTTGGAATCGTCATATTAATTTGAAACTAGTCGATCTAAGATTCTTTTAGTGATTTTAGTTTTAATGAAAATATTTCCCCAACCAACTTATTTCATCCTTTGGTATTTCCAGGGATCTAAAGGGATAAGACAATGACCGATAAATTGATGTATGTACATCCCCAATAATAATTCACAAATTCTGTAGATTAAAACTAGTGGTTGAAACATTTGAACACTCAACTTAATGAACCAACCAATTAAAATTCAATAAAAGTCCCCAATGTTGTTAAGACAACTAATGATAAAATTTACACACATGATGATGCACAAGATAACCCCTTCTGTAGATTACAATTAGTAGTTGAAACGTTTGCACTCTCAACTTAATGAACCAACCAATCAAAATTGTCACCAAGGTTGTTAAGGCAACTAATAATAAAACCAGATTTTAAGACTTTGGGGATTATTGTAATAAACAGCCCAATATCCCCTTCTTCCCTGGGTATTTCAGTAATGATGTATGGGGCATAATGTTTTACTGCGAAAAATTTTCTCGGCTTCTATTTGATATAGAGAACAAATTCTTTTCTGTATTGATTTACTTATTTGTGTTTGATTACCCAGAGAGAGAGAAAGAGGACAATGTTTTCTTATTAGTTGGCTTAACAACTTTGGGGACTTTTGATGAATTTTGATTGGTTGGTTTATCAAATTGGGGGTCCATACGTTTCAATGACTAATTGTAATCTACAGAAAGGGAAATTTTGTGTATTAACATTGGGGATGTATATCAATTAGTCGGCCATTGTCTTATCCCTTTTGATCCCACATGTTTCATCATATGCATTCCAACCTTTGAGTACACAAGTAAGATGTTCGCACCCTTTGGTTTTCAATTGTTGTGACGGGTTTTAAGAAAACTTTTTCATAATATTGTTACAGTAGTACAATTTACTCCAATATGCTCTAATCTACTGTGATTATACGGTTTTATTAATGTTAGAACGGGGTGCGTGTGTTTGCAAGGTTATGAGTGCATCATTATAATGAATAATTATATTCACGGTATATTCATTATAATATTATTATAATGTACCCCCGTCCCCTGCACCCCTCCCCTCATCCCCTTAAAATAATTTCCAGCCCTCATATATCACCCACCACCCCCTCCCCCCCGCCCCCAAGTTGGTTCTTATGCGTAACACCCACACACTCATATGTTGGAACTATCCCTTTTACTTCATATAAACCATCATATACAACCAATTTTTATAAAGCTAAATTGTCCATCCGTTAGTTCGTAACAGATAGCCCTAGTCGTTGGTCGACTTTTTGCATTAACTGTGAAAGTTAATCAGAGAGAGAGAGAGGGGACAATTGGCTGTTTATTACACTATTCCCCAAAGTTTTATAATAACGTTTCCTTATTCGTTGACTTTGGGGACTTTATAGGCTGATTTATTAAGTTGGATGTTCAAACGTTTCAACCACTATTAATCATCTACATAATGGGAAATTTGTTTATAATCATTTGGGATGTACATCAATTTATCGGTCATTATCTTATCCTGGATATATTCACACAAACATTAAATGAATTAGATAAAATGCTATACTTAGATGTATTTAAGCATCTATAAAAAAGTAGACTGTGCGGAGGGGGTTGGGGGGTTAGGGGGGGGGGGGTGGATTATACACCAACCCAAGCCAAATAGGCAACTGTGTATGTATTTAAGTATCTGAACCATGGGTTCGCACCATTTATGTATTTATGCCGACACGGATGACAGAACAATCATTACAGAAAAATGCTATTTTTAAAAACTAAGCTTTTCTACAATTAGGGTATGTCTGTTTGTATGGTATAATTGTCCTGTTGACTTAAAATTTCCTAATATTTTATATTAATTCTTTCTTGACGTAATGTTTTTATTGCCCTGATTTAATGTGGTTAAGTCAGTATAACATATAACATTCTTATATTATTTCTTACATGACGTAATGTTTTTATTGCCCTGATTTTATGTGGTTATTCCTAAGCAGATTAGTAATGATCAATTCATCATATCCAAACCTCTAAAATTCTTACGGGGTAGTTTTTAGCATATAAAAATCTAAGACGCACTTATATAAATTGGATCATGTTACTATTTGACTAAGCGCTTAGTCTATTAGTAACATGTTAGAGTATTGATTTTTTGGTCATTTTATTGAAATTTAATTTCATCCTATTATATAAAGTAGTAAGCGTTTTTGTCTGTCCCGAAGGATCTCGCTAACCCCTGAACCGATATTGTTCTCCTTTACAGTGAAGCTTCTTATAGGTCCTGTGAAGGTTTTAAACTATTTTTTGAGAGGGTGTCTTCACTACCATCCCCCCTCCTAAAATATTTTTTTAAAACTCTTTTTAAACTCAAATTCAAAATAGGTTGAGGTCGACTGATCCCTCTCCTACCAGTGCCCCTAGAGGCTTCTAGGGGCGTAGCCGCTAGTTCTATATAAAGTAATAGGATGACCGTCTGTTTGTCTGTAATGTAACCACTGGATCATTATTGTTCTCCTTTACAGTGTATATGTCAGTGGTACCACCACACTCCTAAGAGAAATCGCCCCTTGAGAAATTATGACAACCCCCCAAAACACTTTCATTTAAAACTAAATTTGAAAATTTGGGGGGTAGAGTCTACCGGTAGACAACAGACCTATAGTATAGATGTATATACAGACAACTACCTCTCTTCCTTTTTCAACGACCTTCTTCGTCTTCTTCTAAATTATTTTCTACTACTTGGCTGTGTTAATATAAGCGCAACCATATTGGTTGATTTTCAATGACCTAATAGAAAGGTTGCACAAGATGGTTGCGATGGGGAGGTAGAGTTATTTAACCCTTTTTCCCTCTAGTGTTTACTCTAATCGGTAGACCATTAACAGTTAGGGAGTTGAATCCATTTTTATAGAAGCAGAAACATTATCTATGATTATGGTTTGGACCCTCTAAAACTGAAATCTACCTTTCCACTTTCCCCTCTCTTGGTGAAGATATCTTCAACGCCGATACGATTTTTGAAATGTAAGATTCTACTTTCCCTTCTCTTGGTGAAGATATCTTCAACGCTGATACGATTCTTGAAATGTTAGATTCCACTTTCCCCTCTCTTGGTGAAGATATCTTCAACGCCGATACGATTTTTGAAATTTAAGATTCCACTTTTGCCTCTCTTGGTGAAGATATCTTCAACAAGAGAGACAAAAGTGGATCTTATATTTCAAAAATTGTATCGGCGTTGAAGATATCTTCACCAAGAGAGGGGAAAGTGGAATCTAACATTTCAAGAATCGTATCAGCGTTGAAGATATCTTCACCAAGAGAAGGGAAAGTAGAATCTTACATTTCAAAAATCGTATCGGCGTTGAAGATATCTTCACCAAGAGAGGGGAAAGTGGAAAGGTAGATTTCAGTTTTAGAGGGTCCAAACCATAATCATAGATAATGTTTCTGCTTCTATAAAAATGGATTCAACTCCCTAACTGTTAATGGTCTACCGATTAGAGTAAACACTAGAGGGAAAAAGGGTTAAATAAATTGAAGATATCTTCACCAAGAGAGAGGAAAGTGGAAGGGTAGATTTCAGTTTTAGAGGGTCCAAACCATAATCATAGATTATATTTCTGCTTCTATAAAAATGGATTCAACTCCCTAACTGATTAATTACGATTATGCATGTTCACTTTAAAAAAAAATAATTCTGACATCCGTGTTGACAGGATGAAACCATTATGGATTGGGTTTGAATTACGTGTTCGTATAGTTATATACATAAATAGTTTAATAATCCTCCCTTCAATATTTCAATACAGATATTACAATTCACTATCTATCTATCTTCATCTATTAACATATGACTTTGTTGTTTTGTTTTCAAAATTAGAGTAAAATACTAGAGGGAGAAAGGGTTAAATAACTGTATCTCCCTATCGCAACCACCTTGTGCAACCTTTCTATTGGGCTATTGAAAATCAATCAATGGTGTCGCTTTTAATAACACAGCCAAGTAGCAGAAAATAATTTAGAAGCAGACGAACGAGGTCTTTGAAAAAGAAAGGGAGGTAGTTGTCTGTATATACATCTATACTGTAGATCTGTTTTTTTCAAAGAACAAACCACCAAAATTAAAAAAAATATCCTTAAATCGTATAAAAATAAAATATTGCTTTCATTCTCTAATAATTTTTACGGCCTTATCTATAATGAACAACGGAAAACACCCGTCATTTGTCTTTGTTGTTCTAGGAATCATTATTTCATAAATCAGCATGTTTTAAATGGACACATGGACTTTCTGGTAACGATTATAGATTTGCAACCTTCCTCTATTGTAATTTATCTGTCTTAAAAATCATCATGCAAAGTTTGGAATAGATACAACAATTCTAAAATGTCTAAATTAACGAAAGAGCTATAACGGACTGACGGCCGTAATGACAGAGGACCTATCGTTATTATAGAAACGCCTCGCTTTTGAAAGTACTTGCGGCTGCGGCCCTAGCATCTAGGGTTTATATATTCGACGGGATATCGAAGGGCAGAAAAATATGCATATAACATCTTAGGACATATAATAAGCTTCACTGCAAAGGGAAACCATATCGGTTCAGCGGTTAGTGAGATCCTTCGTTTCAGAAAAAAGGCTTACTACTTTATATAATAGGTTTATCAAATATAAAAAATCAAAAGGTTTCGTGAGTTTGAGAAAAATGCTATTATTCCATGTCTGCATCTTATTATTACTCTTATTACTTTAACCTTTTTACCATTCATTCAATTGTCTTCAGGGATGAGGGAACAGCTAAATTTACTGGAAAATATAAGTGTACAAGATTTGTGACACTCAATAATTCAAACACACAATAAAATCTTAAACTAAACTCATTTTTTAAAATTTTTAACCACCCCCCCCCCCAAAAAAAAAAAAAAAATTAAGGAGCTTGGACGTCCTTACCTAGGGACCAAGCAAACACAATTTTGAAATAGATTGAAAATAAGGGGACGGGTAGCTTTTCGTGTGTTAGAGTTTTTCCTAAGGTTAGAGTTAAAATTAGGTTAGGTTATTTTGGGGATAACCCCTCAGAAGTAGGGCATGAAGAAAAAAAACTTTCCATACTTAACCAGCCCCCTCCCCCCCCCCCCAATCCCAATGATTTTCATTTTTTAAAGCGGGGGAAAGGGATTATTTGATCGCTAAGTACTTTGAGGAAAAGAACCAAATGATGCTTAAATATAAATTTTTGTCTCGAAACAGCGGCGTGCGCAGACTTAAGGGATGAGAAAGGGGAAAGTAAGTCTTCTAAATTTCAATTTGTGAGGAGTGTTGACACCCCCTAAGTTTTCCTCCAGTTTTGCCTCTGTCTAGAAATAGATAATTGAATCACACTTTTCTCTGCAATTAACTTATCCCACTAGTCCTGATTACATTTTAAACGTGAGGAAGGAATATCATGTTATTTTTGCAATCCGCAGAAAAAAACATATTTTTTAAACATTTGTTATGCAAAAAAAAACAAGATCTATATTGTAATCGTTATTTATCGCATCGACAGCTTTCCGTGGTTATCAAATTAAAAATGTTAAGACAGAAGGCCCGGGCCAATAAAACTGGTATTAATTTTATGGGTTTTTTCAATATTCATTTAAAATTATCTGTCATTCGAAGTTGTTCGACGTGATTTTGTGTTCATAGATGAAAGAACAATTTTTTTTTTTTTCATTTTTTTTACATGTTTTTGAACTTCTCCTCTGCTATTAAAATCGATTACTGATTTTTAAAGGATTCTTTGTCCTGCAACCAATATACAATTTACTTTGTACGTTAGTCTGTCAGTCAAGCAACAAAAGAAATATCTTGATTTTTGAAGGTTTTGTGATTTTTATCATTCCTAATATCTTTCATTCTTATGTACTTAGCTCTTTTTTAAAATTTTTTCACTTTAAGTAAATTTTTGTGCTTCGCTACTTATGAATGTTGACATCCTTGTTTTACTCTTCTTCCTTAATAAAGATAAGTGGAACTTCCCAGATTTTTTTCTAATTCTATTAAAGTACAGTAGAATTCTGCCTATAGTAGCTTCATAGTTTGATGTTATTTTACTGTCCCATAATTGTTTAGACCCCAGCAAAGATAGGATGAAACAATAGTATTTGGTATTGTTATATGTGTCACGCGTGTTTATGTAATGTAGATTAACTTTTCAAATACACTCTTAAAAAGTCTTTGTATTTTTTGCAATGCAAAGACATTTGTTGTTCTTATCTTATCTTATGATATGAATTACTATGTTTTTTGTTTAATGTTAAAGATCTATAGAAAATAATGGTTCACATTGGTTGGATTTTTCATGGAAGCTTTACAAATGTCATGGGTTGGTTCATTTGGGTATCATGTGTGACCATAAGGTCTAGGGGCGAAGAAAACCAGTAAATAAATCAGGGGGCCTTGTACCCCTCATAACGGATAATAAATGTAGAAGTATACATGTATAATCCAAACAACTACCTGGTTCAAGTGGTGGAGACCTTTTTTGGCAGCTAGGAAATTGCTTTCTGTTCTATTGTAGGGACTCGGTTGTGTTTATATTTCCGACGCTATTAGCTGATTTCATAGAACCAATACAAAATCGGGACAGGGTCTCTGCCCTGTGAACAGAGTTACATTTAGCTGATGTCCCCTCTATTCTTTTACATTAATTAACTGATAGCTCATTGGTAAGTGATAGTAATATTAGTTTTCGATTGAAAAATCTTAGTTAAAAATTTTATTTCATATGAATACATTTTTATTGGACTTATTAACAGATCTATAGTATTGATGTATGTACAGACAACTACCTCCCTTTCTTTTTCAATGCTCATTTTGTCTGCTTCTAAATTATTTTCTGCTACTTGGCTGTGTTAATATAAGCGACACAATGATCCAATAGAAAGGTTGCACAAGGTTGATGCGATGGGGAGATACAGTTATTTGACCCTCTAGTGTTTTACTCTAATGACTTATCAAATTTTTACAGTACTTATATCTTGAGTACTCAATGTCAGGGAGGGACGGGACATTGGGCTATTTATTACACTAGTCCCCAAAGTCTTATATTAACGTTACCTTATTCGTTATGCTTAACAACCTTGGGTACAATTTTGATTGGTTGGCTCATCAAATTGAGAATGCAAACATTTTAACTACTAATTGTAATCTACAGAAAGGGTAATTTTGTGTATCATCATTGGAGATGTACATCAATTTATAGGCCATTGTCTTATCCTTTAGATCCCTGATATAATGTACACGTTTTCAATTAATAAAACCAACATTTATACTTATGTTAAATGTAAACAAAAAAATATGATCTATTTTTAACGAAACCTAAATCTTAGACCTATGACTTGTAAACTAAATCAATGACGATCTTTGTTTTGGATGTTGTCATCTTTGTTTATTTTATCTGAAAGTACCCTAAAACTAAACCTGTGTCTCGCTAATTATGAATGGTATCATCCTTGTTAGTTCTTTCTTGAGCACTGAGGTTAAAGCATTGGACAAAAAACCCTCCTTGTTTTAATTTATTTTAAAAATAAGGGGTGGGAATGCGAATGTGTTGGGATGGGAGACCAGGTACGTGCTCGCCGTCCATCCTGCACCGTGCATCAATGACCCTAGGAGCTACACCAGAAGAGTCCTACTGTGCTGGAAAGGTCCCAGGGTAGATGCCAGACTGAATTCTGGTCACTTCCCCCAGTCCAGGGGGTTTGGGTAGGGCTAACAATCCTTCCCTAGAAAAAAACCTGCTCATGTTCAACCCGCACAAAGTAATGACCAATTTAACTTTGGGCTCGGGAACGAAGTAGAGGTTGGAAACAACAATATGAAGTTTGGCTGGGAAACCGCTAACGGACCAGTCAGGCGGATGATTCTGAATTCCCGCAGACCAGCAAAAATTTGCACCTGGAATGTTCGGACAATGTTTCAGTCAGGCCAGACAGAAAACATATGCCGAGAAATGCTAAAAGCCAAGGTTGACATCCTGGCTATCACCGAATCAAGGTGGACAAACAATGGAGAGTTTAAACATCATTCTGGCTTGAAAATACTTTACTCAGGCCATATGAATGAGGATCTAGGCCATAATCAAGGGGTGGCTCTTATGCTAACCAAGCAAGCAGAGCAGGTCATGATCAGTTGGCAACCCCATGGTCCTAGAATTATGGAGGCTTATTTCAAATCCTCAGTTAAAAACATCAAACTGAGAATTATAGTAGCATATGCTCCTACAGAACAAGCAGATATAGAGGTCAAAAACGAATTTTATGACCAGCTTGACTCTGTATTTAAAAATGGTCATAAAGAAAAGGATCTGACCATGCTCCTAGGAGATTTCAATGCTCAAGTGGGAAGTAATAATGAGAATTTAGAAGAAGTCATGGGCAGATATGGCCTCGGCTTAAGTAATGGCAAGGAAAATGACAATGGTGATAGACTTGTAAGTTTCTGTACTGAAAACAAACTTGTCATTGGTGGAACCATCTTTAAACACAAAAAGATTCATACTGCCACCTGGAGATCACCAGATCAAAGAACCTTTAACCAGATAGACCACATATGTTTATCTAGACGCTTTAAAGGTTCTCTCCTTGATGTCAGGGTTGAAAGAGGACCTGATGTTAATTCTGACCATTATCTTCTATCTTCTAAAGTTCGGCTTAGATTTAATAAGCAGGACACAAATTCTAACCCCAGGAAGAAATATAATTTAACAACCCTTCAAAACTCTGAAATGTTACAAGAGTTTAAGCTCACTCTAAAGAATAGATTTGAGTTGTTGACTCTTCAAGAGGAAGATGGAGTGGAAGATATTTGGCAAGGTATCAAAAAAGTTTATAATGATACTAGCCAAGAAAAATTAGGTTTCAAAAAGGCTAACCAAAAGCCGTGGATCACTCAAAGATCCATTGATCTCATGGATCAAAGAAGAGAGGTAAGACAAAAGACACTCTCTAGAAACTCTCCAGACCTGTATAAGAGGCTCAGCAGGGAAATCCAAAAAAGTGTCAGAATTGACAAAAAAGAACACTTGGAAAACCTTGCCTTGCAAGCAGAAAATGCTGCTAATCAAAATAGAATGAAAGATGTCTATGAGATTACTAAGAGCATTGCAGGTAAAGTACACAAATCAGGATCACACATCAGGGACAAGGATGGTTCAATCCTTAAAACTGATGAGGTTAAAGCATTGGGCAAAAAACCCTCCTTGTTTTAATTTATTTTAAAAATAAGGGGTGGGAATGCGGAGGTGTGGGTTATTACAACCGGATGACTATAAACTAACTTATGTCAACTCATTATGGATGTTAATTGTTAACAGATAAAACCTATAACATACAACTTATGATTGATTTTATTCTTGTTTTTATCTTTTTTAGTAGCGAAGCTACTTTATAATTTGAAATGTCCGTCTGAAAAGTTTGGGGGGAAACGCGAATTTTCTCAGCTCCTTTTCAATATAGACGCCCATAATTTTCAAGGATTACATAAATTCACATTCTTCATATTTTCAACAAGTTCCATTGAAATTTGCTTATTGGTTTGACTCCTATTCAAGATTGGACGGCTGAAATTTTCAGGTATTAAATAAGTTTACAATTTATATATTCCCACAAAGTTCCACCACAAAGTTTCATTAAAATTAGTTTGATGGTTAGGGTGCTTGATCGATTCCTAGATTTTAACATTTTTATTATTTTTTTAAGGTTTCGTGATTTATTTGTGTTTCATGTTTTTTTATCACATTGCTCTATAGTTCATTTTATTCCGGAGTTAAACATTTATAATTTTTTGAGCTTCGATACTTGTAATATGTCATATAATTGATCGAAAACTTGCTTTTACATGAATGAAATGTCAAACTTATTTTGAATGCAGTCATCCTTGTTATCATTTATCTGTGTTTGTCTTTGCGCAATTTGTCATAAAACTAATCAAATAATTGAATAATCTACTATTAGGGTGTGTACATGTGACGGGAATATGGATGCTTTTACTGAAAAAAAAATTGAAAAAAACATTGTACGGGTCCTTATGAAAAAGTAACAGGATCGCTGAACCTATATGGTTCTCCTTTACAATGTAGCTTCCCATAGCTCCTGGAAAGGTTTATAACTATTTTAAAGGCGGGCACCCCCATCCTCCTAAGAGAATTATCCCCTAGAAAAAAATTCCCTCTCTAAATTTTTTCTTTTTCTTAAATTTTTCTTTTTAAAATTTCTAATTAGAATTGAACTTGGGGAATTGTCGACATCCCTACCCCACCCAAAAAGATGACCAACCCCCAACCCCAAAACAATCTTAAAACCCTTTCTTAAAGTTTTTCATTAGTTAGTAAACTTGAATATTTACACTTTATAACCTGTGCTAAATTTAAAGTTTTAGTCCGCTTTCAGTAAGAGGCAGGGAAAAGGGAATGCTATTCTGACAAACCATTATAAAGAAAAAATTCCCCACAACTCCCTCCCCTTTTCCCCAACTTCTTATCCACCCCTCTTCAGTTATATAAAAAAATAAGATATACCCTCAGCTAACTTCCAAAGGTTTCGTGATTTTTTTTGTAGAATTGATATTTACAATAGCTAGGCCTGAATAAGTGGAAAATTTACATTCACTAATAATATTTAATTTTACTATCTAAAATATCATTCTGTTTGTTCTTAAGGATACCTTTCTCTCATACCTTCTAGGATCTATAGGGATAAGACAATGGTCAATAAATTTATTTACATCCCTAATGGTAAACCACAAAATTATCCCTTTTGTAAATTACAATTAGTGGTTAAAACGTTTGGACACTCAACTAATTGAACCAGCCAATTAAAATTCAAGAAAAGTTACCAAGGTTGTTAACTCAACGTATAAGAAAACGTTATTATAAGACTTTGGGGACTTGTGTAATAAACAGCCCAATGTCCCCTCCCTCCATGCATATCTTACATAGTAATAGAACGTATTATAATAATAGATTTTAATACACATAGAAAAATCAATGGAAATGTTAATGTTCCTTCTTCTACTATTTAAACCATATTTATTGCATATTTCCTTTGGTAATTATATAGTGGGACAGACTTACTTATAGAGTAGCTAGCTATGCTCCCATGGATAATAGTGTACTTGTTAATAGTTTGCTTGAATTCATTAGAAGGGTTAAGAGCTATATGTAAATCTGTTTACGAGTTGGGTACCATGTGCCGACTTTCAAATGGGTCTTTGAAAATTAAGCGATTGCGCTGGAATTATCAATTCGCTACAAAAGAGTAGAAAGCAAAGGTCCCCAACACTTAAACCAGGTAGTTGTCCGTAAATCAATAATAATTAATTTATTGTCTATCTCATTTGTATATTGTTAAAAGCGAAGCTTTTCTATAATTAGGGTCGGTCCGTCCGTCCGTACGTCCGTACGTCCGTCCGTCCGTCCGAGATAGATAGCTTTTATTCGTTAATTTAGGCATGTTAGAATTGCCCTATGGATTTCAAACTTTGCATGATGATTCCTGTAGTAGTTGGGTACGATTTAGAAAGCGTAGAAACCTTATAATCATTACCAGAATGTCCGTACGTCCATTTTAAACATGTTGATTTTTCTACTTTTTTAACAACAAATTTTCAAGTGTTTTAATTATCCGTTTGATCTGATTTTTGGTATATTAATTCCTGGGACAACAAAGAACAATATTATAAGCGAAGCAACTCTATAATCAAGTCCACAAAATTTACCTACAATTTTGATTCGACATTTATACATTTATGACTTACCGTTTCAGTGTATCGCTTTTATGGATGTTGTCATCCTTGTTTATTTAAAAAGTTTAGTAAAAAAACTAAATTTTTGTTTGCAAATACTTTAAACATTAAAAGTTCCTTTGGCTTTCAGTAGTATAAAACAAAAATCATGTAGAAATCCTATGCTAAATTTTAAGACAAGGAAATGCTTTTCATCCTTTCAACTTTGAATTCGCAGACAATCATATTAATAAATTACCACACTACTCTTATTTACAACAAGGATGACAACATCCATAAAAGCGAAGCTCTGAAATGGAAGGACAAACGAACATTAACACTTGTAGATTGTCAGAACTGAATTAGCAGAATACTAATGCATTAGTACATTCAATATTTTAAGAAAATTTGTTGCAAAACTGCATAAATAAATGATACTGAAAAGGACATACTTACATTTTTGGGACTTGTTTATAGAGATGCTTCGCTTATAACATTGTACCTTGTTGTAATAGGAATCAATTTTTAAAAAATCAGAAGAATCAGATAATTTTAACATACAAAAATTTGTTGTCAAAAAAGTTAAAAATCAACATGTTTAAAATGGACGTACGGACGTTCTGGTATTGTTTATAGAGTCGCTACCTTATTTGTACCTAACTACTATAGGAATCATCATGCAAAGTTTGGAATCGATAGGACAATTCTAACCTGTTTAAATAACGAAAAGAGCTAACTCTCTGTGACGAACGGACGGACGGACCGACCCTAATAATAGAAAAGCTTCGCTTTTAAAAAGTTTGCCAAAAATGATAATATGTTATTATTACTGAAAATCATCCCACTCTTAGTGTGAAGTACTCTGTCTTTTATTGCTATACTAATTCAAAGACGTTCAATCCTATTATATAAAGTAGTAAGGTTTATTGTATGTAACTAAGATAGCGCAACCACTAGTATAATATCTTTTTAGTAGCGAAGCTACTCTATAATTCACTTTGTCCGTCCGTCAATCCGTCCGTCCGTCAGTCCGTAACGCTATGGGGGAAATGGGATTTACTCAGCCCCTATGAAAGATAGAAAGCTGAAATTTTTTGACAACATTCCCATCATTAAGGAGCACAATTAACTATAAGACATCAATGGCGGTCGGACGGCTTTTTAGCAGGTTTTAGGCTATTTTTTTTATTTTCCACATTTTTCCTCATATCTTTGGTGTTTATGGTCCGATTTTCAAAATTTTTTCAGTTAGATGTATCAAAATTAAATTTTCCGTCGTTTGAAGAAAACAACACTGACGGTCAGACTGCCTTTTTGCAGGTTTTTGGCTATTTTTATATTTTTTACATTTTCCCCCATATCTTTGGTGTTTATGGTCCGATTTTCAAACTTTTTTCAGTTAAAGATATCAAAATTAAATTTCCAATCGTTTGAAGAAAACAACAATGACGGTCAGACTGCCTTTTTGCAGGTTTTTGGCTATTTTTATATTTTTTACATTTTCTCCCATATCTTTGGTGTTTATGGACCGATTTTCAAAATTTTTTCAGTTAAAGATATAAAAATTAAATTTCCGGTCATTTGAAGAAATCAACAATGACGGTCAGACTGCCTTTTTGCAGGTTTTTGGCTATTTTTATATTTTTACATTTTCCTCCACATCTTTGGTGTTTATTAATCGATTTTCAAAATTTTTTCATTTAAAGATATCAAAATTAAATTTCCCGTCGTTTGAAAAAAAACAACAATGACTGTCAGTCCCATCCACAAAATTTTGTGCTTCGCTACTTATGGATGTTGTCATCCTTGTTTTAAATGTAAAATACTTGCAGTTTTGAAAAAGAAGCGAGTTTGGTTTGGAGTACCAACATAAGTAAGTGTAGAGTAGCTGCCTTGCTTAGATTTAAGAATAAAAACAGCACAAAAAAATAAAGGTGTCAATGGTGTAACCCAAAACAGCTTTTTAGTTATAATTTAGCGGAATTGATAAAACACTGAGCTGTTAGCTACCTAGCAATTTGTTTAAGTGATTATTTATGCAACTTCGCGTTTATACTAATAACACAGTTAGCTTCAGTTAAATATAGGTTATTCAATTAGTTTTAAATAAGAGGATTTTCAGTAGCAGCTAAAGTAAGCAAGCTATGGTCGAAACAACGCTTTCGTCAACAACTGAAACTGATAAGTAAAAGAATAGAGGGAGCAGGGGTTAAATATCTGTATGTTCACGGGGGAGGGGGGGGGGGCTGTGCCGACTTGAATTAGGTCTTTAAATATTTATCAGCTAATAGCTTCAGGAAACATTAACACAGCCAATTCACTTCAAACAAGCAGAAAGCAATTTGCAAGCAGACAAAAAGGGTCCCCATCACTGTATTGAGATGAATCCCTTTCAAAAATACCTATATTATGTTCAAGTAAGCTGTGAATTGTACATCTTTCATACTTACTTATATAAACCTTATAGTAATGTTCTATGTATGTTAAGTGCTATAGACAATAAACATACATATTTCAAGTATATTTCATGAGTATTAGTAGCACAACTACTCTATAAAGAAGGCAGGACAGACAAACTAATCTTAAAGGGTCGATTATATAGAATAAGCGAATAGATAATTATGTTTATTATTTAACATTCAATTTACAGCTAAAATAAATATTTTTTAACAAAGCCCTCTTTAAAACTAAATTTCTTGCTTTAATTAATTAAAATATAGCAATAACTTATATACTTAAAAAAATACATAGTTGAAAACATAAACTTTTTTTTTAAAAATGAAAGAAACACTTATTAAATAGATATACCTAAGCTTTCAAGGTTTTAGGAGGGTAAACGCCTATAGCCCACCCTTGGATGTCTATGAATATACCTAAAGTAAATATAATTCCACACTAAATGTAAATTATATAATTATACTAGAGTTGGCTCGATATAATTATCTCCCTATTGGCTAGTTTTCTATATGCATATCTATTTCTCAATAAATCTATTTTCCTCACCCGGCATTACTATCTAAAAGAAAGTAAATATTTAATAATCTAAATGATTTTAAAAAGATTTTTTAAATTATATTTTTTTCTTTACATTACCATCACCAAAGGGTTAATGATGATGATTACAATTTTAGTTTAATATTTGAACACACAAAGTGTCGCCACAATCGAATTCTTTTAAAACAGAGTTTTCTTAAATTTAGTATATTATAAATTTAAATTTTCTTTTTTATGATTAGAAATTAAATACATTGATATAAGGTAAATAGCAACATGAAATTAAAAAAAGGAATTTATTTTTAATAAAGTAAAATAATGGGGCTTATCGTTCTGGGCAATGAGAGTTTATTATGGATTATTGGAGCACTATGAGTTTTAAACAAATATTCCTTGGAAAACTTGAGCTCGTTTATAGACATTTATTTCCTATATAGATCTGACATGGATCTTGAAGCAATTAAGCAGGCCGTTTTGTACATGTTAAAAATTGGAAGATTTCATTAAATAAAAGTTATCGCAAATATACTTAGTAAATAAAAGCATGATATAAGTAAACCATGATAGATGGTTCAAATATGATAAATTAAATCAAATTTGATCTATATCCTACTTAAATTTGTCATTAATCAGGACATGCATTCAGAGATTTTTATCATGGATCTATAGGGATAAGACAATGACCGATAGATGGATGTACAATGTACATCCCCAATGGTAAACCACAAAATTACCCCTTTTGTAAATTACAATTAGTGGTTAAAACGTTTGGACACTCAACTTAATAAACCTTCCAATTCAAATTCAATGAAGTTTTTAAGCCAACAAATAAGAAAACGCTTTTATAACACTTTGGGGACTAGTTATAAATGTCCCCCCCCAAAAAAATTCCCTGGTATACTTACAAGCATTATGAGGACATTAAATATCTTAAAGGCTAAGTAAACAGAAGATAAGTACACTCCCAATCAAGACAAACAAAATTACCCCTTTTGAAGAAAAAAATAGTTATCAAGAAAATCTGTATTGCTAGACACTATATTAATAAATGTATAAGTATAGATATATAACCCAGACAACCACATAGTGGAGACCCTTTTCGTCTGCTTATAAAATGCTTTCTCTTCTTTTGTAGGGACTCGGCTGTGTTTATATTTCCGACGCTATTATCTTATTTCAAATACCGAATACAAAATCGGGACACGTTTCCTGTTCTGAAGTGAGAGATACATGTAGCTCATGCCCCCTCTATTCCTATACTATACTAATAGGGGTTTTTGCAATATATCTATGATACAAAGTAGAACGATGTCTGTCTGTTTGTTTGTTTGTAACGATGGATCTCGCTAACCGCTGAACCGATCAGGTTCTCCTTAACAGAATAGCTTCTCATAGGTCCCGGGAAGGTTTATAATTATTTTGGGGGAGGGTAGCACCACCCTCAAAAGAGAAATCCCCCCTAAAAAAAAAATACCCAAACCCCCCCCTAAAAATGATTTAATATTTTAACTAAAAATGAAAATGAGGAGGGGTCAGCTACTCCCCCCCCCCCCCAAAAAAAACAATTTTTTTCTTAAATCTAAAAAATGGTTATCAAATTCAACTAACCCCGCCTCAAGTGCCCCTAGAGGCCTCTAGGGGGCGAAGCCGCTAGTATAATACAAACTAGAGCGATATTTGTCTGTCTGTCTGTCCGTAATGATGAATATATATCACTCTTCTTGGATATACTAAATTATTCATATCAAATATGTATTCATTGGTACGCGATTAATTTCAAATTAGTTTAAAGACCTTGTACTAGAATTTATGCATGTATATGTGTGTAAGTATAAAAATTACCCCTTCTATAGATCACAATAAGTGGTTGAAACGTACGGACTTAATAGACCAACCAATCAAACTCCAATTAAAGTACCCAAAGTATTCAAGCAAACGAATAAGAAAACTTTGGGGGACAAGTGTTTCCCTCCCTGCAAAATGTATAATTTTAAACTAAATAAGTAGTTGCACCTTTCCATTTTGTGAACACATATTGTAAAATATTTGAGTTAATTATGCTTGTAAAATACAAGCAAAGTGTAAACTATTCCAGGAATAAATGGATTTATATTCCTTTAAACTCATGTACTCTGATAAAGTGAGACTTGTAGCAGGCTAAAATAACGATCCCTTTATATCCTTCTTTCTCCTCCTACTGGATGAACGAATTGACAAATAAATGACTGGGGAAATAGCAACCTAAAATTGACTACAATTATTCATATGTCTCTAGACGCCTCTAGGTGCGAAGCCGCTAGTACTGTACAAAGTAAAATAGACAGACCAACATTAGGAAGATTTATTATAAAGCTTTAATTTAAAAATCAAAATATTTACTTTTAAATGAAATTTTAGAATAGTTATTTCTCGCATCGTATTATTAACGGCTTTCCGCGGATATAGAATGTACAATTATAAGATTAAAACTAGTTTTTTTAGCCCCGTGGTGCCGAAGGCACCGGCTAAAAAAACTAGTTTTAATCTTATGATTGTACATTTCTATATTCGTAGAAAACTGGATATAATACGATGCTAGACATAGTTTTTTCGTATGGATAAGAACCGGTTCCTATCCACCGGATTCGAATGAATACGAGAAAAAAAATTCCTAAAATATTTTCCTTGGATCAAGGAAAGAAAACGAAGTTGTGGGTTTCGTCGTATTTTCACAGTAGCTTTTGATGATTTTATAGGGTAGGTTTTGTAAAGTAAATGTTAATGATTGCCCCGCAGTGTTAGAAAATTGACCCGCAGGGGCTAAAAATAGGAAAAAACCTAAAATACGACGCAACACGCAATTTCGTTTTCTTTCCATGATCCATTTCCTTTTTTTCTCTGAAACTATTTGAGGAACATTAAACTATGTGTAAAGCCTTTAGTTCACTTTGCATGACATAAGCTATACAATTTTAGATTAAACAAATTAAAATACCTGACAAAAGATTCTCTTCTGTACAGAATGTTAAAAATACATCCCCCCCCTAAATATATTTACATAAAAATCAAAAGGACGAAAGGATATTTGTTAATGGATGATAGATTACTGTACCTCTCAATTATTAATAAACAAAATTACCCCAATGTGTAGATTAAAATAAATTTTATGATAGATTGGACCCTGTTATACAATAAAAAATATATAGTTTTCAAAAAACAAATTGCTTAACGCGTTCAACAATTTTGGAGGTTCAACATAGTTCTTAACTCCTAGAACCCTCCATTCTTGAGTAGTTCTTTTGGAGCTCATTGCTGTAATTCTTTTAAATTCTTGGAGCACGTAAAGACACAAAATGTACATAACAAAAAAAAGTTTATTTAGTTTGAAACTTCAATCAGCTTTACCCTCATTAACCTAACCTGGCCTGATTTCAAACAAGATAAAAAACCTTAACCAAAGTTCATGATTGTTAACATTTTGGCAGGTTCAACATCCCCCCCCCCCCTTTCCAATTTAATATTTGTAAAATAATCCAGATGAGAGGGGGATGGCCGATTAGTGGTCCACCGTCAATGTTAGGGGGATATTTCACAATTAAAATAGGTGGATAAATTTTGTGTATGAAAATTGATTACCATGCTAAATTAATATCGTGAATACTCATTTAACTTCAAAGTCAGGTGCATGAAAATTTTAACCTAAGGTTGGTCATTAATATTACATACATAAAGAAATGTGTAATTAATTACTTTTAGTTGTAATCATGTAATGATTAGGTTTAATTAACTTTTATAACTTATCTTTTCTAGCTATTATTTAAAAAAATTTATTTGTTGAAATTTTTTTTAAAAATTTATTATTGTAATAATGGTGTGAGACTTGTATTCCCTAATCAATCCTTCCTATTATCATTCTTTCCTCTCCAATATGATTCTATCTATTGCTTATTATTTTTTTCTATTTTTTTTTGTCTTACTTATGAAAACCTGTATGAAAACAATGTGTTTTTATTATTAATTAGTAGGAGCAACCTTTACAAATAAATCAAAGGTTATTATTTATCAATTTGCATGTGACATCAAGTTAAATGGTAAAAATTTAAAGTTTTCTGAAGCAGGTTATAGTGCCTAATAAAAAATTACGTTATACAATACAAATGACCAATAATAGGCCAGTAAACATTGTAATTTGCCAATGATAAGATGTATACTGGCCTATCATTGGTCATTTGCATTGTATGACGTAGTTTTTTATAAGGCACTGTAAGCTGCTTCATGTTTTCCAACCAAATAGTATCTACTCCTTGTTTATGTTCCTGGTTGCAAGCAGCTTAATTTCCAATTAAATAGTATCTACTCCTTGTTTATGTTGCTGGTTGCAAGCAGCTTAATTTCCAACCAAATAGTATCTACTCCTTGTTTATGTTCCTGGTTGCAAGCAGCTTAATTTCCAATTAAATAGTATCTACTCCTTGTTTATGTTGCTGGTTGCAAGCAGCTTAATTTCCAATTAAATAGTATCTACTCCTTGTTTATGTTCCTGGTTGCAAGCAGCTTAATTTCTAATCAAATAGTATCTACTCCTTGTTTATGTTCCTGGTTGCAAGCAGCTTAATTTCCAATTAAATAGTATTTACTCCTTGTTTATGTTCCTGGTTGCAAGCAGCTTAATTTCCAATTAAATAGTATTTACTCCTTGTTTATGTTCCTGGTTGCAAGCAGCTTAATTTCCAATTAAATAGTATTTACTCCTTGTTTATGTTCCTGGTTGCAAGCAGCTTAATTTCTAATCAAATAGTATCTACTCCTTGTTCATGTTCCTGGTTGCAAGCAGCTTAATTTCCAATTAAATAGTATTTACTCCTTGTTTATGTTCCTGGTTGCAAGCAGCTTAATTTCTAATCAAATAGTATCTACTCCTTGTTCATGTTCCTGGTTGCAAGCAGTTTAATTTCCAATTAAATAGTATCTACTCCTTGTTTTCCTTGTTTATGTATCTGGTTGCTAGCAACTTAATTTCCAAATAAATAGTATCTACTCCTTCTTCATGTTACTGGTTGCAAGAAGCTTAATTTCCAATTAAATAGTATCTACTCCTTGTTTATGTTCCTGGTTGCAAGCAGCTTAATTGCTCTCATAAATGTTTGAAAATTTATTGTTGTTTTGATTCATTTTATTTTATGCCAGTGACAATGCAATTTGTACTCCACATATTATGTCATGTGTTTTTTAAAAATTTACATAAAACATAAAAATTATTTTAGTATGATGTTTGTAGTTCAAAAACCATATATTAGGATTTTTATAATTTCAATTGCCATAGCTCAATTAACATCAACAATTAGGAAGCAGTTTCCAGTATGGCTTCGAAACCGATTAGTATCCGCTAGATTAGAACCGGTTCTAAGCCAACTAATTTTCTACGTCTATCAAAATAAAAATCATAATTTTATTACCTGTTTTGTTAGACCATGACTCTGGCCCCTAGGGGCTAACAAGACTGGTTTTTACCTTTTTTTATCATTTTAATATCCGCTGAAAGCTGTCTATAATACGATGCGATTAATAACTATTCTGTACTTTTTAAATTTATTTGAATAATGTGGGGTATGCAAAATTTCTCTAGATTCTTTCAAATCCCCAAATTTAACTTGAAATATTTAAAATTCTCTATTAATCTATCCCTGTATTATTAAACCTTAAACCTGTAAAAATGCAAGTATTCAAAATAATGATTTTTTTATAGTTTCCCAGTATAAGGAATAAAGACCCCCCTCGACAAAAGTCCCGAATGTAAAAAGGGGGAGGTAGGTTGTGCTAAAATTCCGTAAAGGTGGTGTGAGTTTTAAGGCTTTAAAACAGTAGTAGAACGATAGAATTTATGTTAACTTTAACAAAATTTATAGTTCTTTTCAATAAGGAATAAACATAATACTGAATATTATCGTTCTACTACTATTTTCAAGCCTGAAAACTCACACCTTTACGGAATTTTAGGAGAACCTACCTCCCCTTTTTTATCATCTTATTAGGTGGCAATTAAAAACTATGCCTAACCCTGCGATACTATAACTCTGCAAAGCACTAACCTAACCCCTTGATTGAAATTGATAGGAGCCAATCTATTTTTTTAAAATATGATTCACAGAACAGATCTATAGTATAGATGTATATACAGACAACTACCTCCCTTTCTTTTTCAAGGACCTCTTTCGTCTGCTTCTAAATTATTTTCTGCTACTTGGCTGTTATTATAAGCAACACCATTGGTTGATTTTCAATGACCCAATAGAATTGTTGAACAAGGTGGCTGCCATGGGTAGATACAGTTTTTAACTATTTCTCTAATATTCACAGTAAAGGGAGGGATATATTTTGAGTATAGGATTATTTTTACTCCAATAAAAAAAGATGCAATGAATTCTTAGTTGTTACATAAACTTCAATATACATACATTACGTAGTGCAATATTTCAGGAATGAAGACGTAATTCAATGGTTTAAATATAATAAGGGATAAAGGCAATGGATGATAAGTTGATGTATCTTCCGATGGGCGGACGTATGGACAGAACCTAATTATAGAAAAACTTTGGGGTATAGTCCTTTTCACGACATCCCTCCATAAGGAGCGATTCTTCGTATTTTTAAAATGGCTTTTTATAGGTTATTTTAGGTTAGGTTAGGTTATATTGTGTTAGGTGATTGCCCCACAGGGTTAGGTAATTGGCCCCGCAGGGTTAGAGCCCCCCGCAGGGGCTAGAAATAGGAGAAAAGCTACTGTGAAAAATACGAAGAATCGCTCCTTATGGAGGGATGTCGTGAAAAGGACTATACCCAAACTTTGTCCCTCTAGACTCAAACATTCCCGGATGACCCATCGGCAACAAGCGGACATATTTCTCTGTATCTTTCTCCTTGAAAATATTCTTTACACACTTTTACACATTAAATATTCTTTTTATTTAGCTACCTTAAACCCAGGGATCCAAAGGGATAAGACAATAGACGATATATTGAGGTACGTCCCCAATGATGATACACAAAATCAAACTTTCTGTAGATTACAATTGTTAAGGCAACGAATAAGAAAATGTTGCTAGAAGACTTTGTGGACTTGTGTAACAGCCCAATGTCCCCTCCCTCCCTGCCACACACACACACACACACACACAAACAAACACACACACACACACACACGCACACACACATACCTACATACACACACAATCTTAATTTAAATCACTGCAAAACCAACATACTAATCCTCAAAATTTCTATGCAACATTTGGCTAAACATTTCTACAGATTACTAACAGTAGCTTCATGAATTGATCTAATGCTTTAGATTTAAGAAAGGGGGAGATAGGCTTGCTAAAATTCAGTAAAAGTGTGAGTTTTAAGGCTTTAAAATAGTAGTAGAACGATAATTTTCACTAAATATGTGTATTTTTTATTGAATAAAACCATATACAAAAAAATTTAAATATTCTTATTTAGTAAATATTATCGTTCTTCTACTGCTTTTAAGCCTTAAAACTCACACTTTTACGGAATTTTAACACAACCTACCCCCCCCCCCTTTATGTCAAATTTTGTATTAGTGGCGTGCACAGGGTATTGCCATTTTGACACCTCATTTTAAAATCAACGGGGGTGTAGGGTGGAGTGAGCTTTTTCTCATGATTTATAATTTATTTTTATCAAATGAAATACTTTTGTAATCAATCAGAATATTTTTTTATGAAGTCGACCCGACAAATAACTTGATATTAATAAACCTTTCAACTAAAAAATGACCATTTTATGCATCTAATTTTGATCTTAATATCATGTACGGTTAAACTACTTATATCAATATCGTTAATATCGTAAAATATTTATCATCAAAAGTATTCTACAACTTACGTTGTACGTCTAACTATCTAACTAGGGGTAAAATGCAATTTCTATAAAAGACATGTAAAGTTTTTAGAATATACTAGAATTATTGGGTATATTCTCTTTGGTGGCAACACCTCTTAAGGGGCGTTTCGTCTTAATTTTACAGTAGCTTTTGATAGGTTATTTTAGTTTAAGTTAGGTTAAGTTGGGTTAGGTGATTGTCCCTCATGTTTAGGCAATTAGTTTTAAGCCACCTGCAGGGGCTAGAAATAGGGGAGAAGCTACTGTGAAAATACGACGAAACGCCCCTCAAGAGGCGTTGCCACGAAATGGACTATACCCCAAATATTTAAATGTCCATTAATATAAGCATATTAATTTTGTTATTAATCTTCAAGTTTTAGTTATTAATTTTGTTCTGTTCATATGCATATGGTCATCCTTGATTTATTAATGATTTTAATTTTAAAAACTATTAGGAAACTTTGAATACAGTTCTAATCGACAACACGTGTTTAAAATATAAATATTAGCTAGCTACTTTCAAAATTATTGTTATCGTTATTTTTGTTAAAAGCGAATTAGGATCGGTCCGTCCGTCCATACGTTCGTCCGTATGTCCGTAACGGTTAGCTTTTTTCGTTAATTAAAACAGGTTAGAATTGTTCTATCGCTTTTAAAACTTTGCACGATGATTCCTATAACATTTAGATACGATTTAGAAAGCATAGCAACTCTATAATCGTTACCAGAAAGTCCGTGCGTCCATTTAAAATATGCTGATTTTTTTACTTTTTTTGATAACAAATTTTTGTGTGTTAGAAATATCCGATTCCTCTGAGTTTTTAATACTGATTCCTATTACAACAAGATACAATATTACAAGCAAAGCATCTCTATAATCAAGTCCTAAAAACGTCAGTATGTCCTTAAACAGTATTGTGTACTAAATCAGTTTTGCAACAAATTTACTTACAGTTTTGTATAAACTTAATATTAAGTTTATTAAGTTCTGACACTCTACAAGTCTTAATGTTCGTTTACCATCCATTTTAGAGCTTCACTGTTACGGATGTTGTAGTCCTTGTTAAACTTACATCTAAACCATAGACCTTGAGGAAGAGTTACAGCTAAAGTTACTTTTAGGCCATTAGAAGCAAGAATGACAACATCCATAAGTAGCGAATCATATAAAAATGATGGATGGGTAAATGCACAAAGAAATTATAGAATAGATGTTCATAGACAATATAAAAGAGAGAGGGAGAGAGAAAAGGAAAGAAAAAATTATTTATTTTCTCCTAAAATGCTAAGCAAAATTACACTAATCGTTACATCATAACTTTAAAATTCTGCTTTTGGGGGGGGGGGGAGTAAACATTTTTTAAGGGGGGGGTAATTCGTTTTAGGGGGGGGGGGTATTTATTAAATATATAGTATTAAAAATGCGCGCGAAGCGCCCAAAAATTTTTTTTGTTAGAGATTTTTTGGGGGGTTAAATACCCCTTCCTAAATCCCAGGGAAGGGATAAATTTTTAATGGGGTGGGTAAAATGAATAAAATTTGGAGAAATTCGTTTGAAGGGAGTAATCACCCCATTACCCCCCCCCCCCTTGGACGTCTATGGCTGGATGTCTAAACCTATAACTAAACAGACAATCTATCTTTTTAGAATTCGATTTTTTTTCTCACTCAGGCGTGTTTTAATTTGAGGCTTATGAATAAATTTAGAGTATAGATGTATAAACAGATAGCTACAAACATTCCTTAAGCAAAGACCTAAAGCTCTGCAGAAGGTTGTTTATCGATAGAAATTTTGCTTTCTCACTTAGCTGCTAGAAAGCTCATATGCTGTCATTGGAATAAGGTTTGAAGAAATAATCAAAATCACCAACTTGTTGGTATAAGGATTTGGGGGACCTTTATTATAAATTAAAGTCATCTGCCCAATTGTACAAGAGTTAAAACAATTAAATCAAAAGATATTAGTGTAAAACTATTTTTAAAGAATAAGATATTGTTATCAACGACAAAAAAAATGTTTTGCCTAGTTTTTGTAAAAAATTTTGAGCATATTTATCATTTAAAATCAATGCTATCTTTTCAAAAGTGTTTCCATTAATTTGTTTGTGTTTTGTAAGCAAACCCTGTTTTATTATTATTTGTACTGTGTTATTTTATTTGAATATATATTTCAAAGATAGCTAATTTTTTTAAAAACAATAAACTGAGATGAATGTCGGGATTTTCTTATTAAACATAATAATGTATATATAATTGGAATAGTAAGACCTTGAAAAAATATTTAACAGAATTTAAACGTAATTATTACAAAGCTAGCTAAAAAAGTGTTGACAAAAAATAATAATCCTTTTATTCAAATACTCTAGAACATTATAACAAGGATGATAATATCAAGTGTAGCAGCATTTTAAAAAATATGTCTTTCTAAAATCAATTGATTTAATGAATAAAATATTGAAAATATAGCAATGTACAGATTTTTACGATTTTCAGGAATTGAAAATAATTACATTCATTTGGTTGCTGATGTAAAAAGAAGAGAAGGGCATGTATAGAGTCATAAAAGAGCTGCAATGATTTACATATATTTAATAGGATGTAAAATCCTTTTATCAAAGTCAAATACAGGTTAATTTTTATTTAATTCATTGAAAAAAACCGGACTTACTGATAGACAAAGTGAATTATAGAGTAGCTTCTCTACTAAATATATAGATATATAAATATATAAATAGACATGCGCAGAAGCTACGTAGGAGCTACGGACAGTTCTAATATTTCGGAAAGGGGAAAGGAAGAAAGTTATCTATCTATTACTGGGAAAAACATTTAAAAGCCCCCTCAAAAGGAAAATATTTTAAAAACAAATTAAACCTATATTGATTTTAATTTGAACCTTAATATTGCTATTTTTAAAAATTGGCATTGATATCTACTTTCCGAAATGATTGTATTGTTAGCAGCTTGAAGTGAAAATATTTTACTGAAAGTCCAAATTTTTACAGTTTTTATAATTTTTTGACAATGCTAAAATTGATTTGTTTCCTTCATTAATTTTAAGATATATCCATTATTTATTAAGGAAAAACACAAATATATGTTAAATTTTATAGTTAGGACATTGTTTCTAATAATGAAAAATCCTGTATAAAACTTGGCCATTTTAGGGTCCAAGCTGTTGCTTGTTGGCAATACTAGGCTGACAACATCCATAATAGCATAGCTCAACGAATCACAGAAAAAAATAGAAATCATAACAGTATATTACAACGAAATAAAAATCGCTCTTTGAATTTGATATAAGTTGCTTTAAATGTAATTGTAAAATTTTAAAGCATAATCCTTCTATAAAAGTAACAGGATTTCTGTCTCTCTGTCAGTTTGTCTGTACCGAAGGATCTCGCAAAACGCCTAACCAATATAGTTCTCCTTTATAGTGTAGCTTCTCATAGGTCCTGGTAAGGTTTATAGCTATTTTGGGGGAGAGTACCACCAACTTTCTAGATCTTAACATCTAGAGGCCCCTAGGGGTGTAGCCGATAGTACATATATAGGAAGTTTAAAAATGCAGACATTTTATGCGCGGGTTGTGTTAATAGTAGAAAAATACTATGCATACCATTTTACTACAAAGCTTCCTAACTGTACGTAGCACAGGAACCGTTCTTATATTTCTAAAAACTAGAGTTCATTCCGGTCGGTATGAGTAGTATTTTTCTACTATTAACACAAGCCGTGCAATTAGAATCTTAAAAATGTCCGCATTTTTGCATACTCTTTATAGTATAACATCATATTATGCTTAATCGATATAGGAATAAAAAATATATATAATTATGTTCTAATAATTTTCTCTTTTTACCTATAGATAGAGTTAAAATATTCAGAAATAGAATTTTAATAGTTTTGTTTTTCAAATATGTATGAAATTTTACAGTTTTACAATTTTTTTATTTATACAGTTTGTATTGGTATAATTGTAATAGTTTATTTTACATAGAATACAAGGTTTATCACATAAATTTAGATCTTAATTTTCAAACTAATTATCCTAAAATGTTTAATTGTAAAGGTTGAGTTCTAAAAGCTAAATGTACTTACTTTTTACAAAACCAAAGCCTCGGATATCATATAGAGTTTAGGATATACGAGAATTTCAGAAATCCAACCCTTTGATTGTTCGAAATTTGTTTATAAGTACTAACTCTGCATGTTAATGAGTTACGACTGTTTTGGCCATCAGCAGTTTGAACAAATTTAACGTCTTTTGATTTAAAATGTACATGTAACAAGCAGTACAAACCAAGAAGATAGATATTACTGCTGGTTAATACCCCAAAACTTTAACTGCACAAGGAAATGTGCATCTTACGTACATACACTTTCAGATGGACATAAATACATTGAAAACCATGACATCACAGTAAAAGAACAACCTTATGTGACCCAGTTTGTTGATATGAATATAAGAGAAGGACTTTAGGAATGGTACTTTATTCTATGAACATTAAATACTTTTCCTTGTGGGCAAATCTAAGAATAAGAGTAATTAGAATAGTATCTTAAAAATATATATTTCTCGCATGGGTTTATAGACAAATTCCATGCTTTATAAGTATAATCCCCTTTTAATTTTTTTTCAAAAAAAAGGTTTTAGGGTAGGTTCAACGCTCGATGGGTTCTCTAAGCGTAAGCTTTTCTTATGCCATACACCTTTCGGGAGGGCTCTAACTTTGCGAGACTACTACTTATATAACCTAACCTGTTTTAGATAATCAAACAAACAAACAAAATGCTAATCCTCTCCCATATAACATTTTTTTTACAAAATCAGGAAGGTTGATGTTGTTGTTGTTGTTGTAGCCCTGATTCTCTAAGGTTAGGACTCAGATGCACACGAATCTAAGATTGGCCAAATGATTCTCACTTTCAGTCTCCGGGTGCATCAGGAAGGTGGTTTGTATGATCGACAAGGCACTTTGAGGGAAAGCACCCTTAAATTCAGGGAAATAAGGACGTGTATTATCAGCTGCAATATCCTCTTTTACAGGGATCTAAAGGGATAAGACAATGGATGATAAATTAATGTACATACCAAATGATACTACACAAAATTACCTCTTCTGTAGATTATAATTAGAGGTTGAAACGTTTGGACAGTCAACTAAATGTACCAACCAATCAAAATTCAATAAAAGTCTCAGGGTCGTTAAGCCAAGGAATAAGAAAACGTTATAGTAAGACTTTAGGGACTAGTGTAGTATTGATTGTGATATATGGTCTAGCAGCTAGACATTAAAAGTACCTGGATCTAAGTCTAATTAAATAAGATCTATGGAAAAAATATGCATTTTTATTTACATGCAGAGGTTATTCATATCTTGGACAAACTTTCTTTTGTTTTTACTTGCATTTTATTGATTTTTATAGTATCAATTACTTTTATAATATTGTATATTTTGATATTTCATAACAGTGAAAAAAGAAATAATACAAGTTATTTATTGAACGTATTATAGACAGCTTTCCGTGGACAGTAAAATGAAGATTACAAGATTATTTTCAGTTTTGTTAGCCTGGGCTTTGAGGCCATACTGGAAGAGATATTTCTCGCATCTTATTATAAACAGCTGTCCGCGGATATAAAAATGTACAATTATACGATTAAAACCATTTTTTTAGCACAGAGATGCTAGACATAATTTTTCCAGTATGGCTGAGAATCGGTTTTAATCCACTGCACCGGATATTAACCCTTTACAGTCGGGCCCCTTGCCGCACCTTAATCAGTCGGGGGGGGGGGGCGTTCAACGCCCCCCCTTATTATCTCAGTTCCTATTAGAGCTAGAGGGCTAAATTTTTTTGTGCAAGTCCCCTGTTTGATAATGAATTTCCGACCTTTTATAAGTCTAAGTCAATTTTCGCTTCCTTCACCCTTTTATTTAACAACCTTTGTTTTTAGGTCCTTTTTTACTTAAAAATTTCAAACGGCTGTAATTTTATCATTTTTAAAGCTAGAAGAAATTTTTTTTGCAGAAAATGTTTATTTTTGTGTAAATTTTACATTAGAAATATCAAAATATAAATTTCAGCGGCCGCAGCTGTACTTGGCAGCTGCCAGCCGCCGCAGTCGGCGGTCGGCGGGAAAACGGCGGCGGATCTTCATGAAATTTTAATACGTTATGTAGACATGTAAGAAAAGCTTAAGTTTAAAATTTGAAGTCTCTAAGTCAAAAATTGCGTCCACAGGAGCCTTTTAAAGATTTCTGGAGACCTGGAGGATCAAGACCTGCAGGATCATACCTGGAACCTGAAAGTTACTTGAACACCTGTATTTCATATAAGGATGTACTACTAGAGGATTTTTTAGTATTTTGGTATGATAAAATGCTTTGTTTTAGTCAAAAAAATATTTTTGCTCTTTACCTGGATGACCCTGCCAGGTTTGCTGGCATCCTGTGCCCGCCAGGATGGAGATATTCAAAAAATTCCAACTCTCAGTTATGTGTCATACCCTTACTTAAAAAGTCAAGCAGTTTGGGCTCTTTATCTTTCACACACAGAAAATGAGATAGAAAAAACCGGAAGGGGGGGCGTTCAACGCCCCCCCCCCCCCCCGACCGTTAAGGGTTAATAGGTTTCTAATCCATATTTTATTAATTCTTAGAAATCTGTAATTAGCCATAATACACGAGTAAAAAAATTATAAGCACCTCGAGGCTCTGTATTTGAAAGAAATAGGAAAATATAGCCTAAATCCATACAAGGACCTGTGTGAAGCTTCCCTTGAATAAAGAACTCAAAGCCTCAGGGGTTACCGAAATATTAACGAATAAACAAAAAATCTTTGCTTTATTCAAAAGGATAAATTGGGGTGAATATTTCATACAAAAATTAATTTGACCTCGTTTTAGATTCCTGAATATCTTACTTTAATCTAACATTAGATAAAAGAATAATATGTAAAATAAAATTCTTTGAAGCAGATACAAACAGTCTTAAAACAAATTGCATATAAGAACTTTTTAAACGCGAAGCTTTTCTATAATTAGGGTAGGTCCGTCCGTCCGTCCGTCCGTTCGAGATAGATAGCTTTTATTCGTTAATTTAGGCATGTTTGAATTGTCCTATCGAATGCTATTACCAGAATGTCCGTATGTCCATTTTAAACATGTTGATTTTTCTCCTTTTTTAAAAACAAATTTTTATGTGATCTAATTATCCGTTTGATCTGATTTTTGGTATATTGATTTCTGGGACAACAAAGAACAATATTATAAGCGAAGCAACTCTATAACCAAGTCCTAAAAATGTAAGTATGTCCATAAACATTATCCTGTATCAAGCAGTTTTTCAACAAATTTACTTACAATTTTGCTTCAACTCTAATACTTTTATATTCTGATTATTCAGTTTAAACACTATACAAGTGTTAATGTCCGTTTGTCCTACCGTTTCAGTGCTTCGCTTTTATAGATGTTGTCATTCTTGTTGTATTAATAATAGTATTTTTAAAGACAAAAATTGAAAATGGTCTGGGATCGATTCCCCTCCCCCACGCTCTCAAGTGCCCCTAGAGGCATTTATGTTCGTAGCCGCTCGTATGTTATATGTTGTAATAAGATGTCTGTGGAAAAGGATCTCGTTAACCATTGAACTTATATGGTTCTCCTTTAACCGGAAACTTCTTAAAGGTGTAGAGTTTTAACTACTTTGAGGGGTTACTTTGATATAAGATCAGCAGCACTAGGGTTTAGCCAGATACTAGATATCTAATGCCGGACATCCAGACAAACCATATATCCGGCCCTACCCTAATCAGCACAAAAGTTTAAAAAAAAAACACTATGATGATCTATCATTCATTTAATATTATGTTTGGGCCTGTCCTTACAAAGGTCGCGAATATATCTGGGAGGGAGAGGAAATGGGCTGTTTAATAGACTAGTCCCCAAAGTTTTGTAATAAAGTTTTCTTTTCATTGGCTTTAGGGACTTTTATTGAATTTTGATCTGTTTGTTCATTAAAATGAGTGTCCTAACGTTTCAACCACTACTTGTAATCTACAGAAGGGGTAATTTTGTGTATAATTTATATTCCATTGTCTTATCCTTTTAGATTCCTGCGGATATATCCATAATTTCCTTTTAGATAAATAAATTATTCTATTTTCCAATGAATACTCTTAGAATTGAATTCAAATTGATTTTAAATGATGAATTTAATAAAACTAAATCCTTGGAGAATCCTATGACCAAATTAACTAAGATATGAGTTGTCACAATATACTGTTTACCCATTTATACAATGTTTACAATATTAAATATTTATTGAATAAATAATTCCAAATCGCAGGATATGTTATGTTTTAAAAATAGAAAAAGTATTCATTTCTTATGGCGGGTTTTGAGTAGCTGTGGCTGAGGGTTGCCGTTGCTTAATGTGGATGCGTCTGAGCTTTTCTAATCCGCGCAATTATTTGTTATTTCTTATTCAGCTTTGTCTAAGCTGTTTGAATGAGTATTTTAGCAGCTGTACAGTTGGATGGAGTTGGGTGGCAGCAGCTTCTGGTGGCTTAGACTAGTTATGATAATTGTGGCTTAAGCGTAATTGGTGGCTAATAAAGTCGCACGGCTGACCATAAATTTTAGCCACGCGTCTGTGGCTGCCCAGCCCTGTTGTCAATCTATCCGCAAATTAGTCAGAGTTATGTTCAACATTTTCTCTGTTGTAACATGACAATAAAGTCTAACCCATCAGGGAAATATGTGACATTGGGCTGTTTATCCCCAAAGTTTTATGATACGTTTTATTGTTTGCTTGCTTAAAAACTTTGGGGACTTTTATCGAATCTTGATTGGTTGGCTCATTAAGTTGAGTGTCCAAACATTTCATCCATAAATTGTAATCTACAGCAGGAATTATTTTGTTTATCATCATTGGGGATTTACATCAATTAATCGGCCATTGTCTTATCCATTTAGATCCCTGCTAACCCATACTTCCACCCCGAGTGTACTTAGATGTAAAAACGATGATGATACACAAAAATACCCTTTAAATAGATTACAATTAGTGGTTCAAACTTTGGACACTCAACTTACTGAACCAACCAATCAAAAATCAATAAAAGTACCAGGAGTTGTAGGGTCAACAAATATCAAAAAGTTGTTATAAAACTTTGGGGACTAGTGTAATAAACAGCTCAATGTCCCCTCCCGTCATGGTGCACACAAATGTAAAAACCCTTGTATGACCACCACAACGCGAATGTCCGCAACCGAGGCGGTGTAGTCTGTTCACCCGTGTTGCATATTATTTTGGACATATTTGGCATTTCCAATCTGAATCTAGATCATCACACCAATTGGCTCACGGATCAAAAGGATCAGATTTAGAATTTATGATAATTTGCAGTATGGCGCTTCGAAACCGATCAATATCCGCTAGATTAGGACTGGTTCTCAGCGATACTGAAAAATCACGACTAATATAGTATTACAGACAAGTTTTCACGAATATTAAATAAAAAATATTGAAAATGATACCATTTAGGCCGAACCTTCGGCAAACTGGTTTTAATCTTATAACTGTACATTTTATATGGAAAGCTGTTTATAACACGATGCGATAAATAACTGTTAACAGTTTTTAACGCATATACACCAGAATTTTTATATTTAGCAAAGCTACTTTATAATTCCTAAAATTACGCCTGTAAGTATGTCTATTTAGGGATCTAAAGGGATAAGACAATGGCCGATAAATTTATGTACTTCCCAAATGATGATTTACTAAAATAGCCTTTCTGTAGTTACTATATGTGGTTGAAACGTTTGGATACTGAACTTCATGAACCAACCAATAAAATTCAATAAAAGTCCCCAAAGTTGTGAAGCCAGTCAATAAGAAAACGTTATTATAAAACAGCCCAATTTCCCCTCTCTCCCCTAAAAAAAAATTTTGAATCCTTTCTCATCATATATAATTTTCAAATCTACATGTTATCCTCCTCCGTCCTGATTTGGAAGTAGTGACGAATAAACACATTTTGATACCTTCATAAAATTGTGGTATTTGTGCATGGAGCAAATACGTAAAGAGTAGAAGTATAGAGTAAAAATTCATTTTTTTGTCTGAAGATTTGGATCTTGATTACTACTGAACCGATTGGTTTCTTCACATAGGTCCAATGATGGATATGGGCAACTTAATTTTAAGATTTTAAGACTTAAGTCATAGGATGGTTTAAAGCTATTTTCTAGCCCATTTCTTCCCCTTTGAATAAAGATCACCTGGATGCTTGGGCACAATCGCAAGGAATAAAAAAATGACTATTTATTTAGGGTAAAAATGATAAGATAAAGTCATCTGTAAACAGTTGTATAGCAACAAGAAGGATTAAATCAAATAGTGTCGGAGCTGTTTGAAATTATATGTAGTATAAAAATAAAAGAATATGGCATATATTGTAAATATATCAATATGTATAATAGAAAGTTTTCCGATTTTTTTTTATTTCTAAATGTTAGCAATGACCATACTGACGTTTCAGTTATAAGGATTGACACGAATACTTATAGAACAGCTTCGAGACCAAATATGCTATTTAGCGGAAGACTAAATCATTCTTTATCTTAATACTTTTAGAAAAGAACGGCCCAAAACCAGCATTAAAAATGAGCTTTTATCTTTAGTCGAAATTAGAGGTGATCTTTTATCCTTCTCTTAGACTGTCTACTCTTAGAAACACACAATAGCACACACACACAGACGCGCACACACACACACACACACACATAAACACTGAACTCGGTAGTCTAAATTGGTGGTGAATCCTTGGTTCTTGTGTTTTCATATTGAAATATAATCAGGGAAAAGAAGATAAGTAACATAGAAGTTGTTATTAACATTCACCTAAACATTAGAGTAAAGCACAAGAGGAAGAAAGGGTTAAATAACTGTATCTCCCCATTGCAACCGCCGTGTGCATGCAACCTTTCAATTGGGTCATTGAAAATCAATGGTTTCGCTTATATTAACACAGCCAAGTCGCAGAAAATAATTTTGAAGCAGACGAAAAAGGTCTTTGATAAAAGAAAGGGAGGCAGTTGTCTGTATATAGATCTATACTTCAGATCTTTTATCTAAACAATGATATAGTTTAAAGTTACAGTGTGCGTTTATAGTAATATCTCAAGAACGGTTAGACATTCCAAAATTTAAGGGGGACGATAACACCACAATTCTGATATTTTTTTGAGGGAGGGTGTTTGTAATCTTTCTAAAAAAACTATATAAACCTTCCTATGCCCTAAAGAAGCTACACTGTAAAGGAGAACCATATGGGTTCAGCGATTAGCACACAGAGATCCTGTTACTTTTATATAAGGATACATAGAGTTTGTGTGCTCCAAAAAACTACAACATAAAAACTTTTGAAGTTAAACTGATTCTCTTATCTCTGAATATTGCCCATAGCATTTTATTATTCTATTTTTATATGCATCTGTATTCAAAATTAAAGAATCTAACCACCGACATCCTCGAGATATTTAGAGACAAATGTTCTAAAAAACAAAAGTTGGTAACTCAAAAATCAGCCATGTGACGTCATAAAAATGAGGGATTATCCATCTCTTTCTTAGAGGTTTTCTTTCCTACTTCTCCTATTATCTCTCTCATTTTTATGACGTTACTTGGCTAATTTTGAGACACTTTGTAAAGTTACAAAAATTGTATTAAAGTGTAGATATATGCAAATAATAAGCTGTCATTAGAGATTTTTATTGGAAACATTTCAATAATTCTTATGATAACAATTTTAAAAGTTTAGATTTTAAAGCTATCCTAATAATGACGCTTTAACTATATTTATTTTTAACTTCAGAATGATTATATCTTTTTTTTTATATTTAGGGGCGGGAATCAGCTTCTTTAGGATAGACCAATTTAAATCAAACTGTTTTTAATATTTTGCTTAAAATATTATGCCCCATTTTTCTTCTTATTCATATAATAAAGGACATGTATAAATCTATAAAAACAAAAAAAAGACCGCTGTCTGTCCCTTCGTCCATTAAGGCTTCGCTAACCACTGTACTTAAGGGGTACTTTTCAGAGAATAGACAACTGGACCTTCGATGGTTTTTATGCCAATTTTTAAAAGCGAAGCTTTTCTATAATTAGGGTCGGTCCGTCCGTCCGTCCGTACGTCCGTCCGTCCGTCCGTCCGTCCGAGATAGTTAGCTTTTATTCGTTAATTTAAGCATGTTAGAATTGTCCTATCGATTTCAAACTTTGCATGGTGATTTCTGTAGTAGTTAGGTACGATTTAGAAAGCGTAGCAACTCTATAATCATTACCCAAATGTCCGTACGTCCATTTTAAACATGTTGATTTTTTTACTTTTTTAAATAGCTTTTATTCGTTAATTTAAGCATGTTAGAATTGTCGTATCGATTTCAAATTTTGCATGGTAATTCCTGTAATAGTTAGGTACGATTTAGAAAGCGTAGCAACTCTATAATCATTACCAGAATGTCCGTACGTCCATTTTAAACATGTTGATTTTTCTACTTTTTTAACAACGAATTTTTATATGATCTAATTATCCGTTTGATCTGATATTTGGTATACTGATTCCTGGGACAACAAAGAACAATATTTTAAGCGAAGCAACTATACAATCAAGCCCTAAAGATGTAAGTATGTCCATAAACATTATCCTGTATCAAGCAGTTTTTCAACAAATTTACTTACAATTTTGCTTCGAATCTTATACTTTAATATTCTGATTATTCAGTTCAGACACTATACAAGTATTAATGTCCGTTTGTCCTACCGTTTCAGTGCTTCGCTTTTATGGATGTTGTCATCCTTGTTAATTAGAATTCTTTTGTCTATATGTGAAAGTACAAGTAGTTTTTTTTCCTGATTTTAAAAATGTTTAGGCTATTAACATCAAAATCTTATATTAGTTGTTCTAATATTTGTTTATCTTACAATATGAAGTATTAAGTTGTTTTTTTTTAATTGCTGGTGCGTATGAGTTGTAACTTTAAGGGAAGATTCAAAAACGCATTGTGGTGGTTTTAGGCTAAGCGCCAGGGGCGAAACAACTAGTTTGTGTATGAAGGAGCGGGTAGCTTACTTACTAAATGAAATTTGATTTTGAAATTTGTAAAGTTAATTCTTATAATTAATTACATTTGTATTACAGATCTTTTAATTTATCTTGGCTTGTCTTGTTATCCTTGTTTTTCTTAATATAGAAGCAGAATAAAATTCAGACTTTGACCTTACCAAAGCATATGTTGTTAAACATTGAAAGAAGGAAAGGAATGGCAACTAACTTTTAAAAACAAAGGGTACTTCAAAAATACAAATTCAATTACATATTCCTTTCTAGGAAGTATATTATTTTCAAGGTAGCTTTTGAAAGGTTATTATAGGTAAGGTTAGGTTAAGTAAATGTTAATTATGGCCCCGTAGGTCTAGAGCCTTCCGCAGGGGTTAGAAATAGGAAAAAATCTGCTGTGAAAATACGATGAAACCCGCAACTTCGTTTTCTTTCCATGATCCCAATATTGTAACTTGGATTACATACAAATATCTGTTGCTTCTCCCCTAGCTCCTAGGTAAGAACTGAGAAAATCTGGAAAATAGCATAAAACCAGCCAAATTCATTTAAAAATCTTTCCCTAAAAGTAACAATTTGGGCAAGCATTTTTTAAGATCTTTAGCATCAGACAAAAAAACCTTACAACTTTATATTATAGTATTATTAACCTTTCCACGTCTTTAGTAAGACATAGTAAGCAATAATAGCATCATCCAAAATTGAAATTGATAAATTCACTTCTTTGATGCAATTATAAAAATTACCTTCAGGAGTTTTAATAATAAACAAAGGAATAAAAATCATTTGCTTTCAAAAGAATTTTCTTATATAAATTGTAGCTCCATTATTAAAACTTTTTCCATTTCAAGTTTGGAAAAAAGTTTTTAGTATTTAAATGTTTAGAAAATTTGTAAACACAAATCTGAAGAAAGTTTTCACATTGTCTTTATGCTTTTAACAACAATTAAAAGACTATTGTAAACATTTAGAATAAAGGAACAAGTATTACGAACAAAAATAAGTTCGGGTCCTACAAAAACGTTTTAAAATAAGACTATAAATGTTAAAAGTAAGAATGCCATGAGCTTAAAACTATTTTCTAGTATTCATTCGAAACCGATTAATATCCGGTAGATTATAACCGGTTCTCATCCATACAAAAAACTATGTCTAGCATCGTATTATATCCAGTTTTCTACGAAAATAAGAAAATCTTATAATTGTACATTTTTATATCCGCGGAAAGCTGTTTATGATACGATGCGAGAAATAACTATTATAGTTTGGATAAAGAGTTGTTTTGTCTGTCATTTTAATTAAAACAAAGATCCATAAAAGCAAAGCTCTAAAATCAGAAGGAAGGACAAACAAACAATGACTCTTGGAGAACAATAATATGTAAGTCTAACAAAAATTGTACATAAATTTGTCGCTAAATTTCTTAAGAAAATAAGTTAAAAAGGATGAATATCAAATTAATTGAAAAAAAGTTAAAAATCAACCTATTTTTAATGGACGTACACACATTCTGGTAAACATTATAGAGTTGCCACGTTTTCCAAATCGTACCTTACTTCTACAGGAATCGTTATGCCAGGTTTGAAATCGATAGGAAAATGCTAATATGCCTAAATCAACGATAAAATCTATCAGTTAAGGACGGACGTACGGATTGACCGACCCTTATCATGGAAAAGCTTCGATTTTAACAAGTAGAAAGATCGAGCAAAGAACTACTTGATTAGCTTAGTTGACTAAATTGTCACAAAATTGCATATTTTCGCAATTGATGTTTAAAAATTAACACATTGAAATTTTGACAGAAAGAATTGTTAAACAAAGACAGAGAGTTGCTGTGCTCTTGATAATTGTAATCTAAAATATACCAGGGATATAAAGGGATAATACAATGGCCGATAAATTGATGTACATCCCCAATGATGATTCACAAAATTACCTCGACTCTAGATTGAAATTAATGGTTGAAACGTTTGAACACTCAACTTAATCAACGGGCCAATCAAATCACTAAAGTCCCCAAAGTTTTTAAGCAAACAATTAAGGCAATGTTATTATAATTCTTTGGGAACCAGTGTAATACCCAGCTCATTGTCCCCTATCTCTCTGAAATATACACAAAATTACCACTTCTGAAGATCAAAATTAACGGTTAAAACGTTTAAACACTCTATTAATGAACGGACCAATTAAAATTCACTAAAGCACCTAAAGTTGTTAAGCCAACGATTAAGACAGGGTTTTTTAATAAGACTTTGGGGACCAGTGTAATACCCAGCCCATTGTACCATTTCTCTCTCTCTCTCTCTCTCTCTCTCGCTCTCGCTCTCTCTCTCTCTCTCTCTCTCTCTCTCTCTCTCTCTCTCTCTCTCTCTCTCTCTCTCACTCTCTCTCTCTCTCTCTCTCTCTCTCTCTCTCTCTCTCTCTCTCTCTCTCTCTCTCTCTCTCTCTCTCTCTCTCTCTCTGAAATATACACAAATATTTTATTACAAAAACTGAAACAAATGGCGCACAATTACATTCAACTTGACCTCGATGCAAACAATGATTCTGACAAAAATTCAAATAATATAAAAATAATTATAAAAATCAAAGGATTTGGTTACTTTTTATATATTACTAGCGGTTTTTCCCCTTGCATCTAGGGGCTTTGCTCTAAGAGGTAATTTAAAAAAAAAAAAAATTAAAGATGCTCTTGCTAATTTCAGGAAAAATATTGAGATGGATTTTTTTTGTGGGGGTTGGGGGAGTCCCAACCTCCAAGAAAATAGCCTAAAACCAACACTGGACCAGTAGGTATATTCCCTGAAGAGTGGAATCCGATCGGTTACCAAGATCTTAAGAGACAGACGGACGTATAGACAGACATCAAGCTACTTTGTATTATATATTTGTAGTGGCTTCATTTACAGCTTCTAGGGAGATGGTTTTACTTCTTTGAAAAAAAAATGAAACTTTTAAAATATATAACTTTATGTGAGTATGGTTATGAGACAAAGGTTATGCAATCAAAGAGTTTATGTTTAACAACGTAATCATTTTCAAGTTTTGGTTAGGAGATACAACAAAATGTTACCAACTGAAGTTTACAGTTTACAGGTTAATAATATTTATCCTTTTTTTATATCCTTAAATAAAGTAACAGGAAGTGTGTCTGTCTATACCGAATGGTTCTCCTTTATCGAGTAGCTTTGCATAGGTCCTGGAAAAGTTTGGACCTATTTTGGGGGAGGATAATACCAATCCCCCCCGCAATCCCCAAAAAAATGTTATTCATTTGTTATGAAACTAAAATAAAAATGGGTGGGTGGTTGAATAATAGTATACAGTTTATATTCATTGTTTTCTTATAGTTCTTTCCCCCATCACTGGATGAAAATCTTTATTTTATTGCCAGACAAAGTTATTTGTCAGCCCATTAAATAGCTAAAATCTCTCCTACATTTTCTGCTTAGAAATGTGTATATTATATTAACAAAGACAATTATATCCGTATGTAGAGCATCAATTTGGATCTTATCAAGATGACAACATCCATAAAAGCGAAGCTTTAAAATCAGAATGTAAGATAAACAAACATTAACACATGTAGAGTGCCAGAACTTAATAAGCAGAATATGAGATTATTAAAAAATTGTATGTATATTTGTTGCACAATTATATTTTTAGGACTTGCTTAAAATATATAATGTACCATGTCTCCTAGGAATCAATAAATGTTTCCAAAAACATTTGAATATGATAAAGAATACTGTTCAAGGGGTATACTTCCATCTTGAGGACTTGATTATAGATTTTCTTTTGCCTATAACATTGTATTTTGTTGTCAAAGGGATCATAATTCCAAAAATCAGATAAAAATTGGAGTGAACAACATAAAAACTCAACAAGATTTACTTAAACCTGTAGACTTTCTGGTAACAATTATAGAGTTGTTAATCTTTTTAAATCTTATCTAACTGTTACAGAAATTACTATTCAAAGTTTGAAATCAATAGGACAATTCTAAAAGGCCTAAATTAACAGTTAACAGTTTTTAATTGGACTTACGGACTTTCTGCTAACGAATTTAAAGTTGCTACGGTTTCTAAATCGGACCTAACAGGAGTTATCATGCCAAGTTTGAAATAAGTATGAAAATTCTAACAAGCTTAAATTAAACCGTTTCGAAGGGACGTAAGACCCTATTAATAAAAAAGCTTCGATTTAAAAATTGACAAAAACTAAATGTATTGCTAAACTTATTCATTGATTTGCTCATAGGCGTGCAGAAGTGGGAGTGTTTAACCTCTTGGCAAAGTTAAGGGGGTTGGATACACCCTACTAGGTGTCCATTCCCATTCAACCCCTTAAAAGTTACATAATAATTCAAATCTACAGAAGTGGTATTTTTGTTCATCATACTTGGGGTTGTAACATTTTCTCGTCCTTTAAGATTTCTGCACGGTATATTTTAAATTGAGTTTAACTTTAAAAGAAAATAAATACAACAGTTGTTGTTCGTTGAATCTTTATTAAAACCCAAGTCTCCCCTATTCTATAACTTGATAAATGTGTATTCCCTTCAAGGATTCAAAGGGATATGACAATAGCCGATGAATTGATGTACATCCCCATTGACGATACACAAATTTATCCCTCCTGTACATTACAATCAGTGGTTGAAACGTTTGGACACCCAACTTAATGGACCAATCGATAAAATTCAAATTCAAGTCCCAAAAATTGTAAAGCCAACGTATGCAAAAACGTAATTATAAAACTTTGGGGACTTGTTTAATAAACCTTCCAATGTTTCCTCCCTCCCTAGCTTACCTTCCCTTTACTTAATCCTTCCATGGTTTGGTCTGAAGAGGAGAAACTTTAGGCCAAAAGGGATTATCAGGGGAAGGGATGGGTAATCAGAAAAAATAAATCCATTACTTTAAAAGTATTAAAAATCCGCTAAATGTCAAAAAAGTGATAGGTTTGAATATCTACAAAAAGGTACCTATACTTTTTTTGTACACTAGCGGCTACGCCCCTAGAGGCCTCTTGGGAAACATGAGAAGGGGGGCGGTTAAAAAAATTGTTAAAAAACTATAAGGAACTTTACTGTTAAGGAGAACCAGCGGTTAGCGAGATCCTTCGTTACAGACAAAAAAGTTAACTACTTTATATAATAGGATAACATGAAGAAAATATGCCTAAACCTTTACAATACACAAAAGTAACCCTGAGATAAAGATTTTTTGTTGTTGTCATTTTTCAACTTTGTAAACATTAAATAAGAACTTGATTAATCTTGCAGTTCTTAATGCATCTAATTATCATGAGCTACTAGAGGCAGGATTTATAAATTTATTTGGAGCTTGGACAAAGTAGCTTCGGACAAAGTAGCTTCTAGACAAAGTAGCTTCTAGGACAAAGTAGCCTCCACTATTAATAAAGGTCATTGCCGCAGCTTTCGGCCTCCCTAGCCTATAACCTAACCTAACCTAAAAATTGTAAAAACAATATTAAAATTGTAAAAAAAATCAACTAACAAATTTTGTAAAATCCACGAAATTCTAGGTTAGGTTATAGGCTAGGGGGCCGAGCACCTGCGTCTAGGCAGGCCAGGGGGCCAAGCGCTGCAGTCATTACTTTTATTGATAGTGGAGGCTACTTTGTCCCAGAAGCTACTTTGTCTGAAAGTTTCTTTATCCGGGGCTACTTTTTCCAAAGCTACTTTGTCCGAGGCTACTTTGTCCAAGATCCAGTTTGTAAAAAATATTATTGTCCTATCCCTGAATTCCTGGGGATTATCTAAGTTTTAATTGCATCATTCTTAATCTTGTTTAGTTTTATTCTTTAACAACAAACACATTTCTACATTCTGTATGCTATAAACCTGGGACATGTATTATTCTTATTCAAAAGTAACAGGATGTCTGTCTGACTCTGTGTGTCGCTAAACATATCTATAACAGCAGAACCGATTAGGTTCACCTTTACATTTTTTTACCCCCCCCCCCTTAAAATTTACCCCCGGGGTAAAATTTTTGGGAAGGGTAATTTTATAATGTAAAAAGGTACGTACCTAATAATGAAATATTTAGTAGTAAAAATGCGCGGGAAGCGCGCAAACATTTTTTGTTAGGGATTATTTATTTGATCCTCCTTGATCGATCTAGCAACCCAGCCAATAGCAAGTCTTTATAAAACTTGGTGAAAATAAGTAGAATGTTGACTCAATAAATCCCTGAAAATTCCAGCCGTTTATCTTGAACGGGAGTCGAGAAAACCACGAAAATTTGGCCCTAGCACCCTAACCAATGAGCAAATTGTACTGAAATTTGATGGAAGTATGAAGAGTGTAAATTTATTAAATCTCTGAATATTTCAGCCGTCTATCTTCAGTAAGGTTCGAAAAAGTCATAAAAACTTTAAAATCTAGGAATCGATCTAGCACCCCAATTAATATACAAAACGGACATAGATTGAACACCGAATTGTTCTGCTATTTTATTTTGATAAAATATTGTGTACGTTTTTGCTCATGGACATTACAATGGATGTAGAATATACGTGGATATTATAACTGGGTTGCTATTTCCCCTGTCATATATTGGTCAGTCAGATTATCAAGTAGGAGGAGAGGGGATGAGATAAAGAGAGGTTATCGTTATTTTAGCCCGCTACAAGTTATAATAAATACATTGACATAACTATTATTTTTCTGAATAACGCTCCGTGTTTTACATATTCTACTTTGAAATTACTTTGGTGTAAGAAAAATCTATTTAATTCCAAGTTGAATATTCAGTACACATGTACTGTAGATTTTATTTGGAAAATAATTTCAAATGCATTTAAAAATCTAAAAAAGAATTTCTTAACATTTTATATACAGTCATAATTCACATACTATTACTTAGATGTAACACCAGATTTTCCTGTTCTATAATATAGTGAAATTCGCAGTAGGCTAAAATAACAATATCCCCCATCTAACCTCTTTATCCAATCTCATCCCTTCCTACTGGATGAACAAACTAATAAATAAAAATGTGTTCCATGTTAGCAACCTAAATTGACGAAAATTTGTCCCCTGTCATAATATCCAGTATACTCTATATCCATTAAAATTGATTTGATTTAAAATGATTTGATTAAGAAGTTAGAAATGAATATTAATCATTCTCAAAAAAGGTATTTTAAATGAAAATTTGTAAGAGATGTCAAATATCTTTTTTTTGTATATAAGGGATAAGACAATGGCCGATAAATTGCTTAACAAAATTACTCCTTATGTAGGAAAACAATTAGTGGTTGAAACGAATGGACACTCAACTAAATTAACCAACCAATCAAAATTCGAGAAGAGTCCCAAAAGTTCAGTGAATAAAAAAACTTTATTATGAAGTTTTGGGGACTTGAGTAATAGGCAGCCCAATGTCCTGGTATATACTCATTCTAATTGTTATAGTTTCTTGATAAGAGAGACTTACTTCCTTATAAGATATCAGTAACCCAATTAATAATACATTGAAATGTTTTACCTTGCATTATTGCTACTTTCATTTCAATGTTGTTATAGTGACTTTAACAGTGTTTTTCTCAGGTATTTACCCTTTTCAGTTTGAGGGTGGGGGTTAGGTTAGGATATAAGTTTTTTTTAAAGAAACCGAGTAATATCCGCTTTATTAGAATTGGTTCACAGCCATAATGAAAAATCATGTATTGCATCTTATTACAGACAACTTTTCACGAATATTAAAATAAAAATAAAAAATTCGTTAACCCGGGCCTTCAGCTAATAATTATTTTTCATTTTAATATCCGCGGAAAGATGTCTATAATACGATGTGATAAATAACTATTTTTGCATTAAATTAGTTGCATGGAAGGTACAGTTGCTGATTATTAATTCTGAGCAACTTTGCTTTAATACTTTTCATAGTGGCATAATTGTAATATACATAAGGGGTAATTTTATGTATTATCATTGTTGATGTACATTAATTTATCGGCTATTGTCTTTTCCCTTTAGATCCCTGGCTTATAAACGGAAAAAAAATATTTTTGTGTTGCGTTAAACATAATCTATTCATTAACCTGATATTATTTCTGAACCAAATTATCTAACAATGTATATATGAATACAAATTTTCCGTATCGCTTCGAAACCGATTTATATCTGGTGGATTAGCAACCGGTTCGTAGCCATACAAAAAAATATGTCTAGCATCGTATTACATCCAGTTTTCTTCTAGTATAAAAATGTACAAACATTTGATTAAACCAGTTTTTTTAGCCTGGGCCTTCGGAATCTAAGTGATAAAAAGCTGATTTTATATTTTTATAATTGTACATTCTATATCCGCGGAAAGCTGTTTATAATACGATGCGAGAAATAACTATTATTCATGAGTAATTAGCTCAAGACAAAGGATGAAAGATAAATTGAGTTTTCATTATGAAATTTCGCATCATGGGTTGAAGAATTAATGCTGGTTTCCCCAGGGATTTATAGGGACAAGACAGTGGTCGATAAATTGATTTGCATCCCCAATGATGATAATAGTTATTTATCATATTTTCGTAATATTGTGAATGCTAGAAAGGATATTAAAATTATTTCAACAATTTTGGTCATGTGATCAAAATTTGAATTTTCCTTCTACTATTGCCCCCTCTGGGGGCGAAGTAGGTGGAAATTTAAATTTTTGTCACTTGACCTTAATATTGGTGAAATAACTTTGAATGACCTTTCTTGTATAAGCAATATTAATAAAATATGATACTTGGTTTTGTCTCATTCTCTATCTTTTTCTTAAATTCAAAAAAGTCTATTAAAAAATTTACATCATCTAAGGGTGAACAATAAATATCTCTGTCTATTTTTCTCTAAATTTCTTCCCCCTCCCCCCTCCCTCACTTTTCTGTCTATTTCCTTCTCTCTCTCCTCCTCTTTTGTACGTTCATTTATACAATAGAGATAACCTAGAGACAGCACAAGGGAATTTTGTTTACATTATGTATCAGCTATAAATTGTTGAATATCTTAGGTTAAAGCTTTCCTTGGGTGAAATATTTGAAGAAAATATTTCTTCCATCATATAATGTGAAGCGTATGACACAACATATAATAAGTTAGTCATAAATAATTTAATTTCTTATAATAAAGTTATCTTTCTAAAAATTATATCATTGCATAATTTAGTTGCAAATAATGTTGCCTATAGGGCTGTATTTCATATACAACAAAAAGTGAACAAAGGTTTCTTTTTAAGAAAAAAATGGGGTCAGATTGACCATCTATGTCTAATGTTTATACCCACATCAAATATTAAATTATAACAATGTACAGTAGAGTGGATCAATTTTGGACATTGAATTTGTAATCAACATCTACAGTTTAAACGTCATATAAGAAACCTAAATATAAAAAATTGATTTTGTCCTTGAGGGGAAATGGGGGGAAGGTGTTTCCATGCATTAAAAATTTTAGAAGTTTATTCTGGAGGTGCAACTTTTTTTCTTTCAAAGTATTGCTTTATGCATCTTTTTGAATTTGTCTTGTTGATTAATATAAGAATATCAAATTGGTTTTAAAAAATATTCATCCAAGCATGAAAAATCTTAAATTAAATGTAAAATCTCTTGTTTTTTAAATTTATTTATGGATTTTTCTTGCTAGGATCAATAGTTTTAAAAACAGATTTTTTATTCTTATTCTACTCTTCAAGACAAAATTGGGAAGGTGCATAAAGCTATACTTTGAAAGAAAAATATTTGCCCCCCCCCCCCCAAAAAAAAAAAAAAAAAAATTCTCCCCACAAGTGTCTTTCTAAAAGTTTACATGCATCAGCGAGCCTCCCCATTATTCAAAATATTTTCTTTTCATTTTTTGGTCTCTTATATGATGTTCAGACAGAAAGTGTATGTAGCACATTTAAAATTAGAAAATCATTGAAAATCAAGCCACTCTAATGTACAGCATTTATTTCTTCAATTCCACAGTACAAAATTATTCCTGTATTTAAATTTAACATATCATATAGGAAAAAATATTCTTGTATTTAAAATTAAAAATCATGTTGGAATTTTTTTTACAATTTTTAAATTTTTTAATAATGTACAGCAAATTATTTCCTTTTTATCTCATGTTTTGAAATTTATAAGATAGTTAGAATAAATTACAGAAATAATGAAAGATTTAAAGAAGAGAGCGTCAGGGGGGGGGGGTTGAGGGGGGTTTCCCCCCTCAGAAAAAGCTTGGGCTTAAATCTTCAACAAATAAAGAAAACAAAATTATTTTAAAAATTTCTTTTTTATGTTAAATATTATTATTTTTGTGACACTTGATTTTGAATGACAAAAAATGTTGAAATAAATATTACCCACTGTATGAAATGTTAAATTAGAAATCAATAATAATGTTGGAAAATTTATTCTCATTTTATACTCTGAAAAAAGGAATTGACAAAAAATAATAATTTTTATTCCAAACTTTTAAAACAGCATGCCTATTTCTTATTGGTTGACACTCGAATTAAAATAAAATAATGAATATTATTTCAAGACCAGAAATAAATTTGAAATAAATAATTTTCTTTCCCCTATATTTTTTATTCCAAAATGCCAAGAATTAATTTTGAAATAAAATAATTTTCTTTCCAATATTTTTATTCCTTTTTCTTATTGTACGTCATTTTTTGTCCAATGAGAGACTAGTGTTTAAATATTTTAAAGCTTATTACAGCATTTATTTTGAATATGATAATAGCAACATTCTCACATTAAATGTGATAAAAATAATTACCTCTTCTGTAGATAATAATTAGTTGTTGAAACTTTTGGACTCTCAACTAAATATGTAAAACAACCAATCAAAATTCAATAAAAGTCCCCAAGGTTGTTGAGCCAATGAAAAAGAAAACGTTATTAAAGACTTTGGGGACTAGTGTGATAAACAGCTCAATGTCCCCTCCCGCCCTGTGGTTTTCCCCTTTTTCACATGTTCCTTGAATAGAAAAGAGGCTTTTCATATAATTTTATTAAAAAGATAGACCTTTTATCTTAAACTACCCTGTTAAGGAGAACCCGATCGGTTCAGTGGTTAGCGAGATCGTTTGGTACAGACAAACAGACAGACAAAAAAGACAGACAAACAAACAGACAAAAAGACAGACAAATAAACAGACAAACAAACAGAAAGACAAACAGACAGACAAACACACATCCTGTTACTTTATTATAAGGATTAAAAAGCAGGAGATAAACACATTTCTGTAATATCCTCTAGCGCATATTAGACAGACCAAATTATATAATCAATTGGTTAAGGGAATATTCACAAAACAAATTCAGTTATTTCAGCCGTCTATTTTGAATTTCAGACGTTAAAATCACAATTTACCCTGAACGTAGCTAACAGACTGACGGAAAGTCTTGACGGGCATTTTGAATTTTAGAGTGGCTAAAAAATATAATTGGTTCTGGATCAGTCTGTTTTCAAAAATTTAAATATAGTCATTTATTTTGAAATTGTACCTTAGCTGTACTTGAACTCTATGTCTCTAGCCCAGAACCTTATAAATTAAGATTAATTAAAGAAGCAATGTTTTTACCTACACATTTTCTCGTAGGATTAAAATAAATAAATTTGTGTAAAAATGTTCTAACTTGATAATATATGAAAGTGTCTCAACCATGACACTTTGGTTGAGCTTGGACTTCCGAATTAGCGGGAAGTTCACGAGATCAGTTGGCGAACATACAAAACCCCCAATACCAGGAACCATCAAGATTCAACAGCAGGTTTGAATATAGATTTATTGATGAAATTATTTCAAAAGACCTGAAATTACAAGATCAATTAATAAACAGAATAAAATATTATTCGTTATCTTAAAACTTTGAGCACTAAAAAAAATCTTTTTCTTTTCTTATGTTTAAAGAATCTTTGGAAACTTTGGCTTTAAAGGAAAATTATTTGGTTTAATAAATCATTGTTAAATGCAACAATAAGGCACATAAAAAATTACTAAAACATATATTAATCATAATTAAGTTTCATGCTTAGCTGGCTAAAGCCTTTTTAAAACTACATATAATCGTCCTATACACCATACTTCTTAATCAAATTAACAAATTCTACCTGAAGCTCTTATGGTTTCAAATCCCTGATATACTAGGGTAGTTCACACTCAATGAGACCAATGATAGGCCCAATTTTGTTCTCCGCAATCTTCACACTCTCATATCTCATTCAAAAGTAAAGAACGTGCGCTTCAAAATAAACAAACACTCTATGCCGCGCCACATTATGAAAGGAAAGCCCTAAAAGACGACATTTGCGCTTTGTTTTTGGTTTAATGATAAGGAATTTAATTTCGAACTTGATAAACACAAAGCTTCCTCGAAAGAGGTTAAGACACACCCCCCGTTTGAAAGTCAAATTAACTTCCTTAACGAGATTCAAGGTTTTTTTCGCGCTGAGCACTAGCAACATTTCTCACTAAACTCAACTCACCATAATCACATGAGAATGGCCACATCCCGAAAACGTGACAATTTTGCTCCTAACTAAATGAAACCCCGTGAAATGCATACACAATATTATACTCCTCACTAGGACTCATAATACCTCACATTTAGGATAGAAGGATGGGGATTGGTTTGTACCATACAACATTCCATGCACATGACAATCACAAGATCACATACACAATCCTAAAATGGATAATCCTATTAATCATGATGTTGTAATATAACAACTATACTAAATAATCATTTCATAATCAATAGGTAATAAATCATTATTAATAAATCAATAAGTACCTACGAAATCAGGTTGAAATGTAAATGTAAACAATAATGGTAAAAATAAAACGAAATAAATCTTAGACAAGAAAATTAAGATTTATAGGTACTTAAAACTAAATTTGTTAAGCATCAAAAAGAGTAGTAAGAAAAAATTTTTCAAAATCCTTGGGCAGAAAGTTTTTCAAACCTAATGAATAAGAACTGTAATATCTTAATCAACAATAAAACTTTTTAATACTTAAAGAATAGCAAAATAATAATATCTTCTTTAGAATTTTCATCGGAATTATAAAAAAAATACCAATTTTTTCTTTGTAAAAAAAAACTTTAAATATGAATTTTCAATCATTCCTTGATCTGAATAAAAATGTTTTACTTGATTGAAATTCATATATAATTTTTTAAAAAAAATCTGCTAAAAAATACTTGATTTTTTTTCATAGAATAAATATCGAATCACGCAACCTCGACACATTTATTCCTTTTTGTTAAACTTTTCAGGTAAGTTTTAAAATGAATTGTACTTTCGAAAAGAAATTAAACTCAATAAAATTAAATTTGAGCATATGAAATAGAAGAATATTTAATCGCATTTCATTTGATTCTTATTTTAGGCATAAAAATAGGCATATGAAAAATGTGGCTTTTTACTAAAAAAAATCTCAATTTCCATAAAATAAGAATCAATTATTAATCATAATTTTTAACAACTGCCTGACTGATACAGCATGTTCTTCTAGGGGAGATTTATCTGTCAGTCTGAACAAGACTCTTGCCGTCTTTCTTCCATCCTCAATTCTCGTCACTCGGCCCATCCTCAAACATCTCATCAGCGGATTGGTACTCGTAACCAGAACTACATCTCCATCAGCTAGTGGCTCTGCCATCTCATCCTTCCACTTGGACATCCGTAATATCTTCGGTAGGATCTCCTGGCGGTAGGCAGTCCAAAACTGGGCAGATAAATCTTCCAACAACTTCAACCTGGAGGAAATTTGGTCCTCCGGTTTCATCGCCACATTGCACAACGGCTGGCGGTCAACATTTCCCAGCAGCTGGCCAGGGGTAATCAGCCGCCAATTCTCCACGTCGTTTGCAGCTTCAATCGTCAGTGGTCTGCTATTCATAATTTTGCTGACCTCCGCCAACAGCACCAGGAGCTCGTTGAAATTAACAGAACTATTCACCAACTTCTTGGACAGCAATTTCTTGGTTAATCCCACCATTTTCTCAGCCTGCCCAATATAATGGTGGGCTCGGGCCGGGATCTGAGACCAAGAAAACTCTACCTGGCTGCCCAACTTCTGCTCTAAAACCTTGCGAGCACCGGATAATTGTGTGCCCATGTCGCTTACTATGATCTTCGGCAGACAATGAACAGCTTCCAACTTGCGCAGGGACAACAGGATACTGCTGGTATCATACTTTTCCAAGGCATCTAACCACAACGCCCCTGAGAATCTGCAGACTACCACGAACACCCACACTTTCTTCGTTGCTGTCTGACTCCTCGTTTTGGCGGCAGCTCTCCTCGTAACCAGCGGACCCATCAGGTCGACTTGCACAGCTTCAAAAGGCCTGCTCGGGACCAACTTGTCAGGTAACACCTCCTTCATGGTAGCACGACATTCCTTAGCCCTCTCAACACTGCAGGGCCAACATTTCTTCACTTCCATGATGGCCAACCTCCTTGCCTTCACAATCCAGCACCAACGGCGGCTCTCAGCTAAAGTTCCACGGACACCAGAGTGAAGCTCAACATGCGCTTCTCTCATAAAAACAGCAGCTAACCAATTACCAGGCTCCAAAATTATTAAACCTGGCATGTCTTCAAATATCATTTTACGGCCGCCAGTAATGGCGTCAATGACTGGCTGTCCTCGACCAACCATTTTAAGAATCCTCATCTCCCTGGTCACATAATTTCCACCGGGACCAACGACAGGCCAGGTCAATGATACTTCATGCACTAATGGATTTAATGACGCATAATTGCCTTTAGCATCATTTATCCACTCATCCTCTTGGCTTCGTGACACAATGAAAAGTTCCGCCGCCGCCATAAAATTGTACAAAGACGGCTTGTACACAGAATCTGCGGCTGCTACATGACTACCAGCGGCTGTAGCCTTACCTTCTTGTCTGCTCTTTAGCTTCTTCAACCAGGTGTTCGCAACTTGCAGGACAGCTGCCATAATACGTTTGGCCTGTCCAAATGATCTCCTGTGCTTAAACCTAAAGACATCTTCAGCGGCTTCTCCGGCAACTTTCATTGAACATAACTTAACCATTTTGGTATTCAACTCCTCTGGGGGTAAAACCTGCTTGACTTCTTCGGCAGTTTTCACCGGCCACGCACTTTCATCCTGGCGCAACCATTCTGGGCCCAATCTGTACCTGGAACCTGGTCCCAAATCTGATACTTTGCAGGTGCTTCTGGTGCCCAAATCTGCAACGTTTTGCGTCCCCGGGACCCACCTCCAGTCATCCTTGTTGGTCGCAGATTGAATTTCTCCAATACGATGAGAATTAAATGTGTTCAACATAGCACTGTTGGAAACTATTTGTGATAAAACACACGATGAATCAGTAAAATACATCACTCTGATAATATCAAAGGGCAGGGCATCTCTGACGGACTTTGCCAACCTTGTGGACATCTGGCACCCCATCAACTCAAGGCGTGGAATTGATTCACACTTGACCGGCGCAACTCTTGACTTGGTGGCTAGCAGAAACGTTTCAAATCCTTGTCTAGTTGGCCACCTCAAATATGCATTACTTGCATAAGCCTCTGATGACCCATCCGAAAACATCATCAAGGATGGAAGGCCAGTTGGTTCATCCGGAACCACACAACGGTCAAATTCCAATTTAGCGACCTCAGCTCTGTCCTCCAGCGACTGAACAAGTTCATCCCGTAGACTTTTTGGAATGAAATCTTGCCAGCCCAAATTCAGCAAACAGGTTTTCCGCAGGACAAGTTTAATTCTCAACAGAATAGGGCTGCAAAGCCCGATCGGGTCGAAGGTTTGGGCGGCGAACCTATGGACCATCTTCTTTGTCAGATTCTCGTCCAAGGCGTCCTGGAGGTTGTACAAATCAGCATCCTCTTTCACCTTCCTTCCCTTGACTTTACCATCTTGGTTGACTCTTGTGGCGATGGACAACACATCGGTGGCTGGCTTCCATATCAGCCCGAGAACCTTGGTATGCTGGCAATCATCTCCAGAATAAATGACTTGTTTGAAGGAAAAACTACCTTTACCGATAATCCTGTCGGCCTCTTTCATCATCTCCTTGGCTTCTGGCTTCGATCCTGCTCCCGAAATAACGTCATCTATGAAGCTGTGCTTCTCAAGCTTGACTGCAACTGGAATCTGAGGTAACTTGAACTCCTCATCAGGGTAGGTAGGTATTTGTGGCTCCTTCCATAATTCAGGTTTGGCAACAATTTCACTACCGTTTATTTGTCCCTCTCCATACATCTCCTTGACCTCTGCTTCACTCTTTCCGCCGAACAGGCGGGACGTCAACTTCAGGGCTGTAACTGCCAAATTTCCCGCAGCTAACTCGCCGAAATTTACAACTTTGGTCAGGTAAATTTCAAGTGGACCATCTGGCGTCGGGGAAAATAAAACTCTCTTCATCTGGCTGTCGAACTCTGTGGCCAGGATGGAGTTATAAAACTTGGAGATATCCGCGGTTATACCAACCTTGTAACCGCGGAAAAGCATCAAATGATAAAATATCTTCTGCATTGGCGGCGGGCCTCCCAGCATTATGTTATTAAAACTGGTACCCTTGAACGTCAGAGAACTATTTGCACACAATCGCATGGGTGTGGAACTTGAATCCTCCTTGAAAGCAACCACTATTGATGAACAAGACTTAGGTCCTTCATACTGCAACTCTTCAGGCGTGGCTTTTTGGAAAACGCCTCTTCTTATGGCGTCGTTGAATACCTCCACATACATTCCATAGGTACCTTCCTTGACCATCCTGGCACGATCCTTTTCAGCAATTTTGCGGGCTAAACTTTCATTGTAGGGTAAAGTGTGAGGATCTTCAATATAAGCATATTGACCTGTCCACTTGTTGGACTGCAAGTCTAGTGTTAAACCTGCCTCAATTATCCTCTGCCTCTCACGCTGGTCCCAGGTAGTGCCGTCGGCCATAGCCTTGCACTCTTGACAAGCAGTACATCCAGGACAAAGTGCCTGCGGCTGTATGCCAAACGATTCAGACGTCAAAAAGTCTGGCAAGGTGCCTCCACTGACACTGACAGCCTTATAAGCCGACTTTTGATCTCCAGCTCCACCATCAGCACTCGTACAGATAAAACCACTACCAAAAATGGTTCGCCACAACATAGACTGGCCCACTTTCTGGTAGGTTGAAGGAAACACGTCAGGATGTGTATTTCCAATGATGATATCTAAGCCTCCACTAACATATGTAAACCTTTCTGGCGGCATTTTAAATATCTCGGCGGCAGTTTCGGGGTGGACCGAGCGCATCTCGTTGGCCCCGCCGAGGGTTGGCATGACAGCTGCCTCAAACTCCCTCAGATTGCCGTCCCTATCCTTCAGATAAAACACAACATTGCGGCAGGAAGACTCACTGCCATCAGCTACAGAAATAGTTGTATATCTGCCAGTAGATTTCAGCTTCAACTTGTTGGATAACTTCTCAGACACAAGTGGCAAATTTGCCCCGGAGTCAAACATTACCGTGGCGTGGCAGGTGCCGCCGCCAGGTGCTACAACAGGAACTAACTGAAGTAAGAAGGTACAGGGGCTGGGTGCAGAACTTGACTTGTAGACTGTATTCACACCAGCACTAGCCTCATGGAGTAACCTGGAATGGTATCTGTCGCAATTATTGGTACCACAAACACCAAGCTTATCAGATTTATTACACTTGTCAGCAGTATGGCCGTCACACAAGCAGAGTTCACATAACTTCTTCTGCTGGACAACTTTCTTGCGGTCAACCACATCCATCTTCTTAAACGTGAGGCAACGGAAAATCGGGTGTTTCTCCTTGCAGCTCTCCACAGGACATGCACTGTTCCACTTGGAAGCCTTGCCCTTTCCAGCCTTTCCATTCTTATCGTCGCTGCGGCCAGATACTTGCGCGGCGGCAGCTCTATCACGATTCCTCTTGCCGGCGCCATTATCATAAGACATATCACCGGCCAACATGGCACCCCTGGTCCTCTCCAGCAGTTCAACAATCTTCGGGATGTTAGGTTGGTTCATGCTACCTAGCTCCATCATAATTTTGTCTCTCAAATTTTCAGGGCACTTGTCTTTAAAAATATGAATAAGAGTCAGGTGGTTGTAATCCTTTGCAGCAGAACCAACGATGGCTTCTACCTCCTGCATCATGCTCTTGAAGGTAGCAATTGCGCTAACCACGTCCACAGGTTTATCCACAGGTTTCATCTTGTTCAACTTAGTTAAAATCCTCATGAACCGGCGAGTGTTTGATAAAAACATCTGGTCAAGAAACGCCCATTGCTCATTGTGATCTCTAATCGCTGACACTTGCTTGCGTAGTTCCGGGTTGGTTATCACCTTCTCCATACACAACATCAGACTTAACCTCTGGTCAGCAAATCCATAACCAGAGCATAGATCCTTAAAGACCTGTTTAAAGTTTGGGTAATCCGTGTCAGTACCATCGAACGACGGCAACAAACTGTTGTCCCAGCGCCCATACTGCGGGTTGGAACTCCGAATATCCACGGCAGACATACTTCTGGAGAGCATGGCAGGTGTCCCACTCTCATCCAGGTTAGATGAACGACGTTCCATCTCTCTAAGCCTTCTGTACATATCACGTACTTCTTGGCGCAACTCCACGGAAATTTTAAGCACTCCCATGTCCATCTTCACCTTCTCAATGACGTCGAGGTTCCTGGCGACAGTGCTTGACCTCGCGTCATCTGAATCATTGTCAAGCCAGTACAGAATTTTTGTACACTGCTCCAACGACGCATAAACTTTATCTGCGACAGTTTTCTGCTCACTAGCTTCATCCAAATCACGCTTGAACTCGCGCAGCTCACTAGTCTCCACGGCAGGTTTTAGACTTTTTATTAGGTCAGATTGGTCCTTGACCTCACTAAAAATGTCACGAATTGATTTTACATTCACATTTTCACATGAACTAAAACTTTGGCAAGCTTTTAGATTGTCATAAAACAATTTTAACTGTTCATCAAAAACTTCTAGCCTTTCACTGCCAATAGCGATTGCTCGCTCAATTTTCTGCTTTTTGGTTAGTGGCATATTGATTCACTAGGTACTTATTTCACAGAAAAATTGTCACAGTTTATTGCATCAATAATTCACTAGATGCTATTGATCTCTTGATGAATGCTAACGCCTATTCATCAGATATTTTGAAATTGTCTCAACCATGACACTTTGGTTGAGCTTGGACTTCCGAATTAGCGGGAAGTTCACGAGATCAGTTGGCGAACATACAAAACCCCCAATACCAGGAACCATCAAGATTCAACAGCAGGTTTGAATATAGATTTATTGATGAAATTATTTCAAAAGACCTGAAATTACAAGATCAATTAATAAACAGAATAAAATATTATTCGTTATCTTAAAACTTTGAGCACTAAAAAAAATCTTTTTCTTTTCTTATGTTTAAAGAATCTTTGGAAACTTTGGCTTTAAAGGAAAATTATTTGGTTTAATAAATCATTGTTAAATGCAACAATAAGGCACATAAAAAATTACTAAAACATATATTAATCATAATTAAGTTTCATGCTTAGCTGGCTAAAGCCTTTTTAAAACTACATATAATCGTCCTATACACCATACTTCTTAATCAAATTAACAAATTCTACCTGAAGCTCTTATGGTTTCAAATCCCTGATATACTAGGGTAGTTCACACTCAATGAGACCAATGATAGGCCCAATTTTGTTCTCCGCAATCTTCACACTCTCATATCTCATTCAAAAGTAAAGAACGTGCGCTTCAAAATAAACAAACACTCTATGCCGCGCCACATTATGAAAGGAAAGCCCTAAAAGACGACATTTGCGCTTTGTTTTTGGTTTAATGATAAGGAATTTAATTTCGAACTTGATAAACACAAAGCTTCCTCGAAAGAGGTTAAGACAGAAAGAAAATCTAAATTATTCTTTAACTTCCTTCCTATGTGACTTTTATAAAGCTTACTTTGAAAGCCTAATCATTACTTTATACATTAGTAAGTAATTTTTAAGTAAATTTATTCTAATATATCATGTCTAAAGCCGTGCACAGGTTTTTTCATGGGGGTGCGAAAAAAAGACACCTCCCTTATGGAAAATATAGGGGTTGTAATACAGACAACAAGAGGGGTGTTTTTTTTTATTGTCAACGTGTAATACACCCCTCTGACATAATCAAGAGTCAAACAAGAGTGTCGCTATTTTATCTTGATACCCCATTTGATTTTCAAGGGAATGTAGGAGGCTCATGAGACGTCTTATGGAGGGGGTAAAGGGATGATTAAAACACCCCTCTTTAAATTTGAACTTTGTATTTTTAGCCTACCCCCCAGGAAAACATTAAAAAGCTTGGACGTCCTTGCCTATATGACATATAGATTACACCCCCCCCCCCTCCTCCAAATGAAAAAGCTTGGACGCCCTTGGGTGTGTTGTACCCCCATTTTGCACGCCTTTGATTATATATGTCTAGTGGAATATTGAAAGAGAATGTGGACCTATCTGTAAAACTTGAGAAGCTTCTGGCTTGGCAACTTGATCCTACAGGTAGAAACACATTTTCAGTATGGCATCAAACCGATTATTATCCGCTGGATAAGAACCGGCTCTCTTACATATTGTAAAATTTTTTATTGCATCGTATTACAGACAATTTTACACGAATATTAATATAAAATTCATAAATTAATTGTAATTATTAATTTCTAGTGGGCAAACTTCCCGAAACCTCAGAAAAAGATGCAGATGGTCCAAAAGTTTCAGGTTATATTATATCTTTTTTTCAAATTGAGAAAATTTATTGTTAATTAAATGAGGGGTTGGGGAAGGTATTTTCTATGGGAAATTTATCTTAGGAGGGTGAATCTACTAACCCCCAAAATTGTAAATGATCTTCCCAGAACCTAAAAGATACTTCATTGTAAATTAATACCATATCTGTTTAGCGGTTAGCATGATGATTAATCAAAGATAAACAAACAGGAGATATCCTGTTACTTTTATGTCAAATAATCATTTTTAGACGGTTCTAACAGTGGAGCAGTTTTCTGGCCAGAGGAAGAAACTTTTGTTTCAGGTAAAAAAATATATCTTTGTATCTACATAGAAATTATAGAGATATAAAAAACCTTTTTTTTTATTTTTAAGGTTTCCTTTCATATACAGGGTGCGCCACATAAAACCGGACTTTTTTAAAGCGGTAATAGCGTCAAAACTACTTGACCAATCAGGACGTTTGACCCCACTATAAAAAGCTTAGGTAATGACCTTTAAGCACAAAAAAATCTTTGGACGAATATGGGCTCGTACTCCGAGCTGGCCGCGCTTAAGTTCAACAAGGCAGATTCGAAATGCGCTGGTGATATAATCTGGATTCTCGACTAGGGCCCACTAAATCGGACCTCAGCCCATCTGTAGATGAGGTAGAGTTATGCAACTTGCTGGGGATACTGTTAGATACATAAGTAAGACACTAGAAAAGACTAGAGCTCTCTATCTAAAATGGCTTGGCCGTAGTAATCCGGCAAAGTGAAACATGGCAGATTTAGAGATGTCAAAAACGTCAAAAATCGTGTAAAATTGTGAAAATTTCTCGGTTCTCGACGTTAAAGACCCATATGGAACTTAAAAACTCATTTTAGACTATGGGTTGCGCTGACAACCCTAGCTGAATCTTCATGCCATTTCTAAAAAGGTATAGAACGTCTTTCTAGCTCAACTGTGGTTTAAATAAAGGCCTCCGTGCCAAAGGGTAGATTGAAAGTTGGGTGAATTTGGATCCTGTGGTTACTCACAATCCTAAGGAAATGTGGCCTCCCAGCAGCCCGATCTTAACTCAATAGACTTTTGGGCCTGGAGCTACTTTGAAGCATGCACCAATAGACGTGCTCATACCACAAAGACCTTCCTCATTGCCACTATCAAGGAGAACTTCGCCCGCTTGGACAGGTACATTTTGACCTGGGAATGCCGGCGGTTGAGGAGGCGGGTAGAGGCGGTGATTGATGCTGGCGGCGATTTTATTCATTGATCTAATTGTCTTATACCTAGTTTGCTTCCCAGTTTTTAAAATTTAATAAAATCTATAAAATTGACGATTTTATGCTAATGTGTTTACAATTTAGAAAAAGTCCGGTTTTATGTGGCGCACCCTGTATATGTATGGTTTTAATAAAAAGACACAATTAAAATCATACATAATAGAAAATTATCCCACATACATTCAAAGTTGAAATACAAATGGTCTTAGGTTTGATTCCCTATCTAAAATGCAAATTACTCAAGCTATGACAAACATGCTTGATTTTGTTCATTTTACTTATGAAATATCTAACTTTAGAACAACGGCGTCCAACAGGAGGGTGTGTATACCCCCCTGGCATAAGTAAAGGTGGTGGATACAAATCACCCAAACCCCTGTAACAAGTAAAAAAAACATTACAATATTTTCATTAGTAGGGGGGGGGGGGAGGAGGTGTATTACCCTATTTATAATAACATAACACCCCTCTTGTTATCTGTATTTTACTCCCTTAAGCTCCCACCCAAATACGCCCCTTGATTTTGATTTAAGGGGAGTCTTAAAAACGTAGGGGGTGTCAAAATTTTCGGGTGCGCATCCTTTTAGCAAAACCCTGCAAACGCCCCTGCTTTAGTATCTAGTCAAAATACAATGATGATATTTTAGTGAATTACGTCCAATTGGAAAGGCAAGCAGAAACTCCAAGCCTGTGTTCTTATCAAGACTGTAGCTGTAGCCAAGGTAACAGCAAAGCAATTTTTTTTATCTTACAGATGTAATCCTATTAAAAAAATAAATGTGTTTATACATATAATAATAAATATTATATAAAGTAGTAACATTTTCATGTCTGTAGCGAAGGATCTCGCTAACCGCTGGACCATTATGGTTCTCCTTTATAATGTAGCTTCTAATAGTTCCTGGGAAGGTTTATAACTATTTGGGGGAGGGTATCGCCAACCCTCACAAGAGAAAAATGAGTAAAAATAAAATTTAAAACGGGGGGTAAATTAACCCCTCTCTACAAGAGCCCCTAGATACTTCTAGAGGCGTATTATTACAGTAATAAAGTTATTAGAGTTATTACAGTGTAATCATCAACTTTGTTAATTTAATAGAGATGGAAAAAAAGGTTTCGTGATTTTTGTTGGTTATATCTTATTTCTGGGTATATCTAACTTTTTTATAGTTTATTCTCTTCTCAATTTCACTCACAATTTCACTGAATGGTCATATGTTTTTGAGGGTTTTAATAACGCCGGAGTGACAAACGTCGGAGTGGGCACTCATCATATAGGTTTGTAAATTGCTGGCCCCTGCGGGACGCTTATTCGTATATTGATATCTTAAACCTAACCTGTATAAAACACTTAATTAAATTAATATTTTCGCCCCTCCTGCGTTTGATCAATCAGACGTTTGTAATTGTATGTCCTGGAACCCTTTTTTTAGGTGTTCTATTTTGTGAATGTAAATCCAAAACGCAAACCCTGACCCTGAGTGAGGATGTCATTGCATTGGTTCCTGATACTATTGAAACAGTAGGTTTTTAAAAGTATATCTTTCATTTAACTAGGATTAGTCCGTCCGTACGTCCGTAATTGATGGCTCTTATTTTATTTTTATAAATTTTTGGACAATAATTTTTTTAAATGTCCATATATATTTAAAAAAATGTTCAACAAATTTACTACATTCTGCATGACACTCTATAATTGTTTGTCCTGGAGTCTCATTTTATAGCTTCTCTTTTATGGATGTTGTCATCCTTGTTATGTATAATTTTATAGGGGGGGGAGGTAACTTGGAAATGTGATTTTCAAACTAAATATTACATTTTTTAACCATCAGATATTTTAAACGTTATGCAACACTCCTAAGAAGATCTATTAATCTATCACCTTGGAATCTAATATAGGAGTATGAATAATTTTGGTTATTCTAATAGGAATTTCTTTTCTCGTATTCATTCGAATCCGGTGGATAGGAACCGGTTCTCATCCATACGAAAAAACTATGTCTAGCATCGTATTATATCCAGCTTTCTACGAATATAAAAATGTACAATCAAAATATTAAAACCAGTTTTTTTAGCCTGTGCCTTCGGCACCTCGGGGCTAAAAAAACTGGTTTTAATACATTCTATATCCGCGGAAAGCCGTTTATAATACGATGCTAGAAATAACTATTCAATAACCTAAATTAAATTTTAACCAAGTTCAAACAATTCTTTTTGTACTTTCTGAGTGTGCTGAATATATATTTTTAGATCCACTTGAGAGGATGTAGATCAATCAAGATTCTGTCTTTTTATCCATTGAAAAATATCAAACAAGTTTTTATTTTAAATACAGGTAATAATTACTTTTTTTCCATTTATTCCGATTTTTATAAACCTTATTAATTTATTGTTTTATCTTCTAATAAAACTAGCGGCTACGCCTCTAGCATCTATTGGCTCTGTATTAAAAGGGGGACATAATTAGCCTAAAACCACCCATATGCTTAAATCTTAACACAAATATCCTAAAATTTAACAAATGTTCTGTATAGAGCTTCCCTTTTCAGAAGAACTCAATCAGTTCAGTAGTTATTGAGATCTTAAGCTTACTACTTTATATAATAGACTAGCGGCTACGCCCCCTAGAAGCCTCTAGGGGCATTTAAGGTAGGAGGGGGAAAAGTCGACCTCATCCAATTTTAGATTTGAGTTTCATAAGAGTAAATTTTGGGGAAAAGGGGGGTGAAGACACTCTCCCCAAAATAGTTTAAAACCTTCCCAGGACCTATAAGAAGCTTCACTGTAAATAAGAACAATATCGGTTCAGCGGTTAGTGAGATCCTTCGGGACAGACAAAAACGCTTATTACTTTATATATTAGGATTACTTTTGATAAAATCAATAAAAAGTCTATAATAAATAAAAAATTTAAAACTCTTTGTTTAAGTTAAAAATCAAAGGTTTAACTACTTCATTAATTTAGAAAGAGTTGAATATGCACCAGAAAGAAATGCTGGAACACTACAGGAATAACATTTATTGAATCGTTGACTTTTTTTCCTTATACAATATACTAGCGGCTACGCCTTTAAAGACTTCTAATGGTCTTTTAAGTGTGGTGGGGGGAGGGGGGTCGAACAATTCCAGTTCCAATCTTAATTTCAAAAACTTTTTAATTTTAGTCATTTTTTTTCAAGAGGCGATTTCTCTTGGGAATTTGTTGGTACCCTCCACCAAAATAGTTAAAAACCTTGCTGTAAAGTAAAGACATATCGGTTCAGCGCGGGTTAGAGATATCCTTTGGAACAGACAGAAGACAGAGATCATATTGCTTTAGAGGTCTCTAGGGGCACTTTAGGAAGGGGGAGTTGAAAGAATATTCCAACCTACATTTATAATATTTTCTATTATATTATATAATATTTTTCTTTTAGATTTTCTTGTTTACGCGTAATTCATAATAATCAGCCAATGGATGATGAGACAAAATGTTATCCTATACTATCGAGTAACAGAATGTCTGTCTGTTTGTAATAATGTTTGTTTTCATCTTGTAAGCAGCTGGAATGATTCGAAAATCTCCATCCCCACTCCCTCATCCAATAATTAAAATCAAAATGTTGAGGGTACTTCGCGCTCTTTTTTCTAAGCAGGGAGGGAGGGTACAATTGATTTAAAAACTTGCAAAAAAAACTTAAACTAACAAAAAAGTTAAATGAAAAAATAATGCTAAATATTAATGCTATAGACTATTTTCTTTGGACAAATTGGATCTTTAGAGATAGGAAGAGGTGAGTATAATCCAGTGAAAAAGGAGCTCTTATAATTTTTTTTCAGTTGATTTGCTGCGAAAATCCTATTAACCTATAAATCATTGTCACGTACCTAACACACTGAAGCACTATTCCTATTTTTAACAATTGTTTATCTAGATACGTTATCGAAATCCTTTTTACTTTTAAATGCATTTTCTCTAGAATTTCATTGAATTAGTAAACTTCGATTTAATAGTTAAATTTTAAATCTAATTATTTTAGACATGTCTTGCTCAAAATGTATGTATAAAAAATAAATATCCATAATAAGCTCAAGAATTAATTTGATAGGAAAAATAATATCCCAAAGAATTTCAAAAACGGACATTTAATATTAAATAAACAGTAAATATATTAATTAGATAAAAATGACAAATCCAAAAGCATTGAAGTATAGATGAATAACGCAGACAGCTACCTGGTCCTGGTATTGGGAACCATTTTCGTCTGCTAGCAAATTGCTTTCTGCTCTTTTGTAGCGACTTTGCTGTGTTAATATTTACGATGATATTGGTTGATATTCAAATGCCCAATTGAAAGTCGGTACAGGGTTCACGGGGTGGGTACATACAACTTTTTAACCCCTTCCTCCCCTATTGTTTTACTCTATTGAAATACTTTATTTAGGAGTTTTAAGAGCTGGAATTCAGTTTTTGTACATAGTTTCAACTACTCTACATACCCTTAATAGAGATACTTTTTCAGGTAAACTAAATATTTGTTCTATACTAGTTTTTTTTATATCTTACTCGCCTCTAGGCCTCAAGGGGCACTTGAGGTCGGGGAACTTTAGAAAATGCCCCTCTCTCTCCATTTTCTATTTTATCTTTTAAAAGATTTCTCTTGGTTTCTCGCCTCTAATAGTTATAAACCTCCCCAGGACCTATAAGAAGCTTACTTAGTACAGAAAAATGATATTGGTTCAGTGCTTAGCATCCTTCGGTACAGACAGACACACACAGACATAGACATTCTGTTACTTTTAGATAAGGATGTATTGTTAGAGGAGGATGTGTAGTTTATTTCGATGGGTATAGCAGTTATACTCACAGAATGATATATCTATAATACAAAGTAGAACGATGTCTGTCTGTCCGTCCGTCTGAAGCTTAAGATCTCGGTAACCACTCAACCGATCGGATTCTACTCTTCAGGGTATATACCTATTGGTCCTGTGGTAGTTTTAAGCTATTTTCTTGGGGGGTGGGACACCCCAACCCCCCCCCCCCAAAAAAAAACAAAAAATCCCCCCCCCCATTTTTTTTTTTGCTGAAGATTTCCTTGGTCCTTTATGTTTTGTAGAAGATTTCCTTGGTCCTTTATGTTTTGTAGAAGATTTCCTTGGTCCTTTAACGAATTTCGCCTTAATTTTTTTATCACCACTTGGGGCAAAGCACCTAGAGGCTAGGGGCGAAGCCGCTAGCATTATATAATATAATATATATTTTCTGTAAGTGTGTGTGTGTATGTCTCTATGTATTCGATGGGGTAGAGAAAGCAGAAAGATAGGCTAAATCCATCCCTAGACTTAAATCTAAAAATTAGATAGGCTAAAATCATTCCAGGAACTAAGTGAAGCTTCCGTAATATTATTAGATGTTCAAAATTCTTTTGTCTGTATATCTGTGCGTAGGTCCTACTTTGTTTACCTAATTTTTTTTCATCCTAAAGTTCAATAGGGACATATATGTACGCTTATATTAATTTTTCTTTTTAAGCTTGCTCTGTATTTTATTTTAGGTTTAAGAAGGCTAGATGTGTTTGATATACAAAATGTTCAATTTCCAACAGAAAATTTTGTTTCCCCGAAAGATTTCATTATTCCAAGTCAATTTGATAACCATCAAATCAAGGTGAATGATATGGCAGAATTCTTATAAAACAAGGATGACAACATCCATAAAAGCGTAGCTTTATAATGGAAGGACAAACGGACATTAAGGCTTGTATAGTGTCTGAAGTAAATAATCAAAATATAAATGTATAAGAGTCGAAGCAAAATTTTAAGTATATATGTTGAAAAACGGCTTGATACAAGGATAATATTTATGGACATACTTACATTTTTAGGACTTGATTATAGAGTTACTTCGCTTATGATATTGTACTTTTTTGTCCCAGGAATCAGTATACCAAAAAAAGATCAATCTGATAATTAGATCACATAAAAATTTGTTGTCAAAAAAGTTTAAAATCAACATTCTTATAATGGACGTACGGACATTCTGGTAGTAATTATAGAGTTGCTACGCTTTCTAAATCGTACCCAACTACTACAGGAATCATCATGCAAAGTTTGAAATCGATAGAAAAATTCTAACATGTCTAAATTAACAAAAAAGCTATCCGTTACGGACGGACGGACGGACCGACTCTAATTATAGAAAAGCTTCGCTTTTAAAAAGCAATAGAATAGGATAGACTGCGACTAAAGTGAACCGGCCATGTGCTTTTATTATACTAGCGGCTACACCCTTTGAAGCCTCTAGTGGCACGTAAAATGTTTCGTAAGCGGCGTTAATGTTGTGGATGTAACCTTCTCCAAAATAGTTATAAACCTGCCCAAGAACTAAGAGAAGCTACACGGTAAAGGAGAACCGTAACGGTTCAGCTGTTGGCGAGATCCTTCAGTACAAACAAATATACAGACAGAGATCATTTAACTTTTATAGGAGGATTACAAATTACATTTTTGTATTTTCCCTTAAAGTTCCGTGTTAATCATAAATAAATCCCCCTCTTCCTCAATTAATTGAAAACAATTAAGGGTAGTTTTCTGTTTGTTTGTCTCTTGCTTAAACCAGGTTAGGTTAGGTTAAATGAAATTGGGTATTAGGTAGCCGCACAAAATTAAGGCACTGCAGGAATTGGCCCTGTAATGACAGAGCACCCTCAGGGGCAAAACTTTGGAAGCCCACTAGCATGTTTCAAAAAAGGGAGGGGGAAGTTTTAATGCTTGTCAACACTTTTTCGTAAAGCACCCTTATATTAAAATAAAAAATTTTCTAGGAGTTCCGTGTAATATCATGTGTCCTGGGAAAGCTAAATGCTCCCCTGTATGTGGGAGCTAGCAGGGCGGTTCTCATTGATAATTCTACATTTGAAGTGACAAGGAGAGGTGTTATTGACATCAGCGGAGAGGATATTGTATTTACTAATAACTATGTCCAGGTAAATGGAGCTCTTTATAGTGCCTATAAAAAAAGGATAAATTTTAAAAACTATTGGCTGAAGTATCCCGAATGACGTCATATTAGAATAGCTCATTATACTAATATAACCTCATTCGGGATACTTAGGCCAAAAGTTTTTTAATTTATGCACTTTTTTATAAGCGCTATAATCAGGGAGGAAGGGAGGGGACAATGGATCGAATATTCATATTTTAGGAGTCTCAGACTTTGGGGACTGGCTTAAAGGGAATGTGCATGAATTTAGCAGTTTCTGACTGACTTTGGGGACTAAAATATGAATGACGTCACGAGAAATCATGCAACATGACGGGGCATTCTTATGCTAACTAGCGCAATAATAAAAATGTAAACAATAAACAAACAGACAGAAAATTTTTACTTTAATTGTTTTGAAATCATAATGAAAAAATAATTATGGAATATTTGTTTGCAGTTATGATTATAGAAATTATTGTATTTATTTTTTTTAAATTAATAATTAAATTGCTTTTATGTTTTAGATATCATTCATTAATAAAATTTAAAATAAATGAGTTATAAAGTAGTAATTACGCTAATTACATTACAAGATAAAATTTAGTCTAGTGATGATTTTATAAAAATTTTAAAAGCGAAGCTTTTTATAATTTAAGGGTCGGTCTGTCCGTACGTCTGTCCATTACGGTTAGCTCATTTTGTTAAATTAAACAGATTAGAATTGTCCTATCAATTTCAAACTTTACATGATGATTTCTATAACAATTAGGTATGACTTGGAAAACGAAGCAACTCTATAAGAATCTTTATTATTTTTCAGATGAAATCTTGTATAAAATGCAAACAAGCAGAAAATGTGATACTGCCTAGGTTTCCAGGAGAACAACAAAATGGTTACGGTATATATACATTTTTTATCAAAACAAAGTTGACAACTACCAAAGCATAGAAATTTAAATATTAAGAAAATATGTTGTAATTAATGGAATGTTAGGAAGGGAAAGACATACAGATTGACATTTTTAATCATACTGTACCTTTGCCACTAATTATTAACAGTTAGAAGTTTGCTTTTCGGTTATCATTTCATTCTTAGGTACCTAATTTTGAGAAAAGTAAGGGAATAGTGAATAGTCCCTTACGTAACATCGCCCCATATGGGGCTATTCTTCGTATTTTAAAATGGCTTTTTATAGGTTATTTTAGGTTAGGCTAGGTTAGGTTAGGTTATATTGGGTTAGATGATTGCCCCACAGGGTTAGGTAATGGCCCGTTGGGTTAGAGCCTCCCGCAGGGGCTATAAATAGGAAAAAAGCTACTGTGTAAAATACGATGCGATGTTACGAAAGGGACTATATCCAAAAGTAATTAAAAGCGAAGCTTTTCTATAATTAGGGTCGGTCCGTCCGTCCGTACGTCCGTCCGTCCGAGATAGATAGCTTTTATTCGTTAATTTAGGCATGTTAGAATTGTCCTATCGATTTCAAACTTTGCATGATGATTCCTGTAGTAGTAAGGTACGATTTAGAAAGCAACTCTATAATCATTACCAGAATGTCCGTACGTCCATTTTAAACATGTTGATTTTTCTACTTTTTTAACCACAAATTTTTATGTGATCTAATTATCCGTTTGATCTGATTTTTGGTATATTGATTCCTGGAACAACAAAGAACAATATTATAAGCGAAGCAACTCTATAATCAAGTCCTAAAAGTGTAAGTATGTCCATAAACATTATGCTGTATCAAGCAGTTTATCAACAAATTTACTTACAATTTTGCTTCGAATCTTATACTTCTATATTCTGATTATTCAGTTCAGACACTATACAAGTGTTAATGTCCGTTTGTCCTACCGTTTCAGTGCTTCGCTTTTATGGATGTTGTCATCCTTGTTTAACTAGGTAGCAGTAGGTAATAATTTCATTGGTATTTATATTAGTTCCGAATTAATATTTTTGCCTTTCAGTTAAGCCTATAAATACTAAAAAAAATATTTATTTCAGATGACTAACAAAGAGAAAATTAGCTTTCCTGAAAGAAGATGTTATTGATATGGTGCGAACGTGCAAGAAAGAATTTAAGTTACATCACGGAGGGTATCTGCAGCGTGTAGGGGTGGTCCGTAGTTTGACATTTACATAATTTTATTTTTTTTAAAGCGAAGCTTTTCTATGATTACAGTCGGTCTGTCCGTACGTCCGTCCGTACCTCAGTCACAGAGAGTTAGCTCTTTTCGTTAATTTAAACAGGTTAGAATTGTCCTATCGATTCCAAACTTTGCATGATGATTCCTGTAATAGTTAGGTACAATTTAGAAAGCGTAGCAACCCTACAATCAATACCAGAATGTCCGTACATCCATTTGAAACATGTCGATTTTTAACTTTTTTTATAACAAATTATCTGATTCTTTAGATTTTTTGAAAACTGATTCCTATTATACAATGTTATAAGCAAAGCATCTCTATAAACAAGTCCTAAAAATTTAAGTATGTCCTTAAACAGTATTATCTATTTATGCAGTTTTGCAACAAATTTACTTACAATATTGTTTGCACTGAAGCATTAATATTCTGCTAATTCAGTTCTGACAATCTACAAGTGTTAATATTCGTTTGTCCTTCCATTTCAGAGCTTCGCTTTTATGGATGTTGTCATCCTTGTTTAATTTTATTTAAAAGGGGGTCATTTAGAAGTTTATTTTACTTTTATCAATTTGTTTTATCTGATACTTTCCAAAATATGTTTTATTAATACTTTAATTAATAAAAAGTAAATTTTTTGTAACTAGACCAAATATAATTAAGAATTAGAACCATAAATCTAAATACAAAACTAAAAATATCCTTGAGACATTCTATTCTGCAACCTTTTTTATTCATAAACAAATTTTAATCAAGTTATTTTGTTTATACCTAGTGTGTGTAACTGTGTAGGTACGTCTTAAACTGACAATTTTTTTAGATTTTAAAAAGTTAATCTAATTGATTTTATTTTTATTTATTATTTTGTTGTAATTAAATCAGGGTAGCCCCTTTCGTGACAACACCCCCTTAAGGGGAGTTTCTTTGTATTTTCACAGTAGCTTTTCTCCTATTTCCAGCCCCAAGCAATTTTGAAAATACGACGAATCGCCCCTTAATGGGTGTTGCCACGAATGGGACTATACCCATAAATCATTTTTGATTCAATTGTTTTATATTTACCTAACAATTCTATTGTGATATGATATATACATATATGTATTATTTAAGTAGATTTTGTTGTTATTTTAATAATTTTTAATACAATTGTTTTAACTGATTCTTGTTTATTATTTATTACGATTTAGAAACCATAAAAACTCAATTGTTACTAGAAAATCCGTACGTCCATTTATAACATGCTCATACACATATAGTAAGCTGCGCTAATATCCAATAAAAAGTAGTAAGTTTTGTTTATTTATAGCTTAAGAATTTGGTTACCGATCCGATTAAGTTCTACATTTTAGGGAAGATGCATAAAGGTCCTGAAATCCTTTTAGACTGTTTTTATCATTAAAATCTTAAGATGGTTTTATGCTATTTTTCTACGCTAAATTCTAAAACTAATATTCTTTAGTAAATGAATTGCTACCAAGTTCTTTATCTTGATAATCAGAGGCTATTAGTAAAGTAGAATTTGGGGGATGGTGCATTTTGAATTAAAATTAATTAAAAAATGAATAAATTTCCAATAAAAGTTGCACTATCAGAAATACTCGTTTTATCTGGAATTATCTGGTTTTTCAACCTTAAAGTGTCACAACTATAAAATTGAATTAATTGCCCATTGTCCCCTCCCTTCCTCCCTGGCTATAATAGACTATTCTAATATGGCGTCATTCAGGTTACTTCAGCCAAAAGTTTTTAAATTCATAGGCACTATAAAGAGCTACCAGGGGGGGGGGGGTCAAATGGTCCAAAACTTAGCTTGAGTGAAAGCAACCTTTGATTAATGCGCTTTATTAAGAAGTAAACTAATACTTCGTGGTCTATTTGTCTATTTTTGCAACACTATTTCTTAGCAATATTGTTCTTGTAAAATGAATATCTACAATTTGATGGTCTATCTTTTTGTTTGGCTATCTTTATATTTACTGCAGAGGTGGATTCTTTTTTTTTTAAATTAGGCTCGCTACTCGCTGGTGAGGCAAAATTATTTTTGTGAAAAATCCTCCAAAATTAAATTAAAAATCTACAAAAAATAAACAAAATCTTATGTTAATAACTCTTTTATGATTTTATTTGGTTTTTATAGATTTTTTATGTGATTTTGGAGGATTTTTCACAAAAATAATTCTGCCTCACCAGCGAGTAGCGAGCCTAATTTTTTTTTAAGAATCCACCTCAGGTTAAAATTTCGTGTCCTGATTCAATTATAGAATAACTAGCGGCTTTGCCCCAAGAGGTGATAAAAAAATCAATATTTATTGTTTTTAGTGAGAGAATGTTGCTATTCTTTCGTTCAAAATAAATGCTGGAATAAAAAATAATAAAGGGCAGCCTGTAGCAGAGCAAAATAAAAAATAAGGGGGGGATTTTTTTTGTTTTTGGGGGGTTAGGGGTAGAAAATGGCTTAAAACCACCACAGGACCAATAGGTATATACCCTCAAGAGTAGAATCCGATTGGTTTAGTGGTTACCGAGATCTTAAGCTTCAGACAGACGGGCGGACGGACGGACAGACAGACAGACAGACAGACATCGTACTACTTTGTATTATTGATATGGCTTAATGTTTTGTCTGTTTATATAACTTTATACACATATATTTTTCAGGGAATATATTCTTATCCGCAAGGTTTGATATTTAACTGTACAAGAGTGGTAAGAATAGCAAATAATGTCATCAACGGTGGAGTAGCTTCCTCCCTCATTAGGTTAGTTAATTAATCATTAATCATCCTATTATATAAAGTAGTAAGCCTTTTTGTCTGTACCGAAGGATCTCGCTAACCGCTCAACCGATCGGGTTCTTCTTAACAGGGTAGCTTCTTATATGTCCCGGGAAGGTTTATAACTATGAGGAAAGAGGGTACCACCACCCTCCAAAGAGAAATCGCCCCTGGAAAAAATTACCCCCCACAAAAATTTTACTTTTTATTTTTTCTTCAAATCTAAGTTAAAAAATGGTTTTGGGATTTAACTCTTCCCTCCTCAAGTGCCCCTAGAGGCTTCTAGGGGGCGTAGCCGCTAGTATAGTATAAAGCAGCATAGTTTTTTTTTTGTCTGAAGCTTAAGATCTTGAAGAAAACTGCATCGAAATGATTGTTCTTTTCATGGAAGTTTACTATATTCCTGGTATGGTTTCAAGCATTTTTCTTGAACTCCTTTGCCCTCCCTAGAGGCTAGGGGCAGTAAAATGTGTTTAGATTTTTACCCCAAGGCAAATAAATTTTCGGAATGTAAAAATCTTAATGATGTCTATAATCACCAAAATAAAGCTATGTAGATTTTTACTTTTTTGTTTCTAGATATCACAAGTGCATTTGACTCTTTCTCTACATAACTTTTGTAATGATAGCTGGCGCCTACATTACAAATAAGAATGGATGAATTAAGTTTCCTAATTATTTTAGGTTAAATTTTCCAGCCTCCCCAATAGACAGTGTTATTATCAAGCAAACAAATCTGGGGGATCAATTCAAGTTTCTGGATGTTAGAGCAAGGTATGTTTTCTTACTAACATAAAAAATTCAATAAAATGAATGGTTTATTTATGGATAACGATTGAACATTAAAAAATACACTTACAAATATTTAGATATGACTTCTTTTTCAAATTAAATAATAACATCAATATTTTAAAACCAAATAAGGATTAAATATTTTAAATTCAAATAATTTACATATTTTAAAACTGTGTCTATCCTATCCATTCCGTTGCATCAAGGTGTCTTAACCTTGGCTCACTTTTTTTGCATTTGCCTGACAGACTGACAAACTGACAACAAATAAAGGAAAAACTGACAGACAGACAGACAAATAAAGTTTGTGAAAAAAAAGTATAGATAGGCAGCAAGATTTATTAGGGAAAAGATAGATTCAGAAATAAAGAGGTAATTATAAGAACAAAAAAACGTAGCTGAACAAAGTGTCTCAAAAAGCAGCCATGTAAATTCATAAAAATGAGGGAGATGAGAGGAGAAGTGGGAAAGAAAACCCCCCCATAAAAGATGGATAATCCCTCATTTTTATGACGTCACAAGGCTGATACTTGATGATTATTATTTACATAAAAAGCCCAGCAATAACAAATTAGCTACATATCTAACAAAATTTAGAATTATTTGGCTATTTATGCGAATTTGTCATTTTAATTTAATAGATTAATGTACAAAGAAATGTTTTAAAATAAAATATGTAAAAACTAAAATATCAATTAGGAATTTACAATTTCAATAATTTTCGTCTTGTCAGTTGCTTTCTGTCCGAGCACTCTGGGTATTAGATTAAGTATCACCCAACAGACAACCATCTGTTTGATTCCAAGACCTTTGTTGAAAGTCCTTTATGTGCATGGTAATGGGCCAAGACATTCCCTCTATTTTGTCTATTAATTTCGCGTATCTGACTGAGCAGTAGTAGGAACCATTTTAACGTCTTTAGTTATGACGCGTAGTTGAGCCGACATTCGAACTCATCTTCTCCTCGACTAAAAGCGGATGGGATACGTGCTAAGCCAAGGTCGAGAGTTTTCCAACAGGCATGGAAACACATACCTATACCTGTTTCCCTTACTATTTCTAACTGCCTCACTGACATGCAGATAGAATGACCTACATATATACTTTTTCTAGGTTTTTCTTCGTTTAATTACATATTGTATTTTTGGATAAAAATTCCTCTTAGAGAATTTTTTAAAAGTATTGCTGGTAAAAAAATATTAAGGATATTCTTCATCCAGGGATCGGTAGCCGCTCCTAAGTTATGATATGACGATTTCACTGAGGCCTACACACGGCTGCCTTATCACATAATTTTTTTTCCTTTAATAAACAAACATGAAAGGGGGGGGGAGGTGTAGAGACCTACTCAAAAAATGTTCGTTATTTCTAATCATCAAAAGAAAATATTATGCCTAAACTAAGGGAAAAAACTTTGAACATTTTTAATTTTTTCAATGAGATTTTAAGTTTGTCTAGGTGTAAGAACTTTTTGACGTCTATTTTTGCATTTAATTTGTGTAGTGCATAGCTGCTATATAAGTGCTTTCTCAGATCTGCTCTATAATTCATTACAATACCACAACGGGTAAGTTCTGTGGCGATTAAAACTAAAAAAACTCTCATTAAAAAAGAGAATTAATCTAGCCCAGATCTGACGGCAAAGACAATATAAAAGAAGCTATAAATGTCAATTTGTGTGTTTATCTTAATGTATAGATCTTGAGAAGTGCCAAGATGTTTTAATATCTACGTGCTGTGGAAGTTGTCATCCTTGCTTTCATTCCTTTTTTTCTACATGTAAAATAAAAAGTTTTTCTTTGAAGTTGTATGTAATGAATTCTTTTTCTTCTTGTCAGATATGTCGAGATTTCTAACTGCAGTTTAAATTTAAATCGCGAGGATATTTTGGTTGTTGAGTCACAACAATTTATTTTTAAGTAAGTATTTTCTGTAGGGTTGGGCCGGATATCCGGTTTGGCCGGTTATCCGGTTTGGCCGGTTATCCGGCCCGATATTCGGCAATTTTTAATATCCGTCCGGATACCGAATATTAAAACTATCCGGCTGATTTTTGACGCCGGATATCCGATTATCTGGCCGGATATCCGGTGATTTTCTGGATATCTAACGTTGGACAGATATCCGGTCGGAACCGGATATCCGGTATCCGGTATCCGGCCAAAAAAGTATCCGGCCCAACCCTAATTTTCTGTTTTAAAAGCGCAGCTACTTTTTTATAAGGATGTGTACGTCAATTCGTCTGTTACATAAAAATGTTATGAAGTAATTTTTAATTTTGAAGCAGTTTCTAGTGCCTAATTGATCAACAGTAAAATGTATACTGGCCTATCATTGATCAATTGTAATGTATGACGTCATTTCTATTAGGCACTATACGCTGCTTCTATTATTAGCAAATTCAAAGTCTCAATTAAACCAAGTGATATTAAATAAAGACAAGTATGTTTATAAGTAGCGCAGCAATTACATACACAATAAGTATCTGCTTTTTTTGTAGTTTTACATATGTTTTTGTACCTAGTTTAATTATGATAAGGCAAGGGTTCGAACCAACGACCTACATGGTTGTTTAAAGATATCTATATACATACATATTTAGATTATAAAAGAGTATTGTTGAAAAATAGGGCAAATATTTGAATAAAATATCTAATGTGTAAAACTGAATAAACAAGAATAACAATATCCGTGAAAGCGAAGCTTTCAGATAAAGAAATCTGTTGCTTTCCCTCAGAGTGCCTTTCGAACACTGGACACCCATCCATTATTTATTTTAGTGAATTGAGGATTGGTAATTTTTCCTAATATTATCAAATATATAATCTGAACTAAAATAATAAACAAACAAACAAAACTAACATCTACATAATAAAAGAAATCTAAATGTTAAACAAGAGCAATTTTAGAAAATATGTGTTTTAATCATGTAAAAAAATGCATAAAATAGCCTTATTGGTTGATCTACATTTACACAAAGTGTGGACAGAGGGAAGTGTCATGTGTGACATCATAAAAATACGTCTGTAAAGGAAGAATGAGAGGAGGGGTGCAAAAGGAAAACCCATAGCAAGAGATGGATAATAGACATATTTTTATGACGTCACACATGACACTTTCCGCTGTCCCCACAAAGTGTGATAAATCATCTCACATGTACCTATCTTAAGTTCATAACACGGGACAATTAAATCTTATCTAAAATGAAAATACTTCATCTAACTGACGTACAGCCCCTAGTCGTATACCTACCTGCGCTACCTGAATGCATTCAGGTAAAAAGTTATTTGAGAGATTATTTCTTTCTCTCCAGCAATAAAACTGTGAAATAGGTTTCCTTTCTTACACTAAATTGAACTGATGCAATTTTTACAATATAAAAAACATTGGAGGGGAAAGTCGGGAAATTGGGTCAACAAGGCTCCAAGGAATGGAGATATTAGGGCTTGGCAGTCGCAATATGTTTTTTTTTTAACAGCTATATCCAGAAAGCCTAATTTCTTTAATATGTGCACCCAAGGGCCAAAACACATTAACAAATTGCGGTCACAAGTAGAGACATGCAGAAGGAAGGTGTTGATAGTGTATCCACTCAAATATGGCTAAATTAAATGGGATGGTTACCATTCCTACACACCCCTGAACACTAACAGCCCCCTAAAACAATAAAAGGAGTGTGTAAAATTAAAAAGTTACACTCCCCTTAAATTTAGTGGGATGTGAAAAAAAATTGGGCTTACCAATCAAAGGAAGCTTTTTTACTTTTGAGTATATAGGTTGGCAACACAATTTATTTGGGTGTATCAATCTCCTAATAATAAATGTATAAGTATAGACGTATAATCTAGACATCTATATTCTATATGACCCAAGTGACGGAGACCCTTTTCGTTTGCTAGCAAATCGCTTTCTGTTCCGATACAAAATCGTGAGAGGGTCCCCGACCTGTGGCCAAGAGTTACATATTATAGCTCACGTCCCCTTTTCATTTACTTTAATATATTATTTAACCCCTTTAGAGCTCACAACTCCCTACACCCCCCTCGATTTTAGTTTGGGGAAAGGGGGGTGTCAATTCTTTATATTTATCTATTCCTTTATCCCTGATCAATACTCGAGATAAATTATATCTTTAGAAATATTTTGCAATATCAATGTATTTTTGCTCAGCGAATATTTTACAACATGCAGGAACACGGACATGTATCCTTATAATAAAGTAACAGGATGTCCGTCTGTCTGTCTGTATATTTGTACCGTAGGATCTCGCTAACCGCTGAACCAATATGGTTTTTTATTTACAGCGTAGCTCCTCATAGATCCATGGAAGGTTTATAACTTTTTAGGGATAGGGTACCACAATACTCCCAAGAGAATTCGCCCCCATAAAAAATTTCTCCCCACCAAAACTTTTTTGTTATTTTTAATTAAATTTAAAAATGGAGGGAGTGGTTGACCCCCCACCAAAAAAAATCCTTCCCTCCCCCCCAAAGAAAAAATTTTTTTTTTACTTTTTCTTATTAAATTTAAAATAAAAAATTGGGGTTTCGGATTCTTAAGTGCCCCTAGAGGCATCTAAATTGGGGGTGCTAAAATTTTGATTTTTAAATCCCCCCCCCCCTCCCAAATGAAAAAGCTTGAACGTCTTTGTTTTAACATGCCTTAATTAACAAAAAAGAGTTATACGTTACTAGCGGAACAGCCATAATTATAGAAAAACTTTTAACCAAAAACTTTTTAACAAAGAATTCATATTTATATGAACTTAAAGCATAGGTATCTGATTTATAATCACCAACCCATTTCAATTTTTATTTCAATTTTTATATTTTTTGAAAAATATGTTACCTGTCTTGAAATTTCGCTGGCTTTTGATATGCAAACAAGTTTGCAATTTGTAAGGCAAACATATTTCAGTTAGTTATGTGTATCAAAATTTTACTCTTTTTTAAAAGCTAGGCATTTCTATAATTAGTGTCGGTCTGTCCGTTCGTCATAGTTGCATGATGACTTCTTTAACAGTTTTTATCTTTTGTATCATATAATTATTCTACTTTTTGAAATATTGATTCCTAAAACTACTTTATGATCTTTTCTTAAAAATGATCAAAAGTATAAATATCTGAACCTAATATTTATTTAAGAAATAATATTGTGGATAATTTGGCTACAGAAGCAATTGCTATAAGGTAAAAAAAGTTTCAAGTATAACTTTGAAACTGATTAATATCCGCTGGATTAGAACCGGTTTTTAGCCATACTGAAAAATTATGTATAGCATCGTCTTACAGACAATTTTCCCCCTCGTGGCTAACAAAATTTTTTCAGTCTTATATTTTATCATTTAATATCCGCGAATAGCTGTCTAAAATTCGATTAGATAAATAACTATCATTTCATTATTACTTTTATTCCTACTTACTAAATATCAGTAAAAATTAATGACTTTTAATCCAGTTCTTTAACACTAGCTTACTAATGTCATTCCTGTTATATAAAGCAGTAAGGTTTTTGTCTATAGCTTAAGTTTTTGATAACTACTGAAACGTTGGAGTCTTCATATTAGCTTTACTTTAGGTCCTGAGATAGTTTTGGATTTAAATCTTTGGATGGTTTAAAGCTATTTTTCTACCTCTTTGAAAAAAAGCCTTTAGTTGTAAGAAATGGAATGAGAGGGTAATGGAGGGGGGATTCGACCCTCCACTATCACCCCAAAAGGACAGATAGAAGGACATCCAGTTACTTAAATATAATAATGAATATATTGTTTAGTGTTTCAGAAACCTTGATTTTTGATGAAATAAAAATTGATCATTTACAGTCAGGTGATTAAGTTAAAAGTATCTTGATTGATTGATTAGCCATAGTCTCCTAGGGTTTGGACCTAAGTATTAATGGAGTAGACTGAGAAACTTTTGTATAGCCACTAGGGCCATCAAGCTCCACGTTTAAGCACTCTGACTTGACCCACTATCTCATGATACCTACTCATTATCACCTTACCCTCGCCGAGTATGGCAAATTTTATCACAATGAATGACGCTCTTTGCAGAGGAGCTTGGGATAAGGGTAGTACTGATATTATGTACGTGACTATTGGGAATCCAAACTTACACAATAATCCTCTTCTTTCACAACCAGGGGAAGTTGCGTGATCATTATTTGAGTCAACACATGGAGAATTGTACTCGAATTCTCCAAACCGTAGCCCAGTGTGCTACAACTGTGCCACGATGCCCCCTATCTAGCCCAGTGTGCTACAACTGTGCCACGATGCCCCCTATCTTTTAAAAGTATCTTTATATATCCTTTTATAAGAAACAGAGGATGACAACATCCATAAAAACAAATCTCTGAAATTAAACATTAGAACAAATAAACATGACCACTTATAGAGTATAAGCAGAATTCTAATTTATAAATATAAACAAAATTGCATATAAACTTGTTGCAAAATTGAGTAAAAACCAGATTCTGTTTAAGAACAAACTTACATTTTTAGAAATTGCTTACAGAAAGGCTTTGTTTAAAATAGTTGAAGAAAAGTTAAAAATAAGCAAGTTTTAAATGGCTTACGAACTTTCTGGCAACGATTATAAAGTTAGTACGTGATTTAAACAGCTAAGCATTACGTTATAGCAATCGACCATTCAAAGGTTTAAAGCTATTTTCTTTAGGTCCTCCCCCCCCCCCCCCGAGAAAAAAAATTACCTCCTCCCAAAAAATATTTAATATTTTTTCCATTATGTTCGTTGATCTTGTTCTACTTATCATTTTATAGAATGTATTTCTCTGCCGCTGGCAATAATAAACCTTGGGTACTTAATTAACTGTTAGGAAATGATAAGACAATTTTTAAATTAACAACTCAAATTAATATCCTTTAATAAATAAAATCTTAGTTGTTCTAGACACTTTAACCATGGTGTTTTCCTTCAAAGTGTCTTGATGAGCACAAATGACCCCCCACCCCTTATTATTTTTAAAAAGGAGGGTGAATTTTTTTTGTTGTATATTAAGTCAGGTTTAAGTAAGGTTATATTTGATCAAGGGTAGCTCTGCAGTGTTGAGGCATTGGAAAAAAACTACCTCCCACCACATTATTATTTATTTTTTAATTCAGTGGGTAGGGGGCGGAGTCAGTGCTTGACAGAAACTTTGTTGAAAAGCCTCAAAGCTAAACTGCAAACCATAAAAATAGGCAAATCTGAATTTGTAGAATAGCAGCTTTGATATACATTTAGGATGATTTTACTGTAAATATAAAATGTAGATGCATCTTTTGGTTACAAGTTTCCACCGTTATTTTTTTATTAATCAGCACTAATAAAGCACAAGATCTCAAAAACAGCATTTTGGTTAAAGACTGGAGAACCAAAAAGATATGCAAAACCAAAACAAATCGATGGAAAAAAATGTTTTTTTTGCACTTTTCTCAGGTGTTTTTAACCATAATGCTGTTTTTGAGATCTTATGTTTCATTGGTGCTGATTAATAAAAAATTTACGGTGGAAACTTGTAACCAAAAGCTGCATCTACATTTTATATTTACACTATTCTGCAAATTCAGATTTGTCTATTTTTTTGGTTCGCAGTTTATGTGCGATTATGTTTTTAAAGTTTAGCTTTCTGAACAATTTTAAGACAAAGAATTCTTTTTCGTTTTTAGGAGCATTTGAGAGAATTAAGGTGATTGAGAAGGAGAATTTGAATTACAAAGAAGTTATTATCAACAATGTTATCATACACGCTGCTGAAGATGGCTTTCTTAAACTAGGTAATTATTGTATTAAAGTATAAGAATAGAGGGGGCACGAGCTATATGTAACTCTACCCACAGGGTGAGGACCCTGTTCGGATTTTCAATAGGGGTCTTTGAATATCAGCCAATAGCGTTGGAAATATAAACACACCCAAGTCACACATTTGAAGATCCTTAAAAGAGGTAAAGAAATCCTAAGCTTCAGACAAAAACACTTACTACTTTTATATAAAAGGATTACATATAGAGATTATAGCTCATTACAATAATGACCACCCCTAGCTTATCTAAAATTACAAAAGTTTGTGTTCAGATGAAAGTGTGTTGCAATGTGAACAGTTTTCCATCCAGAGTTTGGAATTACATCTACGCTGCTCATGTGAACTAAGTTTGTTCTTGTTTAATTTAGTAAGGAAGCTTCACTGCAAGTCTTTTTATTATATTTTGCAATATTATATTCAAATTGAATTTTGACTTCAGAGATTATTTTGAAATAAGTTCCCCCTACCCCTTGCTCTTTAATTCATCAACTAATTGATTCACCCTACGACTCAAAGAAGGGCCGGAAGGTTTAGAAAATAGCCTTAAACCACCTAAAGACCTTTATAGAGATTCAATTTTATAAGGTTTAAGCAAAAAAAACCTATTTAATATACAAGCAACTGCGCCTCTTGCATCTAGATGCTCTGTATTTGAAAGGGTAGGGAGGAGACATAAATTTGACCGAAGACTTAGATTAAAAATAAGATAGTTTTATCCACCAAGGGACCTATGTGAAGCTTCCTAAAAGGAGAAACAATCATTTCAGTAGTTGTTTAAGCCTCAGATATTAAAACCTATAATATCTATGATCATTATCTTATCTACAATTCGAAAGTACCCTGGACAATTTTATCCTTGTTATACTTTTCTACTTAAATCAAGGACAATTATTTCCATGAGTAGCAGCAAAACAAAGTTTGGATCATGGAAACAAAACGAAGTAGTGTGTTTCGTCGTATTTTCACAGTAGCTTTTGAAAGGTTATTTTAGGTTAGGTTAGGTAAATGTTAATTATTACCCCGCAAGGGCTAGAAATAGAAGAAAAGCTACTGTAAAAATACGAAGAAACCCGCTACTTCGTTTTCTTTCCATGATCCCAAAGTTTTAATTGAAAATAAGAATGTCATGTTTTTGTACACCATCTTGCAGAACTCTTTTTTTGCGAAAGCAAATTATCACTTATAGATCAGAAAGTTCGTACACACCTTAGCAAAAGAAAAGCCCCGCTTAAAACGTATACGTATATGTTATTCATGTTGACAACTTAGAATTTTAATCAACATAGTAAACAATTTTAGGAAGTTAATATGAGTGTAAATTAAATTTTTGTAACTTTTTTTTGTATATTTACCACAAAATTGTACTTTTTAAAATAATTAAGAAACGTTTTAGTAAGGAAAAATGCAAAAATATGTTACCTAAAAAAGATTTTTTCAAATAATCATTTTAGTAGCGTTTATGGTTTTAGTTCTTGGGGGCGAGGAACCAGGGATAAGGGATGGGAAACGTAGGAAATATTATTTCAGGCCTACTTCAAGCTTAGGACAATTTCTAGCCAAATAAACCAGTTTTGGGATGGCGCAGTGGTTCGTATAAAACGCTAATGAAAAAGCTGTGTGTGTGTGTGTAGATAAAGTATAGAATAAAATTCAGATAGCTAGTTTAAAGTAAAAAACATAACTTTTTATAAACCTATATATTAATGGCTTTTGTTAAAATGAAGTTTTTTCTCTCCCAAATTTTTTTTATCTTTTACTTTGGTAATTTGAACTGTCAGAAAGCTATCGTTGGGTTTCCCTCAGACAGATTTTAGTTTGTATTATTTGCATTTTTATTAATGAGTAAAAATTTTATTTGAAAATTTCATTGCTAATTAAAATTCAAAATAAATAAATTAATATGCACTTGGGTAACATTCTATCAAGTTCTTTGGATACTATTATGTAGTGATAGATTTGTACTGTGTTGTATTGTACATATATTAGGGGTAAGGTGTTGTATCAATTCCATATTAAATTTCTAAAATTCAAAATACAACATCTAATTTATAAACTACCAAATGAAAATTCGTAGCTACCTTCTTTTCAAAAAATAATCCCGTTATTTTTGTTTTTTCTATATGGCCCTTTTTTAATGTTTAACTCTAAGCAGATTTAATAATTAAGCTAATGTGATCTAACACCATTTATATTTATTTTTTAGTAGCAGACGAAATCATTATTTTTTCTAGAATTGTCTGCTTCTAAAATTTCCACCAATTGGCCGATTCTTATTGGTTTAGAGCGATAGCTACTTGGGAGCGTCCGCCAGTTTGATAGGAATTTGTATTAGTTGCAATATCCCTTGAAAATCTAGGCCGAGACCTAATTAATGGCCAGGTTTCCTATCCCTTATCCCTGGCGAGGAACATTGGGCTGTTTCTTACTTTTGTCCCCAAAGTTGTATAATGTCTTTAACCTTGGAGACTTTTGTTGAATTTTGATTGGTTGGTTCATTGAGTTGAGTGTTTAACCACTAATTGTTTTCTACAAAAGCGGTAAGTTTGTGAATCGAATGAACATCAATTTATAGGCTATTGCACTATCCCTTTAGATACCTGGTTTTAGTCTATTCTTGAATTATTTAATAATTTTAGTGGCTCGAGCATTGGGATTCCCAGATGAGTTGAGACTGGAGGATTCTTTGGCTACGCTTACTCCAACTTTCAGGAATAAGGATGCGAATAGTATAGATGCTAAAAATCAATTTTATGGAAAAATTTTCCTGGTATATTTATTACTAGAACATCTCCTTAAATAGCATGAAGATTTCAAGGAAGGTGCCAGAAAGTGTTATGTGTGATGTCATAAAAAAAACGTTTATTATCCATCTCTTTTTTTAGGATTTTCCTTTTCCACTTCTCCTCTCATCGCTCCTTTTTAGACGTATTTTTGTGACATCACACATGACACTTTCGGGCGCTTCATTTCAAAGACCTATAAAAGGTTCTAAACAACTAAAATGGAAACAATATTAAGGACGTCCAAGTTTTTTCGAAAATATTTATGTTTACCCTGTGAAAATTTACAGGGGGGTGGGGGGCGTTATAAACCTACATTTTGGTTGTGAAATAAAAAAATCATTGAACCATGGCAAAAAGCGCAACAAATTTTTATGGGATGGGTGCTTAGAGGTTAGGAGGGGGGGAATAAATCCTATTTATATCATAAAATTGAGGATTTAATTACCCATTATATTTTCCCAGTAGGTTCCTTGAAAAAAAAAATAATATGCATTCCTAAACTGGTCAGGAAAAAAACACAGTATAATCATAAATAAAAAAAAAACAAATATTTTTAAACAATATGCTAATCTATTCACATAAAGCAATCGCCTCATATAATTACTATGTACATTTTTTTACATTTACAGGGTGCGGCACATAAATCCGGACAAATTCTAATTTTTAAACAAATGAACATAAAATCGTCAATTTTAAAGATTTTATTGAATTTTAAAAACTGGGAAGCAAAATAGGTATATGACTAGTAGATTATTCAACAAAATCGCCGCCAGCCTCAATCACCGCCTCTACCGGCCTCCTCAACCGCCGGCAGGTCCAGGTCAAAATGCACCTGTCCAAGCTGGCGTAGTTCTCCTTGATAGTGGCAATGAGGGAGGTCTTTGTGGTATGGGCACGTCTATTGGTGCATGCTTCAAAGTATCCCAGGCCCAAAAGTCCATTGAATTAAGATCGGGCTGCTGGGAGGCCACATTTCCTTATGAACATGAGTAACCGCCAAATTGACAAAATCCATGTTTTTGTTCTCATTTGGGCTAGGATTTAGCTACAGTGGACTTTAAGTACTCAAAATGTGTGTCTCAATGAGCTTAAGACACACAAAAAAATTCGGGCCCTACTGTTTGTGATTTCTTAAGGCTCAAAATCTTGAAAAATCGACCTCATTTCGGCTAGTATTGAGCTAAAATGGATTTAAATACGGCAAAATGTGTGTCTCAATGAGCCTAAGACACTCACAAAATTTGGGGTCAAGATTCCAACTTCTTCCCTGTCGGACCCTACGTTTTGTGATTTTGCGCATTAAACCACCAGCGCATTTGGAATCTGCCCTGTTGAACATATGCGCGGCCAGCTCGGTGTACACGTCCATCTTCGTCCAAAGATTTTTTGTGCTTAAAGGTCATTACCTAAGCTTTCTATAGTGGGGTCAAACGTCCTGATTGGTCAAGTAGTTTTGACGCTATGGCCGTTTAAAAAATGTCCGGATTTTTGTGCCGCACCCTGTATGTATTATAATGGATTTATTATTACTTGGATGTTACACCAGATTACCATGTACTCTAAAAAAGTGAAAGTTAGGTAGCCGGCAATAATAACCCCCCCCCCCTTAAACCAACCCCCTTTTCTCCATCCTCCCCCCTCCTACTAGATGAACAAACTAACCAATTAATGAAAGGGAAAATAGCAATCTAAGACAACAATTTTTCCCGTGTCTTAATAACTACGAATATTCTACATCCATTTGTATTATGACCAGACAATTGTTTGAAGAATCATTTGGCAACAATGAAACAGAAAGTATAACTGTTCAAAACTTCAGGCAACTCCAAGATGCAGTGTCTTGCAGAAAAGGAGGTACGCACGGTTTCTCTCAAATTACCTACTGGAGCATGGAACCCCACCCACTTTTTTATTGAAAATTAAAAATTAAAATTTTTTTGTGTTGGTTGTTTACTACTTTAGGTTAGGCGAGGTTATATTGAGTACTGCATAGCCCCGCAGGGGTTTTAAATAGTAAGGATAACTAACCTCTACCCCGTATCTATTTTCTTCAACTAAGAAGGTTGGGGGTTGTTTCTCTGCTCAACTAGGAACTTTGAGGGAAACTGCTTATTTTTTATGTTGGGTTTTGCGTTATGTAATGATTATATAAAATTGATTTAGATCTTTAACACTAAACTGACTTTTATTGCTTTCTTTCCAGAGAGGGAGGGACATCGAGCTGTTTATTACGATAGTCCTTAAAGTTTTATAATAAAGTTTTGTTATTCGTTGGCTTATCAAATTTTGGGACATTTAAATAATTATGATTGGTTGATTAATTAAGTTGAATGTCCATACGTTTCAACCAATAATTGTAATCTACAAAAGGCGTAATTTTGTGTATCATCGTTGGAGATGTTAATCAATTTATCAACCATTTCCTTATCCCTTTAGATCCCTGCTTTCTTTCTCTTGTTCATGATCGTATCTTGTTTATTCCCATACTATCTATATTAAGGAGAGTGGGTGCAATGGAATAGAACAGAACTTTGTAAGGATGATTTTACAAAACTCCAGGAACATTACAAATTAGATTTAAGGATTAAATAATAAACATAATGCCTTTCTGTCAGTCACGCTACTAAGAATACTTATATTTGCAAAGGTTTCGTGATTTTTTATCTTCTACCTATCTATCTTTCTTTTCTTTTCAGCCCGTTCTTTCCTATGACAACTGAATAACTGCTCAATTACTCACTTTGTCATTTTGTCCACTGTTTGGGATCGGTAATTATGGATGTTGTAATCCTTGTTTTCTTTGATGTTCGTTGATCTTTTTAAATGCCAAGCTATTCTATAATTAGGGTCAGTCCGTCCGTGACGGTTAGCTCTTCTCGGGTATTTAGACAAGCCAAAATTGTCCTATCGAGGATTACTATAACAGACAGTTATAATTAATCATAATGTCCGTACGTACATGCAATATTATAAGCGAGCATCTCAATAATCCTTTAATCAGAATCCTGTTTTTAACAGTTTGGCAACAAATCTAAGTACCATTTTGTCAAATCTTATACATTTATATTTTGTCTATTCAGTTCTGACACTCTACAAGAGATAGAGTTCGTTTGTCCTGCTGTTTCAGAGCTTGCATTTATGGATGTTGTCATCCTTGTTGTTATTTGATTAAATGTATAATGTGTGAAAAGGGTTTTAAAAATGGTTCAAGTGCTGAAGCTACCGGAGCTGTTTTTGACAAATCTTTAAGTCAGGTATTAAAAAAATTAAATACTTAAATTGTTTTGCCATCTATAATACAAAGTAGAATGATGTCCGTCAGTCCGTCTGTCCCTTAAGATCTCGGTAACCATTGAACCGATCGGATTCTACTCTTCAAGGAATTTAACTACTGGTCCTGTGGTGGTTTTAGACTATTTTCTTGGAGGGTGGGACACCCATTTATTCGCGAAAATTTTGCGATCCATTCGCACTTTTTTTCGGCTGGGAGGTAATAGATGTAATTATACCTCTTTGGGCAAAGCTCCTAGAGGCTAGGGGCGAAGCCGGTAATATAATATGAAGAAGTAAGAATTATGCTTTCGATGATTACTGAACCGATTGAGTTCTCCATTTTTGTAAGACTTAAGTTCATAGTGGTTTTATGCTATTTTATATTACGATTCAAGTTTTGGCATGGTTTTATGCTATTTCTTTAATCATCAAATATTGAGCCCCTATGATGTAAGATGTATCAGCTCTTCATTCTACATTTCAAAATTAAATCTAAAATCATAAACGCAAATATATTTTTAAAAGCGAAGCTTTTCTATAATTAGGGTCGGTCCGTCCGTCCGTACGTCCGTAACGGATAGCTTTTTCCGTTAATTTAGGCATGTTAGAATTGTCCTATCGATTTCAAATTTTGCATGGTGATTCCTTTAGTAGTTAGGTACGATTTAGAAAGCGACTCTATAATCATTACCAAAATGTCCGTACGTCCATTTTAAACATGTTGATTTTTTTACTTTTTTAACAACAAATTTTTATGTGATCAAATCATCGGATTGATCTGATTTTTGGTATATTGATTCCTGGGACAACAAAGTATAATGTAATAAGCGAAGCAACTCTATAATCAAGCCCTAAAAATGTAAGTATGTCCATAAAAATTATCCTGTATCAAGCAGTTTTACAACAAATCTACTTACAATTTTGCTTTGACTCTTATAAATTTATATTATGATAATTAAGTTCTAACACTATACAAGTGTTAATGTTCGTTTGTCCTACCGTTTCAGTGCTTCGCTTTTATGGATGTTGTCATCCTTGTTTATTTATTTAAGGTTACCATTATTGTACCGATTGTTATAGTAGTTTTAAGGTAAAATTATTTTCTCGTATTCATTCGAATCCGGTGGATAGGAACCGGTTCTCATCCATACGAAAAAACTATGTCTAGCATCGTATTATATCCAGCTTTCTACGAATATAAAAATGTACAATCAAAAGATTAAAACTAGTTTTTTTAGCCCCGAGGTGCCGGAGCTAAAAAAACTAGTTTTAATCTTTTAATTGTACATTCTATATCCGCAGAAAGCCGTTTATAATACGATGCGAGAAATAACTATTAATTCATTTTTTTTATTTTAGAAAGCTAGGATACATTTTTAGAACTTTATTTTTACAACTTTTTTTAGGGAACAAACTCTTTGATTGCACGACCTTTGTCTGGGCAAAGGCATTCCCTTTTCTATAACTGTTAATGTTGCGCACCTGACATGGCAGCAGTAGAAACCATTTTTAACGTCTTATAGCAAGGTATTAAGCTGAGATTTGAACCTATCTCCTACCTGACAACGAGCGGATGCTCTATATGTTGAGCCACGATCACGGGTTATAGTATTTTTATATCTTCTTATTTTAAAGTTAAAAAGCACACATTTTTATACGCATTTAAATCAAATAATTAATTATCCTTTTCATATTTTCTTTCAGTATTATTTCTGTTGGAGTAGGTACATTCTTTTTCAGACAACAAATTAAGGAAATTCAATTTGCCTAATCTTTTAATAGTGATTAACAGCCGTAAGTTCAGCCGAGCAGTTAAGACTGGGAAAAAATTAAGCTGCCAGCTGTCTTTGCGGCTTTGTATGACAGCCTAAATAATGATGACAGCATCCAGTAAAGCTTTGAATTCTAACGATAGAACAAATGAAAACATTAACACTTGTAGAGTGTCAAAACTTAATAAGAAGAATATTAATTTGAAAGAATCTATTTTAAAAATCTATTAATTAGCGAAGTTTATTAAAAGAGTTATTGAAAATTGAATTATACCTTAAGAAACGAGCTCTAACAATGTTTGTGGTGCCTACTTCAGTGGCTAAGTATGTTGTATAGAAGCAGCTTTCAGTGCCTAGAACAAAATGACGTCATTCAATACAAATGACCAAAGATAGGCCAGTTTACATTAATATTGACCAATAGTAAAAAGTATACTAACAATGGTTATTTGTATTGTAAGTCGTCATTTTTTATAGGCATTATACTATTAGCTGCTTCTGTTTTATACATTTAGAAGCGAATCTTTGTACATGTAGTCATTGTCTAGCTGAACGTCACATACCTTAACCCTGCGTGGATGTTATACTTATCGATGCTGTACGTATTGGTGCAAAAAATGGGGACAATTTTTAAATTGATTTGACGGGGCTGTTTATTTACGTCACAAGTGAGGGGAAAGAAAAGGGAAGGAGGAAAGAAACCCCCTAGAAAAGAGATGGGGGTATGACGTCACACGCCAAAACAATTTGAAATTTGTCCCCATTTTTTGCACAAATACGTACAGCATCCATTCTTGTTCATTAATTTTTAACATAAAAACAACGCAATAACTGAGTCACCGTCAATATATTTCAATTGATTAGATTATCCTACAAAAAAAAGTTTTTGTAAGCAGGTTGGGTGATTTTTAATATAATTCTGTTTACCCTAATATATGGAGAACTACTTATATAAAAGTGACCATAGCTGACATAATAATATAGGCCTCGGGGGGCTTCATATTTTAGATTTAAAAAAAGTTTTAAAAAATTAGATGTGGATTTTTTACGTGGGGATGGTTCGACCTTCTCTCCCCAATTTTTAATTTTAGTTTTTTTCTAGAAGCGATTATAAACAGTTATAAACCTTCCCGGGACCCCAAAGGGGAAACATATTGGTTCAGTGGTTAGCGAGATCCTTCGGTACAAACAAACAAACATACAAACATCCTGTTACTTTATCATAAGGATAATAAAGCCTATGTTGATATGATAACTACATATAATATTGACAGGGCTGGAACAGTGGAACTTGAAACAGCTATGAGTTATGAACCCACCCCTAACGAAGTTGTGGAGTTTGAGGAGGCCACTGATTTCTATGATCCTGTTACACCTGACCTTATCCAGGTGGCTGTCAGGTATGATACAGTAACACCTGACTAAATTCAGGTTGTTGTCAGGTATAATCCAGTTACACCTGACCTGAATCAGGTTGTTGTCAGGTATGGTCCAGTTACACCTGACCTGAATCAGGTTGTTGTGAGGTATGATCCAGTCAAACCTGACCTAATTCAGGTTTTTGTCAGGAATGATCCAGTTACACCTGACCTAATTCATGTTGTTGTCAGGTATGATCCAGTTACACCTGACCTAATTCAGGTTGTTGTCAGGTATGATCCGGTTACTCCTGACCTGATTTAGGTTGTTGTCAGGGATGATGATGACCTCTAGGGTCTTTAGTGTCGCTTCGAATTCTAGAACTCTCCACACACCTTGAAACACACTTATAATTGAGGTGTAAAGGGTTCATACTCCTGATGAATATTGGGTTATCCAACAGACAACAAACTCTTGGATTGCATGATCTTTGTCTGTAAGTGTATGTATGTAGCCTTGATTCTCTGAAGTTAGGATTCAGATGCACGAGGAGATTGGAGGTGAGAATCCTTTGACAAATCCTAAATTGGTAATTGCTTCGCGCACAGCTGAGTGTATTCTATGTTACATTACAAGCTGACACGCAATTCTCGTGGAAGCTACTCAATTATTACATCACCCTGGCCTAGAGTTTTGGCAGGTGTTCCATATTAAGCCACCCTAATTAATGGCACTCTCATAGGAGTGAGGAGCATGGACGAGGGAAAGCACGATTACAGTTGCTTGATAGGTAGGATCCTAGCTTCCTACAAATCTCCCTCCTTACAACCTAAGGGCATCTCAGGGAAGGTTGCGTAATTATATTCTGACAAATTGCGACAGCATTTGTCATCCAAGTGCAATGTCTATGAGGGGACTTGAACTCGGATTTTCTCAACCACAGCGTAGTGCGCTAACCACTACTCTATGGGACACCCTTTGTCTGTAAGCCCTAATTGTGCATGGTAATGAGTTGCGCCTGTTTAAGGGCCAAGTCATTCCCCTTAATCCTAATATTGGTGTCATAGCAGCTGTAGGTAGCTTTTTTCATGTCTCTAGTATAAAAAAAATATATATATTAACAACATACATACAAATTATTATCTTCAAAAATTTACTAAAGTGAAAGACACAAATGGTTGGCAGTACAGAAAAAGTAGAGATAGATTTGAATGTTAATCATAATATTTTCATTTCCTTTTTGCAACTAGCATTAAAGATTCATACAGATAATTACTCTTAAAAACGAAGCTCTCTGTAGTGCCTATAAAAAGAATGACGCCATACAATACAAATTTTTAGTGACTAACGATGACCGATTTACAGACTATATTACCAAGACAGTATACATTTTAATTAACCAATGCAATGGTAGGCTATTTTCTATGTGTTCTATAAAATCGCTTTTTAGAAATAAATACGTAAAATGTTTGATTTTCTTAGATTTATAAAGGTGAATGTTGAGTTTGCTGTTATTTTCACAATGACAAAGACCAAATTGTGTCAAAAAATAACCATGTGACGTCATAAAAAGGAGAAATTATCTATCTCTTTTTTAGGGGTTTTCTTTCCCACTTCTCCTCTCATCTCCCTCATTTTTATGACGTCACATGGATAATTTTTGACACAATTTGATCTTTGTTTTTTACAACTAGTAAAAGTACAATCACTGTGTTTTTGACAATATGATTATTAGGTGTATAATTGGCAATGTTTATATACTGATTGGCAATATTGCAATATTTGCACTTTTTGTGTAGGGGAGCTAGGCATTTGCCCACCTTCGTTTTGCAGACCACTCTTAGGGTCGTAGCCGCTAGTAATTGAATATTTGAAGATAAAAGCTATTTCCACTTTGTTTATGAAAATACTTGTCAATGTCCATTATGCATAAAAGCGTCATTATTCAAAACTTGGGCACTGTATATTAAATTAGATATAAAAATATCTTAGACTGCTAGATAGATACTTTTTAATAAAAACTGAAAAAAAATGTTTCATGCCATGAATCATGTAAGCACTTTTTTCAATAGTTAATTTTTAGTTTCATAAATTTTTTATTTGATTCTTTCTTATGATTCTAGACCAGTAATTGCATAAAATAGTATAAAACCTGCTTTGATTCATTGAAATGGAGATCCTTATTGGTCCAGCAACAATTTCTTAATTGGCAAACAAACATTGATATCAAAATAAATCCCTTGTCTTGTCTAATAGTCTAAATTTATTCTATTATGAGAAAGCTAGTGTTTTATTACAGACTTAAAATGACTATTATATGCTGAATTTAACTTCAACACTCAAAAATATCTTAACAGAAGGGGATAAGAAAAAAACACAAAAAGAAAAATCGTATAAAGTTTCTTATGCTAGCCTATGACATTTTAAATGAATTGGTCTATAGTTTTTTTTACAAGCTGTTGCTATTATATTATAATTATCATTATTTTATAAAGTGAAACTTGTAGATGGCTAAAATAACGATCCACACTTTACTCCCTTCCAACTGGATGAACGAACTGACCAATAAGTGATGTCCACGTTATGACGACAATTTTAACCTATCATAATATCCACTTATATTCTATGTCCATTTGGGGGGGGGGGGTAATCACCCCATTACCCCCCCCCCCCCCTTGGACGTCTATGCTATCGATCATAATTGTTGTAGCTGTACATGAAGCTGTATGTAATTTTAAAGTACTTTACCATTGGCTCAGCAACTTAGGGCTAATGTCATCCTTGTAACTTTAGTAACCATAAACTTTGAATTTTAAAAATGTAATATATCATTTCTATTTCAGGCAATCTGTAAAGAGAGAAGAAATTTATGAAAATACAAGATAATTCAATATAAAGTTTTTATGTTTGACATGCAAATTGTATTTCAACTTTAATAAAGAATGAGTATTTGAACTGAACAAACTTTTTGTAGTGGATCTTTGGAAAATATTAATGATCCATTTAGATAGATTTTGGATTGCCCTGCCTTTTTAATTTCTAATTATCTATAGCACTGGGATTGTATTAGCCATGACATTCCCCCTTTAATACTATAGAACTAATTTCTGTAGTGCAACTGATTGAAGAATCTCGCTACCAGCTAAACCGATATGATTCTCCTTAACGTACAGTGAAGCCTCCCATAGGTCCAGGGAAGGTTTATAACTATTTTTATTCTCATAGAAAAGAAATCGCCTAAAGAAAAAATGTGCGCCTCTTTTAAAAAAATTCTTATTTATTCTGTTTATAATTGAAATTAAACTAGGAGGTTCGACTAAATAAAGCCTTGGGATGGGTTAAGGCTATTTCAAGCTAGGAACGAAGCCTCTAGTTTGTTATAATATGATAAAGATAATTTGATAATCATAATTTCATAACAAGACTAATAGCCTCCAACTTTTTTGCATTCTTTAAACATTTTGAGAAAACTTTGGATTTGGATGTGTACAATTTTTTAGGTATTACCACCCGCAAGACTTTTCTGTATTTAGGGTTCAGTCTACCTGCCCAGAAATCTAAAGGCATAAAACAATGGCCGATAGGTTAATGTACAATGTACATCTCCAATGATACACAAAATAACCACTTCTCTTGATAAAAAATAGTGGTGGAAACATTAATTTTGATCACCCAACCTAATTAACCAACCAATCAAAATTCACTAAAGTTCCCAAAGTTGTTAATCAACGTTTATAAATCTATGTCTATTAGTGTAATAAAAAAGACCTATTGTCCCCTCTTTCTCTACTACCTGCCAGTACTTGTTTGCTCTGATGATGAAGTTATAATAGTCCTTATTTCAAGCCTTGCTCGATGATTCCTGTTACAGTGTGGTATAATCTGGAAAGCGGAGCAACTCTATAAACGTTTCTGAAAGGTGGTAAAGAAACTGTATATAAAAGGAACATTAAATGTGTGTGTCTGTACCAAAGGATCTTGCTGACCACCGAACCGTTTTAGTCCTGGGAAGGTTTTTAATCATTTTAGGGGTGGTACCAACAACCCCCCAAGAAAACTCTAGAAAAAAATTACCACTAAAAAAGTTCATTTTTTTTCTTTTTTAAACAAAACCCCACTCGGTTTTGATTCAAGTTGAAAATTTTTCAAATGTGCTTCGTTCGGTCCGGACAAAATTCTTGTAAAATCAGTTTGACAAGGAAAACAACAACATAGTCAATATAATCAAACTCTTATTTGTTTTTTCCTGGACAATATAAATACTGACAATCCTTAATATTTTAGAATTCATAATATATATGAATTTCTAGTTTTTTAATGGATGTTAATGGTCCGAATTTTTATGCAACACTGATTCAAGCACAGAAATAAAGAACATCTTGTTTAGAAAAAAATTTAAATTTTTGGGTATAGTCCCTTTCGTGACATCGCCTATTAAGGGGTGTTTCGGCATATTTTCACAGTAGCTTTTGATAGGTTATTTTAGGTTAGGTTAGGTGATTGTCCCGCAGGTTTTAGGCGATGGGCTTTGCTTTGTTAGAGCCCGCTAGAAGTAGGAGAAATAGCTACTTTGAAAATACAACGAAATGCCCCTTAAGAGGCGATGTCACGAAAGGGACTATGCCCAATTTTCTTTTTTCTTTTTTTTTTGGGGGGGGGGGAGGGGGTATTTTGTCAGAGCGACATTCTTTTAGTTGAGATGAGTTAACCTCCCTTAAAATAGTTTAAACCTGGTGTTTAAGAAGCTTCATTGTAAAGAAGAACCGTAGGTCAAGTGGTTAGAAAGAAATTACATTGCAAATATAAAAGTTATTGTACTAAGAACTAAGTATGAGATTAGATGTTTAACTGGTATTATAATACAGTAACAGGATCTCTGTGTGTCTGTACTGAAGGATCTTGCGAACCATTTAACCAATATAGTTCGCCTTTGCAGTGAAGCTTCTTAAAAGTCCAGGGAAGGTTTTTAACTATTTGGGGGAAGGGTATCTATACCCTCCCAATGAAATATGAACCTTCTCCCCCAAATTTTTTCTTTTTCTTTTTTTAAATTCAAATTCAAAATTGAGGGAGGGGTAATTTTTCTCTTCCCACCTTAAGTGCCTGTAGGGGCGTATCCGCTAGTATTTTTGTAAAGAATTAACCTATCCATTCATTCCATTCAAGCCTGTTAGTGCCTACGAATGATAAAGTTTCACAAGCCCATAGCAAATATTTTAATAACAAAAACAGTTGATGTCCATCGAATCATTGTTTTCTAAATCTTGTTTTCCAAGGGGGTGGGGTAAAACAAATTTTGGGGTGCCGTTGAAATTTTTTTTAATTAAGATTTTTTGGTGGTCTAAAGTGACCCCATTGGCCTTTAGGGGCGTAGCCGCTAATCCTTATTTATGTAGGTAGGATGTCCATTTGTGTCTGTCTATCTGTAATAAAAGATCCCGCTAACGGCTGCAACGATTGAGTACTTTTAGACATTGCTGATTCTTATATAGGTCACTTTAAGTTTTTTTATCTAGTTGGAGAGGGAAGTCCAATTTTTTCAAGATTTATCTTAAATGTATTTAGTTTGCCTTGTTATTAGTTGTTTTAAGAATAGTTTTACATAATCTATTTTTATATTTCATGGAATTGTAAGATTGTAGAGGAGCTATGCTCTTAAAACTGCATCTTTTACCACCATCAAGAAAATCTGTGGAGAGAGAGAAAGGATTGAAAAAATGATGAATTATCATAGTTCACAATAGAGTGTGGCAAGTAGACAATTAATTTTTACAATCTATTTTATGTCCCTGTTATAATTTATTGTTATTTTTAATCTTTTTTAGAGTGCATCGATTTTGGAATTGGATTATGCTACTAACATTTACTATTAAAACGTCACCGTTATAACATCATAGAAGAAACCCTGAAATGAAAAGATTGATTTTCAACCATTTTGTGGGCAACGACATTGCATTTAAAAATTTGGGGGTAAATTATTTTTTATTTTTGGGTGCGGGCGGGGGGATTGGGAGGTGGTTGGGATTAGATTTCTTCTTTTAGTATAACTTTATGCACCTTCCCTAATTCGTCTTGAAGAGTAGAATATAAATCAAAAAAGAATTAAGACAAACCTGCATGTACAGGGTTTTCAAGAATGATAAATTGTTTTTAGCTGGTCATCCACTCGTTTTCTATAATCAGTTTCGTACGTCAGTCAATAATCGATCAGCTTTCGCTTCGCTTGTATGGATGTTGTCATACATGATTTAATGAAACACAAATAATTAGTTTTATGAGCATAGATTTTACGAAGTCTTTTCGGTCCTTAGCATTTTACACAAAGGGATTGGTCATCTATTCTATAAATCTATTATCTGTGCATAGTTTTGAAAAATTATACACCCAACATTAGCAGACCTCATTTCTTTTTCTTTACACAACATTGAACAATGCAAATATTATTTTGTGTATCTTTTAAAACCATTCAAACCTACATAATATAAATTATAAGATTATTTATTATTATGTACTTGCAGGTTTTTAAATAAACATGGCTGACAACATCCATAAAAGCGAAGCACTGGAACGGTAGGACAAACGGACATTAATACTTGTATAGTGTCTGAACTGAATGATCAGAATATAAAAGTATAAGATTCGAAGCAAAATTGTAAGTAAATTTGTTGAAAAACTGCTTGATACAAGATAATGTTTATGGACATACTTACATCTTTAGGGCTTGATTATAGAGTTGCTTCGCTAAAAATATTGTTCTTTGTTGTCCCAGGAATCAATATACCAAATATCAGGTCAAACGGATAATTAGATCATATAAAATTTGTTGTTAAAAAAGTAGAAAAATCAACATGTTTAAAATGGACGTACGGACATTCTGGTAATGATTATAGAGATGCTACGCTTTCTAAATCGTACCTAACTACTACAGAAATCACCATGCAAAGTTTGAAATCGATAGGACAATTCTAACATGCCTAAATTAACGAATAAAAGCTAACTATCTCGGACGGACGGACGGTCCGACCCTAATTATAGAAAAGCTTCGCTTTTAAAAACATGTCTATTAATTACATATGTAAACATCTATCATTGAATAAGGATCAACTGAAACTTAAAAGTCTATTTCTTCACTAATTTCCGAAGTTGTACAACAGATAACCCAAATCTTGCAGAACCAATTTAACCTACTCCGGTCGAAGGGAAAAGCGATATAATGTATAAACGATTTATACAATATACATTCAAATTTCAATTTTTCAAATTTTGATATTTTTTTTTGGAAGTTTTAAGCTTTTTTAGCTAGCAGTGAATTTTGAGGAAACTATTTACACAATTGAAAACTCTAATTCAGCTGATCTGAATAACAAGGTTTCATCAGGGATCGTAGGGGATAAGACAATGGACATCAAATTAATGTACAACACATCCCCAATAATGATAAACTAAATTCCATCACTGAATATTAAGATCTTTTGTTGAACCAACCAATCAAAATTTGTGCTCTGTCCCTGGTAACTCTACAGTCTGTGTTTGTATCTAAATAGTTATTTCAGTGACGAAGATACTCTCTTATTTTCTTATTTTTTCCGTCTGTTAAACCATCTGTTCGTAGGGCTAAAATTGAATGATCCTATTAGCTTCTATTGAAATGGACGTCTGGAATTTGGAGTAAGGATTCCTTTTGCCAATGAGCATGCTGTTTTTAATTCACTTGGTCTGTCTGTGTGTCATAATTCATGGATACTTATTTTATCAAAGGTTCTGTGATTTTTTAGATGATTTATCGTATTTTCTCTCTATCTCTACTTAATTTGTCTGTTTATCCATCAAAGATTTTAAGAGTTTCGCTACTTAGGGATGTTGTCATCCTTGTTTTAGATTTAGATTTTAATCAAAAATGTTTTTTTCAAATCATGGTAAATCTTTCAACGGAAAAATATTTACTTTTGTTTACATGTTTTCATCAGGTCATCTTAAAATAGAAACAAGATTATTTGAATATTATTTTTTTTATTTTAATTCAATAACATGAAAATCACATAATTGTGATTTCAAAAATGTATTTTCTGCCATCTTAGCATCATTTTAAGTGTTCTAACAGGGTCTATTCTTTATCACAAAAAGAATGATAATTTCTATTTCTTGATTATTGCATATTTGTAATAAAAAAAAAACAAGGTTGACAACATCCATAAGTAGCGAAGCACAAAATCTATAATAGACAAACAGACAAAGTAATTTATAGAGCTCATTAACTATTTTCATAACAAAGAAAAGAAAGAGATATATATGCAAATAAATATGCAAAAACTTAAAATCATGAAACTTTGAAAATTTAAGGTTTATATCTGAAAGTTTTAAAAAGAGAAGCAACTTAAAAGCAATCAGACTACCAAAGATTTTTCGTACCTAAATATGGGGCATAAAGTCAGTAATATTGCTAAGTTTTAGTGGTGTATTTTTGTAGGAGCCGAGAAAAACTGTTGCAAACAGTAAAAGCGTTTAAAGAGCTGTTTAGAAGCAGTCTGGCCGCTATTGATGATGAATACCTAATTATGCTTCTTATTGTTGGGAATGTTAACAGGAAGTTTCACCCTTCTATCTTTTATAGGAGCCGAGAAAATCAGTTTTAAAAAATAAAAGCGGCTCTAAGCTGCTTAAAAGCAGTCCGACCGCTATTGATGTTTCGAACTTAATTATGCTCCATATTTATAAGAATGTTGACAAGAAGTTTCAGCCTTATATCTTTTACAGGAGCCGAGCAAATCAGTTTTTAAAAATAAAAGCGGCTAAAAAGCTGCTTCAAGGCAGTCTGACTGCTATTGATGTTTTATACTTAATAATGCTTCATATCAATAAGATTTAAAAAATAAAAGCGGCTCTAAGCTGCTTAAAAGCAGTCCGACCGCTATTGATGTTTCAAACTTAATTATGCTCCATATTTATAAGAATGTTGACAAGAAGTTTCAGCCTTATATCTTTTACAGGAGCCGAGCAAATCAGTTTTTAAAAATAAAAGCGGCTAAAAAGCTGCTTAAAAGCAGTCCAACCGCTATTGATGTTTTATACAGAATTATGCTCCATATTGATGGAAATGTTGACAAGAAGTTTCAGCCTTCTCTCATTTACAGGATCCAAGAAAATCAGTTTTGAAAATTAAAAGCGGCTAAAAAGCTGCTTAAAAGCAGTCCGACCGCTAACAATGTTTTATACTAATTATGCTCCATAATGATGGGAATGTTGACAAAAAATTTTAGCCTTCTATCTTTTGTAGGAGCTGAGAAAATCACGTTTCAGACAGACATACAGACGGACATTTCAAATTATAGAGTAGCTTCGCTACTAATAAGCATTGCTATCTCCTGGTACGGCAAAATTCTCATAAGGGCTAGGTCTCGAGCTGTAGTGCTTTGGAGAGGTGAGCAGATCCACAATTCAATATTGTTTTCTTATTGTCATTGTTAGAGCATGAATTGGATTCATTTTTATTAGTTTTAAACCATAATTGTGAAGCGGTTGTTTATTATTTGCACACTTTATCATTTTATTTAAAAGAATGTAATTGTGTATCCCTGTTCTGCGGGACCGTCCTAATGATAAGACATCCGTGGTACAATGCTAAATAAATGATACTAATTAAGATATTTCCTAATGGAGCCAAATCTGTACAAAAAGTAAAAACTAATTGTCTGGTATAAAACACAGAAATGTTAGCTCATTTGCTATTAATATAAGCCAGGGATAGAACAATCTGAGATAAATTAATCTTTACACAATTCTTTACTGCAAATCTACTACTTTATATTTATTACTCTAAAACATTGGAGAAAAGAATATTTTATTATATATTAAATATAGTTTGTTGAGACATAATAATATATTCATCAAGATTTTCTTCTTTAACTTTACTAAAACCACGAAATAGGCTAGACATTTCAAACATACAATACCAATTATTTTTTTTGTTTTGTTATGTTGTAGACCATTTGTAAATTAAGCAAGGATGATAACATCCATAAGTTCAAAATTTCGCCTACACAAATCAAATATTCCTAATGGTTTTACTTGCGGACAAAGTGAATTATAGAATAGATAATCATAAACTTTTCATAGCTGCTGAGAAAATTTTTTTTTTTCTTAAATTTTAAATTCCACTTTCTAGAAGAAAACATTACTAATAAATCTTTAGAAAACTATTTTTTTTCTTCAAATATGTAATTAGGGGAATAACCAAAAAAGATTACTATGAGTAGTTGAAACGTTTGGATACTCAACTTATTGAACCAACCATTCAAAATTCGATAAAAGTCATCAAAGATGCAGAGCCAACGAATAAGAAAACGTTATTACTGATGTAAATCCTCAATGATGATACACAAAATCCCTCCTTCTGTAGATTACAATTAGTGGTTGAAACCTTTTAAAAATCAATATAATGAACCAATTATTTAAAATTCAATAAAAGTCCCCAAAGTATTTAAGCCAACGAACAAGATAACGTTATCATAACACTTTTGGGACTAGTGTAATAAAGAGCCTAATTTCTCCTCCCTCCCACCTGAAAAATAGAAGTCAAAGGGGTTTTAAGATGTCTCAGATTTGTGAACATAAACTGCAGAAGCCAGAAACACAGACAAGAAATATAGAAAACAATTTTTACGGAGAAAATTTGGGTACCAGAATAAAAGATTTTATTTTGAGAAATTAATAAACCCTTTTACAGTGTGGCAGCAAAAACAGATATTTAGTTTAAATGTATACAGACAACTACCTCCCTTCCTTTTTCAAAGACCTCTTTCGTTTGCCTCTAAATAATTTTCTGCTACTTGGCTGTGTGTATATAAGCGACACCATTGGTTGATTTTCAATGACCCAATAGAAAGATTGCACAGGGCAGTTGCGATGGGGAGATACAGTTATCTAACCCTTACTCCCTCTAGTGTTTTACTCTAATTGATTAATACCGGTTTTGAGCCACACTGAAAAATCACGTATCATGTCTTATTATAGACAATTTTAAAATATTAATACTAATTCCTTGTTTGGGACCAACACAACTGGAAAAACTATAAAAAAACTTTGTTAAAAATGAAAAATAATGCTTAGTGACAAAGATCAATTTTATTATCAGAATATATATTCCTCTTAGCAAATTGAAAGCCATTGCAGATCACTTTCTGTGTATATGAAGTCCCATTTAGAATAAAAGAAGTTACATTTTATATTCTTGTACTTTTTATAAGCGAAGTTTTTCTTTAATAAGGGTCAGTCTGTCCAGAACTGATAGCTTTTTTCGTTAATTAAGGCATACTAGAATTGTCCTATCGATTTTAAACTTTGCATGGTGATTCCTGTAGTAGTTAGTTACGATTTATAGAAAGTGTAGAAACTCTTTAGTTATTACCAGAATGTTCTTACGTCCATTTTTAAACATTACGATTTTTAGCTTTTTTAATAACAAGTTTTTTATGATATCATTGTCCGAATGATCAGATTTTTAGAATACTAATTCAGCTAGGACAACAAAGTACAATGTTATAAGCGAAGCATTTCTATAATCAAGTCCTAAAAATGTAAGTATGTCCTAAAACATTATTCTGTATTTCAGCAGTTTTGAACAAATTTACTTACCTTTTTTTTCGACTTTTTTAATCAGTACTTACACTATACAAGCGTAATGTTCGTTTGTCCTACCGTTTCAGAGCTTCGCTTTTATGGATGTTGTCATCCTTGTTTCATATAATACCAATGCATCTAATTTGTTGTACATTTTCTTTAGTCAAGAAAAAGTGAGTTCAATGAAGCTTAGTTTCGAAATGATGTCTTTTTTCAGGCTTGTTCGATCCGTTTGATTTGAACACAGTAATAGTGTCTGACTGATTATGACGTAACAAAAAAAAATTAGCCAATGAGAGGCCGTTATTGGCCAATGGTAAAATTTATAGTGGCCTCTCATTGGCTAATTTTTTTGTTACGTCATAATCAGTCAGACACTATTACTAATACTGTGTTCGTTTGATTTCTTTGAAATTATTATTTGATTTTTTTGGTATAGTCCCTTTCGTGGCCTCTTAAGGGGCGTTTCTTCATGTTTTTAAAGTATCTTTTCTCCTACTTCTAGCCCCTGAGGGGGGGGCTCTAACTCTGCGTGGCAATCACCTAACCCAACCTAACCTAGCCTAACCTAAAATGACCTATCAAAATCCATTTTGAAAATACGACGAATCGCCCCTTAAGAGGCGTTGCCACGAAAGGGTCTATACCCGATTTTTTTAATATTGAAATTAAAAGTAGACTACATTTCAAATTGGACCATAGAATAAGAAGGAATAGAAGTGAAAACCCTAAAAATTTCTGGGAAATTAGAAGGAATCTTTGACTTGCGCAGTAAAGACAATAATGGTAAAATACAAATCACAATAACTAGTTGGACAAAATTAGAAAAATCATGTATAAATCAGCTGTTTAAAAACATACATAAGAGCGCAACCTAGTTTTATAATATAAATACTGAGACCAATATTTTTTGTAAATTTTTTACATAATTAAATTTTTTAAGGCTTAAAATGCACATCAAATTCATTTTTAGTCCATTGTGAATAGGGAAGAGAAAGCTGGAAGCTTGGCTACATGGCTTTTAGTAAATTATTGCAAAAGGAATTTATTTTGAATATTTTTTCTGAATAATTACTGAAATCACGTTATTTACTAACAGCCTTATAGCCGTTTTGGTCTTTCAAATGTTCCAATTTTACTTCAGGCTAGCTAGGCAGAATCTTCTACCTGGATTCTATTCTATACTTTATCTTCTTTGAATTGGACCTAATTTCAAAACCTAGTCTGAATTAATTGACCAAATCAGGAAACATGGACGTATGGACCTTTAGTTTTACATTAAGTGTTGCTACGCTGCTTTAGTCTCTTAGAATTACAGATAAAATGTTTAAATGGTATACAGGCCCGAATCTTAAATAGCTCTAAAATTATTCTAGTTGTACGGGAAAGTTTAACAGTCAGGCATAGCTATTCTATCAATCAATTCTACAAGGTGTGGGTATATTTTGTTTTGTCATGTAACTGAAGAGAGGTGGGTAAGATGGGGAGTAAAAGGGGAAGGGGGTTGTGGGGAAATTTTCCTTTAGAATTGTTTGTCAAAATCACATTTCCTTTTCCCTGGTGAACAGTTTTAATTTATTGCCTGTTTAATTTTCATATAACTAAATTAAACTTGTGTTGGTTAACCTTCTATAATACATAATAGAACGATGTCTGTCTGACAATTTGTCCGTCTGAAGCTTAAGATCTCATTAACCGCTGAACCTATTGGGCTCTACTCTTCAGGGAATATACCTACTGGTCCAGTGATGGTTTTAAGTTATTTTTAACCCATTTATCCTCCTTGAATACTGAATAGTAATACACAGTGCCTAGATGCTTTGGTCGAAGCTACTGGGATTTATATAATTCTATTATATAAGGTTTAAACGTGATAAATGAATTACAAGCAACCAAAACAAATTCCTCCATCATACTATCACAGTTGGATTTTCACCCAAGCTATCTTGCTAATATACTGTTATTCTTCTACCAGAAAATACTTTAGGAACCTGCTCAGACACAAGGGGTTAATTACTACTTAATTGTTGGTAGATTATTGTTTTGTAATTAATGATCATCCCTTATCAGAAACTTAAGGGATATAATATTCCAGTATAGCTTCGAATCAGATTAATATCCTCTGGATTGGAACCGGTTCTCAGTCGTACTGAAAAATCATGTATAGCATAGCATTGCAGACAATTTTCCACCATCATTAAAAAAAATTAAAATTAATTCTAGTTTTTTTAGCTCGGGCCTTCTGCCCCTCGGGGTAACAAAACAGGTTTTAATCTTATAATTTTTCAGTTTGATATCCGCGGAAAGCTGTCTATAATACGTAATGCCTAAAAAAGCCTTTATATGCTTGAATGCAGCATTATCCAATCCCAATTTGTATAGGTTATATAATAACAAGGATGACATTATCCATAAAAGCGAAGCACTGAAACGGTAGGACAAACGGACATTAACACTTATATTGTGTCAGAACTGAATAATCAGAATATAAATGTATAAGAGTCGAAGCAAAGTTGTAAGTAAATTTGTTAAAAAATCTGATACAGAATAATGTTTATGGACATACTTACATTTTTAGGACTTGATTATAGAGTTGCTTCGCTTATAATATTGTACTTTGTTGTCCCAGGAATCAGTATACCAAAAATCAGATCAATCGCATTATTAGATCACATAGAAATATTAATGCATCATTACAAACATTATTTTAAGAAAATTTGTTGCAAAACTGCATAAATAGATGATACTGTTTAAGGACATACTAACATTTTTGGGACTTGTTTATAGAGATGCTTCGCTTATAACATTGTACCTTATTGTAATAGAAATCAGTTTTCAAAAATTTAGAAGAATCGGATAATTTTGACATACAAAAATTTATTGTTAAAAAAGTTAAAAAATCAACAGGTTTAAAATGGACGTACGGACATTTTGGTAATGAATATAGAGTTGCTACGCTTTCTAAATCGTACCTAATTACTAAAGAAATCACCATGCAAAATTTGAAATCGATAGGACAATTCTAACTTGCCTAAATTAACGAAAAAAGCTATCCGTTACGGACGTACGGACGGACCGACCCTAATTATAGAAAAGCTTCGCTTTTAAAAATAAATAAGCTTTACAAAGCTTTAAGAAACAAACTTAAACTTTATATAGATTAAAACTATTGGTGAAAAAGTTTGAACACTGTTAATGTTTACAACACAATTAGATTTTAAAGCTATGAATCAATGTATAACCTCTGAGGGACAAGAGCCTCCAAGCTTTTTCATTTTTTTGGGGGGGCGCGGGGTAAAAATTCAAAATTCAAAATTTTGGGTGCACCCTCAAATTCATTTGAGGGGGGTAATTTTTATATCATATAGGCAAGAACGTCCAAGCTTTTTAATTTTTGGGGGTGGTAAAAAAATTTCAAAAATTTTGATTCAATTGATAGGGAGGTATTCACCCCTTTACCCCCCCCCCCCTAATGGACGTCCTTGCTGGGGGACATTAAATGTAGAGTCCAATTGTCCCCTCCCTTCCTCCCTGTTAATGTCTAATGTTTATACACATGCTAAAGATGTTATAAGCCACAAGAATTCTTTTCGCATCCTATATTAAAGCTTGAAGAGGGACAGTCTGTTATTCAAATTTATGATTTGATACAATTAATTGGTGATTATAACATTATTCCAAGTTATACTAATATCAAAGTAAAACACTAGAGGGAGAAAGGGTTAAATATCTGTATCTCCTCATTGCAATCGTCTTGTTCAACCTTCCTATTGGTTCATTGAAAATCAACCAATGGTATCGCTTATATTAACACAGCTAAGCAGCAGAAAATTATTTAGAAGCAGACGAGAGAGGTCTTTGAAAAATGAAAGGAGGTAGTTGTCTGTGTATACATCTATACTATAGATCTGTTATACCAATATCAAAATTAATTTGGAAAAAATCTTAAAACTTAAACTTAGTGTTCAGCTGTCGTTGGGGGGGCAACCTGTAGTAAAATTGACGACCTCTCCATTTGCCCCCCAAAAATTGTTTAAGGTTTATTTCACTTGTTGGTTGTTATACCTCCTACCTGACATTATTCTAACTAAACTATTGTAATATGTTGATAAAATAACTGCTCTGATATATATCTACTTTTTAGTAGTGAAGCTACTCTATAATTCACTTTGTCTGTATTTCATTCAGTCCTAGACACTATACATGGAGAAATGTGATAAATCTAATTTTAAATACCTATTAAATCCTGTTATCCGTATTCTCATCCATTAATTTTTATGATTCACACTTATACAGGCTGTCATTAAGATTATGATATCACAAAAAGGAAAAAAAGGAGCTGCATAAATATTACAAGCGGAGAAAAAAAATTCTTTGACTTATTAAAAAAAAAAACTTTAGAAAAGTGAGTTCATCTTTAAAATACTTGTGGTTTTTTCTCATAATACAAAAGTGCTTTGCCCGTTAAGTTAATTACCGATAACCCCCCCCCCCCTCCCCCTCTCACTCTTTTTTGTTTCCCTTATTTATTTTACCCATGCGGCTTGTTATGGGTTTTGCATAGTTGCTCTATAAATATTTTTGGTATTCATTTCTTAATTCACTCATATACTCACTAGTAACCGCGCCCTTAGCATCTAGGGGCTCATAATACAAAGGAGCTAGGAAAATAGCTTAAACTATCACTATGTAAAGCTTACCTAAAATAAAGAACATATTCTCAGTTCATTACTTACTGAGATCTTAAGCTTCAGACAAAAAAAACTTACTTCTTTATATAATAGGATAAAGGCGAGGCTAATCTGAAATTTGAATTGTCCGTTATACGTATGCAACTTCCAAGTTAGACGGTTAAAATTTTTTGAGAAGATTCTCTACACAGTAAGTAACCATTACGTTGGTAATGCAGTGACGATCATTAAATTTCTGTAAGATTTAGGTACTCATGGATTTTGTCTTCCTTATTTCTTCAACTATTACTATTGTAAACACTAGTAGGTATTTCAGACCATTACATAATAAGACAATTTTATACATTTCTATCTGAAAACCAATAATCTTTTTTTTATTTAGAATTTAAACAAATGTATAGATAATCACAATAATCATATAGTTGTATAGTTAAGTAATATAAACAAAAAAGATCTTAAATGTTATAGTTATTTTTCAAGTTAATTTCTTCGATTATGGATTTGTAAATACTTGTTAAATCTTCACTTGCTTCAAGCAAATCAAGGTGCAGTACTTTAAAGGAGACAGAGATAGGTCAACGCAAAATATTAATCTCTTCCTCCTGGGAGCGTGCACAGTGCTTCAACATGGGTATGTGAATTTTATAGTGGTTGCAAAATGCCGAGCCCTTGAATAAATAGACCCAAAAATCAACAAGAAGCTGGTTCGTTACCATTTACGCTAATTCTGCAATTTTATTTTAAAATAACTGATAAATTTTCCATTTATCCATCCCTTAATCCCTGGGTATTTATTTAAAGAAGATTGTATTTTGTAATTAATTCAACCTTTTACACACAATTAATTAACCGTTAAATTTTAAGATGCGTACATCTCTATAAGTGTCTTTCTCCTGATATTTTAGGTATTATTAGGTATGACAAAAGATTTTATCATAAATGATCCAAACCAAACCTAACATAAAACGTACTATAGAGCAATCAAATTGTGACATACATATATTGTTTAATAAATTATTTTATACTTAAATTTTCTACCATACAAAGTTTTTGTGTAATATTGTTATTAATAAGATTGTAAAAATACACAAGTTATAACTGTTTTTATTTTTTTGTTTGTTAAAAGTAATATACTTCTTTGGAGTAGAACTATGCTTCTTTGTAGCTAGGTGCATCATTAAAGTAAAAGAATAGAGGGGCATGATCTATATGTAACTCTGTCCACAGGGCGAGGACCCTATCATGATTTTTGGTGGGTCTTTGAAATCAGCTAATAATGCCGAGTACCTACAAAACAAAAAATAATTTGCTAACAGACGAAAAGGGTTTCCACCACTTAGGCCATGTAGTTTTCAGTTTTCTGGATTATACATCTATACTTATACATGTATTGGTGAATCGCTGTGCTATTTAAAGAAAAAGTATAAACAAATTTGTTTATATTAAAGATATTCCCAAGTCAGTCAATATTACTTTGCAGGAGAAAGTTATTCATTTTATAAAGTGTGGATTTAGACAGAGAAAGAGAGAGGGGACAACGGACTGTTTATTACACTAGTCCCCACAGTTTTACAATAACATTTTCTTATTCGTTGGTTTAACAATTTTGGGGACTTTTACTGAATTTTAATTAGTTGGTTTATTAAGTTGAGTGTTCAAACGTTTAAACCAATAATTTCAATCTACAGAGGGTAATTTTATGTGTCATCATTAGGAATGTGCATCAATTAATCGGCCATTGTATTATCCCTTTAGATCCCTGGAATTTAGAGCAAGGAATTTTCTATAATTTTGGTTGGTGTTTTAATTATTAGCGGCACTAAACCTTGCATCTATTATTGGGCAAGATTTTCTTGTTTAAAATCTTTGAACATTATTTTGTTTTTTTCTTTTTTAAGTTTTCAACATTTATATCATTAATCCTTATAATAAAGTAACAGGATGTTTGTTTGTTTGTCTGTGTGTTTTTTTGTACCGAAGTATCTCGCTAACCGCTAACCGCCGATAGGTTTCTCCTTAACAGGGTAGCTTATCATAGGTACCGGAAAGGTTTATAACTATTTTGGGGAAGGGTACCACCACTCTCCCCAGAGAAATTAAATTGATTATATAAATATAAATTAAATAAAAAAACGCTGCCCAGCGGACAAATTTTGCAATTAGCTAAAAACAAAACTAACACCATCTATCTGCGAAAGAATATGGCAAAAAATTCTCTTTTTCGAAGATAAACAAATAACCATTGCAACCAACTTTACATAATATAATTCCCAACAATGGATTTTTTTTGTAACTTTTAATCTTTCACCAGATTAACGTGCACTCAAGTAAAATAACGATCTCCTCCCCTCTTTCTGGAGTAACGAACTGACCAATAAATGACAGGGAAAATTGCAACCTAAATTAGCAACACTTTGTTTTCCTTAAGCCGGCTTAAAAAGCCAGGTGGCTGAAAAAATCTGGAAATCATAGTGTATTACAGTAAGTCTATTAAGTAAAACTACACTAAGAATTCCTTTCATTTTTCTCAATTTTTCACAGAAATTGGCTTAGAAAATTCAGCCAATATTGAAAAAAATCTCCACTTTGAATGCATGAAAGCATTGTTATTGATTATACGTCTGATAATAGAGGTAATAAAATTTTTTTAAAAAGAGAAATATAAATTTAGTAGGTTTAAAATCACAAAACTTAACATTCAAATCCAAATGAAAATTCAACTTCTTTATTTATGAACGGATTTTAAAAATTCTTTCACTAAACCCAGGGTGGGGAGGTATCGAGTGGGGTTGAGGGGGGAGAGGGGGGGCGACATCACCCCCCTAAAAATTTTTTTTTTAATTTTTGTTTTTTAACCAATTAAAAAAATTCTTTCACACATGACATCACCAACTCCCGGAGAAAGAGGGAGGGGGGGGGGGAGTAAGTCCCTGCATTCCTTAATCCAAACCTCCTAACACTGCGGGCAAATCTAACCTTAACTAAACACACCCTAACCTAACCTCCCTTTTCTGGACCCTGCGGGAAGCTCCAATCCTACAGGTCTTTATTTTCAACCTTGTAGGGAACTGCTTTACCATTACTTAACCTTCCATAACTAAACTAAAATGACAACATTCATTAAAGTAAATCTCAAAAAAACCACACAAATATTGAAATATAGAGTAGCTGCAAATTAGCCCTCCTTACTTTAAATAAGGAAAACTTAAAATTTGTCGGGTTTTTTGCTTATTGCTTATTATTGCATGTATATAAATTACTAGGATTCAGGGAGGAGACAATGGAATGTTAATTCTCCCCCCCAAAAAAATCGTCTAATTTGTCTTTATACAGTTGGTACTTTCTTATGATAAGATGGGACATTTTTTCGGCATTGACTAATCCCTCCCTGTTGTAATCTGAAAAAGTATATTTCATTTTATTAGAAAAAGTAGCCTTTTGATACTGCCTTGTTGTTAAAAGTTTTAATTAATACCTAAATATTTCCCGAATAAAAAAGTAAATAAAAAATGCTGCAGTTTTTAATCGAATGGGATGTCAAAGTGACCTATTTCATTGAAAGGCAGTACATTTTTTAAACAGTTCCACAGAGGAAGGATTTTCTTCATTCTCTATCCTACAGGGAGGAGACATTAGGCTGTTTATTACTCTAGTCCCCAAAGTTTTATAATAACGTTTTTTTTATTTGTAGGTGTAATAACTTTAGGGATTTTTTAGAATTTTATATAGCTTATCCCTTTAAGTCTCTGAGTTTATGGCTAATATACCCATTATACAAGTTTCCGTTTGCTAAAAAACAATAGATTTATTGCTCTAGATGGTTATTCAGAAACACATATTAAAAAGAATTTTGTGGCAGAAGAAGATAATTTTTATAATTGACATATGTGTTACATTGAGTAATAATACCTTCAAAATTAATGATTTGGTCGAAAACTTCCTATACTATTTTCCTTATTGGTATAATTCTGAAATTGTAGATCTAAACCTATTATGTCTATTGCCAAATGTTCTAAATACTTTAAAATAAGTGTTCTTTTAAAACAGCAAAAAAAATGTTTTTCTATAATTAGAGTTAGTACGTCCGTCCGTCAGTAGTTAATTTAGGCAGGTTATAAATGCCATATCAAGTTCAAACTTTCAGGGACAAACCTTTAGCAAATATTGCTGTTAATTGTATCCTAAGCTTCACATTCAATCATTTTGTAAGCCTTATTATTTATTCATATAAACAAAAAAACAAGAAAGGTTGTTACCAATGAAATATATGGACGCTAGACTATTTCAGAACAGCGAGGAGGTACAACAAACATTACCAGAAAAATGAAATGTGATATTTTTTGTTGTTTTCAATGTACACTTGGTGCATCTGTTTAGATTCCTCTCATAAATTAGCATTTATTTATTCTATTTGTCCCTGTCAGTCATGCTAATAAAGACATAAATAAAAAGAATTGAAACATGGATTTCCCCAAAGTTTTATAATTACATTTTCTTATTCGTTGGCTTTAAAACTTTAGGTACTCTTAATGAATTTTGTATGGTTGGTTTATTAAATTGAGTGTCCATACGTTTCAAGCACCTACATAAGGGGTTATTTTGTGTATCAACATTGGGGATGTACATCAATTAGTCAGCCATAATCTTATCCCTTTAGATCCCTGTGAATTTTTTTTATTTCAAAGTTAAAGACAATGTTTAATTTTAACGGAAATTTACAAAATAAGACACATTTTTTGCAGCTACTCTTCATCTTACTTTGGCTGAATCTTCTCCATAACTACTATGGCTGTCCGTCCGTATGTCAGGTTTAGGTGATAACGCAATTTTCTCGGCCCATAATTAAGATAGAGGACTCATTTTTTGTGCCAATTCTCTGAGACTGTTAGTCAGGTGACTAAAGGCAAAAATGTACAATTATAGAAATGTTAATTTCTGATTTGTTAATTCAGATGGATAGATAGATAGATATATTGTATATTGAATGTCATATATATTGATATGTATATGATTAGCGCACCTCCCTGGCAAAACCCTGTTCACGCCACTGAATAATGAATTCTACAGAGAGAGAGGGGACAAGTCCCCAAAGTGTTATGATAACGTTTTCTTATTTATTGGCTTCACAACTTTGGGGAATTTTGATAAATTTTGATTGTTTGGTTAATTAAATTAAGTGTCCATACGTTTCAACCACTAATTGTAATCTACATAAGGGGTTATTTTGTGAAATAACATTGGGGATGTACATCAACTTTAACTTTATTTTACAAGGATAAAAAGTTAAAAACATCCTTAAAATCAGATCTTAAAAAATTAACAAATTTTTAATTATAGTTTTGAGCAAGGTAACTATGTTTTGGTTGTAAAATTTTTGGTCAAATTATAGAGTTGCTTACCTTATAGAATAATCGCTATTATAATTCCAAATGGACATACATACTGTCGTAGATAAAGATTATAACCATAGAGTTGTTTTGCTTCCAAAATGATAGCTTTTTTGTAATCAGAATCAAAAACAATTTTGTTTAAAATTTATAACCGATAGGACAATTCTTTTATTTTACATGAACTTAAGTTTTCTGTTTTGCTGTACATAAACGTATGGACGTACTGGAATACTCAAGTTATAGAGTAGCTATTCTACCAATAAAAAGGAGCTACACCACAATACGTCACCTATTACATTTATGTACAGATAATAAAGTTGGGTGGGTGAATATATCTAACTCCAATATCAATTATTAAATTAAAAGTATTGCTTACTATAACCCACTTATCTTTAATATAAATTATTCTTTAATACCTTTTTAAATCCGAAATTAGAGTTAACAATTTGCAATAATTATGCTTCAAAACTTGTTTAGCAAAATAAATGATTTTTGAAATAATGATAAAACAAGTTGTCTTTTCAGTTTTCTGTGGTTTTAGGGTGCATTTGTAATCAGAGAAAGAGCTGAGGGGACATTATGCTGTTGTTATACTAGTCCCCAAAGTTTTATAATAAAGTTTGTTATTTGTTGGCTCAATAACTTTGGGGACTTTTATTGAATTTTGATCTGTTGGTTTATTAGGTTGAGTGATCGAATGTTTCAACCACTAATTAAATTAACAGAAGGGATAATAGTCTTATCCCTGATTTATAATGGATATAGAATATACGTGGATGAAATCAAAGGAGAAAAATTTGTTGCAATTTAGGTTGCAATTTTCCCCTACATTTTTTGGTTGGGCCGTTTATCCAGAGTTTACTTGATTATTATAGAACATGAAATTCTGGTGTAATATCCAAGTAATAATACATCCATTGATTTATAGTGCTTTAATTAATAAATTATATTAATTCAGATGCAGCCAAAATCAAACGGCTGAAGGCACAGTTGCCATGCCCTGCTTTTAACAGTAGTTGCCAAGTTGGCAATAGAAGTTTAGAGGGAAGAAAACAATCATTTTTAAGAGAGGAAAAAAATTCAACCTTTCCAACTGTAATATTTACAATTTAGATAGCATTTTATCTGTTTTCTTGCATTTATTAAATAAATAGCCCAAAACCACAACAAGACACTTAAAATTCCAACAATTGTCAAGATCTTAAGCTTCGCACAAAAAAAACTTTGTACTAAAGGGATAAGACAATGGATGATAAATTTATTTTGATCTTCAGTGATGTTAAATAAATTGCACTCTTTCTGTTAATTAAAATAATAGTTAAAAAGATTTTAAAAGTTAGGACACCATTCTAGCTCAATTCGTTCGCTAGTTATCGAAGAAATAAGTAATTTTCAAACCTAAACAGGTGCCGCTGAAAAATTAAAGTTTTGGCCACTATCTGGGCTAGGATTGAGCTACATAAGATATAAACACGGCAAAATGTTTGTCTCAATGAGTAGAATAAGCACACAAATTTTGGTGAACCTAGGCCATTTTTAAGGGGGCTGGACCAAACGATGTAACTTCCATCGATACAAGTTTTGGCTCACTTACACTAATTTCGGCCTCTCGCGTATTGAAAAATCTAAGTTTTCTCCACCATTTGGGCTAGGATGGAGCTACCATCGATGTTAAGGTGTCTAAATGAGCGTCTCACCGAGTAGAATTCACCCTCCAAAGATGAAGATCCTAGGACAATTTTTAGATAGGCGGACCACAAGATGTAAGTCCATCGATACAAGTTTTGGCTCACTAAAATTGAAGTTACAAGTCGTGGTCCAGCCCCCTTTGAGTTGGAATCTTGACCCCAAATTTTGTACACATGTGTAGCATATTGAGACGAACATTTTGCCACCTTGAAGTCCAAAATCGGTTGAGAAACAAAAAAGTTTTCCTAGGAAAAACTGATTTTTTGGATATTAGTGAGCCAAAACTTGCATCAAAAAATCAAACATCGTTTGGTCTACCCCCCTAAAAGTTGTCCAAAGTTAACCGAATTTTTTATGTAAGTCCGTGGGGTCGAGACGGTCATTTAGACACCTTAACATCGATTCTAGCTCAATTCATTCGCTAGTTATCGAAGAAACATGGATTTTGTCAATTTGGTATTTAATGTTTTTAAACATTTATAAGTGTAATTTTGAAATCCTGTGTATTTTCTTGGGGAACTATGATGTGCGTCTATCTTGGAAAGTCCACGGTTAACCTTTATGGACTTGGTGGAGGTTTTAGCGTTAGATGGCAACACAAAAGTGTCTACTAAGCTAGTCTACGATGTAAAACTGTCCTTTAGAAGGGAGATAGAGCCCTCTTAGCTTAGTATAGAAGGCTTATAAGTAGACTACGGTTGGAGATGTCTTAACAACGGTTAAAGATCTTTGGTTCTAGCTTCCAGAGGACTACTTTAGGGATACCCTGGCTTAGCTGGGTAGTAGATAACCTGGGTATTGGTGTCCTGTTAACCCTTACAGATCGGGGGGGGGGCTCAAAGAGCCCCCCCCTCTAGTTTTTTCAATCTCATTTTTTTTGTAGGTAAGATGGAGAGCTGTAACTTCATGACTTTTTAAGTTTAGTAATTATACGTCGGCAAGAGTTGATTTTATTAGGATATCTGGTCTGTGTCGGTCGTGGAGTCCGGTCAAAGTCGGTTGGGTAGCAAACAAATTTGAAAAAATTCTAAATAAATCTTAGTTTCTACATTATGACTTTTGTGTATAAGGTAGAAACCTAAAATTTTTTTGGTGAATACTTAGATATCAATGACCATCTGAGAAAAGTGGTGTTATGACCGTTTGACCGCTCCCTGACCGACTTTATGACCGATTTTTGTCCGGCTTTTACTACAGACATATATCATGAATATCGTGGCTTCTATTACAGCTAGAGACCTATAATTTTTTTTGGTAAATCCTTGAGCAATAATAAACAGATAAAAATATTTTTTTGCGCCGCCAACCGCCGTTTTACCGCCGTAACCGCCGAAAATGGCGGTTTCCGTTATTTGCCGTTTTTCGGCGATGATCACAAAAAGTAATTTTTTTGTTATGAAAAATAAAAGTTCGTCCTAAAATTTGGTCATCCTAGCTGCAAAATTGGCCGCTCTACAGCTGTTTTAAAATTTAGCGGCTGGCCGCTAAAAAGTGGCTAAGGAGTGGTCTGACTGCTATGACTAGAAAAAGTAATTTTCTCTAAAAATACACATGAACCACCAGAAAAAAATTTTACGTTTTTATCTGTACCAGGAGCCGAGATAGAGGGGGGGGCTCTTTGAGCCCCCCCCCTCGATCTATTAAGGTGGGAATTGGGGCCCGATCTGTAAGGGTTAAGGAAGAGTGTCTTTAGGCTGGATTATGGTAGTCTAATTGCGCTTAAGTAGGGAAAGGGAGCCTATAACTGGGCGAGGGTTAAGAGTAGAGTAGTCTAACCTTCTCCCGCTTGACAAGGGTTACTGTATATGCACAATAAATGGTTTCAATATCTCAATAGAAAAACAAGAAATTAAGCCATTTTCTACTTTCAATGCAGGGATTCGAACCTTAAACCTTCAACTAGAACTGTGACCTGTTAGTATGTTATAACTGAAGGTTAGACATTTCTAAAAATGTAAAGACCAAAATTTTGTGACACATATTGCCATTTGTAGAAGGGAAAAATGAATAAAAATTAAGGGTGGGGGGGGGGTTCGTAATGACATCTATTCGTAAACTGTGAGCAAAATGGTCTAAATATTTAGCTAGACCCTTCAAACTTGGTATATAAGCCTAGTCCTATAGGTATTACATCTAAATGGCAAAAAAATCCAAAAATTTTTATTTTTAGGTTAGGTTAGGTAAGAAAAACCCTGCGGAAATGGGGTTTTTAGGCTTTTTTTGGTCTATTTTGATGTGGAAACTTACCTTAAATTGTTTTTTCTTAGGGTTTTAACTTAAATACACTGTGTTTATTCATATGGACATTATTTAAGATAATTCAGCAAGTCTTGGACCGACCCAAGAGGGGCTAGGTGGGTGGCCCGCAGGGGTTAAGTGCATTCTTCCCAATATATTTGTTGTGATACATCAAATCATAGGTTTTTTAGGTCAAGGAACTCAAATTCAGAGCTAAAATAAGTATTAGACTAATCTGAAGCTAGCCCCAAAGGGCTAGGTTGGTGGCCTGCAGGTGTTAAGTGCATTTTTTCCAATATATATCTTGTTATATATCAAAATGTAGGTTTTTTAGGTCAAGAAACTCAAATTCTGAGCGAAAATTACAATTAGACTAACCTGAAGCTAACCTTCCCGGGCTAGGTTGGTTTTCTGCAGGGTTTAAGAGCATTTACCTAACCTAATCTATAAACTTACTCATATTTTTACAAGTTTTTTTCTTGAATAAACTATGTCTATTAAAGGAAGCCTGCAAGAAATACCACTCTTTAACTGCTGAAAGACTGCCACAAGTAGACCAAATACCCCAAAGTTGAAGCCTTCAGCTTCTATAACAAATAAGTTCTAGGCATTTTAAAATGACATTTTATGTACAATGAAAATTTTGAAAGAATTGCAATGCTCATGTTGAAAACTTTGAAATTAAACTACGTGGCCTAGAAACAAAATTATAAGCTTATTTTTGTCATAAATTTAGGTTTCCAGTAACTGATTATACTTTTACAATAAAAATACTCATTTTTATAGTCAAAATCATTAAAAAAAATTAAGTTTTACTTGCGTTGTACCGAATGTACTGTAGCCAATCAGAAGGCTTAATCAGCTTAACAACCAATCACAGCTAAGCTTGTATTAGTTTACCCCTTTGTTTCTGCTATGATTTTCGTTTAAAAATGCAATTTAAATCGAATTTTTTCATAGATTTTGACTATGAAATGTGGTGTTTTTATTGTAAAAATGTAATCAGTTACAGGCAATCTAAGTTTCTGACAAAGATAAGGTTATAATTTTATGTCTAGGCAACGTAATTTAATATTGTTTTTTCTTTTATGAGCATTGGAAATCTTTCAAAAATTCCATTGTACATAAAATGCTATTTTGAAATGCCTAGAACTTTTTTGTTATTGAAGCTGAAGGCTTTAAATTTGGGGTATTGGGTCTTCTTGTGGCAGTCTTTCAGCAGTTAAAACGTGTTATTTCTTGCAGGCGTCCTTTAATGAGGACTTTATTTAAGATGATCCAGCAAGTCGGGGACCAACCCCAGCAGGCTAGGTGGGTGGCCCGCAGGGGTTAAGTGCATTTTTCCCAACATATATGTTGTGATACATCAAATTGCCCGCAGGGGTTAAATGAATTATTTTCCAATATATACCTTCTTTTATATCAAAATATAGGTTTTTAAGAAACTCAAATTCAAAGTTAAAATTGACATAAGACCTACCTGAAGCTAACCCCCGTGGGCTAGGTAGATTTACCGCAGGGCTTTTGTGCATTTTACCTAACCTAGAAACTTACTTCTTCTTTTTGTTTTTTTCCTTGAATAAACTGTGTCTATTAATGAGGACATTATTTTAGATAATTCAGCAAGTTGGGGACCAACCCCAGCAGGCTAGGTGGGTGGCCCACAGGGGTGTAGTGCTTTTTTTTCTAAAGTATGTGTTGTCATACATCAAATTATACCTAGATTTTTAGGTAAAGAAACTCAATTTTTTTTTATCTCATGAATAGACACAGTTTATTCAATAAAAATCCTTTAAAAAAAGTAAGATTCTAGGTTAGGTTAGGTAAAATGCATTTAAGCCTTGCAGGCAACCCCATAGCCCGCAGGGGCTAGCTTCAGATTAGTCTGATTCTATCATTAGCTCTTAATTTGAATTTCTGGACCTAAAAAAACCTATAATTTTATGTATGACAACACATACTTTTAAAAAATACACTTAACCCCTGCGGGCCACCCACCTAGCCTGCTGGGGTCGGTCCCCGGCTTGCTTGATCATCTTAAATAATGTTCTCATAAATAGACACAGTTTATTCCAGAAAAAAACCTAAAAAAACAAGTAAGGATCTAGGTTAGGTTAGGTAAAATGCACTCAAGACTTAGATTAGTCTGATGCTTTTTTTAGCTGTAAATTTGAGTTTCTTGACCTAAAAAACCTATACATTGCAAAAAAAAATGCATATTTTGATATATAACAAGGTATATATTGGAAAATAATGCATTTAACCCCTGCGGGCCACTGACCTAGCCCCCTGGGGCTAGCTTTAGATTAGTCTTAAGCTAATTCTAGCTCTGAATTTGAGTTACTGACCTAAAAAACTTATAATTTGATGTATTACAAAATATATATTGGGAAAAATGCACTTAACCCCTGCGAGCCACCCACCTAGCCCGCTGGGGTCAGTCCCCGACTTGCTGGATCATCTTAAATAAAGTCCTCATTAATAGACACAGTTTATTCAAGAAAAAAACCTGTAAAAATATAAGTAAGTTTATAGGTTAGGTTAGGTAAATGCTCTTAAGCCCTGCAGAAAACCAACCTAGCCCAGGGGGTTAGCTTCAGGTTAGTCTTGTGGTATCCGCCTAGGGTAAATGGCAGACACCAGAGTTCGAATAAAGACTACGGCAGTGTGACAGACGTGGACACCTTACTATAGAGAAGCTACGCTTCTCTAGCTTTCACTAGATAATGATCAACATCTATTTCAGTTGTCACTTTATTGAAGGGTTGTAAGATACTAAAGTTATATACAACAAACAATAACTACATGGATAGGAATAAATGATCATAACATAAAAGCATTATAATACATATACAATAGTCAGTTTGGGCAATCGTGATTCCCCATCCCTGGAAAGGGTGGGGGGGATTAAGAATACAGTTAACCATAATATAAATACATATGGATTAGGAATAAGGATGGTTAAAGATAAATCATACAGTAAAACATAGATAATTGCAATGGGTAGGTAGATGGCTATCCCTGTCTGGGGCAGGCAGGATAGCCCATGGAGCAGCACAATAGGTAGATAAGCATAGAGGGGTTGAGTGGTAGGTCTGGGTACTAAAGAGGGAAGGTTGGATGATTACTTGTGACAACAACAGTCTGTGTGGGGGCAGGTTTAGATCCTTTATCCTCAGGGCTGAGGTGGTGCTGATAACTTGGTGGTTGAAGGGGAAGGTTCCGGTGCTTAAGATGGGAGAGGGAGGGTTAACACCCCTCCCTCCATTTGCAGGACAACTGAGGGATAAAATCAGTACCGTTATCTGACATCTTTTCAGGTGGCTTCATAATTGTAAAATAACAGGATTTAACTAGGTGCGTAGCATCACTATAATGTCTTGGTTTCTGCATGGTCCAGAGCTGCCGAATACCACAACTCTCCCCTCGGAAGGCTGGAGGGGTTGTCTGCACCGCCAGACTTCCGACAGTGGTTGCGGCCTCCAGTTTGTTGTCCTTGTGGAATGGGTCCGCCAGGATACCAGTTGCTGGACGGTAGTGGACTCCAGCCCTCCCCAGGTCTAACGGAATCGGCTATATCTGTTGGAGTAGCTGGTCCTGTTGGATCTTCTGGCCGTTGGATGTGTACCTCTGAGGCCACCCTGGCAACCTCCAGGGGTGGCACAGCACCTGAGGGGGCTTGGACCAACAGCCGCCTGGTATACACCTCTTCAGGTTTCTCCACTGGGCTGGTGGTCTCCATCGTGTTGGTCACCTTGCTGCTGGCAGGCTGGCTACTGGATGCAGGCGCAGTTTCTTCGCCCTCGGGGCTGGTCAGGTTCATTCGGCTTCCAGGGTCTCTGTCAACGCGGGCAGGTGGTGGTTGCCATACTGTAGGAGCGTTGCCTCCTTCAGGCTCATTCTGGACATTGGCAGGGTGGTGCATGGCAGTCCGACCTGCGGGGTAGGGAAAGATAACAGTCCATCCTTTATGCCAGAGGCTGTCTTGGATCTGCAAGGGTGGCTCCACTCTAGTTGGCTGGGAGACAGGCCCATCCACGGCCACTGCTGCTGGTAGACTGGAGGCACAAGGCTCCGGATTTCCTCCCCTAGCCTGAAGGGGTCCAGGCACATTGTCTCCATCTTGGGTAGACATAATTGTTGGGGATCCTCTACTTCTATGGTTAGGCTCGGCACTTGGCACATCTAGTGGTGTTACTCCCCAGGCAGCGGTCAAAGCTTCTTCAGTTTGGCTGGTAATGGCTGATATCCTGGCTCCTGGGGCAGATGCAGGGGGCGCAGGCAAGTTTGGCCCAGCCCAAACTTCCTGGTACACCAGTGCAATACAATCACCTTGGCTTGGTTGAGGGAGGTAGACAGCTGGATGCAGTTGAGGGTGAGGGACAGCTGGACTCTCCCTGCTGGCTGGGGGCTCTGGCTGGCTGGGGGTGACGGGTGTCACCCCTTCCTCTGGGGCTGCGGGCTCATTCCGGGGTCCAGGTATCTCGGTGGCGGCGACGGTTGTCGCCCCAGGCACCAGTGTGGGGGCGCTGGATAGCACCCCCCAGTCTTCACAGGGGTCCAGGTCTCTCGGTGGCGGCGACGGTTGTCGCCCCAGGCACCAGCGTGGGGCGCTGGATAGCACCCCCCAGTCTTCACAGGTGGCGGCGACGGTTGTCGCCCCAGACATCAGCTTGGTGGTGCAGGGAAGCACCTCTCGTTCCTTCCAGGTGGCGACGCCGGTTGGCGTCCCATACATCGACTCAGACTCGCTGGGTAGCGCCCCTCGGCTCTTGCTGGGGGCGACAGGGGTTACGGACACCGGTCCCCTGTGATTGAGGCTGAGGTCCAGGCCAACCCGGTTGGGTTCAGCCGCTCCTCCCAGCACGTTGATCCTGGCCACTATGGTCCCAATCTGAGACACAGACTCCTGGGTAGCCGCGGCCCCAGCGGCAGCAGCTAATTGGGGTGACGGCTGGGCATCTCCCTCCAGGTGGACCTGGGTGGCAGACTGGTTGCATGCAGGTTGTTGGGCGGCCTGGTGTTTCTTCATTGCTTGGTCCCAACCGGTTCTACACTTGGCGGCTGTGTGGCCGTTGAAGCTGCAGCGCCCCTTCGTCCAGCTGGGTCCCATCAGGCCGGCTTCCCCAGGGTGTATCAACCTGCCAGGTCTCTCCTCCTCCAGTTGGGGCACCAGCTGACAAACAGGGTCTCCCCTACTAGGGGTCAGGCGGTGCTGGGCTGCTTGTGGTGGCTCCTTGGTTACATTCAGCCTCCTCCCCATACACACAGGTTCCTTCCATCCAACAGCGGCTCTCCTCCCCTGGGTGGCGAGGCCAGCCTCGGCCTTAGCTTCTGCAGGTGCTTCTCCACATGAGGGGTCCTGCCTCTGGGTATGCCAGGTAGTTGGTAGCAAAGGCCGTTGATGGTGCCAGTCGGAAGGGGGGCTATGATCTCTGGGGGGTACCTGTGGCCAGTGTGTGGACAGGTACCCACAGGTGGACCAGCAAGGCCCAGAAGATGCCATACTGATGGTAGCCTGGACTGTATTCCGGACTGTCAGCAGACTGTTGGTAGCCACCTGAGTTGGGCCAGAGTGGCCAGCTGGTAGTGCGTCCCTGCCAGGCTCCGTCAGCTGCTGGTGGGGAGCCCCTGCGGTGGTTCTGGTTTTGGCAGGTGGTGGCCTTCTTATTGACTCCCCTAGTTTGAGCTCTGCATCCCGGTGGGCCTCCATCTTCAGTAGCATGGGGGAACTTGGCTGGGACATGTGCAGTGGTTCAACAAAGTAGCGGCATCTGGTCTTGGAGTGTGGGGGGACAGCCTCACTGCTGCGGGTCAGCCCTGCTCCCTCCGTGCTGGGTAAAGTCTTCCACTGCGGCAGGTCACCATTCCCCATCCTTAGGCCGGTCCCCAGTCGTTCCATGCCTGGGGGCTCCCAGGGAGGCTTGGGTGGCGGCTCCCCCACCCCCAGGTACGCGTCGGGCATCTGGGTGAAGGGCCTATTCCCCTGGGACAGCTCCCCATCCTCCAGATTGGGGAGGCCAGTGCCAGGGAGGACCTTTCCACCCCAGAAACAGGTGGTACTGGCCCTAGGGCTGGGCCCCTTTGGAATCTCAGTTCTGGTAATAGTGTCCATCTTGGGGCTGGCCACTAAGTTTCTGAAGCTTGCCACCTTCTCATTAGGCTCAGTTGCATCGTTCAACACCCCCAGGAGGACACCTACAGGTTCAGCAATCCCCAGTCCAGTATTGCTATTTCTCGTACATTGAGCACCAACTGAACAGGAGCTGTGCAGCGGACATTCAGTCATCCTTCCAGACAAGGGCATCTCAGGGACCAGGGGTCTGTGACCTAGCATGTGTTTGATGTTCACTGTACTCAACACAGTAGGCCAAAGTAATAACAGAAGCAGTATCTTGTAGATATAGGAGCAGAGTAGAGTAGCCGCACCGCAAGGAGGTTCGAGCCGGCTCACCCCTAGTATAAATACTATAGCTGTGTAATTAGGGTGGTAGTCCACGTAGCCGTAGGCTCGGTCCTCCTGGCTCAAGAGTTTCTGTGGCTGGCGCGCCCCCATGATAAGTAGCAGGGGGTTGGTCTGTTTGTGCCAGCGTCTTGTTTAACTGTTGAGCCTGAGTTGTTCTCCTTTCCAGTATAGCTCTTGATTTCAGTGGTAACCAGCGGATCTTAGCTTAAAGGTAACAGGGAATATGTTAGGTATCCCCAGATGTCTCTAGGAGCGTATCCACTAGTAGATGTATGGATAGGTAGGCTATCTATATATATACATGGCTACATGCCCATATATATATATATACGTGTATAGGAATATCCCCAGAGCTAGCTAGCTTTTCCTCCTTGCTCCAAAAAAATCACGCTTCCTCTGTATATAGTTCACAACTATGAAGGTCGATGGTCCAGGTACACACCACCACTGCCCAGTGTGGGGCAGCAAGTCAGGCTATGTCCACAGGGTGGGCGTACTTTCGTTCAGTTACCATATCAGTTTCCAGTGTTGTTTGGTGAGGTTAGTATTCACTTATTTGTACCCCTGGTACAAAAAAAACAACCTTATTTATCACTTGGGTATTTATATATACATATATTTGCTTCACTAACCATTCAGCTTTGAAGTAGGGTTGGCAGGCTAGGAAGATGTTGAGGGTCTGAGCGGGTTTAAGGAACTGGTTTAGTTTTCCTTATCACACTGTAGACAGGGAGGGAGGAGCTTGCAAGTTTTTCTCCTAAAAAAATATCTCTGATGTATGCTATAGAATGGCCCCTCTCCTGTGTGGGTGTGTGTGTGTGTGTGTGTGCGTGAAATCTCCTGTCCTTGCAACGCGCGTCCGCACCGTCAAATCCGCGCACACGGGGAAAACGCGCTCTCACCCCTCAACTCGCTCTCTCATTGGTCAGCTTCGTCCGTTGGATTTATGATATTTTCCGCACTCTGTTGCGCTACCCGTGAATGGCGCTCTGTGTGTCCGATCGCTAGCCCCACACTACAGACGGACTTAATCTAGTGTGGGTAGGAAGGGGGAAGCGCGCAAGGGGACGGGGGTAACTCCGTCCGTTCCCCCTGTGAGAGAGAGGGGTAACTGTGGGCTGGTGTAATATTGCCTTTTCTTCTTAATCCTAGGTTTATCTATTATATCACCCTGATTGTATTTGCCTTCAATGGAGAGGGGCTTCTCCCCTTCCCTTGGAATAAGGGGTGTATTGTTATTGTGCTGTGGGCTTGAGATATTTTGATTGTGTATCAGGGTCCTTGTTTATATTGCATCTAGCTTTTATTATTGTCCTTATCACAATTGCATAACAAATTTGTTTACCAACTCTGTCCTATTTTTAGTTGTTATCACAATACCCAATAATCCAAGCCTGTTCTATTCTTAGATTTATCACAACACAACAATTTGTTTGCCAAGCTTTGCTCATAAATCTATTGTTTGGCCATAACACCAGGGTGGTAATCCTTGCACTGTAATATAATATCTGTTTTTTCTAGATGGGTGGCTGCGTTGTAGCCTCTCAGGACACTTAGAGTTGATGTAGTTTTTCTCTGTTCTGGTGCACTACACTCGTATGTTGGCTCGCAGCTTGCAGCTATGTGGCATGTTTCAGCCTATCGGCGGCAGGGAATGTCCCGTCCTGCTAGCGCCGCTTATCCAAATCCAGCTGATGGCGGCAGGGAATGTCCCGTCCTACTAGCGCCACTGGTTCGGATCCTGCTATTTCTTGCAGTAAAATTGGCCTATTTTCAGCCGTTTACACTTCTTTGGCTTGTTTCAGCCGGTCCGCAGGCCTGTTTCAGCCCTTTTGGCGCTCAATTCTCCGTTAGATATCAGCGCTGCTCGCGGTTATTCATCAAATTTCGCTGTCTTGCTTCCACAACTGCCGGATGCAGAGTTAAACTTTGCTATCCAGGGTGGGTAATTCAGGTTGCTTGTGTCAGTTTTGCCAGATTCACTGCTGGGAGTACCTTCGCCTCAGATGCGCGTCTGCTCTACACTTGTGGTTCGCCGTAATCTCACACAGCTGTCACCAAAATTGTGGTATCCGCCTAGGGTAAATGGCAGACACCAGAGTTCGAATAAAGACTACGGCAGTGTGACAGACGTGGACACCTTACTATAGAGAAGCTACGCTTCTCTAGCTTTCACTAGATAATGATCAACATCTATTTCAGTTGTCACTTTATTGAAGGGTTGTAAGATACTAAAGTTATATACAACAAACAATAACTACATGGATAGGAATAAATGATCATAACATAAAAGCATTATAATACATATACAATAGTCAGTTTGGGCAATCGTGATTCCCCATCCCTGGAAAGGGTGGGGGGGATTAAGAATACAGTTAACCATAATATAAATACATATGGATTAGGAATAAGGATGGTTAAAGATAAATCATACAGTAAAACATAGATAATTGCAATGGGTAGGTAGATGGCTATCCCTGTCTGGGGCAGGCAGGATAGCCCATGGAGCAGCACAATAGGTAGATAAGCATAGAGGGGTTGAGTGGTAGGTCTGGGTACTAAAGAGGGAAGGTTGGATGATTACTTGTGACAACAACAGTCTGTGTGGGGGCAGGTTTAGATCCTTTATCCTCAGGGCTGAGGTGGTGCTGATAACTTGGTGGTTGAAGGGGAAGGTTCCGGTGCTTAAGATGGGAGAGGGAGGGTTAACACCCCTCCCTCCATTTGCAGGACAACTGAGGGATAAAATCAGTACCGTTATCTGACATCTTTTCAGGTGGCTTCATAATTGTAAAATAACAGGATTTAACTAGGTGCGTAGCATCACTATAATGTCTTGGTTTCTGCATGGTCCAGAGCTGCCGAATACCACAGTCTAATGCTAATTTTTGCTCAGAATTTGAGTTTCTTGACCTAAAAAACTTATATTTTGATATACACGGTGTTTCAAAAAAAACTGTGTTTTCCGGTTTTGAGAAACAACCAGAAGGAATATGAAAAAAGGATTATAAGTTCATATTCTATGTAAAAATGTACATCGGACTTACTTAAGGTGTTTTTTGATATCTCTAAAAATGTGGCTGTACTGATTGGTACATGTAGGGGAAAAATGCTTGATGGTGAATATGAGATATCAATTAGATTGAAATAACTTGTATATTTTGCAACATATTGTTTCAAAAGTACAATATCAAAGTAGTAAAAGGTTAAATCAATGTCCCCATATGAAATTTTTTACATATTTTCTTTTCTGGCTCCATGAAAAGACCTTTTTAGGTTCTTCAGTTTTTTCTATTTCTCTATGACAAAGTCATTTTTAGAAAAAAAATCTCTTTTAATACTTTGTGCATTGACAAATAAAACAAGTCACTTTTTATTTCATTTCAATAACTTAAAAATAAGCAAGTTATCATGGTTTGAAATTGTCTGTAAAAAGTGCGTTTTCTTTAATTACTCATGTTTTATAAGATGATCTCTTATAATCTGTCAATCAAAATTAAGAGATTAAAGGGGGAGGGGCGAGGAACGAATATGAAGAATTTTAATACTAAGAATTAAAATCCAAGCAAAAAGAATATTGATTTTTGGTTTAAAAAAAGGCATTTTAAATTAAGTTTTAAATGTAATTATCAGATTATTTTGATGTTTATGTTAAAATGTTGTTTTCAAGTTAAAAAAGGATTTTAATTCAATGTTATAGCATAAAATTCTGTAAGAATACAATAACACACACACATTTTGAATTCTTTGGGCTCTAAAATGCGCTGTTGTTTTAAGAGATATTAAAAAACGCCTGTAACAAATTTGATGCATATTTTTATAGAGAATATGGACATATAATTATTTTTTTTGTACTCTAATGGTTGTTTCCCAAATCTGGAAAACGCAGTATTTTCTGAAACACCTTGTATAACAAGATATATATTGGAAAAAATGCACTTAACCCCTGCGGGCTACCAACCTAGCCAGCTGGGGCTAGCTTCAGATTAGTCTAATGCTTATTTTAGCTCTGAATTTGAGTTCCTTGACCTAAAAAACCTATAATTTGATGTATCACAACATATATATTGGGAAGAATGCACTTAACCCCTGCGGGCCACCCACCTAGCCCCCTGGGTGGAGATGCGATCCTCAATTTTCAAATTCTTTGAACGTACATATGAGACTTTTACAGAAATGCTTCGCATCCACAACTATCTATCTATGCTTGATATAAAATCAACACTATATAGATCATATTATGAACCTTTGATTGACACGTGCCCTGCAATTAACTAGTAGCACTCAGGGGCAAGACACAATTACTTTAGCTAGGCCCAAGGCATTATTTGTATCAATTTATGCATTCATAGGCCTGTCTCTACCTATATGACACCATATATGGGTAACGAAAGCCTATTCATGGTAATCTGTATGTGATTTGCTAATAGTATATGTTTATTAAAGATATTATGTTTATAGTTAATGTAATCATATAAACATCCAGTACATATATGTATGCCTACAACTATGCCTGATTTACGTCACATATTAACACACAGATATTTAATTGCACAGACAAACACTAAAATCCTGGTCCAGAGCTAATGTTATAGCATGTACCTCTTGAATTTATTCAGTTATTTACTAACTCTCCTACCATCAACTTCTCTTTCTGGCTTTAAAAAGGTAATGACTTAGTTGTTTGGCATGCATTGTAGTTTAAATTTAGGCCCCTTAGTACTTAGCATGAATTGAGCTCAGGCCTTATGTTAGAACTCTAACACTTAGCACAATTCACTGCTTGGGACTTAGGGCACATTTCTGTCCTACTCTACTTATAATTCAACACTTATCCTGTAAATATTTCCATACTTAACTTATGCACTTGTGATATAAATACACTTTATAAAAACATTTTCCTTCCTTAATACTTAATATACTTATATGATTCTGATCGAATATCAAAACCAACCATTTATTCTTAGGTTAAAGCAACATAATACTTCGCGTGGGTCTTTTGTTGAGCTTCCACCAGCTCAACCAAATTCGTATTATACTTGTGGGAATAGAGGGTTAAGCATTCTAAACAAGCGAACCGACGATGAGAATGTCTATGTGTATTGCATTAAAATTAGGTTTTAGTAGTACTCATAGAAGAGCGGTCTCCATACCTAAATTTGGACAAACTCCATTCGCACACACAATGGTGCAACTTACCGGTTGTATCTTAGAAAAATTTTACTTCATAAATTTTTTTCTTTTTTTTCCTTACTGTACCCGAACCGCCTAAGGCAAGTATTTTTACCAAAATCGAATAATTGTAGCTATGGCAAAATCGGATTTACCAAAACCTGTGATACTATTTGAGAGCAAGGTTAGGACTATGAGGCGTTTGAAGAGATAGGGACTGAAAGGCACGACACAAATGCAATTGAGAGCCTCGTGTACGAGCAGTTGCACTAGCTGACACTCTAGAGGCCCTAGAGAATGCTAGCATATTTGTGGCCATTGGTCGCCGCCCTATAAGGACACTCGCACTGGTTGACACTCTAGAGGCCCTAGAGAATACCAGCACACCGGCACCTCCATGTCCGCCTCTCTTTAGTAAAACACTTGGGTTGGAATAATCTATGATTGAGCTATGTGCAAAATTTTGATTTCTGGACTTGGTCAGAATTTTGAAATTTGGGAGTTGTGCTAGGTGGCGGAGTATATATATAAATCTTCGGACTTAGTATGATTTTTACTTATTCGGAAATTCTCTAAGTGTTGAAATACTTGAATCTTTGATACTTAAACCAGAACTTATTAAGAATCAAGCATGGAGTAACTTTTCATTTATAAGCTATCAAAATACTACTTGTAAAGGACCATTTTGAACTGCCTTATTAAATGAAAACTTAGGAGCAAATCCTATAGAACACGGGAAACGCTGTTAGTTGGGATACATATTGTCTTTGGAGCCATGTTTCTGAAACAATATGCCGAAAGCAGTTAGTACTCTTGAGTCGTAGTAAAGGGCCAAAAGATTAGTACAAACTTGTAGCATTTATACTCAAGTTAAACTATACTAATACTTTGGTGCCGTTAGAACCGATTTTCTGAGATTTGCACTTACTTATACATGCCTAGGACTTATATTCTTAATGCAATTCTGATTTATATGCGGATGTATCAAAATAACCATAGCCTCCAAAAATTTTGAGTTAAACAAAATATTTCAAAGTCTCAAAGATATTCTCAACATCGATCGGTTGGAATGATATAAGTGTAGACAAATTGCTGTATGCAATCAGAGAAATAACTCAAGAGACTTCCTGAGACTCTGAGCAAAATATTCCACTTTTGGACTTAGCACCGTTTCTATTTCTTTTGTTACAGAGAGAATCTCGAATTTCTGGACTTATAGTAATTTTTATGAAATTGTGAACTTGGTTGGAAATTTACCAAAAATTCGGACTTGTAATAATTACGATTTTTCCAACTAGATTAACAAATTTCACTTTCCACACTTAATAGAAAATTTTGTCTTAGAGTATTTTTGTCTTAGCCAAAATATTCCAATTATGGACTTAGAGAGATTCTATTTCTTTTGGTGAAGGATAATTTTAACACTCTAATACTTTATAATTTTAAAATCCTTAACTTAGCGAGATTTGCATTTAGTCAAAATATTCCAACAGTGGACTTAGAGTGACTCTATTTCTTTTGACTTATAGGCAATCTCTAAAGTAGAGTTGTGAATGAACTGTTAGGAAATTTCATCTCGGACAAAATATTCCACGTCTGGACTTAGAGTAATTCTATTTCTTTTGCCTCAAGAAAAAATTCACTAATTTTGTACTTGGCATAATTTCATTGAAAGGTTATGGACTTGGTCAAAATTCACTAATTTTGTACTTAGTATAATTTCAATAAGAAAATTTTTTTTTGACTTAGTCAAAATGTGCTAATTTTTGTACTTAAGATATTTTTAGATTTTTTTTTCCAAGCCAAAATTTATTGATTTTGTACTTAGAATAATTTCATTAGAAACTTTTTGGACTTAGTCAAAATTTTCCAACTTTGGACTTAGAGTGATTCTATTTTATTTTGACTTAGAAAGTTTTTAATTCAATCTTAACTTAGAAAATCTTTTTGTTTGTATGTTCCTTACAAACACATACATAAATACAATAAACAGTTCACTCAACAATAAGTAGGACATGAAAACTAAATTTTTACTTGCTTTGCTAATGCTAACATTTCTATTTCATGTACCACCAGGATTCAGCAGTGAAAGTGAAGACAAGTTAATTACTAGTGATAGTGACCATTAGTGATATAAAAGTATAGTCAACAATATAGGCCCTATATGTACTGAATAGCACACTTTAAGAGACAAAGTTCTATACACCAAACGCAGCAGGAGGTTGCAGCAGCCTACCTTGGGAGAGTAGGACGTCTCTAAAAGAAGTAGCAGAAGTACTACGGAAAAGTACCCTACTGTCTTTAAATATCCGGAATCATAAAATTTTATATCGAGAAAACGTATGTTTACTTAGGCTTACTAGCACATAGACTATAACCAAGTAACATAAAAGTGTGTCTACATATAGCCCAGAATTTTTATAACCTAACAAATTACTTTTAGATAAGTTAAGAAAAAAAAGTGCACTAAAATCAGTCAGATTAGTTTTCAGAAAAAAAAGTATAAGTACTGCTTAATTCAAAGTTGATAGGCTCCTTTGAAGTTTGATTGACAACCTCCACATTATAGGTTGGCCACCTAGTGTAGGATCTCACACTTCCTCAGAGTAAACTTGCACTTGAATATTGTAATACTACTAATTATAATTAGATTACATCCGGTCAGATAATTTTGAAAACAATCTTTACATATATAAATATAGGTATATCTAAATTGTATATCCCACTACAGTTATAAGAATTGAAGTCATAAGTGAAGCCCCAATTTTGCGCAAATTACGTTATAGGATTGGAAGGAAACCCCTAATACAACTATAAGTAAGAGGTGGCGAGATCTTTGACATTCAGGCAAAATTGTTGCAATATTATTAGAATATAGACGATCCTTTGGGAGTGAACCTTAGTAAGTTATATTCATAATAGCCTTACAGGAATAAGTAGATCGTAAGCTATAAACACATATCCTTGGAGTGAAGTAAGAGTTCAACAAGGATTATAAATTGCTGTTTTCTTTTCTCGACAACCATAATTTGCTAGGAAAGTCGACTCCTGAGCAAACTAAAAGTTAATTTGTGATAGTATATAAGCATACCCAAATTAACTCCGCTGCAAACATTACTTAACTTAATAACCAATTTGAATAGCTAACTAGCTCAAATTGACTCCATAAATAAAACTATATAAAAGTTAAGTAGAAGTGTTTCTACAGTTGAGCCTAATTAAGGATAAGGGTGCATTAGCGCACATCTTTAGAATATCAATCAAAAGCTCACACGTACGTATATACGACGTAGAAACAACTATAGGTGAAGCATATATCATACCCATCTATAGCTAAACACAAGTTAAAGCAAAGAATTGTTAACTTAAACAGATTCTTGATTGTTTTAAACTATACCCATTATTTGTAATCCTCTCGAACTTCCGCTATTTTTATCATAAAAATAGTACAACATTCCACTGGCATCTAAAAGAACTTACAGTTAGTTCTAAGACTTTACAACTATTATCATGTCATCTGCTCGCAAGCAAGGCCAGCAGGATGATGAAGCTGGTAAGGAAACCACTCCTTGTCGGGGACGCTCGACAACACCTGGTGTGAACACCCCTTCAGCTAATACAGACATTAGAGATTCCGATGCTTATGAGGAAATACAAATATCCAATTTAGAAGAATCAGAACAAATTGACAAGAGGAATATGAGCCCTGAGGTGAATGCGATATCTCTGGCCTCACTATCAACACAAGCTAACTTATCAGACTCATGGAAAACTGTTTCCCACAGACGGACAAAAGTAGCAGAACCAGCAGAAGAACTTCTACTCTCACAGAAACTGAACACAATACAACTTGGTAGACCTAACACGAGTGGTTCACTCGAAGTTGGAAGGCATCTCTGCACAAACTGTACAACGAGTATAGAACACAAGAGAATCCACACCACCAACACTTCGAAATCTAAAGAGAGAAGAGCTAACTACAGAGACAGACAAATTGCCAAAATAGAGGCCATCTCAAATTATCATAGACGAAAATCCACCGTTAAAGAAATGGCTACAAAGTCACCCAATCCCAAACCTCATCACAGGGATAACAGGGACAGGCATTCTCAGAGGAATACCAAACGGGATTATCAGGCTTCTTATAGGTTATCACCTGGACGCTACTGTGTAGCATGTGGACAATATTCTCACGACATATCTGATGGATGTAGATTATTATGTGATGATACAGGGCGATTATACCCAACTGTATTGACATCAGCTTTCTGTACAAACTGTTATAAGACATATGGTAAAGAGTTATACCATTCTCGACACTTATGTCCTGGAAGGCCAGCCATGATGGAATTATACCATAGTGGTAAGGTGAGACCTAGTGGTGTCTTCAGGCAAACATATGAAGACTGGGCTAAAGCCAATGCGGAGGAATCATCTAGAGATTGTAACCTCAGTGGAATCACAGCTGCCACAGCAGAAATAGTTCCCAATGAGCCTAAAGATCAAATAGGAGATAACATTACACCAGCAAAAGAGGAAGAAAGAAAATTGTACCTTCATTGCTCTGGTTGTATGCCAGAAGAAATAGATTGTAAATATGACTATGATGTATGCATGACAGCTTTACTTGACTCAGCAACAGATAAAAACATCATATCAGCCAGGTACTATAGCAAGTTGTTCGGCATAGTAATGAACGATGATGAAAATCAGCTAGAAGAAAGTCATGATCTATCAGTTACACGTGCAGATCACAAGATCCCCGAACCCAGAGAAGTAACTCTCATGATTCGCCCCACATCATTCTCAAGCCGTCACTACCCAATTCCCTTCTCAATTGTAGCTGAAAACCATGAGGATGTCGCACCTATGATAATTGGACTAAACGGTATTAGAAGCCTACAGCTAACATGGACGCCTGTCACAGATAAATACCGGTTAACACCGTGTTTGTATTCTATTCTTCACCCTGAAGGACCGCTGAGCAGTATCTTCTGTTCTGAACTTGAGCTCCAGCTCTGTACAGGAGTAGTTAAAAAGATCAAAGCTAAAGAAACCCAAGTGATAGTAATGAATATCAACCACTTTTTCAACCTAGCACCTGGAACACAAGTAATCCTCAGCGACGATCATATTTCAAACGAAAATGCAGGCATCAAAATCTTACCTGGACAAACACAACTCATTATCAATGATGATGGACAACTCAGTGGCAGAGCTTTAATAATCAACAACTCCGATCACACTATCACCAACACAGTTATCACTGGTTACATAGAGTCCAGCGACCAATCTATTGTCAGAGAGGTAGTCGTTGATTTTGACTTCTCAGGATCATTCATATATGGACTACCTATGCTACCAGAAGTAGACGAATCTGATGATGAATTGGATCAACTTGCCATAGCACGAAACACGCCAGCTATTAATTAGATCACTCTAGTTACTAGTAGCCAACCCAATAATACTCTTATACCAATCTGAAACACAAAATCAATTATTACATTGATTAACTTATTAAGCTGATAGATACACTTTAATTCATACAGCTATCAAACAGGGCACTCACATATCATGAGTGATCTTAATCTGATTATCATCTTAATGCTAAATAAAAACTCCAGTCTCATCTACTCCTGAATACAGTAAATTCATTGAACATATAGATGATGATGTAGAAATTAGGTTAAGGTGTATGGTCAAGATTGAAAATTTCACACAATACTATTTAAAAAAAAAAAAGAGAGAGAAACTTGAATAATAATATAGCTAATATTTTATGGCATAATTCTAAAATCTTCATACATTCACGTGTAGACAAAAGAAAAGGTCCTGAACAATCAACAGTGCCAAAATACCACTGGGACTTTGTCTAAAAGACTATCATTACTTGTGAAGCAAACTTTACACTAAGACTCACCCTAAGACAGACAAGACAAAATTGTAAAACAAAAATATATATTAAGGACATGACCTAGATAGTACACTCCACCCCAGGAGCCCAGTATACTTAGGGAGTATCATTAAATTGATTGAACTATCTAAAAACGAAGTCAGAATTACTGAACATATATTTTAAATATTCTGAAGAAAGTTGTGGCGAATACGCACATAAAAGATAGAAAATTTAGTTTGAGAAAATTTCACTTACCTTGAAAAGTTGTAACTTCTCCTTGGTTCTAAATTTACAGGTTTATTGCAGTATAAATTGAAACAAGCATAGCAGTTTTCAAAAGATATATGAACTTACAGTTTTTACAAAAAAAAAACTTTTTATGTGCATATTCACAACAATAGGCATAAATGAACCAATAGCACATTCGAACTCACTTATACCTTCGGGTTGGATGAACTTTTGTCTCAATCCTAGCACAACGGTGAAACTTAGAGGACACTATGAAAGTTTGGCAATTGGACCAATTTTTGGTAAAATTAACTAGCGCATTGACATGTAAAATAACCCTGTCAAATAAAGCTAGTACCACCTCTAGCTTTTATGTAATAGTCTTATTATAAACTGCATTATTAGAACTCACAAACCACTTTTACCACCTGATCTAATCTTTATATAAGCATACAATACTATATCACCCCTGGTGATAAGATACCAAACTTATCATTGCATTTGCAAGCAAGGAAAAACAGTATTGAATCGCTTGAATTTAAATTTTGATTATCTCGAAAACCCTATGAATTATAATTCCCAAGTAACCTTGCAGTTAACATTAAGTCTAAGAAACACATCTCAGATACTTAACCCATCAGCCTTTAATGATGCCTGAAACATGTACCCAAAACCATGCTGTGGCAAAAGTGCATCTAATTTGTATATAATTGTGATACAGACAAAAACTATCGATTAGGATCTGTACGAACAAAACTATATCTTTAATGCTCTTATTTAAGAGCACAACAACAGTATACATTGTGATATGCCACAATTTCACCCATCAATGATTTTATTTAAAAATCTAGTAATTAAGCAAAAACCATTGCCTACCCTCAAAGAGAATTTCAATCAAACAAGCTTAAGTTTTCTTTCTTACATATTGTACTCAGACTTCTTTAAAACTTTAAACTTCAGAACTATAATATAACCCAAATAACAATGCATCTTGTCAACAAATGATTAACAAGTATGTTACAGTTCTAACCAAATTATATTTGAACTGCTACAACAACAACACAACTAATAATGAGGCCATAAAATATTTAAGTTATAAACCATATGAACTAATTATAGCTCATACTATAAGAAGGGAACACTATTGCTCTTCTTTCCTTACGCAATATTATATGCTGTACGCAATTTTTGATAAAACAGGGATATTTAAAAGTTTAAATAATAAAACTCCCCTATATCTATTTTAAAAGATGCCAAAACCTGTTTTAATTGCTAATTAAAGATAAGATTACAACTAAAAATCACATAAAAAAAAATATATAAAGGTAAACTTACAGAAAATTCATGGAATTAACTAAATACTTTCCACGTGAGACCAATCCTAATATCACACATACCCTCTCACAGTATTAATAAATTACAAGTGTTCAAAATAAACATGGTTGAAAGGAGATCTGATATAAATACAGACAAGTTAAATACCCTTTCAAAATCAAAGAGTTTCAAACCAATTGGCTAATATTTTGACACTTTCATAGAGAATACAAAAGAGTAATTATAAAGTCTTACAATAAAGTCATGGACTAAAGATAATTAACTAAGCGAGACGCTTCCGCTTATAAGTTTGGCCAAAGCATAATCTGCGACTAAAAATAAAATATGTGCACAGTCATTCCTTTATGCACAAATAAGCAACACAATAACTATCATCATAACAAAATGCAAACTTAATTAATACAAAGCCTATAATTCTGCACACGTACAGAATTCATATCTATAAAACATTAAACATAAATTATAATATCAAATTTCGAGAGATATAAATCAAATCCAATAACAATCACTTGCATTTCCGTTTACCCTGTAAACTCGGGAACAATATAATAGTATGTTATTCTCATCTGATAACAGAGATATCATAATTTATGTAGAATTTTCCCACTCAAGGTTATATATCCAGTGGTAAAATTTTACGTCTTCTCTCTTGACAAGGGGAGACCAACCATATACAATACTATACAATACATGTCGACTAAATAAGTCGATCCCTTCAAAAATATTTATACACAAAAATATATAAAAGGAAAATTGTATATGTATAAGTTTTGAATCTGTATAATCTAAACAGAGTCAAACGAGTAATACAAACTGTACAAATATACGCATGTCACTGCGTAACCCAATATATACAAAATTGAGTTTAAAAGTTAAAATATCTAATACTTCTATGTAAATCACGCAAGCATAAAAACATTATTAGACAACCTATATATAAATGCCTTGAATTGAGATGAACTTGATTAGTTATTAAGCTTATAACCAATCTACATACAAAAAAAATATGTCAAAAACTTTAATTATAGTTTGAAACCGGAAACGCCCACTCAGGATCTAGCAGTAGCGAAAGTGGGATAATAAATAGATTTTGGAAAAATAAGTCAGTTTATCATAGAACTCCAAGCAGTGAAGACCTTAACTATTAGTGTAAGTGTACCAGTCAGAAAAGTAACTTTTGATTGTGGATATAAGCATCTATTAAATAAACTTAACTGCTTAACAATGTATTCTAAGATAATATTAATAATACTAAGTATGTACTACTATAGTACAACAGCAGACACAATGACAGACTTGATACCCACTCACTATCAAAGTGGAGAATATATAGGCTACACAGCTGTAGCAATTCGATCCATTCAAGTTGATATATCTGTAGACAATACAGCGCCTGAAATAGCAATCTATGATGGCCTGAAGAATCAATTAGACATTAGCTACGATGGACGCACATTCACTTCAGCACAAACTAAACTTATAGGCAAGTTATATACCAAAAAGATTAAGGACTTGCTTAATGAAGTAATAAAACTTATTCGCAACATCAAGGAAGCTATTGAGACAGTAACTCCTTTAATAAGTTCTAACCGCATTGAAGTGACTAATAACGTAAATAAACTTTCTTATAAGCTAGATCATGATAAGTTTGACTTTACACAGTTATTGCTTGCGGAGATAGTACCACAAATTGTAAGTGGTATAATCCTTCATGCCAAAGCAGCTAACTTTGTGCAAACAGCAGAATACTCGTATGTTGATAGCTTGAGCAACTTAGCCATCACAAACTTAGAAGATCTTAAAGCAGACTTGAACTTCAGACTTACTCTAATTCAAGATCTTGCAAAGACAGATATCACAGACTCTATTAAAACTTTTGTAAGGCAAGAACTTAACTTGGACTATACCCATAATCTTGGATTGGAAGTCCAAAGTCGTTTAAGTGGTGGTACCACATCATTTACCACTATCCTATCCATGGAATTAAGTTCTGAGCCAATAAAAATCTACAGATACGCACCAATTCCTTTTGATGAGTGCTATATCGATTCCATTTACTATTTGGATAAAACCAAAAGAGTTTACAGACAATCTTACTATAACGCTTATCTACCGGTTGAAGCTGACCAGTGCCTTAAAGGACTACTTAGCGTTAATGAAACATTGATAACCAAGCACTGCCCTTTGGCAAAACAGACTTATCCCTACGCTCATGTGCAAGATGGAATTGTCTTTACTAGCTTGAGCGAGAATACTAATCGCAGTTTAGAGAATGCATCAATAACTATTACATCCACTCCTTTTATTATAACAGGAGGATCATATAATCTCACATTAGGAGATACAATAGCACAGTTCGCATTAGGATATGACCGACAGACCACGGCGCGAACTTTACCATTTGCGTCAGAAGCACTGTGCCCACCAAAACCTAAAGAACCATTGACCATTAGAACTATCTTCGCTCATATAGAAGAAATAGCTATATACGTATCAATAACAATTATCATGGTCATAATATTAGACAGGATCACTACATTCCTAGTCAAACTCTTGAAAAGAATATTAAGAGTATTTCAGAGGAGTTTGCGTATACGCGGTAGAACGCTTGTCCCTCAACGACCAGATGCACATCATCATAACCTAACGGTAATCTACGGCAGGAGAGGTCACCCCGCCGCGCATACCGCTAGTTATCGACCTAGAAACTCAAACAGAATAGTTAGATAAATATACAAGTTAACATGACTCCTATAACTTAACTTCTAAGGCATTCAGATGGAAAGACTAACGGACATTCCCAATGATATAAAAGACCTTGCCAAACGGAAAATATAATACTCTCGTAGTTACCTATACAATATTGTACTTGTATTCTTGTACGTTTCTTATAAAAATCTCCACGTTATTATTATATGAGTTATCTAAAAGGGTAATGATAGAAACGGTAAGAAAATAGACCACATATATAATAACTATAATACCAAAAGAACATAGTAGGTAGTGTTAGTACTCATTTTAATTGTTATAAAATAAGCGAACTTTAGAACTAGGCTAGACGCTTCACAAAGGTAACAATTTAATTTAATTATTATCACTACTAACGTGACAAACAAACAAGTAACGCTTATAGAGTAAGCTACGTAATTTTATACAACATATGTTAAACCAGTAATTAACAAATTATGTATGTTACTTAAAAATCTCTATATTTATTTGTAACAAAAGTAGATAATCTTTAGAAAAGGTATAAAAATTTGACAAATATTTCTCTTTGGTGAAAATTATAAAGTTAAGACAATTTCGAAAACAGAATATAAACTTTCATTTAACAAAAAAAATCTTTGGAAAACAAAATTGTGATAATAAGAAAGATTTCTGACAAGTTTTAACAAATTTAGTTAATAATTTTTGGACTTAAGCTGTATATTGGCACATAAGAAAAATTCCGAGATCATTAAAAATAATTGAGCAATAAATGCAAAAACTTATATATATATATAGGCACAGCCTATCAACGACTCTACTTGAATTAGGAAAATTCTATTTGGTGGAAATAAAGATTTAGATTTAACTTTAATGACAGGCCTAAGAAAATTTTACCCCGAAACTTAAGTTTCACAGCTATTGTAGTAAGAATTAAAGGGATGTAAAATTCTATAGTTTTGAAGAGGGAGGATATATATATTCTAAACCTTAATAAGTTAAATAATCTTCCTTAATAAAATTACCCGATCAATGAAACTACTCTAATTGCTCAAATATTAAAATTCGCAAACAGTCTTTACATATCTCTTTTATAAGTACTTGAATAAGCATATTTGAATAGCTTTGTCTAACGTCAGTCCTTCAGTCTACTTAGATATTGGTTACAAAAAATATACGTTATTTACAGGTCCTCTATATATATCACAGCACAATTAAAATTCACGATTAATGCACAGGGATGGATATAAATGAAAGATCAGAGAAAAGGTACTGAGGCGCAAGTTCGATTAAATATCTATATACATAACCCTTAAAGCTAACAAGAATGAATAAATTGTGATATAAGGCTGAAAATTAAAATTGTTAATATAATATTGAGAAAAGAAATTTAGTTCAACTTACGAAGAAAGTAATTAAGCATTGAATGAAGTTTTAAATTAGGGGAAAAGAAAATACAACCTTATACCATTATTTCCTTACATACTAAGTCCCTTACAAGCTAACATGTAATGATATAACAAAAATAACAATGGTGTAAATTATTTGGTCTTGTACAGTATGAAAGTCATAACGTCTAATATTTTACTGAATAGTAATCACTATTTTGACTAGTTACATAGATTAAGAATTTTGTCACACGTGTCTGAGCAGTCTTTGTCTAATAAAATTTACAATGTCTATGACCAAGCTAACATTCGCCACTTCAACGCGTACGCTTCGGGCCGGCAGAACCCCGTCGCCGAGGGACACCTTCAGCATCGGACTCCTCTCTGCTGTTATCCGACGAACGCGCAACTGAGGCCAGGCTAGCAGTCTCTGAGGCAGTCTCTGGTGGAAGAGATGGGGTGGGAGTCTCGACTGTAAGACGCAGCCGCTCTAAACCTCCAACCACTCTCTCTGGCAATGGGAACCGAATCTCACTACCCATGGAACCGAACTGGCTGGATGGTATATCGATCTCGAACACGTTCACCAGAGGAAGGGTATTTTCCGCTTCCTAAAATAGGGAAGTAAATATTAGTGAAAATAGAAAATCTTAACAAATAATCAGGGAGATATATAATAATGTCTACCCATATAGATAATTGAGCAGCCTTGATACTTTTAGAAAATTTTTATTAATTCCGCTAAAGTCATGATGCTAACCAATGGAACGGGAATAGCACCATGATTAAAATAACTTCTTGTATATACGCATAGCTAAAGTCACCAACTTCTTTACCTCGCGTCACGTAGTTTTGGCGATTAATAATATTAAACAAATGTAGCAAACTTACCGCTGAAAGATCCGCTGCAGATGGGGAATCAATTCGACTCAAGCATAGGGATGAACTATAGCTGGATCCTTCTGCAGACCCTCCAGAATTGGGTGGGCTAAACCTTAGCATGTTTGTATAGTGTTCCTCCAGATTGATGGAGTTGGTCGCCTAAAATATAATAAATCTTATTAGATTAATCGCAATACCAACAATGAGTCTAGGAAAATCAGGAAATGAGAATGCCTAAAATCCTGTAAAGCTATATGGTTAGGTAGCAATTCAACCCACTTTATACTAGAATTAAAATCTTAGATCGGTTCAAAAATGCTTATGCAACCATACATTTTAAGATTAATATTCTACCAATAAAAGAATTTTAGTTGCAAATACCTCTAGATACGTGTACAAATATACAGCCTCTTTCTGAAAATTAATAGAAAACTAAAGCATGGATACTTACATGTAAACGCTCTGTTTGATCAACAATCAACGGACGGAAGCCAGGACTTCCCGCCGAGGTTTCCAAGCCCACAGGCACACTTCTTCCAGTAATCCGATCCTCAGTGGCAGACAAACAGTGTACGGCAAACAGGCCAATTCTGGACCTTACTTCTGCTGGAGTCGATGGACTAGCAGAGGGAGTCTAAAACAAAAGGAAAACATTAAAGTCTTGATCTAACATTTAAACCCCAATGAGAAACGTACGGCACGAGCAAACTCTTAACTTTCCCAGAGGGAAATAATATTAGGTTGCTACTTAAGATTTTAGTAAATGTTAACTGGTATCTCAACTTAATTGCGGTAACCGAGCGGATTTCTCTGGCGACATAAAACGACGACAAACGGTGAGCGATATATATGGAAGAGCCGAAAGTCAACGTTGAGGAAGTGAGAATAGGACAGAACAACCCTGCCCCAACATGATGCTTTATTAGACAAATCGGGTGGCTAGAAAAAAATTATACAAAACAAAAAAAAAAGAAATATACAACAGAAGAAAACTCACCTGTGTATCCGACAGAATATCATCAATCTCAGAGGACGCGGCTTCATACATGGTGTCCGACGGCTCCGCAGTTGGCGACATAGCCCCAGCTCTAGTCCTGTTGGTCCTGTTACTGCAGTGGAGAAGCTCAATGGTCCTGACGCCTATGTTTCGGAGGCGCGTACATACATCTCTTATCCAGCGAGCCAGCGACCTGTCTGAGGTGTTGTCAATACGTGTAAGAGTCTCAAGCCCTACAGCGCCGAAGAAGACCACTATAAGAGCACATGAAAACAAGCCAAACCCCAACAACATGTTAATTAAGCCATCCATGTTGAAGGTGTCCAGACTCGTCTTCTGGTCTCTCCCCAACTCGGCAGACCCAGAATCGCCTCCGGCAACATCGTCACCAATGTCACCGCAGGAGTTCTGCATCACCGAATTGAGGAGAGACCAGATGATTTGTATCGTTCTACTAAGCATCAGTGAGAGATGCTCGTTGCCGAACATCTCCCCTTGATCCCTTTCGGACTCTACAGTACTTGTACCCCCATAGTCATCGACATCAGCAAGGCTTGGCATCCCAGACTGGTCGCTGTACACTGAACTCGAGTCGTCTAAGGAGTTTTCAAGAAACGAGGAATTGGCAAGAGTGGCCGCAGCCGCCCTCATTGATTCCTCGAATCTTTCCTTAATATTCTGATGCGCGTCCAGGCTGTCAGGCACATACATTATGAGCAAATGTAAATTTAAAATAGAGGACTAGTGATTCTGAAAGGCAATATAGTAAAGTTGATTTTATGAAAAAGACTGTACACACGAATATTTTTTTTGTACTTTAAGCAACTATGGTTGAACTTCCTAACCATTAAAACTTTGATTTATCATCTAAAAGTAAAATTTCTTTAAATTAAAGAATATGTAATTAATTTTACATGATTCAATGGTTGAAAATAGCTATCGTTAAGCTATTCAAACATTAAAAACTTTATTTTATTAGATTCAATTAAGTTAAAGAATATGTAATTAATCTTACATGATTCAACGCTTAAAAATAGCTATCGTTAAGCTATTTAAACATTAAAACTTTGTTTTATTAGACTCAATTAAGTTAAAGAATATGTAATTAATTTTACATGATTCAACGCTTAAAAAAAATAGCTATCGCTGAGCTATCAAAAACATATTCATTATGATGCATCAAGCAATACAAACTTATGTACTAGCTAAATCTGAATATCTTCAATGATGTTTTAAAAACACTTTCGATAAAGCTAGCTAAATATAATTTTTGTAAGCGACCTTTTTTTTATAATATGGTTGAGTTACTCGTAACGTAAATAATCTATCAATTAGCGTCATTATAATTGAATTAAGTAAAAAGAAAATCTTATTTTAAACCTATAGTAAAATTGTTTTAGAAGATTTGAATCGGGATTCAAATAAGTTTTGATTATACAAAGGGAACGCTGTAATCAAAAGTTAAAACGAGTAGAATGATGGAATATATCTGTGTCATTATAAGTTTTGTTTACGATGAACGAATTTAACTTTTGCAGACGGAAAACGTAAACAAAACAAGGTACGTCAAGTTGCCTGCTGACTCAGATATGTCCTATCAAAACTACAAATATTATATAGAATAAAATTGTCATATATTGAAGATGTACCCATATTGCTTCTAACCCACTTTCGTTTAAAAACACAGTGATAAAGGCCTTATCGACGAAGAAAAATAAGATTCTTGAGTCTTAAATAATGGCTAACGAATGCAATAATGAGCATATCAACAATCTATAACATAAAAACATTCATATAAAACAAACGGGTTACTATATTTTATCACTTTTATATAAATTCTCTTGGAATTTAGCGGTAAAATTAAACACTCGAACGCAAGCTCCGCTCGCAAAGACAATTATTATATAAATGAGCGTAATTACTGGGCCGCCAGCTTTTTATAACCTCGCTCAAATCCAACCCCTATCACTTTTGACCGCCCAAACATAAACAAAGGGTTGACAACTTATTGTTACGTAAAATTTAATTACGGACGTCGAACGATATATTTTATAGATATTAAGTTTAAAAGGTACACTTGATAGCGACGTAATGTAAGATATTAATCTTTAAAATGATTAAAATTTATTCATGTTAAAAATAACATAAATACAGCTAATACCAACAATGGTATAAACCATATGTACATATACAAAATATACAAACAAAGGGTTACCAACTATTGTTAGTAAAATCTTATATTTTTACATACATACGAGTAATGTAACCAAAGAAAATAATACGATATGTAAATACTAATTGTACTTATACATTTTTATATAAAATATTGTTTATATTCAGGAAACAGTTATATTTAACAGAAATAGAGATAACTAACCAATCCATTATAGGTCTATCTGTAACGAAAGAATTTCTAGAATATCCCAGGGATAAAAGGATTAATAAAAGATTATTAAAACTTCTTTTGTTTAGATTACCATAGCCAGGATACCCCAAGGAACCGGTTGGAGCACGCGCACTAACTCTTTTTAGGATCTACCATGGACCAGCCTGGAGATAACCTAGATGATCATGGAGTATTGGAGCCCTACCACCACCCTACCTTGGATGGATTGCAGTTGTGTTCCTGTCAACACCTTGACACTATAGACGAGAACAACAACATCCTAACCACACCAGAGTACGATGGATTCTCAGAGAACCTATCCATCACCATCAGGAATTTCTTGTTAAATACAGCCCTGACTACCAGAGAAGATAGTAGAGTGGAGACCGATAGTGACACCAGCTCCAGCAGCACACTGTCCCTCTCTACCGATGACCTCAACCAACTCTACTATGACCTGGAAAATCACTCAATCACCTTGGACGAGAATGGAAACGAGGTAGCACAAGTGGACGCCCTTGGCTACATACCTACCTCACCCCCAACCTCAACCTACACTTCGAACGAGAGCACTTCACCACCTAGTTCATCATCAGAAGAAGCTGAACTATCCAGAACAACCAACGCAAAAACATTTATTGATGTGACAAAGTTAGATAAAACTAAACCCCTCAAGAAAAGAATGTATTCTATTTGGGAGGTTTATCATCTTGTATACCCAGCTATGAAGATACGCAAATCATACTTTCTTAATGGAAAGCGTATTTAACTTAGCTTGGAATACATTTATAGTTTATTATATATGCCTATATACTGGGACTACTAAACTTTTTCTTTTTCTCTTTTTTCTTTTTTTACAACTTACCCCCATTGGAGATGCGATCCTCAATTTTCAAATTCTTTGAACGTACATATGAGACTTTTACAGAAATGCTTCGCATCCACAACTATCTATCTATGCTTGATATAAAATCAACACTATATAGATCATATTATGAACCTTTGATTGACACGTGCCCTGCAATTAACTAGTAGCACTCAGGGGCAAGACACAATTACTTTAGCTAGGCCCAAGGCATTATTTGTATCAATTTATGCATTCATAGGCCTGTCTCTACCTATATGACACCATATATGGGTAACGAAAGCCTATTCATGGTAATCTGTATGTGATTTGCTAATAGTATATGTTTATTAAAGATATTATGTTTATAGTTAATGTAATCATATAAACATCCAGTACATATATGTATGCCTACAACTATGCCTGATTTACGTCACATATTAACACACAGATATTTAATTGCACAGACAAACACTAAAATCCTGGTCCAGAGCTAATGTTATAGCATGTACCTCTTGAATTTATTCAGTTATTTACTAACTCTCCTACCATCAACTTCTCTTTCTGGCTTTAAAAAGGTAATGACTTAGTTGTTTGGCATGCATTGTATTTTAAATTTAGGCCCCTTAGTACTTAGCATGAATTGAGCTCAGGCCTTATGTTAGAACTCTAACACTTAGCACAATTCACTGCTTGGGACTTAGGGCACATTTCTGTCCTACTCTACTTATAATTCAACACTTATCCTGTAAATATTTCCATACTTAACTTATGCACTTGTGATATAAATACACTTTATAAAACAATTTCCTTCCTTAATACTTAATATACTTATATGATTCTGATCGAATATCAAAACCAACCATTTATTCTTAGGTTAAAGCAACATAATACTTCGCGTGGGTCTTTTGTTGAGCTTCCACCAGCTCAACCAAATTCGTATTATACTTGTGGGAATAGAGGGTTAAGCATTCTAAACAAGCGAACCGACGATGAGAATGTCTATGTGTATTGCATTAAAATTAGGTTTTAGTAGTACTCATAGAAGAGCGGTCTCCATACCTAAATTTGGACAAACGCCCCATTCGCACACACATGGGGTCGGTCCAAGACTTGCTGAATCATCTTAAATAATGTCCATATGAATAGACACAGTGTATTTAAGTTAAAACCTTAAGAAAAAAAAAAATTAAGGTAAGTTTCCACATCAAAATAGACCAAAAAAAGCCTAAAAACCCCATTTCTGCAGGGTTTTTCTTACCTAACCTAACCTTAAAATTTTTTTATTTGATTTTTTTGATTTAGATGTAATACCTATAGAACTGTCTTATATACCAAGTTTGAAGGGTCTAGCTAAATATTTAGACCATTTTGCTCACGGTTTACGAATAGATGTCATTACGAACCCCCCCCCCCCCCCCCCTTTAATAAATAATCAAACTTTGAAAGGGCCTCAAACCTGCAACCTTTGAGATATAAACTTAATTTCTTGTACAAAAATTTTAAATAGATAAGTCTATTAGCTAGTTTTGAAATTTTGTTAAAATGTTAAAAGACCTCGAAGCTAGAGTGCTGGTTATGGAAAAACCAGAAAAGATAAGTTAGATTATATTAGAATTGACAGATTTCTAAAAAATCACTTGGAGGTGGTACATAGTTATAATAAATGTATTTACACAATAAATGGTTTCAATGACTCAATAGACAAACAAGAATAACATTGTTGTAACGTAAAAAAAATATCAAAACTTTAAAATGGCCTCACACCTGCCACCTTTGAGATATGGCATTGATATGTTGTGCAATAATAGCAAATAAATAAGTCTATTATCAAGTTTTGAAATTTTGTTAAAATCTTAAAACACCTCGGAACTAGAATGCTATTTAGGTTAAATCAGCAATGTTAGGTTAGGTTAGGTTGTAGTTGACTGATTTTCAAAAATCAACTGGAGGTTGTTGATAGTTATGAGAAATGTATATGCACAATAAATAGTTTCAATAAAAGACAAACAAGAAATTGAATTTTTTATGAGCTTATTTCCAAAATACAGCCATTTTCTACTTTCAATGCGGGGTTTCGAACCTTTAGCTAGAGCTTTGACCTTTCAGTATGTTATAACTGCAGGTCAGACAATTCTAAAAGTATAAAAACCAAAAATTTTGGTCAATTAGGAGCTGAGCTACGATTTTTTAAACATCAAAATTGTCATTTTGGATTGGTTTTTTGAGGCTCGAGGCCGCCAGAGGCCACCAATCACTTGCTTAAGAAGGAGCAAAAACGACCAGCTCGTCGAGCTGATATCATTAGACACTTAAACTTCATCTGATTTGATGCATCCATTAAGGTTAAAAACTGAAGTTACCTCTAAATTTCAAAATTGGATTATGTTTTCTTCCCGGTCGTCAAAAGTAGCCTAAAACCTGCTCTAATCAAATTGTTGAAGATTTATTATTTTGGCCCATTTATGGGGGGTCGTCGAAGCGGACTTTAGCCCTCCTGGGCCTCTGAAATCAAAATGTCTTCAAAATTGTAAAAGTGTACCCAGATTATTGGTTTGCTGAACCTAAAATAAGTCCACTTTTTGGCTACTTAATCTCTGGCCTCCTAAGCCGAATTTGGTCAATCTGAAAACACTTTTACTCTAAAAAAAATTTCATTTGAGTATTTTTCCAACTGTCTTTGAGCCTCTAGGGGCAGGTTTGATGCCAGAGATTAGGCCTTATTTTTTTGCTAAAAACACGAAAAGACCGAAATTCTTCTAAATGCTGTTCTTAAAATACCCTGATTTATAATTCTTTCTTTAAAAAATAAATAGAATAAGGAAAATCTGTAGGTAAATACGTTTATTATGAAGTTTTTAAAAGTTTACTTTGCTTTTTAAAAAATGTAATTCGTTATTTTTAGATTACGTAAGTTTAAATAACTTTAGAGAAAACAAGGATGACAACAATTACTAGAAGCAAAGATCTATCGATCAGACTGTCATTCAAACGAACTTTAACAAATTAAACGATTCCTTTAATCAAACAATTAAATATTAGCTGAATTAGAATTCTGAAAAATTATTTATCATATAGTATTATGGACAATGTGCAACAAATAAAAAATAAAAATATCTATTCCGAAATATACATAGAATTAACTATTTTTACATAGTGATGCTTTACAGACAGACAGACGAACAGGTCTACCAAATCTAAAGTTAGAAAAGCTCCTCTTTTAAAAGTTTATATTTTATCTTAAAATATATATTAAAAAAGAATCCCAAAAGTATTGAATCTCAAATGAACCATTATTTTTGCATGAATATTTGCAAATTTTTTATATAAAGAAATAACAAATCAAATAACTTTTTGTAAATAAGTCGGATTCAAGTGATTTATATTATTGAAAAAATATGTAAAATGAAATATTTTATTTTCATAAGTAGCATGGCTTCAAAAAACTATCATCGAGAGAAAAAAAGACCACATAGAAATTTATTCATCTTATTTCTAATAAATCCTTTATATATATAAGTGCCCAAAATTTTGTGCGAACATCCGAGAGAATGTGTTTGCAAAACTTTGAGCAACAGTATAATTTTCAGACTACTTTGCCTCTAAGAAAGCTTGATTTATTTGAAAATACGAAAAATAATTGAGTATATGCAATGTCATAGGTCCTGTGATGGTTCTAGGCTATTTCAATTTTAGATTTAAGTCTTGGTTTTAAGCTATTTTTGAAGCCCTTTTAGATACAGAACCATCCTAAAAATGAAAGTATGTCCCGTATTTAATTTATTTTGCAACAAATTTATGTTGTCTGATGTTGTCATCCTTGTTTTGGTAAATTTATGTGCTGTGTTCATTTTTTAAAAATCATTATCCAAAATAATCCTTCTATTAAAGTAACAGTGTGTGTGTGTTTGTCTGTCTGTGTGTATCGAAGGATCTCGCTAACCACCGAACCGAGATGGTTTTCTTTTACAATGTAGCTTTTTATAGGTCCTTGTAAGGTTCATAACTATTTTGGGGGAGGGTACCACCACCCTCTGTTACAATTAACCTTTTGATATTCATTCTATGTTAAATCATACACGAAAACTTTTTTCATATTTAAGGAGTTAAGAAACATAGAACAATTTTAGAAGTTAAATATTTAAGTTCAAATAGTTCAATTTATTTATTAGTAGCGAAGCTTCTCTTTAATTTACTTTGTCTCTTCATCAGTCCGCCAGTCTGTAACGCTATGGGGGACATGCAATTTTCTCAGCTTCCATTGAAGATAGACAGCGAAGATTCTATATCAGTGAGCATTAAGTGTAAATTTATCTTTTACTGTTAAAGAAAACAAGGATGACAACATCCATAAAAAGAAAGCTCTAAAAAACCAAAGACCATAGAACATTAACACATGTAGAGAGTCAAAACTTTGGGTACTTATATTTAAATTGATAAGTATACTGACTTCTTAAATTTTAAAATGTCCCAACCTTTTAACCAATAATTTTAATCTAAAGAATGAATAAATTTGATAATCATCATTGAAGACGCATAAAAATTTATCTTATATCGTCTTATCCCTTAGAAATCCTGCATAAAATAGATGTTTTAAAATGCTAGAATTAAATAATTCATTGTCTGAGATTTTCACATACTCTAATATTCTGTTTATTCCAGATGGTTAATATAGCGTTACCCCCCCATCCCCTCCAAACAATAGAGGAACATATTGAAATATATCTGAAAACTATATTAGCAACCTAAAAGGATGTCATTTTGTCTGCATGTATGTCCGTAAAATCTCGTAATCAGCTAGATCGATCGTCTTATCCCTTTAGATCCCTGTTAAAAAAAGACTTTTATTTTATAGTTTCTAGCGGATACGGCCCTAAAGGCCTCAAGGAGCACATGAGGGAGGGGAGGTTTGAAAATCAAAATTTAATAGTTAAACATTAGACAGATTAAGAGAGAAAATTTTATATTAAAAGCATATACAACAGGAATACATACAGAAAAATAGACAAATATCATTTCATACTAAAAATAATAACTGACTGTCCAATCGACAGACAGACGTACAACAAACCAACAAAATATAGAGTAGCGTCGCTAAAAGAAATAGACAGATACTATAAAGGCTACAAGCCTTCCCCTACATTAAAAAATATTAATGACTGTCCAATAGACAAACAGATGTATGTACAACAAACAAACTAAATTATTAAATATAGAGTAGCTTCGCTGAAAGAAATATACATATACAATAAAGCTAAAGACCTCCCCTGAAAGCCATAAAATATTAATGACCGACCAACAAACGGACAGATGTACAACAAACAAACTAAATATAGAGTTGCTTCACTGAAATAGATAGATATGATAAGCCTCAAGAACTCCCATACCAGCCAAAAAAGCATTACTGAACGACCAACAGACAAACAGATGAATGTACAAAATGAAACTAAATATAGAGTAGCTTCGCTTAAAGAAATAGATAGATGCTACAAAAATGCTAAAGAGCTCTGAAAGCCTGGAAACTCTGACTAAGTCGTATTTTCACAGTAGCTTTTAAAAGGTTATCTTAGGTTAGATTGGGTAAGGTAAATTTTAATGATTGCACCGCAAGATTAAATCCCCCGCAGAGGCTAGAAAAAGAAGAATATATACTGTGAAACTACGACGAATCCCGCTAGTTTCCTTGATCCAAAACGATTTTGTGCTTCGCTACTCATGAATGTTGTCATCCTTGTTATATTTCAATTTATAAATTATTTATTATTTGTGAGTAATGACAGCTGTAAGACCCCCATAAAGATATTTAGTAAATATTTTGATGCAAGAAAAAATAGCAAGTTCATTTCTTGTAGTTTTTAGGTTAAGATATGAATGTACAAATAAGCCTCCCGCATGGGTTAGGAATATAAAAAACCTATAAGATGGTCTGAAATAGGTTAGGTAGGTTAAGTGTCCACTCCGACGTTTGGAACTCCTACGTTTGTCCTAGGACCTAATTTAGAACTGAATTGGTTAAGTGGCTGGCAAGATCTTGTCATACAAAAACCTTGGGTACTTCAGATTAATTTTAGGTGCTTTAATACAAAATGCATGTAAAAGCTGATAACCTCCACTCTCTTATTTGTAAAATGAATTGAAATAAGGAGGATCTTTGTGGGACCTTAACCCTGTGGGGCAACTAAGTACCAAAATGACTCAGCTTAGGCTAATTAAAAGTAATAAACAAACGCATAAAACTACTACATCCCAATACTAATATTAATCATTAATAAAGGGGGATGGAGATATGAGATAAGTATCCAAATTAAAAAGAAATAATATTAGTCTACAGGAAGGGTAATTTTTATATCATTGTTGGGGGTTGTTTATCAATTTATTGTCCATTGTCTTACACCCTTAAGATCCATGGTTTTAAATATTACCTAATTAAATTCTATTGCATTGTGGGCAGAAAGACAATGTAAAAAACACAAATTCTACGAATTAAAGAATCCGCCAATTATTTAGATGTTAAAAATATTCCGTTCCTTGTTATATGAAGTACTATGATTACGTTTATCTATCTATTATACTTATGTTATATCTTATTATTTTATGACTGTTGTATATTGTTTCTTGTAGAAATAAATATTTAAATGTCAAAAATAGCCGTTAGTAAACTAATATGTCGCAGGGTTCTTCTAGATAGATAGATAGATAGAGAGAGAGATAAATTGCAGGGTTTTCCTTGGAAACAACAATTCTTTAAACAGTCATTTAATTTTTTTGTCTGACTGACTGTTAATACTTATTTTAGGTGTAAATGTACTTTATAAAGAAGTTTTACAACAAATCTACCTACAATTTTGCTTTGACTTTTATAAATTATATTCTTATTATTCAGTTCTGACACTATACAAGTGTTAATGTCCGTTTGTCCTGTTGTTTCAGAGCTTCGCTTTTATGGGTGTTGTCATCCTTCTTCAATTTTGGAGGGGGCGGGGTATTTTTTCGTTTAACTTTGGTTTAATTTATACAGCTTTATTACTAAATTAGTTGGTTTCATTAAGCTCGTTTGTCATTTATTGGCTTTACTTTTAAGGATTTTGTCATCCTTGTTTAAAAGATAGAAACAGGAGTAAAAATTTGGTGACAAGATATTTAAGTTTAACAAATAACATAAATAAATAGATAACAAGAACAATCATATTTTAATACACGTATATATATAATAATCAAGACAGACATAGATAAATAAGACTGATTGACACGAACAATTATATAGTAGCTTCGCTACGAAAAATACAAAGAAAAAAGCAAATCATATGAGAATCTGTAAAAATTAAACAGTTTAAAAACATTCATAAAATTCCATTATCTTGTAAAAATCTGTTTAAAAAGATTTATCTTAAATTCAATAACAAGAACAATTTCTAGAATACAAGCGGAGCTATTTTAGTAAATATTCAAATAAAAGATGAATTGAAATTTCTTCATAATAGTGGCAAATTTTATTATCATTACTTTTAAAACAATTTTCTAATTATTAAACTTTAAAAATTATAATAAAGTAGAAGCAATGGATTATTGCATATATTGCTTCGTAAAGCAGAGCGCATTCTGCCACTGAAGTAAATGTCTCATGACTTTTCAGAAGCACATATCATTAGAGACAAGTTTGAATAAGAATATTAATTATTTTCGAGTAAGCAAACTTAAGCGAAGCTACCAAAAATCCACCTCATTTGCCAAGTGTATTTCCGTTAAAATTAAACATTATCCCAGATATTTGAAAGATTTACTAAAGATTTCAACTTGGGAATTGACATTTATTCTTAAAGATAAGAAGCAGGAAACAGAAAAAATTAGTATTTTTTTAGTTTTTAAAACATTTGCTGTTTATTAACAGCCTCATTCTGTTTATTGTCATAGGAATCGTTTTATACATTAAATCAATTTTGCATATGAATGTATTATATCAATTTTGATAAAAAGAGACCTTTTCACAATTATAGAGTTGCTTTAGTTTTAGATTATAGATTGTTTTTACACTATTGATGAAAGAAGGATTTGATAAACCTTAATATCCGTTCAGTTCTTTTCGCTGCGTGTGGACACAGCCTAATTGTAGAAACCTTCACATATGATAAAAAAAATATTTTGCTGTTTTTAGAATATATATCCTTGATTTTTGAAATTTGACATTTTTTGGGTGAAAAAAAGGACTAATGCAAGAACTTTTTTCTTTTTGCTAGGGCCCATGCCAAGTATTTATATTGAAATTTTCGGTATTCTCTGATTTAAGTATTTATTAATTTTAGTAGTGCAGCTACTCTATTATCTACTAACAGCTACGCCCCTAGATGCATAGAAGGGTACTTGTTTAAAACAGCATTATATATATAATGTCACAATGATGGCCACTTCAATAAATGCCAAAAATTAATGCGTTTAGTTCTAGTTTTGGATCTTAAACCATTAATAAAAAAAGTTTCGTGCTTTTATGGATTTTTAGGCCTTGTTTAATGCATTTTAAAATTACTTTTTTTTACCTTAACCTTTCAAGGAATGTACATTTACCATAAACAAGGATGACAACATCCATAAAAGCGAAGCTCTGAAACGGTAAAACCAACGAACATTAATACTTCAAGAGTATCAGAACGGAATATCGGATAATTTTCTCACATAATGTACTATTAAAAGTGCTATCTATCTGTGACGTACGGACGGACGGACCAACCCTAGTTATAGAAAAGCTTCGCTTTTTAAAAATACTCTTTATATAAAAAAAATAGTTCAGCAATCCTATAATACAAAATAGTAAGGTGTGTTTGTCTGAAGCTTAAGATCTCGATACTGTTGGGTTAATTTGATTGTACTTTTCCGGGAAGTTTTATTTATATCTTTGTGAGGCTTTTAAAAAGGCTTAATGGGATAACAAAAAGGTGGAATTTCGTGATTTTTTTAATTCTAAAAATATAAAAGCTTAAAAGCAAATTCATAGTGTAAAATCTTCAGCCACTTTTAAGCCAATACACTATGAATCCAAGACTCTTATCTTTACAACCCTGGTGTCATATTTCATTTACACTATGAAATCCCAAGTTTACACTATGAATTCCAAAAAATTGGCTTAAAACTTGAATTTTAAGCCGGCTTAGGAATTCATAGAATATACAATTTTTTCCCCTGTCACATAATATTCACGTATATTCAACATCCATTTTCCTACCTAAATTTTATTTTGTAAGGTTTTAATTGTATAATAAGATATATAAGTTGGAAAGAATTTTAATGTTAGAGGGAGATTTGAAATCTGCATCAAATTTTAAGGATTTTTCATAAAATTTGTTTTTTTGTATAATTCTTTATCTAAAAGCGGAAATACAATTTAAGTTAATTAATTTTGACATCTGTGATTGGTGGATTGAAAATTATCTGCGCTCTGATTGGAGAAGCTTAAGTGTCGAACATCATTCAACCAATTAGAGCGCAGGTAGTTTCCAATCCACCTATCCTATTGGTCAAAATTTATAAACTTAAATTGTATTTCCGCTTTTAAAGGGAAATTAAAATTCCTTTCAACTTATATATCCTCTATATTCTTTTCCGGTATGGCTTCGAAACCGATTAATATCCGATGGATAAGAACCGGTTATCAGATGTATTGAAAAATCATGTATTGTATCGTATTATATACAGTTTTCAATGAATAAAAAAATGTACAATCATAATAATAAAGCCAGTTTTGTTCGGCATATCGGGGTTAACAAAACTGGTTTTAATCTTATAATTGTACATTTTTTAAGCCGTGGAAAGCTGTTTATAAAGCGATGCGATAAAAAACTATTATCAATTAATAGATAATATAAAAATGTGGTACTGTTTAAGTGAATATTTTATAATAATCATGATTATCATTATAAAAGCTGAAAACGAGGATAACAATAACCAAGGAATATTTACTTAAATTGAATGTTAAAAATAATTTAGGTAATTTGCCGGATATCGAACGTTGGACAGATATCCGGAATTAGAAATCAGCCGGATATCCGGTATCCGGCCCAACCCTAATAAATATGATAACAAACATTGAATCTTTTTAAAAGCGAAGATTTTCTATAATAATGGTCTGTACGTCACAGCAAGTAAGCTCTTTTCGTTAATTTATGCATGTAAAAATTGTCTTATCGATTTCAAACTTTGGATGATGATGCCTGTAACAGTTAGGTACAATTTAGCAACTCTAAAATCGTTACCAGAAAGTCCGTACGTCTATTTAGAACATGCTGATTTTTAACTTTTTTGAAAATAACTTTTTGTATGATATTATCATCCTATTCATCTGATTTTTATTAAATTTATTCCTAAGACAACTATTTACAATATTTTTAATGAAGCATCTCTATAATCATTACCTACAAATGTAAATATGTTCATAAACAAAATACTGTATTTACGTAATTTTGCAACAAAGAAGATGTATTAACTTTTTTTATAGCTAGCCGGTGCTTTTAGTAAGTAGTAGATGTAAAATTTTCTAAAGAATTTAGATATGCAATCCTTTTTTTTAGATCTCTTAATTTTTAAGTGATTTAAGTTTTTTAAAAACAAAATTAAGTCATTTTTAAGGTACTAAAATGCAACAAAAAAAGAAGAAAATTGCCATTATGAACAAAAATAGTAAGATCTTTAATTTGACACCTTACTTTTTAAATTCTGTTGAGTAATTATTGAAAAAATCGATTTTTAAAATCTTGGTTTAATCAAAACTTTAAACAAAAATATATTCTACCACAGGCATAAAAAATATGGGTTCATATATACTTTTAGAATCAGAAAAATATTACAAATCCATTGTAAGCAAAATTGAAAAAAAGTAAAAAAGATTAAAAAATAAAAATGGCCTAACATATTATTTTGTTCAGGCAACACTTTTTTTACCCGCTCTTTCCCCCTTACCATTTTTACCCTCAAAACAAGGTTAAAGATGGTTGCCTGTATAATATAATATAATATTTTCATATAATTTCTTTTATTGTAGTTTATTTACTATTTTGTAAACTTTTTATTTCAATTTGGCTTATAATTGATTTGTAATATTTTTCTGATTCTAAAAGTATATATGACCCCATATTTTTTGTGCGTGCGGTGGAATATATTTATGTTAAAAGTTTTGATTAAACCAAGATTTTAAAAATCGATTTTTAAAATAATTACTCAACAGAATTTAAAAAGTAAGGTGTCAAATTAAAGATCTTACTGTTTTTGTTCGTAATGGCAATTTTCTTCCTTTTTTTTGTTGCGTTTTAGTACCTTAAAACTGACTTAATTTTGTTTTAAAAAACTTAAATTACTTTAAAACTAAGAGGTCTACAAAAAACGATTGCATATCTGAATTCTATGGAAAATTTTACATTTACTACTTACTAAAAGCACCGGCTAGCTATAAAAATAAAAGTTAAGACACCTTCATTTGAAACAATTTTGGAACAGCAAATAGTGCTTAATAAAAAATGACGTTATACAATACAAATGACCGACCAATGATAGTACAGTATACATTTATATTGACCGATGGTAAAATATATAACTGCCTATCATTGGTCATTTGTATTGTAGGACGTAATTTTCTATTAGGCACGCACTATTTGCTGATTCCAATTTTGTGTATACCTTTAAATTAGTATTCTGATTATTAAGTTTTTTTTGTAAAACAAAGATGGCAACATCCATACCCAGTCAAGCTGTTGTTATAAAATTTCTATGAGACGAAAGACAAAATTAACTTTAAAAAATCACGATACCTATTCAGCTGACGTTGGGGGTCAACACTCAACACATCGTAGAATTGACTTACTTTACATCTGCCCCCCAAATATTATTTTAGATTTATTTTGCTTGTTGGTTATTCCTTATTCCTGACTTTGTTAGACTAATATACCTCAAGTGATTACTTGTTTAATCCCTTATTTAATGTAAATAATTTATACCTGACTAATCAGAAGCTTCCCTGTTTGAGAGTGAAGAATTTATCCTGAGCACGCCTGGCTATGATAAAACAAGTTCAAGGGATTATAGGAATACATAAATGGAGAATAAAGATGCATAAAAATATTGTATAAATCATATAAAAGTTGTTTTTCTAGTAATTTATCCTATAATATAAAGTTCAAAGTTTTTTTTGTCTGAAGCAATTAAGATTTTGCTAACTATTGAACCGACTCAATTTTTCCATTTAAGGGAAGCTTTACATTGGTCTCTTGATGCTTTTAGGCTATTTTTTCTTTTTTTTCCTATGTAGAGCCCCTAGATTTTAGGGATACAGCCTCTAGTTTATATAAAACAAGATATGTGAAAGAAAAGTTATATAAATGGATATATTTTGCACAGATTTTTATGTACTTAATAAAGTAAAACTTGCAGCGGACTGAAATAACAATTTCCCCTTTCCACTCCCTTTACCACATCCGTTCCTACTGGATGATCATACTGACCAATAAACGAATTCCCGGTTAGCAAGCTAAATTGACAACAATTTTTCCCCGCAATAATATCCACGTCTATTGTTATACAATTAAAGAATAGTTATATCTCGTATCGTATTATAAACGGCTTTCCGCGGATATAGAATGTACAATTATAAGATTAAAACCTGCCGAAGGCACCGGCTAAAAAAACTAGTCTTAATCTTGTGATTGTACTTTTCTATATTCGTAGAAAACTGGCTATAATACGATGCTAGACATAAAGGGTGTTTAAATAAAAACCAATCGCTTCACTTTTTTCAATATAAACCTTACAGTTTTGGTCCCAAACTAATAAAAAATAGTACAATTCATGCCCAAGCAATGACAATAATAAAACAATATTGAATTTTAAATCTACTCACCCTTCCAGAGCACTAGAGCTCAAAACCTAGCCCTTGCAGAGAAATTTGCCCTACGCCGAAAGTGCATATTTTATAACAAAATTAAGACAAATTTGTCTCTTTAAAAAATGAACAAAACGTCTTAAGTACTTGAAATCTTGTAGATAGACCCCATAATGTTTGGGGTTTTTGATGGGGCATGTAAAAACCTTTCTCTAGACACCGTAACAAGGTTTCTAACATAATCCTAGCCAATTTGGCGTCTAAAAGAAAGACCTGACAAACATCAAGAACTAGATTTAAACAGAGCCGCCATGCCTCAATGTTGGATGGGTCTGCTTTTTTTTATCCCAAATCGGCTAGGATTGAGGTAGAAACTTGTTTAAGGTGTCTAAAGAAAGGTTTTTACATGCCCCATCAAAAACTCTTTACACTATGGGGTCTATCTCCAAGATTTGAAGTACTTATGGTGGTTCAAATTGTGAGCGATTGGTTTTTTTTTAAACACCCTTTAGTTTTTTCGTATGGATGAGAACCGGTTCCTATCCACCGGATTCGAATGAATACGAGAAAGAAAAATACGCTTATGTGGAGATATATTTACTAGGGTTGGGCCAAATACCGGATATTCGGCTGATTTTAAAAACCGGATACACGATATCCGGCCGGATATCTGGCCAACTCCGGATATCCGGCATTATAAATCAGCCGTATAGTTTCAATATCCGGTATCCGACCGGATATTAAAGATGGCCGGATATCCGGCCCAACCCTAATATTTACCTTTTATTCCTATACCCAATATCTGTAGAGGAGCAACGTATGGACCCTATGACTTGGTCTATTTGGGAGAAGAAATTATTTTAGATGATTCACATAGGTATGTTTTATTTCAGTTTCACAGTTACTTTATGATCAACTAGCGGCCAAGCCCCTGAAGGCCTCAATAAGGGACGAATAGAATTTGATAACCCAGTTTTTAATTTTAGTTTTTTAAAGATGTATTTTTTTCTGTGGGGGATTATTTTTTTTTTCTAGGGGCGATTTCTCTTGAGAGGGTGGTGGTACCTTCCCCCAAACCTTCCCTGGACCTATGAGAAGCTACCCTGTAAAGGAGTACCATATCGGTTCAGCATTAAGCGAGATTCTTCAATACAAACAGACAGACAGATAGACATCATGTTACTTTATTATTAGGATTAGCTCCAATATATAGGGGGGAGGCTACACCCCCTTTCGCAAAGTTCAACACCCCCTGATGTACCCACTTAAACAGCCAAGAGGGGTTTGAGGTTAAAAAAGTTTAATAATAATTTTCTTTTTTTTAGGCGAGAGAGAAATAACTCAATGGATTCCATATTTACTGCTGTAGACAATGAAATAGAAGATGATGGGTTTCAGTTATTGATCCATAAAAGAAAAAGTTTACAACTTCTTGTTCAAGCAAACTGTGAGGTATACGATAAATGTATAAATAAAGATGTATAACCCTGACAACTACCTGGTTCCAGTGGTGGGAACCTTAGATTAATAGAACCCAATATTTGAGAGTTATATTTGAAAGTTATAAACTATTTTCAATACAAAACATAAATTGGTTGCTGTGCGAGGTTTGGTTATTAACAAGTTTATATTTATAATGGCTAAGCAAAAAAGAACTCTTAAAAAATAATTAAGAAAATTATATTTTAAGGAGACAACCCGGCTGAATACAAGTCTATATTCTGATGAAAATAGATACTTTACAGAAAATGGGTTGGATATTTATCCTGAATATGAAACTGATTATAAAGCTAATATAAGGTGTTAAAAGTATTCTTGTTTTTTTCTATTCTTTCACTGGAAGTATTGTATTCTGGTGGTTTATATAAGTCTATCATACTATATAAAAAAGTAGCTGAATTTTAAGTTGACACTGTGATGAACATTAGCATAATTCAAAAAACAGGAAATCCTTTTGTATAAGCCGGCTTATACAAACATAGTGTAATGCATTATAACAGTATTGAAAAGGACATCTGAGGGTAGGGTGGGATTTAAAATGGGCCCCAAAAATAAAATAAAATTTGTGAGCCATCCCTTCCTAAACTTTAATCATGGGGAAATTTGCTTGCATGGGAGTATCTACTGAAAAAAAATATGTGGTAAAAATGTAATTTTTAAAATTTAGGCTATTTTGTTTCTCCAAGCGAGCCCATGAGTGGACAAGCTCTGCCCCAATGTGGAGCATTAAAAATAGGAAAAGAAAGGTAATTTAGATTTGAAAAAGGCATTTGATATTGTTCTTCTTTTTAAAATGACATCAAACGGAAAGATATAACCTTAACTACATATTTACTCATCTCGTGAAATATCTTAGATTTAACTTTAATTTCCTGATTTGACTAAAGCCTTTGATCCTGTTTAAAAGAAATTACAATTGTATTTTATGATCTAATGAAGATATTTTTTTTATCTGACCTAAAGAGAGCATTTGAGATCGTACATCATTTGAACTTTATATGAAATTCATTATAGTATATATACAAGTTGTTTCTATTTCAGATACAGAGTATTGGCATTAAAGACCTATTGTTAAAGAAATCAGCTAGAATGGTGGACAGAGCAGATCAATTACTGGAATATAAACATGTTTCTCAATGGATTCTCCCGTCATTTAGAACAAATATGGTTATTATTAAACATATCTTAAAAATTTTGGTAGTGGTATTTGATGTTGCCTTGTAGGGTAGCTTTATGCTAGATTTTTGGCTTACCTATAGCTTGGCCCCTAGAATCTAGGGTATCTGTTTTTAAAGATTGAAAAATAGCTTAAAACCATCTTGAAATAAAACAGCGTATAAGATCTATGCATAAAATCCCTAAATTGTAGTACTCTATCGGTTCAGCAGTCATTGAAAAAATTTTACTAATTTATATCATAGGATAGTTTTAATTTTTGTGTTGGGGTTCCTAATATTTAGAACAACAGGATTACATGTACTTCTTAGAGATGATTTTTGTACAATTCTGTATTGATGTTATTTTTTAGGTTGGCTCATATTCTTGTATCACAAAACCAGGCAATATATTTTTTTCATTTTTGAAAAAAAGATAGTCAAACCAAAAAACGTAATGTTCACAGATTTAGGAATTCAGATGGTTGAAAGAAATTATCTGGAAAAGTAAAAAAAAACTTGAGAAAATAATTTTTTAAACGGTTACTTTGTAGCTGGCTAAAATAGTTATCCTCAACATCCATCCCATTTACTCCATCCTCTTACCTATAAATTCTATATCAATTCGTAAAATATTTATAATTAAAAATAAGGTCTAGAAAAGAGTGGAGTTTACATCTATTTGAAAGAATGGAATACAGAAATTTTTACAAGATACAAAGAGAAAATCCAGGTAAAATACATCTCCAACCTTAATTCAGATCAACAAAATGGCCCCTTCTGTAGATAAATGAGATAAAATCAACCTTATTCGACGTTCACTCAAAGCCCAAAAATAATGGACTTAAAAGTGTATTAAACTGTATATAAGACATTTGCGAATATATTGATACCATTAATTTGCCTCTTAGATAGAAAAAAGTATGTTTTTTTAATATTTTTCTCTTGCTACAAATCAAATTTCAAATTTGAGTCACCAAAAATGCTAAACTAATTTTTGCTCTAGAAGAATCAATTTTTGGAGTTAGAAAGTGCTTAATACCTCATTTTAATCGCCTGGCATTGCTCTATAATATACAGGTAATGACTTGGTTTTTTATGGAACAGCTGACTAAAAAATCGAGGTTTTGTGATAAACCCACTTTTGTTGTTGCTCCATAAATGATATTTTTTTCCCCAATTTTTTTGGCTGTAAAGAAGCTTTATATAGTCATATAACATCCACCTAAATTTGATTTTTGATATTTTATTTATAACATCACCAGAGGGAATTGAATTTTGGAGAAAAAAATATCAATTTATATTTTACACTGCTATGCATTGTTCTTGTTCTTGTTTCTAAAAAAAAATTTATATTATAAAAAAGAGAATTATTTAACGCTTCTATAGGTATGTTTATCATTTTTCTAGGCTTAATATAACTATAATTACACCATTTTAAAGTTAGACATCATAACATATTAACACAATTATTGAATCGGTCTGTATTATTAAGCTGGCAACTCTTAAAACAGCTGCATTTCATTATCCTATTATATAAAGTAGTAATCTTTTTTGTCTTCAGCTTAAGATTTCGACCATTACAGTACCTATTGAGTTCTGTGTTTTATGGATGCTTCTTATAGGACCCTGGATAGTTTTGGAATTTTGAAAAAAATATCAATTTATATTTTACACTGCTATGCATTGTTCTCGTTCTTGTTTCTAAAAAATATTTTTATAATTAAAAAGAGAATTATTTAATGCTTCTATAGGTATGTTAATCATTTTTCTAGTCTAAATATAACTATAATTTCAGCATTTTTTAAACATCATTATATTCAAGTTATTGTAATTTTTAAATAAAATATCAATATCAAGAACTATTGGAACAATTTTTACCATGCAAAACAAGGTGTTATAAAGTGTAGGATCCCTCACAATATCTATCTGTCTGTCTATAATGAATTACACATGTAATGCTAATAGAGAGGATGCTATAAGAGTGCTCTTATAATGTGAACTTCTCATAATTGAATGGGCTTCCTGAAACCAGAGACCATAAAGTTGGCCTAGTCACTACAAGGGGGACACTGCGAATTTTAAAAGAAAAAAAGTTGACCCTCAAAATTTCACCTTAAAGTGATACTTTTCTTATAGTTTATAGTCCACTAAGTTGTAAGTAGTAAGAATTAAAATCCATTAAATCCCTTCTAACAAGATATTGGCAACTTTTTGCACACATTTTCGCAAACAGCAATTATTTCCTTTATTTGAAGTTTTGGTTAATAACATTTTCAAAAAAGTTTTTAATAATAATCATTTAAGATCCATTGTTGAGAAAAAATAACTGAAAAAATGTGTTTCCATGCAAAATAAGCTTAAAATTTAATGATTTTAAAAATTTGCGATTTAATGGTAAAAAAGAATATTTTTTTGCTTTTTGATAGCCTGAATATGTTTAATTTTGTTTTTTATATAATCTATTCTTTGAAAAGACATGCATATTCTTTTAGATTAGAAAAAAATTGAAAAAATAAAAAATCGGAATTAATCAAAATTAATCTATAGCCTTTAAAAAATACTTTTGATATTTTTAACCTATATAAGCAATAAAATCAATGGAAAATAAAATAGTCTTAAGATAACTTCATAAAATTAGCATTTAAGTAGGATATTTTTCTTGTCTATTTTAAAAATGCAATTTAAACATAGTTAACGAATATTTTATTAGCAAGAATAGTAATAAAATATTTCAATAACTACTTAAACCTTTTTGTGGCTATGTTATTTATTTAAACAGAAAATCTATTTTGTCAGAATTATAAAAATAATGAAGTATTTTCAATCAAGCTTGCAAAATAAACGTAATTTTATCAAACTTCCTCACAGTTTATAGAAGATAATGTTTTAAAATACTAATTATCAAAATAAAATCTTTAATTTACAATGTTTAAAACACCTAAAAGTAAATTCTAAGCAAAATTAGATTTATTCTCTAGATTTAGAGTAGCTGCGCTACTTAAAAAAACATCTAGTATTAAAACCTATCAGCTGATCAAATTTAAATAGTCATAAATTGGTGGTTTACAGATATCTAAACATATATGTCTTACAGATTTATCTTTAAGATGGAATGTAAAGTATATTATACGAGATGCCATTAAGTCAAATTTTAAACAAATTTTTTTTCATTAATTCATTAACAAAAAATAATGTTATAAATTTAAACTCACAAAGAGACTATTGTGTATTTTAAAGATACGTTCTTTCTGCAATTTTAATCAAAACAAACCTTTTCTCTCATTTAAGTCAGGGATGACTTTAGCACCAAAAAAATAAAACAAAGTGAAATACTTTTGATTTAATTTGATATTATCGTACAATATTTTTTTTATATATTTAATTTAAGAAATATATTTAAGAAATATTTACCTGTCATAAAGACGACATATAAAAACAACATCCTTATAAGGAAATTAAAATCTAAATTAAAAATTTTCAAATTCATTTTATGCTAAAGAAGGGACGAGAAGGATTTGAATCTCAAGATTAACTTGTTATTTTGCTTGTATATTTATCATATTTGTTTACAGTTTATTGGTAAAGTGTGGTAATACTTTATTTCGAGTCTATGCCATTGTGGGGAGTGCAGGAGTATCCAGGGGGAGGTGCTTGTAAAAGGGTAATTTTTTTTAGGGATAGGGGTAATCACCCCCCGTAATATATTATGGGGGGTATAAAACCAGCCTTTTAAATTTTTTTTAATAGGAGTAAAGAAAATCCTTAAAACTTACAAATCTAGGAATCAAACTAGCACCCCAACCAATAATCGGTTCCATGCCAAATGTAGGAGTGGAAAAACATTGGAGGGACAAATGCTTGAGTCCCAAACGTCAGAGTGGAACAAACGCAGGAGTGGGACAAACGTTGGAGTGGACAAACACAGGAGTCCCAAACTTTTTTTTCAATTTTGAATTTTTTTTATACAAACACAGCCCCCCCTACCTTCGTCCTGTTACTTTTCTTAGTTAGGTTAGGTTAGGATATAGGCTAGGGGGCTGAGCGCTGCAGCCATAGTCATTATTTTGTAGACAAGGGTATAAAAAATTTCAAAATTGTAATATTATTAAAATAGTAGACACTCCTAGGTTTTATTTAAGCAATGTCCACTCCAATGTTTTCCACTCAAACCTTTGTCCACCTTGATGTTTGTCCACTCTGACGTTTGTCCCATTCTTACATTTGTCCACTCCGATGTTTGGGACTCCTGCATTTGTCCACTCCGACATTTGGGACTCCTATGTTTGAGGTAGAACCCCAATAAGTAAATCTCAATAAAACTTGATAAAATTATGCAAAATATCAAAGTATTCAATCCCTGAATTTCAACCATCTAACTTGAATAGGAGTAGAGAAAATCATGAAAACTTGAAATGTAGGAATCGATATAGCCCACCCCAGTTTTTTGGCAAATCCTAATGAAACTTGATGAAAATATGAAGTATTGATAGAAAGAGTGAATATTCAATCCATGAAAATTTCAGCCTTCTAGATTAGATTAGATTAGATTTATTATTCTTGGGTGTACATACATAGAAAAAAAAACTACAATAATAAATGAATTAAATGAATATTATATACATTTATATATACAGAAAATTTTATTGATATGGTTAATTTATAAAAATATTTTCTTCCCAAATGGCAGTTTCCTAAAAAATAGGAGTATGCAGTAATGTGTATTCACACATTGTTTTCATACAGGCCATATAAATAAGACAAAAAAAAAGATAATAAGCAATAAATGAAATCATATTGGAGAGGAAAGAATGATAATAGGAAGGATTGATTAGGGCATACAAGTCTCACACCATTATTGCAATAATAGAAATTTAAAAAAATTTAAACAAATAAATTTTGATTAATTTATCAGATTTCAAACAATATTGAAAAGAAATATAAATTTATCTACATTCTTGACATAATGGGTTGTTACACACTAGAATTAAGCTTGATAACAAAGATTCTTTTAGATTTTTAATAAATTTTTTTCTTGGTTGATTGTGGGTTAATAAATCATTATTACAATGGTTATTCCATAATTCTTGAAAATAATACTTAGGAAATCTTTCAATAGATTTAAACTTCGGCTTTTTAACATCAAACATATTTGAGTTTCTAAGATTTCTGGTATGTAATTGGTTACAGCGAAGCCATGTACCTTGAAAGGAACTTGGTAGCTTACTGTTTATAAAATCATACATAAATAATAATTTCAAATAATTAGCTGATTCATGTAAAGGAAGGACGTTCATTTTTTTAAATAAAGGCATTGTGTGTGAGATGTGTTTCTTACTAAAAACAATTCTTATTGCCTTTTTTTGCAATTTAATTAATGGTTCCATAGTAGATTTAAGACCACAACTCCAGGCAGGTAAACAGTAAAGTAAATGACTATTTATAAGGGAATGAAAAAGCATTTTTTTGCTATCTAAATTCAGTATATGTTTAGCTCTATTTATAAGAAATAAGGAACTAGAAATTTTTTTACGTAAATGTTCTACATGATATTTAAAATTTAAAGAAGGATCTATAAATACACCTAGGAATTTAATTGCAGGAATATTGCTACTTGAATTGACATAATTTAAGATTTTTATTTTCTCAGGATCAAACTCATTTTCATTGTTAAAGTTTAGCTTAATATTAAGAGCATTCCAATCAATAGTATTTTCGTTTTTATTAAATATCATAATTTTAGTTTTATCAGGATTTAAGCTCATTTGATTACTCCTAAACCAATCAGATATCTTTTTAAGTTCATTGTTTAATTTCAGTTTTATCTCTGTAAAGTTTTTACCAGAAATTAAAAAATTACTGTCATCAGCAAATAATAGGGTAAATAAATCAGTACAGTTTTTAAGATCATTTATGTAGATTAAAAATAGAATTGGTCCTAAAATAGAGCCCTGTGGGACGCCTCTATCTATTTTCAGCTTTGTTGAGTCAGTGTTGTTTACATGTACAAATTGCTGTCTATTACTTAAATAATTTTTAAACCATTCAAGTTCAATGCCATTAATGCCAATTTTTGACAACTTTTTAATTAAAATATGGTGTGGAATTGTATCAAAACATTTTGCAAGATCACAGAAGACTCCAATTACAGTTTTATTATCGTTTTTTGCTTCGGCTATATAATTTAAGAGGTGTACCACAGGGTGTATTGTAGACTTTTTTGATTGAAATCCATACTGATGTTCAAAAATGATATTATTACTAATCAAATAACAAGAAAGTTGTTTCTATCTTTTATAGAAGCCGAGAAAATATCGTTTTCCCCTTTCTATCTCAGACAGACAGACATACCAATGAACAGACATACAGATGAATGGACAGACAATGGACGGACAAATATTTTGAATTATAGAGTAGCTTCACTACTAAAAAACTAAATAGGATAATTGTTGTACACAAATTGATTTCAGTATGTTTTAAATGAGCTTACTTAATCAAGGACGTCCAAGCTTTTTGATTTGGGGGGAAGGGGGGGGGAATTGAAATATCTTAATTTGGGCATCCCCATGTTCATTTTGTGGGGTAATCTTTATATAATAGAGGCAAGGACGTCAAAGCTTTTTATTTTTTTTTTTTGGGGGGGGGGGGGAAGGTGAAGATTAAAAATTATGGGGTCGCCCCAAATTAATTAATAACCCTTAACCCCCTAACCCCCCCCCCCCCCCCCCACCGGGACATCCCTTTACATAAAGTAATGATTATAAAGTTGCTAAGTACCTTACTGCTACAAAAATCATCTTCCAACATTTAAGATTAATTCTAACACGCCTGAATTAACAAAAAGAGCTAACCATGGCGTGGATATACACATCCTAATTGTAAAAATGTTTTGCTTTTTAAAATTGTAAATCAATTATTCAGGAATCATTTTACTTTGTTTATTTACTAGCAGCTGTGCTCCAAGCATCTAGGAGCTCTGTAATTAAAGGAGTAAGAAAATTAGTAAAATAGCCTTATACTTTACCGAAATCTTAAGCTACAGACAAAAAAGCTTTATATAATATGTATTAACCCATTAGTGCCGAACCGGGTTTTAAAACCTGGTTCCAGAAAATGTAAAAAAAACTGGTTTCCAGCTTCATAATTGCATCATTCTCAGTATGAATCCCCCCTCTACTACCCTGGCTTTCATTTCCCCCTGGAGCAGGCAGTTTTGCTTACTTCCGTTTGCCGGTATAGATCAACAAAGTTTGAAAATCATGAAAATTCAAAATACCCCATCTAACTTTTTTGTTTTTATAGTAAAGTCGCTGATTTTTTTTGTTTAAATCTAAAGTTTATTGACAAGTACATCTATTTGTGAATTCGTTTTATTTAAATTATTATTTTTTATATGATTTTTTTATCATTTTTTTACGCCCTATATAGGCCGGTTCGGCATTTCCATTTGGAGTCTGAAATTTTTATTACCCGGTTTCACTAATAGATCTTTTTTGACAACAACAACAAAACAGGGTTTTTTTACCCGAAATCGCCGGCTAAACACGAAATTTGAATCGCTTCGTATTATACTTGTAGCTCTATAGATTACATGAGGTTGTGTAGTTTTCAATTACGGATCGTATCAAAGTTCTAAAAAGTGTTCATCTCACTTTTGGCGTTCAAAAATTACATTTTTTGATTTTTGGTCAAAATAACCGGGTTTTTACAGGAAAACCGGGTTTTAACGCCGGGGGAAAGCACCAAAAACGGGTAATAATGCCTGGTTGGTATTTATGGCCGAGCCGAACCGGGTTTTTTTGCAACTTTCCTGTGCATGCCACTAGAGCAAAACAAAAAAATACGAATTCCGTTTTGACCATTATAAAGCTTCCCTGAAACTTTCAGCTCGATCGGCCCATAAAAGTGGCGCTCGGCACTAATGGGTTAATTTGTAAAACTGCAAATGATAAAATATGACCTATTTTTTTCTCTTTAAAGATTCTCTTCAAACACCTCCCCCTTTTTATATAAAGATGCTGATTCCCCCCCAACCCTAAGAGGATATAAGCAGTAAAAAACCCCGCAGGGGGCAAAATTTTTAACACTTCTTTCTTATTTAGTCTTTTAAAAGGATTCAAAATGCATTGACATATATATATATTTTTTTTAACTCTTATTTTATACATCTTAATTGGAACTGATGATCTATTTTTATAGAGAAACATATGTATTCCATCAATAAAAAGTTAAAAAATTAAGTGTGTTTATACATATAATAATTACTATATATAATAGGATAATGAAATGCAGCTGTTTTAAGGGTTGCCAGCCTAATAATACAGACCGATTCAATAATTGTGTTAATATGTTAAGATGTCTAACTTTAAAATGGTGTAATTATAGTTATATTTAGCCTAGAAAAATGATAAACATACCTATAGAAGCGTTAAATAATACTCTTTTTTATAATATAAATTTTTTTTAGAAACAAGAACAAGAACAATGCATAGCAGTGTTAAATATAAATTGATATTTTTTTCTCCAAAATTCAATTCCCTCTGGTGATGTTATAAATAAAATATCAAAAGTCAAATTTAGGTGGATGTTATATGAATATATAAAGCTTCTTTAAAGCCAAAAAAATTGGGAAAAAAATATCATTTATGGAGCAACAACAAAAGTGGGTTTATCACAAAACCTCGATTTTTTAGTCAGCTGTTCCATAAAAAACCAAGTCATTACCTGTATATTATAAAGCAATGCCAGGCGATTAAAATGAGGTATTAAGCACTTTCTAACTCTAAAAATTGATTCTTCTAGAGCAAAAATTAGTTTAGCATTTTTGGTGACTCAAATTTGAAATTTGATTTGTAGCAAGAGAAAAATATTTAAAAAACATACTTTTTTCTATCTAAGAGGCAAATTAATGGTATCAATATATTCGCAAATGTCTTATATACAGTTTAATACACTTTTAAGTCCATTATTTTTGGGCTTTGAGTGAACGTCGAATAAGGTTGATTTTATCTCAAATGTTATTAGTTGAAGGGTTTGAACTTTAGATACTGCTGGTCTGTACTGACCAACCAAGATTTTATTAAAAGGCAAGCAAAAGATTTTGATCTGCAAAGTCAGTAATGTTCTTATAAAAACTTTGGGTACCAGAATAATTGAATTGTCCTAACTATACCTGTGTTTAGGTAACAGGATATGAAGGTCTACCGTTACTACTTCCATGCAAACCTACACATCCTGATGTTGAGGTAACACTTGCAGTTCAGCTGTCACTTGCGTTATGACGTACAATCTTAATTTTGGAGCTTCCAAGCTTATTCTATTTTCATTGAAATAACATTTTTTTTTATAATTTTTTTAATCAAAAACATTTCAATACTCTTCGATTGAAATTAATAATATTAACAAATGAAACGCAAAGAATAGTTATTTATTGCATTCATTTATTTAGGCAGCTTTCACAGATATTAAAAGGAACATTTTAAGAGATAATACCAGTTTTTTTAGCCCCGAGGAGCCAAATACCCAGGCTAACAAAACTGAAATTAATTTTAATTTTTAAAAAAATATTTGTGTAAAATTGTCTGTAATACGATGCTATAAATGACTTTTTAGTATATGGCTGAGAACCAGTTCTAATCCTGCGGATATTAATCGGTTTCAAAGCCATACTGTAAAAATTATTGTTTAGGTAATAATTAGTAGAGAAGGGTCCTGGTTGCCAGCAGATTTAACTTACAGTCCTCAGCATGGGTTTAGGTAATTGAATAAACCACTAGTTTATATAATACAAGTGGTTTACACCCCTAGAGGACCTTGAGAACGGGGGGGGGGCCGGGGAGGGAATAAATTGCCCCCCCCCCCACTTTTAATTGTAGTTTTAAAAAGAAAGTTGTAAACCTTCATACGACCTATGAGAAGCTACCCTGTAAAGGAGAACCATCTTGATTTAGTGGTTAGAACATACAGAGACACAGACAACAAAGTTATAATGCAAAAACATCCTTTGATTGATCATTTTTTTTATAATTTAGGTTTCTATATCCAACCGTGTATGGACATTCAGGAAGTTATGTCTGTAAATTTTATCCTTCTTTTGAATCAAATTACAGGTTGTAATTATTATCCCTTCTGTAGATTACAAATAGTGGTTGAAAAGTTTTGACACGCAACTAAATGTCCCCACCCTCCTTGTATTACACTAGTCCCCAAAGTTTTATAACTACGTTTTCTTATTTGTTTTAATAACTTTAGGGACTTAAATTTTTTTTGACTGATTGATACATTAAGTTGAGTGTCCTAACGTTTCAACCTCTAATTGTAATCAACAGAAGGGGATGTTCATCAATTTATCGGCCATTGTCTTATCCCCTTAGATCCCTGGTTATTTATGCTATTTCTGAATATTGATCATGCTGAAAAGTAGATTCGACATATTGTCAATGTTTGATCACTTGCCAATACTTTAAATTTCTCTCTACTCTTCGTTTATAATACAATCTATAATACAAAGTAGAATGATGTCTGTCCGTCTGAAGCTGAAGATCTCGGTAACCACTGAACCGATCGGATTCTACTCTTCAGGGAATATACCTACTGGTCCTGTGGTGGTTTTAGGCTATTTTCTTGGGGGATGGGACACCCCCAACCCCCCCAAAAACAAAAAAAACATTTTTTTGTAGGAGATATCCTTGGTCCTTTTTTTACGAATTTCACCTAAACTTTTTTTATCATCTCTTGGGGCAAAGCCCCTAGAGGCTAGGGGCGAAGCCGCTAGTATTTCTATAAAGTGAAAGAAAACTTTTTTAAGGGAAGGGTGAAATTTTTCTAATGGTGATTTCTCTTGGGATGGTGGACACACCCTTCCCCAAATTAGTTAAAAAACTTCCTTGGGTCTAAAAGAAATTACCCTGTAAAGGAGACCCACAGACAAAAAAAGCTTACTACTTTATATTATAGGATATTATAAAAGGACATCCCTCCCACCAAAAATTATGAAGACCGACCAATAATTATCAGTTTGACAATATTTCTCAGTTTTCCTTAATATGTTATTGTATTATGTTGTAGATCTTCAGTACTTTGTAACCCTTCAATAAATCTACACCTTAACAGATATTCTAGTTATTGTTGGTGAAACATAGAGAAGCGAAGCTGCTCTATAATAAAGCCTGTCCACGTCTGCATACACAGCTGTAACAATCGAACTCGGTAACGGCTGATATCTGCGGCCGCTACTACAAATCCACAAACTTTTAGGAAACTCATCTTATTTCTCCTGAAGATAAAATTTTACTTTGTTTTTATGTATAAATTGTTATCTTTATTTAGTTTATGGTTAGATGTACTAATAACAACACCAGAGGACGAAATAAAAACTCCAGTTCAAACTATTTACATTCATAATTCTGGTAATATTGTGGATAAAAATCTTTTCATTTTTATATGTGTAATCTTATTTATAATAAATTTATCGTCATAGCAGTTTTGTATTCACAAAAATGAAAAATTAGAATCTAACTTTTCAATCGTAAGGAGGAGGGGGGTGGCTAAGGGATAATAACCTGATTCCAATAATGATGATAGTAAAGGAGTACAATAAAGACATTTTTATTGAACAGATGTATTAATAAATTTATAGTATAATAAATGTATGACCAGACAACTACCTGGATCCGCCTGTTTAAAGGAAGCCTGCAAGAAATACCACGCTTTAACTGCTGAAAGACTGCCACAAGTAGACCAAATACCCCAAATTTAAAGCCTTCAGCTTCTATAACAAAAAAGTTCTAGGCATTTTAAAATGACATTTTATGTACATAAAATTTTTGAAAGAATTGCAATGCTCATGTTGAAAACTTTGAAATTAAACTATGTGGTCTAAGAACAAAATTATAAGCTTATTTTTGTCATAAATTTAGGTTTCCAGTAACTAATTATATTTTTACAATAAAAATACCCCTTTTTATAGTCAAAATCATTAAAAAAAAATAAGTTTTACTTGCGTTGTACCGAATGTACTGTAGCCAATCAGAAGGCTGAATCAGCTTAACAACCAATCACAGCTAAGCTTGTATTAGTTTACCCCTTTGTTTCCGCTATGATTTGCGTTTTAAAATGCAATCTAAATCGATTTTTTTTCATAGATTTTGACTATGAAATGTGGTGTTTTTATTGTAAAAATGTAATCAGTTACAGGCAATCTAAGTTTCTGACAAAGATAAGGTTATAATTTTGTGTCTAGGCGACGTAATTTAATATTGTTTTTTCTTTTATGAGCATTGGAAATCTTTCAAAAATTCCATTGTACATAAAATGCTATTTCAAAATGCCTAGAACTTTTTTGTTATTGAAGCTGAAGGCTTTAAATTTGGGGTATTGGGTCTTCTTGTGGCAGTCTTTCAGCAGTTAAAGCGTGTTATTTCTTGCAGGCGTCCTTTAAGGACCTTTTTCGTCTGGTACCAAATTGCTTTATGCTCTTTTGTAGCGACTTGGCAGTGTTAATAATCCCGACGCTATTAGTTGATTTTCATAGATCCAATTAAAAGTCAGCACAGTGTCCTTGAGAAGGGAATATATATAATTTGGGGAGGGGGGGATTTTAAATTGGGAGGGTGGAGATACGCTCTCCCAAAATAGTTAAAAACATTCCCTGTACCTCAAAAAAAAAAGGATAATTGCACTGGAAAACAGATGTCATTTTTTATGAAAAAAAATTATAAAAAAAATTGGCGCATTTGTATAACATCTGTAGACTATCAAGATTACGCCAAGAAAGGGGGAAGGAAAAAGAGGGGGGAGAACAGGTTTTAAGAATTCCGAGATATATAATAACTTCAACTTCTGTCATCGTTTTACTGAAAGGGGAAGGCGAGGATAAAAAGGGTAGATATATGGAAATAATGCAGGGATGAGACAATGGGCAGTTAAATTTATTTTAGAGTTCTAACTCAATATCTTCCAAACCAGATTTATCTAGAAAATTTCCAACAATTTAGCTGATAATCTTGATCATCATAAAAAAGTAAATGGCCAAAAATATTTAACATTTGGTTATCCTGTCTTATTTTACTGAAATTATGAGTATATTATACAGACCGACTGAATTGATTTGTAAAGAAGTTTCGCAATTCCTCCATTTTTAATTTATCTTATTATGATTTTAATCTTTTTCTGTCATATTTGACTTGAATTGTAATTTTCAATAAGAAAAATTTTGTTTTACAAATAAAAATGAACATTAAGATATTTTTTTATTCTAAAAAATAAACAATACATATTTATATTATAAAGGATAAGCAATAAAAAATAAATCTGAATAAATATTTAATCATACAATTAATGAACAACAATAATTATGAATAGTGAATACCTACATAAAACAGAAAATACGGCAACCCTTATTTTACTATTTTGTCATATTTATTTTGGGGGTTGTGATAGTACACCTGATATGAAAATCGACGAAACGAACTATCAAGTATTGTACAATTGCATGCTATAGTTATTATCTACTAAGAATATTGTAAAATGAAGTTAACCAAAAAAATTGTAGTGGCCTCTTTTTATATTTTTTGGTGGAGTGGGGGATTTCTTTCAGTTGATTTGTCCCTACCCCTTCAATAATACAATTTGTGATTTAAAGTATTTCTTTTTTGAAAATTAACCTAGAACAAGTTTCTGCAAAGTGGGCAGGAGGAGTTATTAGAAGTTGAGAACCATTTGTACAGACAGGCAGAGTGGAACTTCTTCTTACAGGTTCTGCAGCCAAGTTTGGGCAGCTGGTGGTTGGACCCGTGCAGGATGTAGAAACAAATATAACATTCCTAAAAAAAACATAAGTTTAGTTTCGCCAAATATAGATAATTCCAGCCTTGTTTTTCTAAATTAAACAAGAATAGTTTTCATGAAAGCTGATGCCTTTTTAAGACGAAAAAAAAGAGTACTATAATTTCTACAAACAGACGAAAAGACAAACTTTATGGGGATAATCGTTTTAGACGTCAAAAAGGCCATACAAATGACGAGAAAAAATTGATTTTTTTGAATTGTTGGAAGGAGAAAACACTAGTTGCCATATTTCAAGTCATAAAAATCAAGCGAAAAAAAGTAACTATTATGTTTAAAATATAACTATTATGGACATACTGACATTCTAGTGATAGCAATAGAGTTGCTATACTTCATCAAATTGTAAAGATTAAATTTAATAGGACAATTCTATCATGCCTAACTTAACGATACGGATAAACGGACGGTTCGCCCTAAATGTAAAAAGTGAAAGCTTTGCTTTTACATAGAAGCTAATTGAGTGTAAATTCTCACCTCCACCCCTTCAAATCTTTTATCAACATTATTCTTCCACAGATTGAGTCCTTCATAAATGCTGCCGTTCTGATGTGTGAGGAAGGTTGTCAGCTGTAACATCCATTTTCTCCACTGACCAGTCTCAACTCCAACTCGTCTATTTTATAGATCCTTATAATTATGTTTAGGAATTTGCAAAGAGGGACGGGACATTGGACTGTATAGATTAGTGATGGCAATCCGTCGAATTTTTGGGCCGGATTCGGATTCTTAAAGAATCCGTCAAAAAAGTGGCGGATTCCTTGCGGATTCCGGATTCTTATTTTTGGCGGATTCCGGATTCGGATTCCGGATTCTAGCAATATTTTAAAAGGATTTTTAAATTTAAAAAAAAATTAAGTGCTACATATGTCCTAAAAATCAATGTTCTTGGTGTTCTCTATAATTCACTTCCAAGAATCGAACCAGATTTTAAAAGATATTACCTATATTTAATGATGAAAATCTTTGCCTTTAAAGAGGAGTTGAAAGAAAAAACTCAAGACGCTAATTTTAGCCTACCAAATAAGAATCCAGAATCCACAATTAAAAAACGGATTCCGGATCCGGATTCCAAAATTGGCCAAAAATTGGGCGGATTCCGGATCCGGATTGCCAACCCTAGTATAGATACCAAAAGTTTTATTGATACGTCATCTTATCTGTTGGCTCAAAAACTTGAGGTACTGTTATTGTATTTGATTGCTTGGTTCTGAACAAGTAGTGTCCAAACTTTTCAACCATAATATTAAATCTATAGAAGGGGTAATATTCAGCTTATACCAATAACGAAATTAATTCAGAAAAAAATCACGAAACCTATACGTGTTTTACAGCTGTCGTTGGGGGAAGGGGGGGGGGGGCACATCGTAAAATTGACGACCTCTACATTTGCCCCTAAAATCTTATTTTAGATTTAATTCGCTTGTTGGTTATACCTTATTCCTGGGTAATATTGTTTATAATCATTTTGAATGTATATCAATTTATCGTATATTATCTTGTCTCTTTTAGATGCCTGGGAAAATGATGTGTTGCATCACATAATTCTATTGCTCCTCACTGTAATTATAAAATATGCTAAAATAACAGGATGTTTGTCTGCCTAACTGTATGTCCACTAAGATCTCATAAACGACTTGACTATAATATGCTACAATTTTCAGGGAAGTTTCATTTTAGAAAAATGAAGGTTTTATGCTATTATCCCCTGCAACTCCACTACTAAAATCACGTAAACCAAGCAAACAAAAACAATAAAGGATCCATTCCTTGTGGAGTCTACAGTAACTCCTCCGAGAGGATAGTTACTGGGTAGAGTGACAACAAGCTCCATGCTTCCTTCATCAATGCTGTATGTAGCCACTACCTCTTTCACGCTCTCGCGAACCTTAACAAATAAGATCCTTTAAGCGATGTAAGCATAGCCATAAACAGGGATAAGGGATGGGAAACGTAGGAAAATATTATTTCAGGCCTATTTCAAGCCTAGGCCTATTTCTAGCCTAATAAACCAGTTTTGGGATAGCGCAGTGGTTCGTATAAAATGCTAATGAAAAAGCTGTGTGTGTGTGTGTAGATAAAGTATAGAATCAAATTCAGGTAGCTAGTTTAAAGTAAAAAACATAACTTTTTATAAACCTATATATTAATGGCTTTTGTTAAAATGAAGTTTTTTCTCTCCCAAAATTTTTTATCTTTTACTTTGGTAATTTGAACTGTCAGAAAGCTATCGTTGGGTTTCCCTCAGACAGATTTTAGTTTGTATTATTTGCATTTTTATTAATGAGTAAAAATTTTATTTGAAAATTTCATTGCTAATTAAAATTCAAAATAAATAAATAAATATGCACTTGGGTAACATTCTATCAAGTTCTTTGGATACTATACTGGATATAATGTAATGATATATCTGTACTGTGTTGTATTGTACAAAAATTAGGGTGAAGGTGTTGTATCAACTCCGTACTAAATTTTTAAAATTCAAAATACAACATCTAATTTATAAACTACCAAATGAAAATTCGTAGCTACCTTCTTTCCAAAAAAATAATCCCGTTATTTTTGTTTTTTCTATGTGGCCCTTTTTTAATGTTTAACTCTAAGCAGATTTAATAATTAAACTAATGTGATCTAACACCATTTATATTTATTTTTTCGTAGCAGACGAAATCATTATTTTTTCTAGAATTGTCTGCTTGTAAAATTTCCGCCATCTGTGATTTGGGCTTGTTTTGGTTGATACAAAACAAGCCCAAATCACAGAACACTATTGGTTTAGAGCGGTAGCCAATATGAGCCGTCCGCCAGTAAGGTCATTAAATTAGGCAAATGGTAAAAGTTGCATGATCCCTTTCAAAACCAGGCCGAGACCTAATTTATGGCCAGGTTTCCTATCCCTTATCCCTGGCCATAAAGCTTTTTACTTTTCAACTTTTTGTCCAATTTAGGGAAAATATACCTACAAATAATTACTCATGCCAAGTTTTATAACGAAATTTGGATTCTATGCCATTTTGTTGTGCATTAATTACGAGATAGTTGCATTTAACCCCCCTTCCACCCTCATTCAGCCAAAAATTTATTAAATGAAGCCATTATGAATCTCAAACTCTAATAAAGCACTCACCATTATTACTCAACCTCATTACCCTTTTATTCGTAATGTCATACTTAAGCAAATATAGACAAACAAAAATAAATCCTTATACAAAAGTAACAGGATCTGTGTCTGTCTGTACCGAAGGATTTCGCTAACCGGTGAACGGATACGGTTCTTCTTTACAGTATAACTTTCTTATTTGTCCTGTGAAGAATTATGACTATTTTGGGGGAAGGAAAAAAATCCCCTTCCCGCCAAGACTTTTTAAAACCTATTTTTTCTTCTTGAAACTAAAATAAAAAAATGGGAGGGTCGAATACAACCTCCCTCCCCCCAATCACCTTAATTGCCCCTTTGGGACTCTAGGGGCGTAGCAGATAGTATTGTATTAATCATGACAGGAAACTTACCTTTATAGTCAAGTTCTCAGACTTTTCCGAAGAAGAGATTATCTCCACCTCCTTAGACCAGAGAGCTGGTGTCACGTAATTGCAGGTCAGCTTTTCTACCACATTCTGTAAAATTAGTTATTTCTTACATCGTATTAGCTTATACAGCTTTCTGCGGATATAAAATGTACAATTATAAGATTAAAACCAGTTTATTTAGTCCCGAGATGACGAAGGCAAGGGCTAAAAAAACTGGTATTAATCCTATGATTGTACATTTTTATATTCGTAGAAAACTGGATATAATACGATGCTAGACATAGTTTTTTCGTATGGATGAGATCCGGTTCTAATCCACTGGATATTATATAATCGGTTTCGAATTAATACGAGAAAAATTAGAACAATATTATTAGAACAATACCTACACGGCACTAGTGTTGAAAATAGACTATATACACAAAAAAAACACACAGCTCATAAGTAGGAATATATTTTGATCAGTTACAACTAATCTATATCACCTTTGATGGTCCTTTCTGTACAAGTTTGTTTGGAAATATTAAACCCCGAACAAACATATTATGCAATACTGAATTTTCAAAATAGCAGCTTTATTATTCATTTAGGATGATTTTACAATAAATATGAAATGTAGATGCCTCTTTTGGTTACAAAATTCCACTGTTATTTTTTAATTAGTCAGCACCAATAAAGCACAAGATCTCAAAAACAGCATTTGGGGGTAATACTGGTGAACAAATATATTATGCAAATCCAAAACAGAGCAACAAAAAAAAGGTTTTTTGGCACTTTTCTCCTCTTTTAAAGATTGATTATGATAAAATAATATTTTTTTAAGGGATTTATGCATTAATTATTATGAAATATAGTATAAGGTAGAAATTAATGATTTTTCTAAATAATAAATGTATGAAAAAAATAAATTCGATCCCTATCACTTTAGAGGACAGCTGCTGACCCCCAGTCTTATGGATGAACCTAAATACATGTTAAAGATAAAATTTACCCTGAAAATTATACAAAAATGTTTTTTGGTGTGTTGAAAAAATCTATTTTAAAATCTTGATTTTGAGGATGATGACCTTTAAGATGCCCCTATTGGTGGTGATGGTGAGCCAAATGTTATCAAAGTGCATGTCCATGATGACAACTTATATATTAAACTATGATCCAATTTTTGTAGTTATAGCATCCTCCAGCCCAGCATTATTAAAAAAGAAAAGAATTGCAATTTTATTTACTTCAATTCATAAGGTGAATACTGCAGTTTTTAGAAGATGGTTATATTTCTTGTCGGAAGGCCCCATTGGAGGCTGCTATGACTACAAAAAATGGTACATAGGTTAATAGACAAGTTGTTGTAATGGGCATGTACTTAGATAACATTTGGCTCACCATCACCACCAACAGGAGCATCTGAAAGGTCATCATCCTCAAAATTAAGATTTTAATATGAATTTTTTTAACTTGTTTGTACCATGCAATGGATATAGAAAATACGTGGATATTATGACAGGGGAAAATTGTCGTCAAATTAGGTTGCTAACATGGACATCACTTATTAGTCAGTTCGTTCATCCACTAAGAGAGGAAGGGGTAAAGGGGGTGGATGGGAATATCGTTATTTTAGCCAGCTACAAGTTTCACTATCTTAGAGTTCACTATAATCTGGTGTATTTTCCAAGTAATAATAAATCCATTTTGTACCACCAATAAAAGTTCAGCTTTGAAAACAACAGAGAGAAAAATCTGTGGGAGTTCGAATTATTTACAGTCCATTGTCCCCTACCTAAAGGATAAAACTTGAACAAAGCCAACTATACCTGACTCTCTTTATCAAGTCTGGACCACCATTGTCTGGCAAAGGCGGGTAAATGTCTGCAAACTTGAGTCCAGCAGCTGGCCGCCAGTTCCTCCAGCTCGCAGCTGACAGCTGACCGCTCAATCTCCAGGTCGCCGGCAACGAATATATCCTGCAGCCGGCTGGAGTTGGTTGGCAATAATTTAAAAATATTTCCTGAAATAGTAGGATAAGTAGGAAGATCCAAATAACTAAAGAAAGACTTTCTGTCTACAGAAAATTATCAAAGTGACAGAGGAACCGATAGGAATCTATTTTTTTTATGTAATCTTCAATTGCCCTTATAGTGGTTTAGAGTTCGTTTTTCAGGCGGTTAAACACTTTTCCTAAAGTTTTCTGTAGATTATGCTAAGATTATTATGAACTAGGTAACTACAACTGCTTTTTGTAGTTTTTATAATACGATTTTAAGATATTGTCTTTCTTGATTTTACTCACCTCTTAAGGGAGTGATTCTCCTTTTTTTAGTGATGACATACAGAATCCCTAGCACCATTCGCGTGTAATAGGATGTGATAAACTAACACCCAAGGATATGAGGCTAAATAACATCCATAAAACAACCAACCCTTTGATTGCACAACCTTTGACTGAGAGGTCAGTGCATGGTAGGGAGTTACGCCTGTTTATTGGCCAAGGCCTTCCTTCTCGCGCACCTGATATAGCAGCAGTAGGAACCATTTTAACATCTTTATTATTACGCAGATTCGGGCCGAGATTCGAACCTTTCACCTTCCCGACGCGACGACGAGCGGATGCTTCTCTTGTTAAGCCACGGAGATTTAAACATTGTTACCTAATAATGTGCTGATATGATCATGATTATCCAAAAACTGAGAAAATCTTGGCCTTGAAATATAACATAACTAGGTATAGAATATCGAAGACAAGTGAAACACTTTTATTAGAATTATGGTTTAAACAAGGATGACAACATCCATAAGTAGCGAAGCACAAAAAAAATCATATACGTATATCTAAAGTGTATTCATTAATTGATTTATTGGAGAAAATAAACAAGAAACCCTGTTTTATTTTGTATAATGATGACGGTCAAAGTAAATTACATAAAAGATGCTCATAACAATGGGAAAAATTATTTTGATACTGATATCCCAAAAAAGTTTTAAAATTGGACCAAAAACTCCAAAGATATGGGGAAATATGTAAAACATATAAAAATAGCAAAAACCGCCATGCTTGTTTTCTTAAAACGACAGACAATTTAATTTTTAAATCCTAACTTAATAAAATTTGGAAAATCGGACGTTATACATCAAAGATATAGAAAAATTTAAAAATAGCCAAAAACCTGCAAAAAGTAAGTCTAACCGTCATGGTTGTTTGCTTTAAACAACAGGAAATTTGATTTTGATATGTATTATTTTGAAAATCGTACCATAAACACCAAAGATATGGAGAAAAATGTGGAAAATACAAAAATAGCCTAAACCCTGCTAAAAAGCGGTCCTATCGCTATCGATGTTTTGTAATTAATTGTGCTCCTTAATGATAGAAACGTTGTCAAAAAATTTCAGCATTCTACCTTTTACAGGAGCTGAGTAAATCCCATTTCCCCCATAGCGTTACGGACTGACGGACGGACAAGGTGAATTATAGAGTAGCTTCGCTAATAAAAAATGTCTTCAACATTTTTTTTAACTCCAAAGGCTTGTTATATAAAGTTTAGCTTTTTTACGTTCGGAGTGTAAGAATGTTTTTATGTAACATTGAGTTTCTTTTAAACTACCTATTTGTATTATTTAATGAAATCTTAATATGTACAGAAAAATGCAGTTAAGTTCTTGAGATTGCTAAAAAAAGATTTCTACTGAAAAATCATGAATAGCATCAATTTACAGACAATTTTCCAAGTCTATTAAAATATAAATCACCAAATTCAATACCAGTTTTGTTAGACCGAGCAGTACGCCCCTCGATGTTACCAAAACTGGTTTTAATCTTATTATTTTTCATTTTAATAACCATGGAAACTGTTTATAATACGATGCGATAAATAACTAGGTATTATTTTATTATTTATGATTGTATAGTTATATATGCCTGACAATATCACTGGAGTTATCCAGGAGACAAAGTACAACCCTCCAGCAAAGTAGATATCCCAGGCTCTGAGAGAAAGCTACAGTTCCTGTTGCAACATTATATATGTTATTATAAAGGGGGGGGGGGGGGGGCGAAAGTGACACTTTTTGAAACCAAAACTAAAAGTCAAAGGAACTGAACTAAAAAAAGTGTTACAGGTCTGAGATTTTGCATGGCAGTTGCTTTATAGGGGTACAATATGGAACTGTGAAGAAACGGCGGCGCAACCGCCGAAAACCGCCGAGAAAAGGCAACAAAAATTACGGCGGGAAACGGCGGTTGCGCCGCCGTTTCTTCACAGTTCCATATTGTACCCCTATAAAGCAACTGCCATGCAAAATCTCAGACCTGTAACCCTTTTTTTAGTTCAGTTCCTTTGTTGACTCTTAGTTTTGGTTTCAAAAAGTGTCACTTTCGCCCCCCCCCCCCCTTTTATTCGGTATTACCTATCGTCTATTTTTTTCAATTTCAAAAATATGAGTAAAATTGATATCTAAGAGCTGGTGATAAACTTAGTTATTACCAGAGATAATAATAAACAAACAATCTTCCTAGATTACTAGCGGTTTCGTCCCTAGAAGCATCTAGTGGCACTTAAAATAGGGAAAATTCGCAACCCCCATTTTACTTTGAGTTTAAAAAGAAAAGGTGAAGGCCGTCTTTATTGAGAGGTTGGAGATACCCTCCAAAAAATAGTTAGAAATCTTCCCTTAATCTATAAGAACTAGGGCGGGTTCATATAGAACTTAGACAAAGAGGGGATGTGCAACAGATAAAACTAACTCTTAAAGAAAATTTCTGACCGAAAAAAGAATTTTAAAAAATTGAGATTTAGAATGCGACCACTTAAAAATGTAATTCAATAATAAGAAATATGCAAAGACGACATTCAAGTCATTTCCAATTATTATCTTAGTTCCTATTAGTGCTAGAGGGCTAAATATTTTTGTGCATTTCCCAGTTTAATAATGAATTTCCGACTATAAGTCAATCAAAGTTAAGTCATATTTCGCTTCCTTATCCTTTAGTTACCAACTTTTTCCCAACGACCAGACATACAATTGTATAGCTATTTGTAAATGAGAGTAAAAAATTATTGAATGAGAATGATGGCTTCATGTTGCTCCCAGGAAAGGCCTTGAGGAGTAGAATCAGGAACTTTTGTCAGTTTCAAAATATCTCGTTCCTAGCCTTAGAAATTACTAAAAACCATGATTTTAAAAGGTTATTGAGAATTGTCCAATTTGTAGAGGTTTTTTGAGGTTTTCTCAGGCTAGGAACGAGATTTTTTGAAGCGGTCAAAAGTCCCTGATTCTACTAATCATATATATAATTTGCAGATCCCCGCTTTGGTCTCAGAAGAAAATGTCCAAAATCGACCTAACCTAATAAGAACCTTCACTGTAAAGAAGAACCATATCGGCTCAGCGATTAGGTAGATCCTTCGCTACAGACAAAAACAGTTTATTACTGTACTAGATGATAAATGACAACTATAATCCCTGATGGCATTTCTGGTACACTATCGCAGATACTAAACTCTGATAATAAGCTTGACAAAACCATTTCTCCCTGATATTCATCAAATACGGTTTAGTCTTTGAAAATTGATAAAGAGCGCCATTTTTTTCGCAATATTCAGTAAAATTAGGTGCAAGCTTCTAGCCAAATGCGATTATTAGGTCAAACTGTACTTAATAAGCGCATTTGACTGGAAGCTTGCACAAAACTTTACGGAATAATGCGAAAAAATTAGCAGTCTCATTTTTGTACCTGCAGTTTCAATTTTGTTGTAAATTTCACAAAATATTTATTTTTTACCTAACCATTTGTTTATGGAAATTAACTTTTTATCCAGAGAAAATAAAAACTAAACTTATCACTTAGCTAGCACATTGCTTACCGATGAACAAAAAAGAACACATAAAATTAAGAAGCTCTTTTTAGTGCCTATAAAAAAATGACGCAATACAATACGAATGATCAATGATAGGCCAATAAACAGACTAAATTACCAATGGCAGGCCAGTATTACGTCATTTATATAAGCACTATAAAAAGCTTCTAAAATTAAGGTCTGTTCCTTAAAATATCTAATAAATATTGATAAAATTTAAGTATTGATCCCTGAGTCATAATCTCTAGTAATCTTCTAGGAATTTCACACTCCTCCGTGTCACTAGTGGCGTCTATTTGTCCAGCAATCTCCTAGTATCAGCAATTAAGGGATAAGTAAATGGGCTTACATTCAATAAGCTTGTACTTTAATTGAGACTAATGGCTTTTTTTGTCGCTAAATGGGGTTAGTTGTATTTTTTTTAGCGAAAATAGTTATAAACCTTTCCAGGACTTATGAGAAGCTATCCTGTAAAGGAGAACCACATCGATACAACGGTGAACGAGATCATTTGGTACAGAAAAAACAGAAAGACATTCTGTTTCTTTATAATAGTTATTATGCAAGAAAATTTGGTTTTTTTAATTAAACTTTTACTTCCTCTTAACTTGGAGATATTTCAAGTATAATAGGTCCTTTTGAAGGTAATGCATTAATATTTATTCCTTGCCATTGTACCTAGTGATTAGAAATAACATTACTTTATAAACAAAAGCTCATTTTTCTTATGTTAAAAATAGGTTTTAAGTTTTTTTTCCTTTCCTCTAATGACTATTTAACTTTTACAGATTTAGAATCTTAGTTAAAATATTAAAAACTTCGAAATTTTTATCAAAAATCTTCCTATTTAAGAAATGGACTTTTCTTACTACAAATTTAGGGGGTGTTTGTTTATGTTGTAATGTTTTCACATACCTACTCTTTAGGTAAAACTGAAAATTGCAGGTATTCTCTAAAAAAAACATGCTTATTGATTGATTAGCCATAGTTTCTTAGGGTTTGGGCCTAAGTAGTCATGGAGTTGGCTGAGACACTTTTGTCTAGCCACGAGGGCTATCAAGCTCCAAGTTCAAGCACATTATAAACCCATTTACACATCACATTAAGCCTGCCTTAGTTATAGCCGCCAGAATATGAGCAGCTGCAACCTGAAAGCTGCGGTAGCTGCAGGACAGCTTCGGTCCAAAGTTGTTTAGCAGGAAGGTGAGATTATCTGGCAATTCTGCTGCGTCAACATCCTAAAAAAATATTTTCAGTGTCAGGTTGTTAATTCTACAAATATTCTATCCTGAAATATTCAAAGTATACACCAGGGATAAGACAATGGCAGATAAATTGATGTACATCTCCAACGACGATACACAAAATTACCCTGCTGTAGATTATAAATAGTTGTTGAAACGTTTGGACACTCAACTCAATGAACCAACCTATTAAAATTCAATAAATAAAAGTCCCCAAAGTTGTTGAACCAACGAATAAGAAAACGGTACTATAATAATTTGGGGAGTAGTGTTATAAAAAGCCCAATACCCCCTTCCTCCCTGCTAGAGACAATGTTGAGAGCAGGGTTGTCAAATCAGGCGGGAAGTTTTGGGTCGCCCTTTATCGGTCCTTTTGGGCAGATTTGGGGGTGAAAAAAGAGGGGGGGGGGCGGGCCTTTTTTTTTTGGGTGATATTGACTATTATATAAATTAGTTATCTTTTTTGTATCAAGAGAAGGATTTTGCTGACCGCTGATCCGATATGTTTCTCCTTTCAAGTGAAGCTTTTTTCGGTCCTGAGATGGTTTTTGGCTATTCTATTTCTACTAATAAGTCTCGGTTTGGTTTTAGCCTATTTTATAATCTTTTTATATGCTGTTTACGACATTTGCCCAAAAGGGTTGGGCAATTGGGCGGCCCGTTATCGAAAAATAATATTAATTATTGTTAATTATAATTAACTACCAAGGAGGGTGAGGACATCGGACTTTAAATAAGCCTGGTACCTATAGTTAATGACCATGCTATCTTATTCGTTGGCTCAGAAACTTGGGTACTTTTATTAAAATTTTTGTTCCAAAACCTGTAACCAACAATTTTAATTTCCAGAAAAGGTACTTTTGTTTATTATCATCGGGATGTATATTGTATATAAAATCATTGTCCATAGTCTTAAAACTTAAGATCCCAAATTAACTACCTACCAACTAATAATAATAAAACGTGTCCTACTTAATAACCAATAAATGACGTCACTGGTACCAAAACACAACAATACCTGAACCATATAGAGCGGGGGAAGATCACACTGTAGAAGAAGGGGGAGAGGTGTGTGGATGATGGCCTCCCCAAGGCTGGAACATAGCAGGCTACAGCTGTATAGTTCTTCTTTTCCTGTGGACACCTGCAATAAGGGGGGGGGGGGGGGGAAGTTCTGACACATTTGCGTAAACGGTGATTATTGGCTTTATCTTTGGACTGAGAGGATAGGTTATTAGGGATAAAATCATTCTTATATGATGAATTTCCCCCAGATATAAGATTTTTTGGATAGGCCTCCAGGTTCCGGAGCTCCAGGCCTCCAGGTGGTCTCTGTACAGGTAAAATTGAAAAAAAAAAATTTTTTTTTTAAAGTTACAGGTCAACTTATAAAACAAAATATGCATCTTTTTTAATATTATTCACATATTTGAAGAAAAAATATGCATATTTTGTTTTATAAGTTGATTTTTAACTTTAAAAAAAATTTTTTTTTTTCATTTTTACCTGTACAGAGACCACCTGGAGGCCTGGAGCTCCGGAACCTGGAGGCCTATCCAAAAAATCTTAAATCTGGGGGAAATTCATCATATAAGAATGATTTTATCCCTAATAACCTATCCTCTCAGTCCAAAGATAAAGCCAATAATCACCGTTTACGCAAATGTGTCAGAACTTCCCCCCCCCCTTAATCAATATTAATCATTATTTTTAAACCAGGGAAGAAGGAAACATTGGGCTTTTTAATAAAGGTACTAGTCCCCAAAGTTATATAATAAAGTTTTCTTATTCGTTGACTGGCAGTCATTAGTTGATTGATTAAGTTGAGTGTCAAAACGTTTCAACCACTAATTTAAATTTACAGAAGGTGTAATTTTGTGCTTCATAATTGGGGATGTACATTAGTTTATCAGCCATTGTCTTATAGATCTTTGTTTTTAAACAGTCTCATAACAATACTAGTCGTTTTTATTCTACTATTCAAAATACTATTCTCCAAATTTAAATATGTTACCTTTATATACAAAGGAACAAGAACTGTGAATATTCCTTCAGCAAAGAAATCCTCCCATTCATCTCGGAGTTTGTTAGGGATAACAAAAACATCTGTTCCTACTTCTTGGTTTCCTTCTGCAACCTTTTCTGCAAGTGGTCCTTAAATAATATATGATGCATTTTTAAAATTTTTGTTTTTAATTTTGAAAAACTTTGGTACCAACCATTATAAAAGTATGTACATAAATAAAACAACCAGACTATACCTATGATTCTAATATGATTGAGGTATAATAATTTATTCAATGCATATTTTTAATGGAAGTCTAGGTAATTAACGTAATTATCTTCTTTCAAGTAAATATAAAATATTTAGAGAGGAGATTGTTTATCGTCCATTGTCCAATTCCTCAATGTCAGATTTTTACTGCTATCTTATCAAAGTCACACTAAAGTTAATAAAACACATCTTTAAAAATCAAACATCCTGCTTATTCACATTACAGCAGTTTCCAAGAACTTAAGTTGCTACATGATAAATTAACTGGAATGAAACAAAAGCAGAGAGGGAGGGGACAATGGGTTGTTTATTACAATAGGCTCCAAGGGTTAAAAATAGGAACCATCTTTTAAATCTTAAGTTATGACGCGGTGTCAGGCCGAGATTCGAACCTATCACCTCCCCTACGACTAACGGATGCTTTATGTGTTGTTTACCTTGTGACAAAGCCGGATGTGCACCACGCCTCCTCAATGCCTTGCTTACAGTGGTCACAAGTTTGGAGACGGCTATGCCGAACATGAGACAGCCGGGTCTTGAACACAAACTATCCCTGTTACATTACCAGTGTTAGTTTATTACAATTCAAAAATATTCAGTTGACATGTAAGTATAATCATTGTTGAAGTTTTCACATTTGAATCTTCCCTTTTTGTTTAAGTAATACCTTTTTCATTTTTTATATAATGGTGAAATTGTGTAAAGGTTATGCCCTCATTTAACATTCTTTAAACTATTAACTAATCGATTTATTAAATCAACAAGAATAAATAAAAATAGTTATATTCTAGTTTTTAAACTTTATCATAAAGAGTGAAATCTTAAGGTACAAACAAGAAAAATTAAGATTAAGGAAAAATAGTAAACTGTTAAATATAATACCATAAGTGCTATAACATAAATTCGAATAGCAAATAATATGTTGCTGACATATCAAGCTAATTAATATATCTACGCATATACTTAATGAGCTCAATTACAAGGTTATTCTTTTATTAGAGTAAAACACTAAAGGGAGAAATGGTTAAATAACTGTATCTACCCATCGCATACATCTTGTGCAACATTTCTATTGAGTCATTGAAATTCAACCAATGGTATCGCTTATATTATACAGCCAAGTAGCAGAAAATAATTTAGAAGCAGACGAAAGAGGTTTTTGAAAAATGAAGGGAGGTAGTTGTCTGTATATACATCTATACTATAGATATGTTATTCTTTTCGTGTAATTCCGTAAAGTTGAGTGTTGGTTTGTAGTCAAATGCTCTTCCTAGGTCAAACTGTTCTTACATAAGAACCATTACATATTTAGGTATACATTTGGGCATAATTAAGAACATTTTGACTTAATAAGAGCATTTGACTAAAACCCGGCACCCAACTTTACGGAATTGCAAAATTAAAGCTGGTAACATTCCTTGATTCCTCGCAACTTGCGACCCACTGCACCAGGCTGCACATGATCAGGTCCCACATCTCACTGGAGATATGCTCCTGGAACTTGGTCACTGTCAAGTTGAGAAGATTGATCACAGAACATACACGGTTCACTATTGGCCAGGGTGATAAACTAAAATAAAATATTTTACATAATCCCATTATATTCAGTCGTAACAAACCTACCCCTTTTCCCCTGTTTATAAAATAAAGTACTACAGTATTAAACTCATTATAACTAAAAATAAAAAGAATAACTCTTTGTATGTGTGTGTGTGTGTGTGAGAAATTCGAGTTGCCACATGGGAACTTGAACTCGAACTCTCACCACCGTAACTCAGTGCGTTACCACTGAGCTACGACGCCCCTTTTAACTCTTTGTATGCTTATACTTAATCTAGTAATAGGCTAGGCTCCTAGAGGCCTTGAGGGGGTAGGGGGTGTAGTAAGTCAATCCTTCTGTTTTAAATTTAGTTTAAAAAAGTAAAAGTAAAGAAGGAGACCCATATTAGCCCAGCGGTTAACGAAATTAAGATACAGACAGACAGACATCCTGTTACTTTAATATAAGGATGTATTTTTGCAACCTGACGTCTGAACTATAGAGAAGATCTGCCTCGCTTTCCTCTTTCCAATCTCTCACCATTTCTAACAAAACCTTAGGCAATAAAATGATATTAATAAAAAATTTTAAAATTGAAAAATATTTCTAAGAGGATAATACCTACCCATTTTGTTGTACCGGCGAATGGCAAGAGCGGCGGTCAACCCGACGTTTTTAATGTTAATTTTTATACTGAAACACCAAAAAAGACCTAGTTCCAGAATCTTCGAAAGCACTAGAAACAATGAATTTAAGATATACCTTGATAAACCATCCTCCTTTATTGTTAAAAAGTTAAAAATCAATATGTTTAAAATGGACGTACAGACATTCTGGTAACGATTATAGATTTTTTTTATCTTTCCAAGTCGTACCTTACTATTACTCATGCCAAGTTTTAAACCAATAGGACAATTCTAACATGCCTAAATCAACGATAAGAGCTATCCCTTACAGGCGGAGGGAACATAATTGTAGAAAAACTTCGCTTTAAATAAAAACAAGTAGACATAATACCTTAACCTCTCCAGAAAGGTCTGCAACACCAGAAACGTGGAGCCTGGATCCAGATCTTACTAATTCCAAACTTGATGAAATAAACCATAACAAACATGTTCCCTCGTCTGTTTTCAATCCTGAACAATATTTATTAAAGTTAATACTCTAAAAACAAGGATAAGAGCATCCATAGACTCGTAGAAGGGCGTCATACATTACGGTGATTTGATCAAACAAACAAAAAATCCGCAATGGTGGGCAAATAACGAGGATCTCTAATGGGACAGCTTGTCAAGTCTTTATGTTCTAGAAGTGGAGATTAATCTGACCATAATCACCATATAAAAGTGTATCTTAGTACTAAAAAGGTAAAAAAAAGGGGACATAAGCTATATCATATATCACTTAACATTAGACATAAAAATTCAGCAGAGTCCCTACAGAAGAACAGAAAGCAATTTGCTAGGAGACGAAAAGGTTCTCCATCAGGTAGTTGTCTACTAATTATACATCTATACTTATACATTAGTTGTACTTTTAATGAGTTTCTATTGTGACTTAAACAAATTGCAATAAATTCCAGAAAGCTTAAATAACTCCACATAAAAATTTAAAAAAAACAATGGGTGAAGAATATTACGTGAATATTATGACAAGAGAAAAATCCCTCGCATTTATTAGTTGGGTCGTTTATCCATTAGGAGGGGAGGGGATGGGGGAGATCGTTATTTTAGCCCGCTACAGAGTTATCTTTATCATAAAACATGAAAATCTGGTGTAAGATCCAAGTAGTAATAAATCCATTTATTCTTTACCTCCAATACTCATAAGTTGACCAGTAACAAAGCTGACATACGACACACACACTCACTCACTCACTCACTCACTCACTCACTCACTCACTCACTCACTCACTCACTCACTCACTCACTCACTCACTCACTCACTCACTCACTCACTAACTCACTAACTCACTAACTCACTAACTCACTAACTCACTAACTCACTAACTCACTAACTCACTAACTCACTAACTCACTAACTCACTAACTCACTAACTCACTCACTCACTCACTCACTCACTCACTCACTCACTCACTCACTCACTCACTCACTCACTCACTCACTCACTCACTCACTCACTCACTCACTCACTCACTCACTCACTCACTCACTCACTCACTCACTCACTAACTCACTAACTCACTAACTCACTAACTCACTAACTCACTAACTCACTAACTCACTAACTCACTAACTCACTAACTCACTAACTCACTAACTCACTAACTCACTAACTCACTCACTCACTCACTCACTCACTCACTCACTCACTCACTCACTCACTCACTCACTCACTCACTCACTCACTCACTCACTCACTCACTCACTCACTCACTAACTCACTAACTCACTAACTCACTAACTCACTAACTCACTAACTCACTAACTCACTAACTCACTAACTCACTAACTCACTAACTCACTAACTCACTAACTCACTAACTCACTAACTCACTAACTCACTAACTCACTAACTCACTAACTCACTCACTCACTCACTCACTCACTCACTCACTCACTCACTCACTCACTCACTCACTCACTCACTCACTCACTCACTCACTCACTCACTCACTCACTCACTCACTCACTCACTCACTCACTCACTCACTCACTCACTCACTCACTAACTCACTAACTCACTAACTCACTAACTCACTAACTCACTAACTCACTAACTCACTAACTCACTAACTCACTAACTCACTAACTCACTAACTCACTAACTCACTAACTCACTAACTCACTAACTCACTAACTCACTAACTCACTAACTCACTAACTCACTAACTCACTAACTCACTAACTCACTAACTCACTAACTCACTAACTCACTAACTCACTAACTCACTAACTCACTAACTCACTAACTCACTAACTCACTAACTCACTAACTCACTAACTCACTAACTCACTCACTCACTCACTCACTCACTCACTCACTCACTCACTCACTCACTCACTCACTCACTCACTCACTCACTCACTCACTCACTCACTCACTCACTCACTCACTCACTCACTCACTCACTCACTCACTCACTCACTCACTCACTCACTCACTCACTCACTCACTCACTCACTCACTCTCTCACTCACACACACACAGTATTCTTTACCTCCAATACTCATAAGCTGACCAGTAGCAAGGCTGACATACGACACACAGACACACACACACACACACACACACTCACTCACACACACACAAACAGTATTGTTTACCTCCAATTCTCATAAGCTGACCAGTAGCAAGGTTGACATACGACACACAGACACACACACACACACACACTCACTCACTTACTCACACACAGTATTGTTTACCTCCAATACTCATGAGTTGACCAGTAGCAAGGCTGACATACGACGATAATGAACCAGTTCCAAGATTAAACCTAAAAAAAAAGTTAAAGTTAAAGTAGGGAAAATGCCTTGGCCCGTAAAGAGACGTAAATCATTAGCATGCATAGTTAGGACTTCTCAGACAAAGGTCATGCAATCTAAGTGTTGTTTGTCTGTTAATTACCCTAATATAAGTTGTTACCTGGAGGATAGTCTCAACAGTGTGATAAGAATATTATATTGTTTAGTAAAGTCTTCCTCCTCAGGTTTTATAAATCTGTTCAGTCTTAGATCCCAATCTATTTTCCAATATACTTAAACTTTCAATATTATAATATATCTTATTTGAGAAAATTTTTGGAAAATAACTTGAAATGGAATTAATGAAGGAAAAAGAATAGCGGCCAAATTATCATGACTACAAAAGTTACTTTTTATTTATGATCATATCAACTCAATAACTGACTCACTTTGACCGATGTTTATCCTTGATTTTCGTTGTGCTTCGCTACTTAAGAATGTTGTCATCCTTGTTTTTAATTGTTTTAGTGAGATTTCAGGGAGTGATGGGACATACGGCTGTTCATTACACTAGTCCTCAAAGGTTTATAATACCTAACTTTTTTCTTATTCCAAGGTTTAACCACATTAGAGACTGTTCTTGATTTATGATTGGTTGGTTCATTTAGTTCAGTGTTCAAAAGTATCAACCACTAATTATAATCTACAGAAGAAGTATCCAACATTGGGAATGTAGATTCGTAGAACTATTTATCGGACATTGTCTTATCCCTTTAGATCCCTGTATATTTTACTGAAAGTTTAAGTTGTTGTTCCTGAATATCTGTAAGTGACCCCAAGCAACCAACTCAAGCCAAGAGAATACATCACATCCTAAATAAAGTTTTTGATCTTTTTTTAATGCAAATGATTTTTTCGAAAACATTAAAATCATAAATATACAGGGTGTTTTTATTTAAATTAACCAAAGTATTGCTTTATTTAACCCACTTACCATTGACGAAAATAATCAATATCTCATTGTCTTCACTAAAAAAGAAAAGAAAATGAGATATTCTTTAACTTCTGCCAATGGTAAGTGGGTTAAATAAAGCAATACTTTTGTTCCTTAAAATAAAAAACACCCTGTACTATACTGTAGGGTAAAGCGGGGCGAACTCGGTCTTTTTTTCGGTTTTTTGAACCTGCAAATCGTAAAAATTATTTTTTTTAAATGGGACCAAGACCAGTAGAAAGATCTCGGAAAAGTCGATCAGGTCCTAAAAGGACGTAAACCTAGGACTTTGGGAAGTTTGTCAAAATTGATCTCTAAAACGGCACCGACTTCGCCCCGCCTTGAGGCGAAGTCGGTAGGGCATTTTCAAACTTCGAAAAATCGATGACGTATTGATTTTATTACAGCATGCCCAAAAGGTAAAAGTTGCTAAATGTAATAAAGAGTATGCACAAAAAATTTTATTAAGATTAGGTCAATTTTTTCTACCAAAAAAAATAATTTTTCCGAAGTACGCGAAATTTGACTTTTTTTTTCGAAATTTTTTTTGATAAAAAACATAAAAATACTACTAGAAAAAATAACTTTTTATGACTTTAAAGGCCTGATCCTTTAAATTAAGGCAATTTTGAATAGATTTGGCAAAAAAAAAATTAGTTCTATTAGCAAAATTTCCTTAAAAAATCAAGTTGAAAAAAAGAGAAAAGTTTGGCAAAATCTGTGGTCGATTTTCCAGCTTCAAAAAACCTATGACATATTGATTTAATTACAGCATACCCTAAAGGTTAAAGTTGCTAAATGTAATAAAGAGCATTCACAAAAAAAATCGGACAATTTTTTCTACAAAAAAAAAAAAAAATTTTCTAAGTACGAGAAATTTGACTTTTTTTCTCGAAAATTTCACTTTTTTATATAAAATTGAAAAAGTTAGTATAAAAAGTGAAAAAACCGAATTCGCCCCGCTTCACTTTTAGTAGATTTAAGAAAAAACTATACAAGCTTTTTTAAAGTTTTAAACGGAAATGGATAGCCTATTAGATTATTAATAAGTCCCCTGAAGACGTCTAAGCTCTAGCTCTTACCAGTTTTTGTCCAACTTACCGTTTTTCCGACCGAAGCAAAAAAAATCGAAAAAAATTTTTTTGTCGTCCGACTTTAAGACCCAATAAGTACCCTAAAAATTCATCTCACAAAAATTTCATTTTATACTTTTTTGTAGGCAATTTAATAAGGAACAAATTTGATTTGATGTTTTTTTCTGTCAGTCGATTAGAACATGGAGAAAAATGTCATTTAATGAAGGTGGTCAAAAAAATACCGACTTCACCTCAAAACCGAGATCGCCCCGCTTTACCCTACATAATCTCTGAAATCTTACTTTCTTACATAATGCTACTAAATCACCTTCAAGGACGTCCAAGCTATTTTTATTTATTTGGGGGAGGTAATCATCCCCTTTACCCCCCCCCCCCCCCCCTTGGAGTCCCTGATCAATCTCTTTTCCTTAATTTTCTTTCAAGTTCTAGCCCTAGAAAATCTAGTTTTTAAAGATGTTTTTCTGTTGTTACAATTTATCTTGTATAAACCTACATTATCATTGCATTTTTCAAATATTCTCTGTTCAATAATGTCCAATGTTTTCTTGCTTAATCTTGAAAACAGAACAGTGGCTGATCTACTCAATCTGAAACAAATCAATAATTCTTCAATTTGTGGAAAACATGGTAGGTATTTTTGAAGACATTAAAATTATGAGAAAAAGAGGTATGATATTACTTGGACCTTACACCAGATTTACATGGTCTCTAATAAAGTGAAACTTGCAGCGGGCTAAAATAACGATTCCTTCCCCCCCCCCCTCCCTTCGACCAATTCTATCTCATTTCCAACCCTCCTTTTGGATGAAAAAACTGACATTAAAAAAGTTCAAGGTTAGCAAACTAAAACGACGACAATTTTTTACCATGTCATAATATCCACGTATATTCTACATTCAGTATTTTTTCAATTTTTGGAAACTACAAAGCAAATAAGATAAAATTACCTTGCTTCTAAGTTTCTTATATCTGGTGATGAATTTGTGTCTTGAACCAGATTGTTCATGTAAACAACGGCAGCAGTACAATCCAAGAGATTTTCCATTACATCACTGAATTAGATATTAATCAAAATGTAGCTTGGATAAAAATTAACTATAACGCAAATAATTTATTTTACTCAAACTTTAACAATATCAAAAGACACATGCACTCGACTCTATAATGAATGCTTTTTTCCTTGCGCCTGTATATCATACAGACACCTAAATTTTATAAGACAACTCTTAGTCTTAACTCTACAAAAACTAACCAGTCTAGACTTATCAAGTTAGGTTATTGTTCTTAATTTAGTTTTTTTCCGTATATTTTCCGTAAACTTAGGTGTAACCTTTTAGTCAAGTGCTCTTATTAAGAACAGTTTGACTTAATAAGAGCACTTGACTACTGGGTTACATCCAACTTTACGGAAAATACGCGAAAAAAGACCCTCTTACTATTATTTCTTTGTTACATACAGGGTGAGTCAGAAAAAACTGAGTTTTTCAATTTTCAGAAACAACCAGAAGGAATACAGAAAAAATAAGGGGGGGGTTTTTAATGCAACCATCTCGTAATCAGTGATTAAATGGCACTTAGAATTCGAATTTCGATCTGAAATTTTGCATGAGTAATCCTTGGTAGGTCTATTTTCCCTAAATCGAACAAAAAGTTGGAAAAGTAACGGCTGGCGGCTGGCAGCTCAGCCGTTTAGCCGTTTTTTGCCTATTTTCAGGGCAAATTCATCAATAATTACGTAGGAATCAACTTTTAAAGACATATTTTTGGTTTAATTCATGGTAAATGATAGCAATAACCATTTTTTAAATTTCTAGTTCCATCTGCTAAACGGCTAGAACCGGCTGGGAGCTGCCAAGAGTATAAAGTGTAGATATGGCTTGTGACGTGTCTAGGGGTAGGTTTTTATGGCTGCTGAGCTCAAAAATACTTCCAAAAATAGTGGCCGCCCATCCATATGGCAGCTGGGTAACAGCTGCAGCTCAGCTGGGAGTGGCCAAGAGTAGAATGAGTAGATAGGGCTTGTGACGTGTCTAGGGTAACAGCTGCAGCTCAGCTGGGAGCAGCCAAGAGTAGAATGAGTTGATAGGGCTTGTGACGTGTCTAGGGGTAGGTTTTTATGGCTGCTGAGCTCAAAAATACTTCCAAAAATAGTGGCCGCCCATCCATATGGCAGCTGGGTAACAGCTGCAGCTCAGCTGGGAGCGGCCAAGAGTAGAATGAGTAGATAGGGCTTGTGACGTGTCTAGGGGTAGATTTTAATGGATGCTGAGCTCAAAAATACTACCAAAAATAGTGGCGGCCCATCCATATGGCAGCTGGGTAACAGCTGCAGCCCAGCTGGGAGCGGCCAAGAGTAGAATGAGTATATAGGGCTTGTGACGTGTCTAGGGGTAAGTTTTTATGGGTGCTGACCTCAAAAATACTACCAAAAATAGTGGCGGCCTGTCCATATGACAGCTGGGTAACAGCTGCAGCTCAGCTGGGAGCGGCCAAGAGTAGAATGAGTATATAGGGCTTGTGACGTGTCTATGCATGGTTAGGTTTTTATGGGTGCTGACCTCAAAATTACTACTATAAATATTGGAGTTTCATCCATATGGTGGCTGGGTAACAGCTACAGCTCAGCTGGGAGCGGCCAGGAGTAAAATGAGTACATAGGGATTGTGACTTGTCTATGGTTAGGTTTTTATGGGTGCTGTGCTGACCTCCAAAATACTACTAAAAATAGAGGCGGTACATCTTTATGGCAGCTGGGTAACAGCTGCAGCTCAGCTGAAAGTGGCCAAGAGTAGAATGAGTACGCAGGGCTTGTGACGTGTCAAAGGGTAGGTTTTTATGGCTGCTAAGCTAAAAAAAACTACCAAAAATTGTAGTGGCCCATCCATATGGTTGCTGGGTAAAAGCTGCAGCTGTGCAGTTAGCCAATGTTTAAGACTCAGCTGTAGGAACTTTTTGGGATTATTGAAGGGTAACCAAATATTGAATACTTCAGTATTTATTTAGTTGTTAAACAGCTGAAATTTGCTGAGAACAGTTACCAACAGATAAAAGTAAAGGTTTAAGACATTGCTTGTGATGTGTCAAGGAGAATATCAAAAAATTTATTATTTCAGTAGAATTAAACTTCTCCCAATTAACATTATAACTTTTTTTCGTGTACATATTACTAGTAACACTTTTTTAATTTCTAGATTTCACTGAAAACTACCAAAAACCTCTGAAAACAGTTATCAACAGCCAAAAGTATATGTTATAGATATAGCATGTGACATTTCAAGGGGTAGGTCTTTACTTTTTATGGGGGTGTTGAGCTCAAAAATACTACCAATATTAATGGGGGCCCATCCATAGGGACGCTGGGTAACAGCTATAGCTGAGCAACAGCCATTACCCTGATGCCATATGGATCGGCCTTTCTATTTTTGGGGAGTATTAATAAGCTTGGCACCCATAAAAACTTACCCCACACATCACAAGCTATGTCTTAAACTTTTACTTATGTCTGTTGGTAACTGTTCTAACAACTAAATCAATACTGAAATATTTAATATTTTGTTATCCTTCAATAGTCCCAAAAAGTGCTCACAGCCGAGTCTTAAACAATAGCTTACTGCACAGCTGCAGCTGTTACCCAGCAACCATATGGATGGGCCACCACTATTTTTGGTAGTTTTTTTGAGCTTAGCACCCATAAAAACCTACCCCTAGACATGTCACAATCCCTATCTACTCATTCTTCTCTTGGCCGCTCCCAGCTGAGCTGCAGCTGTTACCCAGCTGAAATATGGATGGACCAATACTATTTTTGGTAGCATTTTTGTGCTCAGCACCCATAAAAACCTAACCATGGACAAGTCACAAGCCCTATGTACTTATTCTACTCTTGGCCGCTCCCAGCTGGGCTGCAGCTGTTACCCAGCCGCCATATGGATGGGCCGCCACTATTTTTGGTAGTATTTTTGAGCTCAGCACCCATAAAAACCTACCCCTAGACACGTCACAAGCCCTATCAACTCATTCTACTCTTGGCTGCTCCCAGCTGTGCTGCAGCTGTTACCCAGCTGCCATATGGATGGGCCGCCACTATCTTTGTTAGTATTTTTGAGGTCAGCACCCATAAAAACCTACCTCTAGACACGTCACAAGCCCTATCTACTCATTCTACTCTTGGCCGCTCCCAGCTGAGCTGCAGCTGTTACCCAGCTGCCATATGGATGGGCGGCCACTATTTTTAATAGTATTTTTGAGCTCAGCAGCCATAAAAACCTAACCCTAGATACGTCACAAGCTATATTTACCCTTCATACTGCTGGCAGCTCCCAGCCGTTTTCAGCCGGTTCTAGCCGTTAAGCAGCTGGAACTAGAAATTTAAAAAATGGTTATTGCTATCATTTACCATGAATTAAACCAAAAATATGTTTTTAAAAGTTGATTCCTACGTAATTAATGATGAATTTGCCCTGAAAATAGGCAAAAAACGGCTAAACGGCTGAGCTGCCAGCCGCCAGCCGTTACTTTTCCAACTTTTTGTTCGATTTAGGGAAAAAAGACCTACCAAGGATTACTCATGCAAAATTTCAGATCGAAATTCGAATTCTAAGTGCCATTTAATCACTGATTACGAGATGGTTGCATTAAAAACCCCCCCCTTATATATCCTTGTTCTCTGTACAAAAGCACATCAAACTTGTAAAAGGTGTTTTTCATTATCTCTAAAAATGCAGCCTCTATGATAGGTGTATGGTGTCAAAAAATGCCTTGTGTGAAAAATGTTGATCAAGAAAAATTAAAATAACTCATCTATTTTGTATAAAAAAATCTTAAAATTTCAATATTTATTTAGGAAAAGGTCTAAGAAGAGTACTTTGATTAGTTTTAAAGGTGAAATGCTTTTTGCCTCCTCACAAAAGCATTTTTAGAATACTGCAATTTGTCATTTTTTCATATTTCTTGATTATGATGCACGTGGTTTAAAAGAATCTTCTATAATAACGTAGCTTATAGTAAAAAGAAAAAAAACCTTTTTATTTGACAAAAAAATCTCTTAAGATGAAAAAGTTATCAAGGTTTGAATTTTTAAAATGAATATGCCTTTTAGAAACCCTACCCTATTTAAATGAAGTTATTATGATGGATTATAACACACAAGTATAATTTGTCAAAAGGGGGCGGAGATTTTGGAGATTAAATCCAGTCTTGCACCAAATATAGAGGAAATTCAGGGGGAGGGGGTAGGAATTTAAGTAACAAGATGAAATATTTACGGTCATGAGCTGGTTTTCCAGTCATGGAGCATTAAATCTTAACAATAGATTGCAACAAAACGTTTGATTTATAATGTGATAATTTAATTTAAATAAATTGTATTTTTAAGATGTTAAATATTTACAATCTGTTGAATACAAATTTTAATAATCAAAAAATATGTTTGTATATCTTTTTAGAATAGTAGACATTTTTATTATTCATAAATCTACCTAAAAAGTACAAAATAATGGCCGAAAAAGTCATCACACACACTTTTTGAAATCTTTATGCTCTAAAAAGCACCGTTGTTTTCAGAGATATTCAAAAACACCTTTTCTATGTTTAATGTGTATTTTTTTAGAGAACAAGAACCTATAATTGTTTTTTGGTTGTGGGGAATATGGTGGGTCCACGCATGAGGTGCATGATCAAATATCTCATGATTTATCGTTCTTAATTACTGACTACTTTTATACAGTGGGAGGCGTAGTGAAACAAATTAGTTGGGGGGGAAAAGACCAATTCAACGGTGTGCGGTCATTTCCGCATATTATCACATAAGCATATTGTTTTATCAATACACAAAAGCAAATTAAATTAGAAGTTGTATACAGTAGTGAGTGTAATGGATCTAAAGGGATAAGACAATGGCTGATAAATTAATATACATCCCCGATGATGATACTTAGAATAACCCCTTATGTAGATTAAAATTTGTGGTTAAAAAGTGTGAACACTCAACCTATTGATGCAACCAATTCAAATTGACTCAATCCCCAAAATTGTTAAGCTAATAAATAAGAAAACGTTATTTAAAACTTTGGGGACTATTGTCATTGCCCACTCTTTCTCTGCTGTACAAAGTTTATACTGTGTTAACAAGGACAAAAGGGATGAAAAGTAGAAAATGTTTTTTTTCATGAAATAAAAGAAATATATTTTTTTCATTAAATAAAAAAAATATATTTTGTATCATGTATATCAAAATATTGTAGATCCTCAATAAATTTAGCTGAGTAATTTACCACATCGTATTATAGACATCTTTCCGTGGATAATAAGTAAAAACAAGGTTCCAAATGCCTGAGCTAACAAAACTGGTGCTAATATTATGATATTTACTTACTACTCATTTAAAATTTCTGTAATATTAATAGTAATAGAGTAGCCCCGCTACTCTAAATTATTTTGTTTTATACCAACTAAGAACTAACGGCAAATTTTCAGATATTTAAATTAATTTTTTTAAAAAGAATTAATTAATTATTATTAAAATCTCAAAAGCTTTTTTTCTAAGTTTGTTTCAAAAATTAATTTAAATACTATGAAGAAAAAAAATACTTTATCGATGTACTTAATATCTTAATGTACTTTTCTTCAATTTATACATGGAAACGTTTTATGGGGGCGTTGTTCAAAAAAGTGGTTTAAACACCACCAATAATTAAAATTTAAACAAAAATAAAAATCTGTATATTAATGTATTTTATATACATAGATATATTTAAATCTTTTATTACAAGCGACTTTAGATAAAGTATCAATTAATTCACATGCGTCGCATGTGTTTGAATGTATTCGCATCAATGTAAATTATGTTTGCAGGGATAAATGGAGTTGAAATATGGATCTTGAAATTGTTGGCGAATTTTATCTATAATTTAGATGTCTGTCAACCCTTAACGGTCGGGGGGTGGGGGCGTTTTTTTTCTATCCTGTTTTTTCTATCTCATTTTCCATTTTTTCCATCCTGTTTTTTCTATCGCATTTTCTGTGTGTGAAAGATAAAGAGCCCAAACTGCTTGACTTTTTAAGTATGGGTATGACACATAACTGAGAGTTGGAATTTTTTTAATATCTCCATCCTGGAGGGCACAGGATGCCAGCAAACCTGGCAGGGTCATCCAGGAAAAGAGCAAAAATATTTTTTTGACTAAAGCATTTATCATGCCAAAATACTAAAAAATCCTCTAGTAGTACATCCTTATATAAAATACAGGTGTTCAAGTCACTTTCAGGTTCCAGGTATGATCCTGCAGGTCCTGATCCTCCAGGTCTCCAGAAATCTTAAAAAGGCTCCTGTGGCCGCAATTTTTGACTTAGATACTTCAAATTTTAAACTTAAGATTTTCTTACATGTTTACATTACATATTAAAATTTCATGAAGATCCGCCGCCGTTTTTCTGCCGACCGCTGACTGCGGCGGCTTGCAGCTGCCAAGTACAGCTGCGGCCGCAGAAATTTATATTTTGATATTTCTAATGTAAAATTTACATAAAGATAAACATTTTCTGGAAAAAAGTTTTTCTTCTAGCTTCAAAAATAAGAAAATTACAGCCGTTTGAAATTTTTAAGTAAAAAAAGACCTAAAAACAAAGGTTGTTAAATAAAAGGGTGAAGGAAGCGAAAATTGACTTAGACTTATAAAAGGTCGGAAATTCATTATCAAACAGGAAACTTGCACAAAAAAATTTAGCCCTCTAGCTCTGACAGTAACTGAGATAATAAGGGGGGCGTTGAACGCCCCCCCCCCCCCCCCCCGACCGATTAAGGTGCGGCAAGGGGCCCGACTGTAAAGGATTAATGTAACTTTTTTACTACATTTATTTTTAATTTTTTATATTTTTTAGGTATTTTCCTTATAGGATTTCAAACAGAGTGATAGATTAACAGGGAGAAAAAACAAAGTGAGTTGCAGTGTAGATTTGCTTTTAAAAATTAGTTTATTTGCCAACATTTTCCTGCCATTCAACTTTCTCCTCACCCTCAAATGGTTAAAGATTCAAAAATAAAACAAATATATTCTGTTCAAGTGTACTCTGGTTGAGAAAAATATTGGAAAATTAATCAGTATTATTCTGTTAGTGAGTAAATTCATATCAGCTTTTTAAAAGCAAAGCTTTTATATAATTAAAGTCTGTCTGTCTGTATGTAAGTTTATTATTCTGGCAGAGTTAGCTCTTCTGGTTAAATTAAACAGGTTAGAATTGTCCTATTAATTTCAAACTTTGTATAATGATTCCTATAATAATTAGGTATGGTTTTTGAATTGTAGCAACTTTATAATTGTTACTAGAAAGTACATCTAAAACATGATGATTTTTTATTTATTCAGCTAATTTTTGGGATTCTGATTCCTATTACAACAAGGTACATTGTTATAAGCAAATCATCTCTATAAATAAATTGAAAATGTCCTTAAAAATTCTCCTGTATTAAAGAAGATTGCAACAAATTTACTTTACTTCAAATTTTTTTTAGACCTGTGTTTAGTATTCTTCTTATTAAGTTCTGATACGCTACAAGTGTTTATGTTCGTTTGTCCTACATTTCAGAGGTTTTCTTATATGGATGTTGCCAAATGAGGAAGTCTGTAATAAGATATGCGCCAAAGGGCAATAATAGGTAAATTTTGTTAATTTTATTATAATTCATGTATAATCATATCCATATTCCATAAAAAAATTTAAGGTGGAAGTTTGTACACTTACAGATTTCATCCTTGGACTTTCCCTCTAGGGGCTAGTGGAGCAAAACAGCTCTAGACCAGCCAATTTTGTATGTAGTCTATTACTGTAATCATAAACATATAAAAAACTTAATTGGCGTCGGCAACCGCCGTAAACGCCGAAAATGGCGGTTTCCGTTATTTGCCGTTTTTCGGCGATGGTCAAAAAATATTTTTTTTGTTATGTAAACTAAGAGTTCGTCCTAAAATTTGGTTATCATAGCTTTAGAATTGGCCGCTCTACAGCTGTTTTAATATTTAGCGGCTGGCAAAAAAAATGAAATAAGGGGGGAGGGGGGAAGTTAGTACACTTATAGGAAATGAAATTCAATAGCAAATTTTGCCCTGGCTTGTTTTTCTAGTTATCAACCTAATTCTTTTTGTAAGCTCTCTTACATGACTGGATCTACCTATAAAACTTTAAAAATTTAATTTTGTGACTTTCCCTCTAGGGGCTAGTGTGGCAAAAGAACCCCCCAAACACTAAAAATTTAGGTTCTGAGTTTATTTTTAGAGATATTGAGATGATTTTTTTTTTCCAGAAAACTTTTTTAACATAACCAAACTAAGTAAACATTACAGATTTCATTTTGAGACTTTCCCTCTAGGGGCTAGTGGAGCAAAAGACTCCCAAACAGTAGAAATTTTAGTTCTAAGCTTATTTTTAAAGATATTGAGATGATTTTTTTTTCAGAAAACTTTTTTAACATAACCAAACTAAGTAATCATTAAAGATTTCATTTTAGAACATTCCCTCTAGGGGCTAGTGGAGCAAAAGACCCCAAAACACTGAAATTTAGGTTCTGAGCTTATTTTTAAAGATATTGAGATGATTTTTTTTTTGTAGTAAACCTTTTAACATAACCGTACTAAGTAATCATCATAGATTTCATTTTGGAACTTTCCCTCTAGAGGCTATTGGAGCAAAAGACCCCCCAAACACTAACATTTTAAATCTGAGCTTATTTTTAAAGATATTGAGATGATTTTTTTTTCAGAAAACTTTCTTAACATAACCAATTAAGTAATCATTACAGATTTCATTTTGAGACTTTTCTTCTAGGGGCTAGTGGAGCATAAGACCCCCATACACTAAAAAATTAAGTTCTGAGCTTATTTTTAGAAATATTGAGATGATTTTTTCCAGAAAACTTTCTTAACATAACCGTACTAAGTAATCAATACATAATTCATATTGGGAATTTCCTTTTAGGAGCTAGTTGAGCAAAAGACCCCACAAACATTAAAAATGTAGGCTCTGAGCTTAATTTTAGAGATATTGAGATGTCTGTCCATCTGTCTGTCAGTCTGTCCATCAGTCCATCAGTCTGTCAGTCAATAATACTTTTGGGAAAATGTGATTTTCTAAGCTGCCATTTAAGATAGAAGGCTAAAATTCTTTGTCAACATTTAATTTGTTGAAAAACTGCTTAATACAGGATAATGTTTATGGACATACTTACATTTTTAGGACTTGATTATAGAGTTGCTTCGCTTATAACATTATAGTTTGTTGTCCCAGGAATAAATACACCAAAAATCAGATCAATCGGATGATTAGATCACAAAAAATTTGTTGTTAAAAAAGTAAAAAAATCAACATGTTTAAAATGGACGTACGGACATTTTGGTAATGGTTATAGAGTTGCTACGCTTTCTAAATCGTACCTAACTATTAAAGGAATCACCATTCAAAATTTGAAATCGATAGGACAATTCTAACATGCCTAAATTAACGAAAAAGCTATCCGTTACGGACGGACCGACAGACCCTAATTATAGAAAAGCTTCGCTTTTAAAAAGAATATTTAGCAATCCTCATAAGAAAATAACAGGATGTTTGTTTAATAGGGGGGAACTTCAACGACCCCCCCCCCCCAAACCTATTAGGGTCCAGAAAGGGTACCGACCGTTTAGGGTTAAACATAGAATAAATTCGCTACTAAAACTTAAACTCTAAAGTCATCCTAGATGTAACACAAATGTTATTTAGTTTCCTGCGAAGTTGTCTCCGATACAACCGCTAATTTTTAAAATCAAATTAATGTTTTTGATATACAAAATAATAATCCTTTAATAATTTTTAGTGCATTTAAATATAGAATGTAAATATTCTAAATAGAAAAAAATAATTTCTATCTAGGCGTTGCAAAGTTTTAAGTTCGCCAAATTTGAGATATGCCAGAAAGCCGGACCCACCTTTTTCCCCACAACCTGTTTTTTCCATATTCCTACTGGTTGTATCAGAAAATCGGAAAACTCAGTTTTTTCTGACTCACCCTGTATATTGCTAAAATATATTATTTTCACAAAAAAAAACGAACCTATTAATGAAATTTTCTTTTAAATGTATTCTTTCCTCTTCAGGTATAGTTCTTTCATCGTCACCATCTAAAATTGTTGATTATAGAATTTTTTTTTTTGTTAACAAAAAAAGCGAAGAGTTAGTGCTTTTAATTGAATTGAATGAAAGAGTAATATTCAGGACCGAGAGCAAGGTTTTATAAGCACCTTCAAGCAGTGATTATGAGTATTTTTGATGAATATGCTAGATTTATTTTTAACATAGTAAAATCAACTAAAAAAGTTTCACCATGGTTTCATATGAAAAAAAAACTGTTTACGCTTTTACTATTTACCAATTAAAACATATGACACCTACCTAATTTAATTTCATGCACACTTTGCAAAATAGTTAATAAAACCAAGCTTCTGTTTGCCAGGATAAGGTTTTCAGGTTCAGGCCGCGACTGCTGGAACAAAGCTTCTTCCAATCTAAGTAGAATTAGATTCTACAGACGGAATTTTAAAAAGACTTACAAAAACTATTTTTGACTTTAGTGTAATCATGAATGCGAAAAATATACGAAAATAATGTAAGGAAAATACATACCTTTCACTACAAGAAGGATAAAAAAGCCTCTGATGAAAGAGAACATGGTACCAAACTACTTGTGACAGATTATAATCAACTTGTGCAAATATAATCTCAAGAGTAGAACATAATATTTCTTCACTTTTCTTGGCAGCTATCTTCACCAACTTTTCAGATTTTACAACAAGTCTTTCTAGGTTTGTCATAGTTATTTCTTTGCTTAATAGTTGCTGTAGTTCAGTGGCTAGAATTTCAATAAAATCTGGGTAAATTACAGTTATAGTTTCCCAACATCTATCAACACTTTTAACATGAATATCCTCAAAATTATCAGTGTCAAGATTAAATATTGATTTCACCAAACTTTTCCCATTTTCTGCTGTAGCAACTATGCTCTGTCTAGATTTGGCCATCAAGGCTGTTAATTCACAAAGAATGTCAACTAGCTTTGGCTTTGTGCTGTGATTGTGTAAGCTTTGAGCAATAAGGTTGATTAGTTTGTGTTGGAATTCATGTGGCAGGGATAGTTCATATTTTAATATTTGTGATACTGTTGTCCAATTCTCCTGAACACATATTAAGTATGTTAATGTGAACGATCAACAATAGGCAGTATAATGCACTAGATAGTTAAAAACGACTAGAAAAGTGGTATATTAAACAGGTATCTGAAGGGATAAGACAATAGACGAAAAATTGATATACATCCCCAATCATGATAAACATTAAGATTACCTCTTCTTTAGATTAAAAGCAGTTTGTAAAAAATAAAAACAATCATAATTAAATAAAAAGTACCCAAGGATTTGAAGCTAACGAATAAGAAATCGTGGTTATAAAACTTTGAGTATCAGTGTAATCTGCTGTACAATGTCCCCTTCCTCCCTGGATTTTTTACAAGCGACGCGACTATGGAATCTGAATAAAACCAGTTTTTTCTAAGCATTAGTTTATTCTTGATTATTCTTTTAAATGAAAAAAAAAGTTTAGGAATTTTTAAGACCCTTACCTGATTTAAACTTTGTCCACTTTCTAATTGTTCAATAATCTTCTCAACTAGTGTAACTAACACAGTTTGAACACCTTGATTTGTCAAACATTTCTCCAGAAGCTCAGGGCTCTTCCTGGATTCAACGGCTCTTTGTAGCAGTTTTCCAACCGCCAAAGGACGAAAAACTTCAGTGAATGATTGTAATAACTAAAATAAAAGTAAATCAAAATAACCCTAAAATCCATCAGCAGCGAAACAATATCAAGCCATATACATTCCGATCGTGATAAAACAAATTGTTAAATAGTTGTATTAAGTTTATTGAACCTTATGACTTGCTCAAAATATTATACATATGTTCGAACGACTATTAGGTAGTCAGTTTACAAGTAAGCAGTACAATATCTTTAAGTATTATCTTGACCATCGTGTATCTCTACTGCAAGTGTGTTTGTGATTCATTTGTTTGTGTATGTACGATTATAGTAAAACACTCGAGGGGGAAGGGGTTAAATAACTGTATATCCCCATCGCATGGTCCTTGTGTCGACTCTCAATTGGGCCATTGAAAATCAACCAATTTTGTCATTTATATCAACGCAGCCTAAAATGTTTAATGTTCAAACGACCATTAAGGAAGCAGTACAATATTTTTAAGTATTATCTTTAGCATCATTTATCTCTACTACAAGAGTGTTTGTGATTTAATTTGTGTGCACTATGGACGGGTGTTAGATTAGTTTGTGTGTAAGAAAATAAAAAGCAAAAGAGATTGTAATATGAAATCTTGATCACGAACGGCTGGAATGGCGAATATCACAAGCATAATTTTATAGAAAATCTGGGTTTACAAAGAAAAATTAAAAGAATCTCCACCTTGAGCCCACTATCAATCTGTACAGAGGCGGCCAGAGCCCAGGTAAACCTGGTCACAGAATCCTCCGCCTCCAGGTTTCCAGCAATCTTCAGGACACTGTCATTGTAAACTGTAATGAGATCCTGTTGGCTACCGAGCAACTTGTCCTGATGGCCAAAACTTTCCAGAATACTGTTCAGGATCAGTAGGGACTCGCAGATATTATTCCCATCCTTTGAAATAAAGTCATTTTAAAATTCACATTAAAAAGTTTGCCTAATGATTATTTTATAAAATCAAAGGTTGGTTACCTACTTAGTGCATTTATTAAAACGTCATAGGTTTGAAAAAGTTATGGATAGCTAATGAAAACAAATTTTCAGCCTATTACACAACAATAATTAATAAGACTGGCTGTATTTTTTCTGCATCTCTTTAAACAATCTCTAGTAGAGATAGAGTTGAAATTTTTCTGGGGTGATAACATTTTTAACCACCAGATGATTTCTAACAAAGAACTTCAAAATAAAAAATATTTGCCTTTAGACTTTGTAATTGTTGTTTCCAGACGTCGGTAGCAATTTTCTTTATTTCTATAATTTCCGTATCTTTGGGTAGACAGGTGTATAGTTGTAGTACTGGGCCAACTGTTTGTTTCTGAAATAAAAATCATTATATTGAAGCGGCTTATAGTTTCTCCAAAAAAAGGGAACAATATTCCAATGTTTGGCCGAATTATGTCGATTGACGTCATGTTACCTTTAAATATGATGTCAATATTTGACAACTTTTTTTTTGAAGACTTGTTAAGCTGCTTTAATAGGTACCTATAGTTTAAATGAAAATTATCATTTTTCATATTTTAATTTATACTTATACAATCAGCTAAATAATATAAATACTTAAAAAGAGAGGGGTAGGTTTCTGGTAGAATCCGTAAAGGTGTGTGTTTTATTGCTTAAAAATAGTAGTAGAACGATAATATTCACTAATCATGTGTATTTCTTATTGAAAAGAACTATAGACAAAATTTTTTTAAAAAGTTAACATAAAGGGGGGGGGGCGAAAGTGACACTTTTTGAAACCCAAACTAAAAGTCAAAGGAACTCAACTAAAAAAAGAGTTACAGGTCTGACATTTTGCATGGCAGTTGCTTTATAGGGGTACAATATGGAACTGTGAAGAAACGGCGGCGCAACCGCCGAAAACCGCCGAAAAAAGGCAACAAAAAATTACGGCGGGAAACGGCGGTTTTCGGCGGTTGCGCCGCCGTTTCTTCACAGTTCCATATTGTACCCCTATAAAGCAACTGCCATGCAAAATCTCAGACCTGTAACCCTTTTTTTAGTTGAGTTCCTTTGTTGACTCTTAGTTTTGGTTTCAAAAAGTGTCACTTTCGCCCCCCCCCCCCTTTTTATCGTTCTACTACTGTTTTAAACTTATAACACAAAACCTTTACGGATTTTACCAGAAACCTACCCCTCTCTTTATCATTGGAATTTGACGTTTTATTATCAATGACTATTAACGTTACTTTCACCAAGGCATTTCAGTACCTGTCCTTTAGGTATTAGGTTGTTACATAGGAACGATATTTTAACTTTAAAGGGGACTATGTACGAACGAGAGCAAGGGATGTTAAGCACCTTCCAGTAGTGATGTAAGGCATTTTTTAGGTTGATATCTTAGTCTCTGTTATAATGAAGGTTATTTTTTTATTTGATATTACTATACTAAAAAATAGTCTATTAACAAAAGAAATACTCAAAATCACTGCTGGAAGGTGTTTAAAATCACTCGCTCTTGTTTGTGCATAGTCCCTTTAAGTAATTAAAGACAAGTTATTATTATATACCTGCGTGCATATATAATGAAGACTGGACCAAAAATACTGGTTACACTGGGCTATTTCAGTATTGCCACCAGCAGATCGATTCCAAAACATCAAATAATCCAGCAGACAACTAGCAATATTTCTGCCAAGGCTTTCCTCTGTTACAATTGTAATAAGATGATCATTGATCAGATTGCTTTTCACTGTTTGTGGTAGATCACATTTATTAAACAAATAGAAAATACATTCAATGATGGTTTTAGTTACAACTCCACAGCTTGGAGACTTTTTGGCTTTTAGCAAGGCCAAACCCTCATTTAGGTATGAGAACCATTGATTTATGAACTTCTCTTTGTCTTGCATGGCGTCAATCCCAAGTTTTTCTAGGAATGGCATCAGCAGGGGAAATAACGGCTCTGGTTTTCCACCAGCCGCTGTTTTCAATGTCGTCCAGATACCTTAAATAATGATTTTATAAAATTATTAGGTCTACAAGTAGCGAATTTAAATGTTGACGATATTTTTTGTGCCAAAAAAATTAAACTATTAAACCTACAGTATTTAGGAAGAATACCTAAACTAAATCAAAAAACGTCATATTTAAAACTTAGATAGATACTTTTAACTTCAGGTTTCAGAATAAGTGTTGATTTAAATTTTTATACCTGGATAAACTGCCTTCCATGGATTGACAAGCGTCCATGGATCCTGTAGAACTCCTAGTAGATGGTAGCTGGCCTCCCAAACTGTGACACCAGCATCCTTGAGGTAGGACAGATAGTTTTAACATTTTTTCAAGGAAGTTTTATGAAAAGGTTTTTTTAAAGGGAGTTAAATCTCAGTTTTTGCGGGTCTTGAAGTTATACCTAGGCTTGTTAAGCAGTGTTTTGGAGCCGGGAGCAGCAACATTTTTGGTGGAGCCGGAGCCGTATTTTTCGTTAAAAACGGCTCCGGCTCCAGATTAGCTAAAATGATTTTTTAAAGTAATATTATAATTTGGCAACGGTCTATTTCATTATAATAAACTAAAAAACTATTGTTACTTAACAAATAGACACACATCCTTTATATAGCTTTAATCAAATAAAAGCAAAATATTATTTATTTTATTTTATCAAATTCAATAATGAACAAAATTGATATATCAATTTTAAGATAGTAGCCGGAGCTAGAGCCAGAGCTCCGCGGAGCCGCATCAAAATTAAACGGCTCCGACACCCTGTTGTTAAGTACTTATTTTTGTAAAAAAAAAATTCTTAAATGAATCTTTTTTTTCAAAATAGGTACCTATCAAAATATGTCCTTTCAAAATGTTGTATTATTTTGACTAATTCACCATTTCTGTTATTTTTGTAATTGTATTTTTAAAATCATCATTTCATTTCTTTTTTTTGTAGGGTAGTGCGGGGTTAATGCGGTCATCGGGTCAATTCCGGTCAAACGACCAACTTTTTTAAAACCGTTTTTTAACGGTGTTCTAAACGTTTGCGAGAGATCTTCAGAAAAGCAAAGTTGTAGTTTATTGCCTATACTTTCATTTCTTACTTTCTCAGATCACTCCTTCTATGATTTTTTTGCCCTCAAAAAGTTGCAAAAAATTTGCAAAAAAAATTTCAAAATAGGCCATGTTCAATCTAAAATTGTGAAAAAATGGTAAGTCCTATCGACCCCCGGGTTTTTGTAAAATGAAAGATATGGCATTCATTTATCGTTAGCAATTGGAGGCGTTGTTCTAACTTGATTTTTTCATAATTTTTTTTTCGTCTAAAAAAAATGGTCTATTCCGGTCACTTTTTTTTACTTTTTTTTATTACTGTATTTATAACTGTATAATACCCTAATGTTTTATTTAGGTGATCTGGAAGCATAAACAACCTAAATGCATGACCTAAGCTTTAATCATTGCCTTGCCTGTTGTGTAATGTACAATACTAGTCATTTTACTGCTTGTATTATGTCATGTTTTGTTGCCTAAGCTTTTCAATTTGTAAAGACATTAAAAATTTTTCAGACACATTTTTATAGTAATGGGAAGAGTATATCACCCAAAGGAACGCCTTAAATATTTTCCTGAAGATGTATCAGCTGCATTGGCTCATGTAAGAAGGGGTATGTCTATTAGAAAGACTGCTAGAAGATTTTAAATTCCATATGAAACCCTTGCATCTTTTTCGTATAAGAGGGTGTTCGAGATTTTTGCGCGGTTTTGATTTTTTATGTCAAATCGGCAAGGATTAATCTAGAAAGGTGTTTAAGGTGTCTATAGAAAGCTCTTTGCATGTCCTAACAAAAAATCCCCAGGATATGGGTTCTATCTCCAAGATTTAGAGTACATATTCAAGATTTTGCATTTTCAAAATTCCTGTTGCATAAAATGTGTTGAAATATTAGAGTTAGACCCCATATCATTTCAAGTTAATTGTCAGGCATGTAATTTTGCATCTTTAGACACCTTAACCACCCTTGTAGGTCAATCCTAGCCAATTTGAGACAAGAAAAAATGTATCAAAAACTGCTGTCAAAACTGGCAGGATTTTTTAAATTAAAAATTTTTTGGGAAAAAATCACTTTTTTCAAGAAATTCCAAGACTTGCGAATCAGAAATTGCCTCTAATTTATGTATAAAGCTTAAAAAACCTAATCATATAATAAAAAGTATGATTTTTTTTTAAAGTTTGCATGAAAAAAATTGCTGTTTTTTTTGCGATTTTACCGACTTTTTTATAATGGGGAAAATGTGGTCAAAAAATTGTCTGATCTGCATGCGACTAGTACTGTTAGAAAGCTAATGACCTTAGCTTTCTACTCATAGTTTAAAATGTAAAAAAAAAAATATTTTAAGGGGGTGTTCCACCCCCCCAAAGCCAACTGACCGAAATAGCCCCACCGGTGGGGTAATTCCGGTATAGGCCAACCGCCGCCCTTTTAACCAATTTTTGACCGACTTCTAGTTGCGAGATCTTAATGGGACCAAGACAGGCTTCTTCGTTATTGCCATATCGTTCATTTGGGAAGTATGTTTTTTTTTAAGTTGAAGCAAAAAATTTACCGGAATTACCCCGCACTACCCTATATATTTCAAAACTATACTATACCTACTACCCATACTTAAACTCAGTGATGTGCACAGAAAATTGTCAGGGAGGGTGTAAAACCTTAGGGGCCCGTAGAAAGGGGAAGGTCGAATTTCAATATTAAATGGGGTATTTAATCTTCTGCACGCTTATACTTAAACTAAATTACTTATGGATCATTCAAAGTTGCCGAAATACCCTAAATATACCTACCTAACTATCAATGAATAAAAAAATGTTAATTTATATCCGTTCCTGATCTCCAAGACAGGTCAGAACAGCCGGAGCTATTTTACTGCCTCTTTCAGCCAAAGATTGTGGCATCTTTTGACACAACTGGGTTAACATAGAGAAAAATGATCGTCGAACTTTGATTGCCTGTAACAGGAAATTACAATTTATTATGAAATTCTATTAAATCATATGAATATGTTTAATTAATATTTGTAAAATAGCCTGGAAGGGAGGGGACATATTACACTATAAAATACACTAGTAGCTAAAGTTTAATATTATTGTTATCTTATTCGTTTGCTTAAAAACTTTGGGTTCAAACTTTTCAAACAATAATATTAATCTACAGAAGGTGTAATTTTGTTTATCAATATTGGGAATGTACATCAATTACTCGTCCATTGTCTTATCCCTTAAAATCCCCAAAGCTGGATTTTCCAACCCTTTTCCCTTAAAAGCTAATCATAAAATTGTATTTTTCCTTGTGTTTTCCGTATTTCCAGAATTTAGGGCTGTCTAAAAGTTTGTTTTGTTTCTCCTCATTTAGCTTCTTAACACTCTCCATTAGTTTGATGTAGGATGTTAAACTCATGCACAGGGTGCGTTCATATTTAGATTCCATTTCTTCTGGCGATGTTGTCTAGAAACAAGATTAGTGATCATCAAACTTATGGCTTTTTGAAATGGAAAAAAAAATTTTGTCCTAATTTTTTTTTCTCTCAATAATAATAAAAACGTTTGTAGCTGACTCTGAATGTAGTGTCCTAGATCGACTAGGGTTGATTAGACAATCAAACATTAAAGGAACCATTCTTCTGGCTATACTATCCATCGTTAGTTAATTTATATTAATGAACCGCATCTTTTTCTTGACTAACAAGACAGAGGTACGAAATGACTTACGGACTGACCCTACTTATAGAGTAGCTTGCACCAAAGATAAAAAAGTATGTCAATTATCACGATTCCCAGCAGAGATCCTTGTAACACCCCCAATGTGCGATCCACTGGACAGACAAACATTTAGAGACCATTATTTTCGAGGTCCCAAGGACCATACAGATAAAAAGAAAGCTTTAAAAGACTTTGAATTGGCGGAAGAAGTGAATACTATAGGTAAGTTTTTTTTCTTCAAAAAGGCATAAATATAATATTATTACCTTGGGATCCGAGAGAGATTGTGGCGTAGCCAGGATAAGATTATCAAATATCAAACTAAAAATCTCATCCCCACAAAACTCTTTGGCACCAGTCGACTTGGCCGGATCCGGAAAAGCCGACTGCCAGGCGGCCAGAGCGGCGTCGGCCGCCGGTGCATGGCTGTCACTCTGTCCGATAAACCATGTGCCAGATAAGGATTTTAAATGTGGAGCCAAATTTTTGCCGACAGCAGCTACAATATGCTTTAGAGCAACATGTGTTAGCTCCCTGACCCTATGGTCAGTATCTACAGCTAGTTTGTTGTACACCGCGGGCCAGAACGGGAGAACGCTAACCATAATATCCTCTGTGCTGTTTAATGATAGTTCTAGAAATTCCTGAATATTGAAAATGTTATATTATAGCAGTTCTTACACAATGTAATGACGATTTAAATAGACTTTAATTTTGTACTGTTTGGGCGGTAATAAACCTAGGACTATTTTTAATTTAATTGTTTGACTTTAATTGGAGAAAAAAAAGATAACAGGGCCAACTGAGGTTCTAGGTAAAATATTTCTGGTAACGAATGTCTTCTGGTTCCTGGCATTATTACAAGGTTCTTGGAACCAGCAGCAAAAAAAAACTACCAATGGATTGTCTGATAAAACAACAGGGTAGGTAGGTATACCTGTAAAGCTTTAACTTTTGTAGTTGTGTCTTTTTTCAGCATCTTTCGCATAACAAGTCTAAATATAAATATTAACAATTAAAAAGTTATTAGATCAACTCAGGGATAAGGACAAGAAAAATTACAACAAAGCAAAATGAAAATAAGGGGTAGGGTTGTGGTTGGGTTTTTTCTATGCCTCTAACCTACCCCGCGTTAGAGTACATGCCTTAACTCTAAATGGCTACACAGTACCAAATATAACTTTAACCTAGCATGAACTAAAGTAATACAAACAAATAAGAAACTAACCCAAACTCCTTTAATTTTAATTTATTTTTGAAATAAGAAGAATGGTGGGGGGGGGGGGGCGGTATTTTAGCCCAACGAGTCACTATGATGAAAATCACTTGTAATTGAGACACTGTACCTGAAATCTGGAGGGACACCGTCATCCGACTGCAGGAGAGGAACAAATCCAGACTCCGCGTTGGTTCCAAATCCAATAAATCCTGTGGCATTATTGCCAAGTATTTGTGCACTGCGGGCGCTGCTGGCAACCTTGGCGTTCCCTTTGGTGCGGTTTCCTCCATCTTTTTTACCCATCTTTACATCTGGAAAAAATATAAAAATACTCTTTACATATTAAAACAACATTCAATATAGGTATAGGATATAATATATTTTATGAGTAAAGGTTTTTTATTTAGCAATAATGGATGTAGGATATACGTGGACATTATGACAGGGGGAAAAGTTGTCAATTTAGGTTGCTATTATTTCCACTTTCATTTATTGATCAATATGTTCATCCAGTAGGAGGTGAGGGGTTGGGGTGTAATGGGAGGATGGTGTAGAGGATTATCATTTTAGCCCTCTATAAGATTTACTTGATTAAGGTAATAATAAATCCATTATACTTGTAGCCATAATGTTGTGTTAGCTAACAAGCGAAGCTCAGTATTAAAGCAAAAATTTTCTTCATATTAACAAGGGTAACTATAAACACAAATTTTAACAACAATCACAAATCTGGAATAGATAAATTTATTTAACTATAAGATATAATATTATTGTATACTAAATTAACAATAAACAAATTGGGTATAATTAAAGTTAACTACGTGATAATAATAACTTAAAGGTAATAGGTATTTTAAAATGCTTGTATCAAAATAAATAATGTTTCAAATAAAAAAATATAAGTGTAAAATATTTACACATGAGCATTAATTTCAGGGGACATAGTAACATGTAAACAAAAGCATGTAACTACAATTATGAAGATAATAGGTATTAAATTACATTAGTTATTTTGTACCATAAAATTTTCTACCATGGTCTAAAAAACACATCATGGTGAAGATATAGAAATTACCCCATTCACCAATCTGATGGCGGCAGGGTGTCGCCCAAAAAACTTGTACATATCATCTTTCCAATCATCGTGGTTTTCCGAATAATATCGAACTTTTCCAGGGGGTGCCGTGTAATTACTAAAATATAAAAAAAAATATTTAAGTTAAGTTATAAATACCTATAGAGAAGCACAAAAATTTAACGGTAAAATTTATTTATAGTCTACTCTATATATCAGATGTTCACAGGCCATTAAATAAGAAGGAGAAAAAGAACAAAGAAAATCTTTGTCTTTTATAACATGGCCGACATACCAACGGACCATGTAAGTAAACAAATTGCCAAATGGTTGCTCATTTGTAAAGAGAATCTTCACAAAAAAGCAGCTATCTAATAATCTATCTTAAATAGTAGCCAAGAATATCATGTTTCTACAAAAACGTTTAATACATTTCGAATTATAGAGTAGCTTCACCACTAAAGAAAACATGTTTTCCATGTGATTTACGCAGCTAACTTACCTATAGTTTAATATAAGTAAAAATTGGATTTAAAACTCACCCTTCAACATAATTTGTTGGTGGTAAATTGTAATTATTTCCCATTAAATACAGATCAATCACTTCTTCTTTATTTGTTCTTACGACCTCAGTTATGAAGGGTCCAGCCATCGTATATGCAAGATACTGCAGGTTAGGCAACTCTTGGATCACAGGAGAATTGTAGGTCAGGCAAATAAATTCAAGGTTGGGACAAAACCAAGGCATGTCTGCTGTGCGACAACTATAACACAAGTATTTTAGGTCAGGAAATTCTCTTTCTCTTGAGTTTTCACTATCACTGACCAAATAGTTTAGCCCAACCAGCTGACTTCCATACAAATCCAGAATTTCATCATACAGAAGACAGTTTTTGCCAATCAAAGATAAATATTTCAAGTTGGGTAAACCAAAATCTGTAGCCGCATTGATGTCAAAATAAGCTCCGTTGCCAAAGAAATCTGATTTTAACTCGAGCTGCACTATTGTCTCACTATTTAGATTTGATAATTGTTGTGGAAATGTTGTAAATACTTTTGTTAATGACAATATTTCTATTTTAGGAAATTGCGCTAGAAAAAAATCCAGTGGTTCTTTAATGTCATAGGCACAGTGGAATTCTACTTTGTTTACAAAATCTCTCCATTCGCTGAAGATGGGAGGGAAAGAATGCCTACAAACAGGACTACCAAACCCTTTGTTTTTCTTGGTCGAACATTGCACTTTTAGTGTGATTATAAGTTTATCAGTATCTATTCTGCGAGCGTAACATGATTTATCTTTAATTCTTTTTAGAAATAATAATATTTCAGTTATTTCTTGGTTGCTTCCTTTATTATTTGGTGGCTTATCTTGGGTCAAGACTGTAATGTCTTTGATTTCTTGATCTTCCTGGGAGCATAAAGAAACAGGGATTAACAGTTTACAAAAGACGGGATCAACTTCAATTACTTTTTCACTCAACCTAAAAAACGAGAAAGAAATATTAATCACGTGCAGCTACCTTTGAAAGGATAATATTAGGGATGTTATTTTCAGCCCAGTGAATTAAGTACCGGAGCATCATCCACGTGTAATGGAATGCGATACTCTTAACACCCAAGGATATTAGGTTAAGTATCATCCATCAAAAAACTAACCCTTTGATTGCACGACCTTTGTCTGAGAAGTCCTAACTGTGCATTTTAAGGCATTCCCCCTACTCTTACTATTTGTAAACTATCGCGGGTTGAAAAAAAGAATAAGAAAGTTACAAGCAATATGATATTTAGGTACCTTTTAGAAGTAAGACGAAGGGCACACTTGTCTTTATGGGACAGATAGCATTTTATAATTATGCTTGTTACATCTTCAGGAAGAGAGGAGAAATTAACCATTTTTATGTCTTTAAGACATCTGAAATTTAAAGAGTTAATCTTCATGATTTATTTACATTTGCATTAAAGTCTTAAGTATTATAATCTCAAGCTGCAATAAGTACCATTTATGCAACCTTAAAAACCAAAATGTAGTTTATACTCATAAAAGCTTTAGTCTAAAATATCTGCAAAGTACCCCCCCCCCCCCTCAAAAAAGGGCTTCGCTTAAGTCCCCCTTTTTACGACAAAATCAGTACTTTTCAGATAAAACTAAAGATTATAAAAATATCATCTGACAAAAAAAGAATAGCATATAATATACTTGAATTGAAATATATGCCATAATCAAAGCTAATACAATTCTGAAAAAGATTTCTTGACAAAAATTCCTCATGAACAAAGGGGGGGGGGGGTGGTAGCGTATAGACATCTAAACTTACAACATTGAGCAAAATAGTCTAAATATTGAGCTAGATTCTTGAAACTTGGTACAAAAGCCTAGTCCTATAGGTACTACATCTAAATGAAAAAAAAAATAGGCCTTTTTGGTATATTTTGATGTAGAAACTTACCTTTAATTGTTTTTTCTTAGGTTTTCCCCTTGAATTAATTGGTCATAAAAAAAGAGTGCGGAAAGTGCATGAAAAAAAAGCTATTAGTCTACTTTGGAAGACAAAGCTGCAGTCTCTATTCTACTCAATATTCCTCTACTAATGGACGTTGTCATCTTTGATTTTCTTGTGAAAAATTACCAACGATTTTTATGTTTGTTATGTTTCTTTTTAATTTTCAACAATTTAATCAAAAGCAACTTAGAAAAATTAATAATAATTTTCATTCTTTCTTACACCTCAATAATCTAAAAATAACATTGCAACATAAATATTATGAAATATAATTGGAATAATAAAATTATGAAATTAAAAAGTATTTGTCTCGCTGTCTGCTACACAATTGAAAATTATACGTAAACATAAAATACGCGGCATTCAGGGCACATAACAGGAATAAATATAAACAAAAATAATTAATAAAAACAAAATAACCTCAAAGAGACATTTATGATAAATTGCAGTAATATTTCCCTGCAGTTGCGCCTCTAGAGGTCTTTAAGGACACCCAAGGTAAGGCGGTTGGGTTGGAAAATCGACCTTTTTGAATTTTAGCTATCAAAGGAAAAGTAAGAAAACCCCGGATGCTATTTTTCATTGCCGGGTGGTATTTCCATCTCCAGAATCTTTCGAGGAACTACGGTAGCTAGAGTGTAAAGGAGAACCATATCGGTTCATCGGTTGGCAAGATCCTATTAAGTACAAACAGACACAGATCCTGTTATTTAAGAACTGCGCTTTCAAACATAAAAATCCTTATCTTAAAAAGATATACAAATAAAACAAAGAGCTATTTTTATATGAAAAACAACATTTAAATTAAGCATTATTAGCATTGAAATAACAAAGTATTTAATTTGTTTAAACGAAGTTTTATCCCTGTTAAAACTCAATAATATTGTCTGCTACAACTTTCCCCCAAAACAACTTTAGCCCAAATCATATGAGCAAATAATATCATCAAAAAATAAACATACCTATATATTATACTGTTATACATTAATTAAAACTTTTAAATCTGTATTTAAATTTATTATAATTGAATATATCTTATGAATTGTTATGGTTGTTGAATTTTCACTAATTATGATACAAAATCTGAAAAAAAAGATAAGAAGTTTTTACGTATTAATTTGTAATTTGCAATTTTCTTAACTTTGTTTCAACATTAAGTAATTATTAAATAGGGATAATTTTTCCATAAAAAGCGCGCAGCGTCGTGTATAGAAAAACAGTTATTTAATAATATATTTTGTACGGACAGTAAACAGGGGGTGTTTCTCAAAGGGGTCTAGATTTAAACTTTTAACGGGGGTTATTGACGCCACCTACGTACTTAAACTACTTTTTTCTGTTTAAATTTTCGTGTTCCAAGGATTTTACAATCATTATTCAATCAAGCGTATAAATAGTTTAGAATCGTATACTTTAATAATATTATAAACATATTTATCTATGTGAAATATTTAGTAAGTGTTGTGTTTTCAAGTTAGTAACTACTGATTAATTACATATGGCAAATGTGTACTTTTCACTTGCAGTTTAAAAGCGTAGCTACTATATATATAACTGGGTAATGTTCGAACGTACAATAATTTTACTTTAACCTTCTTGTATAAATAGCCTAAAATAAATACCTAACAAAATTTAAGCCAAAAATATTATTAAGTTCTGACAGTCTAAGTGTTATTGTTCGTTTGTCCTACCGTTTCAGATCTTCACTTTTATAGATATTGTCATCCTTATTATTTGATTTATTATGTTTGTCTTGTAAGTATTTTATTTAATAAATATTATTTGCAGATACACTTGCATTTTTAAAGCGAAGCTTTTTACTCCAGGGTCGGTCTGTACGTCTATCTGTCTGTACGTAACTGACAGCTGCCATCATATGTAAGAATTGTCCTGTCTATTTTAAACTTGGCTTGATTATTTTTTATAGCTAGGTACAATCCAGAAGGCATAGGTAGTAACTCTATGATCATTTTCAGAAAGTCAGTGTGACCTTTTTAACTGGTTAAATTTTTTTAGCTTTTTTGGAAATTTTTAAGATTTCAGTGTCTTGATTGTTGAGCTTCGCTTTTATGGATGTGTCATCCTTGTACATTTTTTGACAAATTAGTTTATATGTATGTATGATTTTATGTTTTCTTTATTTAGTAATCCAAGATAAGATACTTTTAGTTAAGTATACTGAATAGTATTAGATTTAGAAAATAAAATTTATCTAACAATAATTTTTGATAGTTTTATTATTTGTTCAAGAACAGCGATTTTTATCTAAAAGATAAATACTATTAGCCGCCAATTTTTCCACAAGTCAAAATACACTTGTAAAACTGTATGTCTTCCATACGCTTTAAGTACCTTATCTTTAAGAAATGTGTTTTAAATATTTGTATGATATCAGTTATATCAATTTAAATTCTTTACGTTTTTCTTTCAGACTAGACCTTGTACCAAAGACCTTCAACATGGAATTAAAATGTGCTGTTCAGAATTATCACTGGGGCAAGGTTGGCAGTGCAAGTTTGGTGGCTTCATTTGCTGCCAACGCAGTCACTGACTTCAAGCTGGACGAAGGATCCAACTATGCTGAATTATGGATGGGTACCCACAACAGTGGACCTTCTGTTATCAAAGGAACTGGAGAAACTTTACCTGAATACATTAAAAAGAATCCTGACTGTTTGGGGGAGAAGGTCCTCGAAAGATTTGGTGGGGATCTTCCCTTTTTGTTTAAGGTTCTAAGTGTACGACAAGCATTGAGCATTCAAATTCATCCCAACAAAAGCAACGCAGAGGCGCTAAACGCCAAGTTTCCAGACAGGTACAAAGATTCCAACCACAAGCCTGAGATTGCCATTGCTTTGACCGACTTTCAGGGTCTATGCGGCTTTCGTCCTTTGAAAGAAATTCAAGATTTTCTACAAAAGTTACCAGAGCTGCAGACTATCCTAGGCGAAGCCTCAACTCAAGCCCTGCTTAATGCCAAAGAAGATGATTACAAAGATGGCCTCAAAGCTTCTTTTACAAGCCTAATGAAAGTAGAAGTTGATGTACTCAAAAAAGAACTGGAAAATTTGGCAGCAAGAATCAATGATAGTGAAGGATTGCAGAAGGATCTGTTTAATACGCTGAACAAAGATTTCCCTGGGGATGTTGGCTGCTTTGCCATCTTCTTTCTCAATCATGTCAAACTATTGCCAGGCAGGGATTACTGAGAAAATAGGGCAAACAAACTTCTTGTCATTTTTGTTTATTTTCTCTTAAAAGCATTTGAATTACATGAACTACTTCTCTTGCAAAGTAGCACTTAAGTTATTAGGTAAAATTTCAATTTACTATTATTAGGGAGGGTTATTTTATTTGTAGATATTTATAAGTCAAAAGCAAAGGTATTTTTTAATTTTTTTAATTACACTTGTTTTAACAAATTGCATGGAAATGTTGAAAACGAAATTTTTCACATACCTACCTACCCATTTTAAGTTTTTTTTTGTAAACTTTTGTCGCTTTTACTGACCCCTAATCCCTGTGTTATCAGGTGAGGCTATGTACCTTGATGCAGATGTACCCCACGCATATCTGTATGGAGAGTGCATGGAGTGTATGGCCAATAGTGACAATGTTGTCAGAGCAGGACTTACACCAAAGGTATTATCTATGAGAGAGATCATGTAAAAATTTAAAGACATAAATAGAGCATTGTATAAACAACTTTTTTTTATTAAAAGGAATATTAGGGTAAATTCTATTCATTTTATGTCTTAAAAGCAAGTGCAGAATCTACACATTCTTGTTAACAAGTATCTGCATTATGTAAAAAAAAAGTAAAATGAGAGGAATTGCTATTTGTTTTGGTTAAAGTATGTTTTTTTGCATCATAATCCTGACCTCTTTCATAAAACATCTACTTTGCAGTTTATTGATGTTGACACCCTTGTTGACATGGTTCAGTACAAATGTGCTACAGCTGAGGAGCAGAAGTTTCCCGGAGTTACGGATAGTTTGACAGGAATTGTTCTATTTAATCCGCATGTTCCAGACTTTGCTGTTAATATGATTAAGGTAACATATAAAAAAGTTTTATAGGTAGGTAGATTTTTAGGTGCGTAGCATCGCTTTAAGTATCCGTTTTCATCTGTGGCTCACTGATTCACTGACCGACTGATTAAGAAACCTTTAGAATCAAAATAATAGTGTATATGTTAGATACCACCCCTTTTATACCTATTTCTTATTATCCTTTTTTTCGGTGGTGACTTAAAATTTTTAGCAAATTTTTGTATTTTTAAAAGAGGAAGAGGACCACAAAAACTAAATCAAAATATACCTAACCCCTCATTTTCTTTCTCTTTCTGCTTTTTTTTTATCTGTATATTATATATGTAGATATTATTCTTTCTATGCTAAATCATATAGATTATAAATACATCTATGACCGTTTTCGGTCTCGTTTTTATCATTTAATACCGAGTTGTTTTAGTAAAAAGATTTATTTTATTGTATTTTCCTCTCAGTAATTTTTTCAGTTTTGAAAATTGTAGCATTCTAAAGCTATAATTTATTGTGAATATTTCAGATCTCATCTAACTCTGACTGTTTCTCTGTACCAGCTCTGGACTCCATCTCCATCCTGATATTCACCAAGGGAACTGGAAAATATCTTGTCAGCAACAAGGTCAGTTTACAAACAATATAATACAGAGTCATAAAAAATGCCTAAAACTATCCCAAGACAATTATAAAGCTTCCCTGGAAAGTAAAACCTATTTGGTCCGGCAATTTCCGAGATCTTTAGCTCCAGACAAAAAAACGTTCACTTTATATTATTCAGGTGCTGTGATTCAGCCAATTAATTCCATTTGAAATTTCCGAAAATTGAATATTATGTTTGCATAGAGTTGGCGTAAAACTTGTTTTTTGGTGTAACTAATGGGAAGGGGGTAAGAAGGGGAGAAATAAGGGAAAAGGGTTGTGGGGGAAATTTTCACTCAGAATTATTTGTCTGAATCACTTTCTCTTGTACAGAGTTGAGGATCCGGACCCGCAAGGATCCGCATCTTTGATCCTGGGGTATAAATTTATGGAAAAATCTACCTAAATTTATATAAAATAGTCACTTACAAAGACATTCTCGTGATGAGAGCCAATCTTTAAGGTTTAGGTTCAGACTTAGAAATTAAAAGTGTTTTTGACTTCGAGATTAAGGACATATTTTTTAAAAATAATTTGGTGATTTTATACTTATTGTCAAGAATCCGGAGTCGGATCCGCATACAATCAATGCGGATCCACAACACTGCTCTTGTCCCTGATATTATTGGATTACAACAAAATTTTCAAGAAAAAGTCAGATTATTTTTCCTATGATGAAATATCTCCCTAAGGATTTTAACAACTTGAAATAGATATTTGATATTACTTTCAGGTTGTTAAGGAGGGTGGTCTGTCTGTGGTGCAGCCCTATGCTTCTGACGAAATCAAGCTTGGCACCGTCCTCATGCTGCCGGCTCACAAGATCCTCGAGGTTTTCATTGAAGACTGTGACGAAATTGTTGCTTATCAAGCTTTCTGCAAATTGTAATTCGTACAATGTTATACCTAACAGGACAGAACTAATGATTTTAAAACATACTAGGTACGTATATAGGTATAGAACATGAACATTTCAGACAAATTATCTCAGTCTAGAAAAAGGGGGAGGGGGAATAAAAAAATATGTGGGAGTGGAAAAACATGAAAAAATAAAGAGTATACCATAATACCTACTGAAAATGTTATTTCCATTTTTCCCATTCCTTGTGGAAAAAACAAAAAAATATGTATATGGAAGGGGTAAAAACAATGAGTAAAATAAAAAGTAATAAAAACATTTCCCTTCCCTTCGCACGGAAAAAAACTAGGGTGGGGGAATCAAATATTTATCAGTCCGGGAAAAATTGATATAAACCCCTGTCTGAAAAAGTACTGTGAATGCATTTTAGTTCAGACATTTACTTAAGAGTTATACTCAGAACTTATCTTTTATGCTTTAGAATCATTTTTTCTGCACTGCCAATCCTAGGTATTTAGGCTACCAAAAAACAATTTACCTTTCATAAATTCATAAAAATTAGCCAAAGATTCCAGGCTATGAAATTGTTTAGTTTTTAATTGTAGATTTTAAAAAGTTCTTTGAACATTTATTTATATATAGTGGAATAAAAATTAAGTTTAGTTAGACATACCTATCTACTCAGAGAGTAACCTATTGAGGTACACTTTAATGAAGTAAAGTCTATGTCTACCTATTTTCATGTTATTTATTATATATTTGTTTGCATTTAGACTTATACTTTTACCAGTTTTAGATGTTTTTTGACTAGTGTTGTTATTTATTTATTTTTTATATTAGAATTGACAATAGAACATGAAATCTTCTTTAATAAACATTATGAAAAATATTACCTACCTACAAATCAAAATAGAAAATACCAAATATAATTTTTAATTATGAAATGTAATCTTCTGGTTTGTAAATTTTGTAGATTAAATAAATATTTTATAGTTAAGCTTTTCATATATTAAGTGTTATAAAATTTATCTTTACATCTTAGTGTTTTATATTGTTGTAGTATTTTTATCATATTTACTATAAACCCCTGGATTTACATCTCTTTCAAATTTCAGATGTAAATATAATGAGGGGTAAAGGCGAGGGTTGTAAGGTTGAAATCTATCAGACGGATTCACATTTTATTAGAATACCAGAAAAATGGATGGATACCTTAACAGTTAGAAAAAATAATGTAAGTTAAAAAATAATTCAAAATATATAATTCTATGAAAATATCAATTAAAGCATTGAAGTACCTACCTAAGCAATGAGCAAATTTCATAAAACAACAAAAATTATTTTTCGGTTAGTATATAGATAAAGATAACATTGTCATGATTCAATCTGTGAATCACAGTGTTAGGGTAAATTCCAGGAATAAGGTATAACCAACAAGCAAAATAAATTCAAAGCTGGGTAAATTCATATAGATTTATAAATTTAAGATACCGGCCATACTTAAGACAGGCTAAGGAATGTGAGTTTGAACCCTATACATAAATGGATTTATTATTACGTGAATCTTACACCAGATTATCATGTACTCTAATAAAGTGATATTTGTAGCGGGCTAAAAAAAACTAACCCCCTACATTCAACCCCTTTCCCCTCCCCTCCTACTGGATGAACAAACTGACCAATAAGTGATGTCCAAGTTAGCAACCTAAATAGACGACAATTTTTCCCCTGGCATAATATCCACGAATATTCTATATCCATTTATATACTAGTGATAGATACAAACAGCTTATTATTTGCTTGTCTGCTGTGGTATCTCATCGCTATAAATAAAAACAAATTGAGAAAAGATTAAAAAAAGATTGTATTCAGTATCTATCGAGCCTTATATTTTAGCTAAATTATTTTTTTAGGTTGCAATAACAAAACTTACTGTAGTCAACTCTCCATACTATTTAACAGTAGGTAAATTATTAATAAAATATATTTTTTACTTGAATAAAATAAATAAAAAAATAGAAACAACTTAAAAAGACTTGGAAAAAAAGTTGATTTTTTAATATAAAATAACTATTCGTTGTATTTGATATTTTGCCAAACTTATTCTAAAGCTTTATATAAAAAGTATACCTACCAAGGGCGTTCAAGGCTCAAGCTTTTTTCATTTAGGGGGGGGGGGTAGAAATTCAAAATTCATTTTTTTTTTTGGGGGGGGGTGAGAAACACTTCTTTACCCCCCCTCCCCCCCCCCCTTGGACGTCCTAGATACCTACCAAGGAAAAAAAGTTATTTTTTTTATAGGAGGCACAACAAAACTCCCAGATACAGTAGAAATTGGCCCTGTTTTGGACATACCTACTTGTAAGACCAAACTTGCAATTATTGAGAGACCTGAGGACCAGAGTGTTGGCCTGGCTGAGAGGATCACAGTCACGCCGGTCAGCCAAGCTGACTGGGATATTATTAGGTTTCATCAAGCAGGTCAGGTTTTCTCAGAGAGGGAGTGGGCATTGGGCTGTTTATTAGTCCCCAAAGTATTAAAATAACGGTTTATTATTCGTTAGCTTAACAACCTTAGGGACTTTGATTTAATTTTATTGTTAGGATCATTTAGTTGAGTGACCAAACGTTTCAACCATTAATTGTAATTGACAAAATGCATCTAAGTGAACAATTTAAGCTTTAATCAACAACAAACAAAAAAAGATATGTAGGTACCTATGTAGAGATAAAAGATAAAGAGGTAGTTGCATAAAATGCATTTAAACTTGAATCTAGTGATCTGCATAAGGAAAAAGGATAAGAGGATGAATACTCACCCCTTTTTCATGGTAAAATACTACTTCCCCATCCCTAAATTTAGAAGCAGACGAAAATCAAAAGCCGCCCATGGCTTTTTGTAAGTCAATCACAAATAATAATGTGAATAAAAAGAAAAACGATATTTAGCAAACAGCCGTGGGCGGTCAGAATCAGCTGAATGTTCATTATGAAAAAAATTTCCCCCTTTTTAGAAATAGAAGGATTCATCTTTAATGAACAAATTTTTTTAAATAAAAATAAAATTCTATGTAATTTTTAATTAAAACATTAAAACGAAAATATCTAATCTAATATTCTTGTCCTAAATATGGAAATAGTAAAAAGTAAAAAAATATTTTTTTTAATAATTTTTAATCCTCCCATTTGAAAAGTAGTGGAATAGCAATAAATTTTAGCGCGGCAACAGCGCTGAGTAGGCCTCTAGGCCCACTGCCTATTTTCGTCTTCTAGTTGCTTCGATTCCTCTCTTTTTTTTTTCTCTATGGTGATCTGTATATATTTTCCTGTTCAATGGATTAAGCAACATTTATAGGGCATGTATTTGAAAGAATTTCAATTTTCTACCATGTAGGTAGTTTAAAAAATATCAAGACTTGAAAATTGTATTCTTGTAATATATGCAATTTATAAAGCTTTGTTATTTTCACAAAAACAGTCTGACGTGACGACTAATTTAGTGATGTCTAATTGTTTGTTATATTAATTATATGTTTGATAGTGTACTTGTAACTTATGCTTGAAATCATTTTTCTGAAATGCACTTCATGCAACTATCCCTCTCACATGACAGAAAAATTTCTTTTGACCATACATCATCACTTCCGGTTATCTAATCTCTTATAATATTGAAATCATAGGTATTAAATACTTAATATCAAAGTAAAAACATAATATATTGTAATTTTACTTTATCTAGAAATTCAGCAGAACTTCTTGACGAAAATCAGATGTGTTCAAAGAAATTCCACCCTTTCAATATTTTTTAACTCTTTAAAAATTAGGTAGGTACTATTTCATTAAAACATTAGATAGTTTGTTTACCAATAAAATGATTTTAATTTCAAAAGTCTTGTAAAATATCTTAATTTTTGCCAATCCATTACATATTCAATCCTGAATTGAATAAATATTTCATTTAGTATGATATTTGGAGCATATGTTTTTTTATTTTGTTCATTGACTTAACTTAAACTTTATTAGCTTCAATAATTAAAAACTTCTAGGCTGAAAGTGTCAGATGTAGTTCCTAACAAGGAATGTGTTGTCCTTCAAGAGATGACCGAAATGGAAATAATCCCCCTGGAAGACTTAGATGAAGAATTTGAAATTTTAACCAGTGATGATGAACTATCTGATACTGAACATGAAATCAATAAAACACCCACAAAAACAAAAATTAGTTCTTTCCTTGATTATTTCAACACTCAAAAGAACGACACTGATTCTGTCCTTCTAAATCATTTTCTTGCAAATCCAATAAAAGAAGTTTTGAAAACGCATCAAGATGACTCCATTATTTTGCCATCAGTATGTAAAATCCCTAAAAATCTATCAAATCATAAAAATGCCTTCTTTGCTAAGATATCTTGCCGAATTGTAGCCAAAGAAGGGAAAAAAGAATATGGCACAGCATTTGTAAAATGTATACCTGACCCAAATATAATGGAAAACAGAATAAACTTATCTCCTGCGCTGATTAAATGGAAAGAGTTACAAATGAATGAAAAGGTCATTTTAGAATCATTAGACTTTAATGATTCATTCAACAAGTCCATAATTTCTGAAATAGAACTTGAAAGTCAGGATATGAAAAATGCTCAAGCCCTAGAGACATTTTTACTAACTGACCTCCATATTTTTGAGAGAAACAGCCCCATAGAAATTGAAGGGAGCAAAGGAACCATTGGTTTCAAGAATCAAATTGATAATTTTGCCATCACTTCTACAAATTGTAAAGTAAAGCATTTACAAACAAATGATATTTCTTCCAATATTACAAAAACAAAGAAAGATGCAATTGAAAAATATGCAGCCATACATCAAGAACAATTTAATCTGTGTTACAAGTTTTGTTTAGCCTCCTTAGATTCAAAGAAAATGCTGAATTCTCAACATGCTCTTGTCACTGGAGTTCCTGGTATTGGAAAAACAACCTTTTGCTATAGGATTGCTGATAAGCTCAACAAAAAAAAGAATGTCACAGGTTCAATCATCAACTGTTCTCTTTTGAAAGGCAAAAGAGGAGATGTCATAAAAAAGAAAGTTATGGAGGAAATTAAAAAACTTGTCAAGGTTGTACCTTCCATTCTTGTCTTAGAAAATTTAGAAGTTGTCTTTGGTTTAAAAGATGAAGAGCAAAATGATGACACTTCTACAAATCTTGCTTTGTGGCTTTCACAGGTATTAAAACAAATAAATCAAACCAACAATTGCCTCATGATTCTTGGGACCTGTGAGTCAATAGAAAGTCTGAACTCACACCTGAACACCTCTAGTGGAAGTTCTACTTTTGAGTCAATATTCAAGCTTACCCCTCCAAGTGCAGAAGAGAAGAGAGAATTACTAAAGCTGTACTTAAACCATGTTCCAGATGAAGTTAAGAAACTTGAGCTTGATGAGTTTTTACCCTGTGATATTAAATCAATCTGTGATAGAATTGTTGCCTTTAATGCATATGATAACCCAACAAAAGTCATCAGTACCTATACTCCTGTTTCTTATTGGGGCAAGTCCTTGAAACCCGAACTGAAAAGAAATCTGGATCAAGTTGGAGGCATGTTTGAAGCCAAGGATATTCTTACAAAAACAATTCTATGGCAGATTCAATATGAGGAAATATTTGAATCAGTTGGAGTACGGATGCCCAAAGGTGTACTGCTGTATGGTGCTCCTGGCACAGGAAAGGGTTTAAAGAATAAGTTTCAAAAACCAGAGCTAGAGGGGACAATGGACTATTTATTTCACTAGTCCTCAAAGTTTTACAAAAAACATCTTCTTATTTGTTGGCTTAAAAGATGACTTTTGATTGGTTAGTTCCTCAAGTTGAGTGTTTAACATTTCAATCACTAATTTTAATTTTCAGAAGGACTAATTTTGTGATCATCATTTGGGATTTACATCAATTTATTGGCCATTGTTTTATCCCTATAAATCTTTGTCCAAAATTGCTACTGTGTAGGATATTGTGCTAATCGATATATGATGTTGCACCAGATTTTCATAGCCCTAGTCTTCGGAGCTTAAAAAACTGGTTTTAATCTTAAAATTTTTCATTTGATATTCGTGGAAAGCTGTCTATAACACGAAGCGACAAATAACTAAACAACTAATTCTACAATGTGTCTTATAAATCTACACACTTACTCTTATAATCCTTGAAAACAGGAAAGACAATGCTGGCTGAAGCCCTAGCCTCAACACATCAAATTAACTTCTTACCAGTCAAAGGTCCGGAGCTTCTGTCCAAGTACATTGGTGCCAGTGAGAGAAATGTTCGAGATTTGTTTATAAAAGCACAAAACGCCAAACCCTGTATTATCTTCTTTGATGAATTTGACAGCTTAGGTAGGTCATTTCCTCATTGAAATAATTCACCCGCCAAGTTTTATGCCAGTCAAAATTAACTTCTTTTGATATATTTTCTTTGATGAAAATAGTTCCTAGCTAGTATGATGATTTATTTTAAAATACAGAAGAAAAAAATAACTCCTCGTTTTCCTACCCTCCTTTCTTTCTTGAATTTTATAGATCAATCTTAATTAGTCAATAGTCATATAATAGATATCTATATGTTAATTAGATACTTTTAATTTTGACTAGCTGATACGACCCTAGAGGCCTGTAAAAAAGAAATTAAGTAGTAAAATAGTTATAGACCTTTCCTAGACCTATAAGAAGCTTAGCTGTAAAAGAGAATAATATTGCTCCCGCGGTTAGCAAGACCTTAAGCTACAGTCATATCCTGTTACTTTTTATATATTATAAGGATGATGGAATGATGCCTCTTTTTTTCAGCGCCAAAGCGAGGTCATGATAGTACAGGCGTTACAGACAGAGTTGTAAATCAGCTGTTAACTCAAATGGATGGTGTTGAAGGATTGGATGGAGTATGGATTATAGCTACTACCTCAAGGGAATATATACTACATACTATATACTTCATACTTTTATGCTGTATCCTTCAGAAACTTTTTAAGTGAAGCTTCTCTATATTATACTCCTTTTCATCTGCAGACAGTTAGACAGTCAATCAATGGTCTTTCAGAACACTTTTTTACACCCCTCACTCAACAGACCACAGTACTAACAAATTCACGTATTATTTAAATGTGTTTTTAATTATTAACCTTTTAAAAGTAATATATTTGACATACAGACCTGACCTTATTGATGGAGCCTTGCTGCGACCTGGCAGGATTGATAAATCTGTCCTCTGTCCTATTCCTAGCTATGAGGAGAGAAGAGATATTCTTGGGTAAGCAGTTTTTTTCTTTTGTTGTTCTGTATTTAAGCTATTTCAGTAGACTGTTATACTGCTGTTTTCAGTAACACGCGACTGTGGCGTAACACGTAGCACATTGTCGGGAAGGTTATATGTTCGAATCTCTGCCCAACACCGCGTCATAACCAAAGACGTTAAACGTGGTTCCTACTGCTGCTATGCTAGGCGCAAGACATAAATAGTTAATAAGGAACGCCTTGGCTCAAAACAGGCTTCATTCATTACAATGCTCAGATAGGTCTTCTATACAAAGGTCGTTTAATCAAAGGGTTGAATGTCTAAAGGGCGTATGACCATAAAATCATGCATAGCAATTAAGCGAGATTTGGTTCAGAGATGCACCAAAATAAGGTCTCCTTCTGTATCCCGTCTTCATAGGCTATCTTCAGATTTTGCGGTTAAAACTAGGCCGTTTGATTTGGCTGCTTAACTGTATGTTGTAATGGAAAAGTTCTTTTGCTGATTTGAACTAACAATTTTTTGAAAATATAGCCAAATAAAGTAAGTAAGTGTCTACTATCAAACTTTTACTTTATACCTATTAATTTGTTTGCTTCCGAAATATTTAATAACGGCAAATAATTAAGTATTTTTATGTTTAGGATACTTTCTAAAGACTACAATCTAACAGATGAAGTTAATCTTGATATCATTGCTGAACAGAGTGAAGGCTATACTGGCGCAGATTTGAAAGCAGTTCTGTACAATGCTAAACAACTAGCTAAACATCAAATCAAAGACGTCGATGCTACCTTAAAAATTTGCCAAGAAATTCTCGTTCAAGCCCTGAAAGAAACAAAACCTTCTGTGACAGAAAAAGAAAAAGCTAGATTGAATGATATGTAAGTTTTATATGTTTAAAATTCAAGTAGCGGAGCTACTGTATAATTAACAAGTGTATCATGTCTGTTTGTCCCAACTACAAACATTAAAACTACAATAACAAATTGCCAGAAATCAATTACAAACACATAATTCGTTGGATCCATTGAAAAATTAGAGTAAAACACTAGAGGGAGAAAGGGGTGAATGACTGTATCTCCCCATCGCAATCGTCTTGTGCAACCTTCCTATTGGGTCATTGAAAATCAACCAATGGTATCGCTTATATGAACACAGCTAATTAGCAGAAAATAATTTAGAAACAGACGAAAGAGGTCTTTGGAAAATAAAGGGAGGTAGTTGTCTGTATATATGTACATTTATACTAAAGATCTGTTATTGAAAATATCAACCAAAATCCTTTGACCTTCAAGTAACCTTTAAATATTTTTCCATTTTCAATGGATAAAATTGCCCTTGTTAGAGTTTGATAACCAAAGATTTTTCTTATTAAACATAATCCAGTCCATCAGAATATTTTTATTTTAAAAATCCGCGTCCATTTTATATTTTTAGTAGGAACCTTTATACGATTATTTTTTATAAAAATTCAATTTAAAGCTATTTATTATATACTTTATTTTAGTTACACAAGATTTAAGAGTGGAAAGCTAAAGCCTGATGTTTCCCAGAGAGCTACACTTGCTTGAGATTCTATCCTATTACAGTATCTTATCCCTGTAGTACAGTGTACATGAGAACATGTTAAAATATCAAATGGAAAATCCGCCGAATTTTTGGGTCAAATTCGGATTCTTACGAAAATCCGCCAAAAAAATAAAGCGGATTAATCCTTGGATTGCGGATTCCTCATTCTAGCAATATTTTAAAAGGTCTTTCTTTAAATTAAAATAAAAATTTTTGCCCTTACAGCGTATATTTTCCTTTCTTAACCTAAACTAAGTATGAAAAGCAACTGTGAAAATAAAAAAAATTGGGATTCCGTTATTTTAATTCCGGATTTGGATCCAAAAATTGAACGGATCGTCAACCCTAGTTTTATACCTATGAATTGCTTGATTTGTTGAAATAAATTATGTTGTCTTATAATTTAAAAATTAGCCTCCAATTGAAAGTCAAATTATTATCTTTATCAATTTGCTCAAAATTTACACATAAAATAATTAAACCATTATTTCCACTGTTTAACATCCGCTGCATTCAACCAATTTTTGGCCAGATTGTCATAATTTTTTGTTAAAAAGTGTTTACACTGTAGAATTAATATTTTTCCTGTATTATTGAATTTTACAAGATGTACTTTACTTAATGCCTCCACGCATTTTAAATTAACTTTTATATAATATTGTGATATTATGTTTTAATAAATATTTATCCTAATAATATAAAACATACTTTGTTATAAATTTTATTGTTCATAACAGTTCTTATAAATATATATTATTAAATTCACAAAGTGATCATTTTTATTGATGTATAAAATATTGTACTATCTTTAACAATGCAAGTTAAAATTGTCCATTTAAAAAGAAAATTTTGGAGAAAATATGATACCTTTCTGCTATTTTTCTATGGACAAAATATCAATAAATAAGTCGGGAGGCCCTAATGAAATAAAATCAAAACGATATTTTGAAAAGGGGTAGTTGCACGTAGTGTCTTTAAACATAAATTTAGTGAACTGCATATTTTTTCAGTTCAATAGTTACAACTACATCTATAAGACATATATTTGAAAGAATTTCAACTTTTAACCAGGTAGTTTTAAAATATCAAGACTTGAAAATCATACTTTTTTGATATTTGCAACGTCAATAACTATCCTATTTTCACAAGAACAGCATGATGACTATTTTAGTAGCGCTAAATTGATTGCTGATTTTGTAATACAAAATTTTATATTTTAGATGGTATTCTTGTAACTTATGCTTGTAATCAAACTTATTAAATACACTTCATGCAACTATCCCTTTAAATGTATATGACACATGGTAACATGATAGAAACACTTAAACTCTCTCAAAGAGGATGGAGATACCCTGACCACCACCAATGCAGGCAGATCCAATACCATACTTCTGTCCGTTCTGTCTCAGCTTGTGCACAACATGGGCAGAAATTCTAGAGCCTAAATAAAACATAAAATGTATGAAGTGCAAGAAAATGTGCAAATAAAACTCATTATGATAACATTACTGGTATGTTCACCATGATGAGTTTAGGGAGGGAGGGGACATTGACATTGGACTATTTGTTAACTAGTCTCAAAAGTTTTATAACATTGTTTTCTTATTCGTTGACTTAACAACTTTGTTTTTTTTTATTGAATTTTAATTGGTTGGTTGATTAAATTGAGTGTCCAAACGTTTTAACCGATAATTGTAATCTTCAGAAAGAGTAATTTTGTGTGGATATACAACAATTCATCGGCCATTGTCTTATCCCTTTAGATCCCTGAACTTTGCTACTATCAATACAAACCTGAGGCGGCCAGAGGATGGCCAAGAGCAATGGCACCGCCACAGGTATTAAACTTCTCCATGGGGATGTCAAGGGCCTTCTGGCAGGACAGGGCCTGGGCTCCAAATGCTTCGTTGATTTCAACCTGGTCTACCTCTCCAAGAGAGACACCGGCCTTCTCCATCATGACACCTAAAGATGATGAGCATTTCAGCTATTTCGTTTAACTGAACTACGCGATACTTTATGGTTTTAGTACATTATTGTACAACCTTTATATGGAAGTCATTTAAGGTGGATTTTTAGTAATTTAGGAAACTTATTTCACAAATCCCTTAAAGTAGCAACAATTTGGGCATGACGTTTAACTATTTAATTTGGGGAAAGGATACCACCACCAACAATAAATTTTTTTTAAAAAGATTAGGTCCTACCCTTTTTTTACATTTTCTTTTTAACACTAAAATTGCAAATGAGAGTCAAATCTTCTACCTAGTGGCCTCTAGGAGCGTGGCCGCTAGGTAGTATACTAATGTAAGACTAAGATAAAGCTTACCAATGGCGGGAACTGGACCAATGCCCATGATGGTGGGTTCACAGCCGGCAACACCGTAGCCAACAATTCTGGCCAGAGGAGTCAAACCGTGCTTGGCAACAGCCTCCTCACTAGACAAATAAAATAGCCATAACATAGTAAAATATGTTGGAGGGTGAAAAAATAAAGAGAACTAAAAACATTTTTCCCCTCTTTTAGGAAAAAACTAGAAAAATATGTGAGAGGGAGGGTTAAAAAAGAGAAAATGCGTTATAAAATCATTTTTCATCCCCCCCCCCCTCCTTGGTAAAAAAATTAAATATTTTAGAGCCAGGGAAAAAAAGGAATCTTATGTAGAATATATACACCCATAAATAACAACTGCACTTTAATAAAAGTTAGCTGCAGGTTACCTATAGATAATACTAGTAAATGCTATTACAAATGATTTTATCTGACTGTTAAAGCAGTAACAAATCTGTTTATCCTGAATCAAATTAACAGCAGCTGTTACTCTAACTGTCGCTTTTAACCGAGGATATTAATCTTGATGTTTTAGCTGTTGTTAATCTAACAATAATAAACATGCTGAGATTTCAGTCTACGTTTGGTCATAATTAAGAACAGTTTGACTCACTTAAAAAGAGCATTTGACTATAAGGTAAATCTATCGTATAGATGTATATATAGATTGTTTATTGTTTATTGTGATTTTACTCTTAAGAACCCAAGTAGGGTCATAGTAAGAGGTCTGAATAACTAGGCCAAAGTCTGAATATGACTATCAAGTCTTTTCTTGAATGTAGATAAAGTCACGGCCTTTTTCACATTAACAGGAAGATCATTCCAGAATTTAGCTCCTCTAACACTGAATACATTTCTGGACAGTTCTGTTCTTTTCACTGGAATTTAACTACCTCCCTCCCTTTTTAATGACTTTTTTCGTCTACTAACAAATTGTTTTCTGCTACTTAGATGTGTTAATATTGCCGACACCATTCGTTGATTTTCAATGACCCAATTAAGAGTCGGCACAAGGACACTGCGATAAGGAGATACAGTTATTTAACCACTTCCCCCTCAAGTGTTTTACTCTGATACTAAAAATTGGCGGAAAAAATGACCGCTTTGTTTACCTGGCAATTATAACAGCTGCAGCTCCATCACAGATACCGCTGGCAGATCCAGCTGTGACCACTCCGTTCTAAAAACAAAATTTGTTATAATAGACGTAGCCAAAATCTCCCCCTGGAAAAATAAGGAAAGGTGGTGTCCACCCACTTTGACAAGGCTCTAAAACTCCGCCCTTGACCTCGTAAACACCCACATACTACAGCCAAGCGGTGGTGTCAAGTTAAAAAAGGGACACCCCCCCTTAAATTTAATGGGGGTGCTATTTACTTCGCGCGTCAATTTTAAAATTTATTTTAGGCTTGATTGACTTTACAGTTAAACCGTTATTATTACTAGGTTTCATAAGAGTAAGACACATAATTAATATTTGAATAATAAATTAGCCTCTTCTTGAAGTTGTGTAGAAAAAAAACAGAGTACTTTATTACATTTGTAATACACCAACTCTCTAAGTATCTTATATAACAAATGAAATTAAGACTAATTGTACTTAAAGAAGGGAAGAGAGAGGGGTTGGATAAGTTTGTTTGATGTTAATTTTATATAAAAGGCGTACACAGGATTAGTCTTGTCAGGGTACAAACAATGCCAGAAGATTATTAAGTGTAATTTTATCTTAACCTGAAAAAGGACCACAATTTGTAATAAAGGTATTTTTGGTAGGTAAGTATTTATGGATAGGACAATACCACAGGGCTACTGCACTGCCCCGTACGTATAAGGCCCGCCAGGGATAGACATCCAACCACCCCCCCCCCCCATCTGCAGTCTTTCAAAAAACGCATAAAATAAATAAAGGGGAGGGAAAATTGTAAGTCTTCTTAATAAACATATGAATTATAACTACCGTTGTTTAGTGTTAGCAAAAGTAATATTTAAACCGCCCCATATAAACGCCCTTGAGTACTTGAGTCCAGTTAGAAGATTAATTTAGTGAAGGCATGTAATTAAAGCTCATACATCAGTAATGTTCTTCTTCATTTTAATTAGAATTTTATCAAGAATTAACCTAGCAGACTTATATAATTCAACGCTGATGAAAAAGAAATGGAATGCTTAATGAGTGAGAAATAATTGGAGTTTGTCTAAAGGACAAGATCTCGCAAACTGTTGGATCGATGAGGTTGTGCTTTTTAAGAAACATACATTCTTGTCCTTTAGTGGTTTTAAGCTCTTTTCAAGGGCCAAAATTGCCCCCCCCCCCTTCAAAAATAACAATGTGTTTACCTTCTTGAAAACTGTTGGTAGCTTGGCCAGTTGTTCAATGGTGGTCTTTGGCTTGGGGTGCTCGTCCAGGGCAAAGTCAACCATTCCCTGAAATAGGTAATTTTAATAGGTTACATTTCTATAAATCTCTATCAAGAGCATTTAATTTCTGTCTTATTTTCACAGTTATTTTATCAATAATTTTGCTTTGGTTCAAAATATTTTTACTACTATTTATTGCCACTGTGAAACTTTGTTGTTTTCTTTTCAGAGACCCAATTTTAATGCAAAATAGGTTTCAGTAAGGTTCGAGTTAATGGAACAATCAATATAAATACCAATTAAAAAAATCGTCATATCCTATTATATAAAGTAGTAAGGTTTCTTTTGTCTGAAACTAGAGACCTCAGAAAATAATGGTCCAAACTTTTTGTACTTTTCAAGGAAGCTTTATAAATAAAAGTATTATTACCTTCTTGGTCTTGATTTGGATGGGGGCAATTTCATCAGCAAAAACACCAGCTTGAGCAGCCTTAGCCCAGGTCTGTTGAGATCTAAATAGTTTTATTTTGATAGGACGTTTCTATCAATAAAACTCCAATTTTAATGGCTTTAGTTGAAGTGTTTATATAGTTTTAATTTTACAAAAGTTATTTGATACATCTAGGTTTTACTTTAATAAAGCAATTTCATTAAAAATGTTTCAAACCTGATGGCAAAGTTGTCAGATTCTTCTCTTGTGACTCCGTACTTCTCGGCAAGATTCTCAGCTGTGACACCCATGGGGGTCTACATAAAAAAAAATATGTTTAAATATTTGGTAGCTACACTACTCTATAATTTACGCTGGCTGTCCTTTAGTCAGTCAGTAACGCTATGGGGAAAATTTGATTTTCTCATCTGCTACTTAAGATAAATTGCTATAGGTTCACGAATTTGTATCGTTTATCTCCTACATCTTTCTCTTTCAATTTCCTTTATGACCACTGAACATTTGCTCCATAACTAACTTCATCTGTTTGTCTGTCCAACCAAGATTTATGTGCTTTGCTTTTTATGGACGTTGTCATCCTTGTTTATATTATATAAGAATATTTAAATAAGATATTTAAGTTTAAAATCTTAAATAGTAGCGCAGATATACATTAATTATAATATGTTGGTTAATGTGTACCTTAGCCAGCATATCAGTAAGGCTAGTCCACATCATATCTTCAAGCTTGGGGTCCATACCAAGTCTGGTTCCAAATCTAACGAGAAAATTTCATTTATATGTTTTTGTTCAAGGGAATAGTGTTCGTAATCGTATTGATAGTGATATTATCCTTATAATAAAATAAAAGGATCTCTGTCTGTACCGAAGGAGCGAGATAACCGACATGGTTCCCCTATTCAGAGTAGCTTCTCATAGGTCCTGGGAAATTTCATAACAATTTTAAGGGGAGGGGGGGAGGTTACCAAATCACTCCCAAGAGAAGGAGCCCCTAAAAAAAATCCCCCCAAATTATCTTTAAAGATTTTAAAATGCAGGGTAGTCGACTCTCCCCCCCACAAAAAAAAATTCGAAATCAACCCACCCCTTCTTAAGTGCACCTAGATAAGTAGCCACTAGTATACATATGAGACAAGATTGGTTTACTTTATGCATTATTTTAATTTGATGTTTTTCTTAAGAAATAAAGAAGAATAATACTGACCTAATATCTCTAACGGCATAAGGGCAGGCAGACATGTTATCGGTACCACCTTAAAGAATTTTATTAAATCAATAGGTAAAGGTTTTACAAAATTATGAAAATAAGGTATAAGACAATGAACGATAAATTAATGTACATCTAAATTAAAAAAAAAACCTCTTCAGTAGATTACATCTATTGGCGGAACAAACTCGAATAGTTTGTACAAACCAAACAAGATTGTAGAAATTATCAAGTTTTTAAATCAACGAATGAGAAAGCGTGTTTTAGAACTTTGAGGACCATTCCGTGTAATAAACAAAGATAGATTCTATAAAAACAAGGATGACAACATCCATAAAAGCGAAGCACTGAAACGGTAGGACAAACGGACATTAACGCTTGTATAGTGTCTGAACTGAATAATTAGAATATAGAAGTATAAGAGTCGAAGCAAAATTATAAGTAAATTTGTTGAAAAACTGCTTGATACAGGATAATGTTTATGGACATACTTACATTTTTAGGACTTGATTATAGAGTTGCTTTGCTTATAATAATGTTCTTTGTTGTTCCAGGAATCAATATACCAAAAATCAGATCAAACGGATAATTAGATCACATAAAAAATTTGTTGTTAAAAAAGTAGAAAAATCAACATGTTTAAAATGGACGTACGGACATTCTGGTAATGGTTATAGAGTTGCTACGCTTTCTAAATCGTACCTAACTACTACAGGAATCATCATGCAAAGTTTGAAATCGATAGGACAATTCTAACATGCCTAAATTAACGAATAAAAGCTATCTATCTCGGACGGACGGACGGACGGACGTACGGACGGACCGACCCTAATTATAGAAAAGCTTCGCTTTTAAAAATTAGGGTCGCTGCATCGATGCACCACCAAAATTGTTTTTTTTTTTATGAAAAATCCTCCAAAATAGGAGTTTTCTAAAGCTTAACAAAACGAATAGGAAGGGAAGCTTCTGTATAGCCAAAGTTTACCTGTGAGTACAATCTCGCTGTCTCCGACCAGAATTTCCTGGACACCATTGACAATGGACTGGAAGCCGGAACCGCACAGTCTATTCACTAAAATAGTTTAATATCAAATATCTAAAAAACAGTAAAGTTATTCTTAAGAATTATTTTAGACCTAAAAAAGAATAAAATGAGACTTGGAGGCTTTTTAGTTTCGATTAAGATATTAAGGTTACAGTTTTTCTGAAATTTTCATATTCTTTAATATGAATAATTGACCTAACACTATTTTCTAATACATATAAGGTTGTCATAGACCGTATGATCGGAATAATGTATAGCCAACAAGCGAAAAAATATAAAAAAATAAAAATAATATTTTGGGGCCAGATAAAAAGGTCGTCTTTGCTACAAGGCATAGCCACCAAAAATCCCAAGAAAATCAGTTGAAATTGCCAAATATTTTTCTGAATTAATTCAGTTGTTGGTTTCAGCTACCTTACGTTACCTAACCTAACAAAATAACTTACCTATAAGAGCTGGAGTAGGGACAGGCAGGCCACATCTGAGAGCCACGTGACGGGCCAGGTAAGGGGCATCAGGAGCTGAGGGGGAGAGAACGTTGCCAATGCAGACAGAGTTAATATTTTCTGGCTTGAGGCCGGCAGAGGCAATGGCGGCCTGAGCTGCGTGAACCTGAACGAAAATGTGCTCACATTAAAGTAGTTAACAATGCATAAGCAGATGTATCATCATACCTAAAGTAGTAAGGTTTTTTGGTCTGTAGCAAAGGATTTCGCTAACCGCTGAACCGATATGGTTTATTCTTATAGGTTCAGGGAATGTTTTTAACTGTTTGGGGGGAGGGAATCTTCACCCTCCCGCCTTAGGTGCCCCTACTAGGGGCGTTACCGATATTAATAAAAATGACAAACCAGATTTAGCAAATATAAATTGAGTACCTAAAAGAAAAAATATTTGGTCATGCATCTAAATGGCGTTATCCAAATTTTAAATGAAATTAATTTGGTGAATCACAGATCCTGCTCTTTACCTGCAATTCAGTGGGAGAATGACCCTTGAGGGTACCACCGAAGGTACCAAAAGGTGTCCTCTTGGCAGCCACGACATAAACACCACGTTTCAAAGCGTTGCCAGTTGCCATTTTTCCTACAACCTTTTCTGAAAAATTATTATAAATATTATTAACAAAAAGATAGAAAACATTACAGCTTTTAAGGATCAATGACAGGAATAGGCGTTTTGAAAAAAAACAAATAGTTAGAAATAGACAGGAATATAGAGATGATTAAATTTCTTTTCATGTAATCTAAATTTCAAGTAAATTTTCACTTTAGAAATAAAATAAGATTTAGTAGTTTAAGTTAGGAAGAAGAATTAAACATTTTAAGGTTCCACGACAAACGCAGGAGTCCCAAACGTCGGAGTGGACAAACGCAGGAGTGTTAAAGTATTAATTCAAGTAAATATTTCTATACAGGTTAGGTTAGGTTAAGATATGAATGTACAAATAAGCCCCCCGCAGGGGTTAATCATTAAAAAAATATGGTTTAAAATAGGTTAGGTTATGTGTCCACTCCTGCGTTTTTCCACACCGACGTTTGGGACTCCTGCGTTTGTCCTAGGACCCATTTTAATACGGAGCACTAGAAAGATTAGCATTAACATTTTTGGATGTTTTCATTAGAGGATTTTTTTCTCAATGTTTTTCAGTTCGGAGATTTTTTTCTCACAATGTTTTTGAGAATGTTAAACCCAAGGATAGAAAAATCGCAGCCACGTTTTTTGATAGTAAGAATCTATCTAATGCCCCATTTCTGAATAAAGATTTCCTTTTCACTATTTGTTTTTGAGCATACGCATACCAATCCCTATCCTAATGAATCACTTTATAAATCAATTTTGTTGAAAACGACCGTAGTCACCGAGTTCCCCTTCTTGCCACCAAACGTAAAGGAGGGCGTGGGAATGGTCTCTAAATGCTTGAAATGCGTCGAGAACATGGTGACCAACTCCTGCTCTGTCCAGTTACACGAGGTGATCATGAATAGACCATCCTTCTCAAGTACATAGTGAGTGTTCTCGATGTAGGTCACTTTGTCAACTTTGGCTGTTTCACTCAGACTGTGTAAGGAAAAAAAAAAAAAAAAAAACTGATAGTTGCATGATAGGCATTTCATAAAAATGATTGCAAGCATAAGTTAAAAGAATACCGTCTAATATATGTAATATCGTATTACAATAAATATTAAATAATTAGGCAACACTCAAATAGCCGGCATGCTGTTTTTATGAAAGTTAATCAGCCATAAAATTTGCATTTATCATAAGCAATAGGTATGATTTTTAGGTCTTAATAGGTATTTTTAAAACTACGTGGTAGAAAATTGAAATTCTTTCAAACATAAATCATTTAAAAGGAAAAAATATGTAGTTAACTAAATTCACGTATAAATGCATTTCGTGCAACTATCCATTTTCTCACAATTGTTTTTTTGATTCATGTGCGCCCAGAGACGTCCAAAAAAAAAATTTTTTGGGGGGGTAAAGGGGTGTTTACCCCAATAAATAGAAGCTTGGACGTCCTTGTGTGCACCATTTGTAATTTCTTGCTATTTTGAAAGGAAAGTAGAATGGCTGAAATAAAATGCACTCAGAAAATTTTTAGCTCTGCATAAAAAATGTACTAAGATACAGCGTTGTCAATTCTTAAAAATACAGAGAAACAGAGACATTTATTATAAAAAAGGAAGGGTTATATTATTTAATGATCAGACTTTGAATTTTCAGAAGTCAGAATTATTTATATCTGTATTATTTACTTTGTTGATAACAATTACCGTACAAAATTACAATTTTTAATATATACCTATTTTATAATGGAGAAAAACTATTCTGATTTTTGATGTTTTTTTCAAACTAGCGGATACGCCCCTAGAGGCCTATAGGGGGGAAGGAGGGGTTGGAAGAATACCCCTCCATTTTTTTTAAAATCATGGTAAAGGGCATTTGGTCTTTTGGATGGTTGACGCACTCTCCTCAAAAATAGTTATAAACCTTCCCATGACTTTTAAAAATCTTCACAGTAAAGGAGACCAATATCAGTTCATTGGTTCAGCGAGTTCATTCGCTACAGACAAAAAAATCTTACTACTTTGTATGATAGGATGGATGTCCCTACACACACATGTCTCTACATATCTTATCTCTTTAGAAATATTTACTTGCCACTCAGCTGATTTCAACATGTTTGTGTTTACGTCATATTTTAATAATGTTTAGGCTTTCTTTTCTTTATCAATAATTTTCACTTCATGATTAGATAATGATTAATGAAGTGTAAAAAATAATAAAACAACTTTTTAGATGAAAGAGGAGAAATAAACTGTTATACATAAAAAACGGGCATATTTAAGTTTTTAAAATTTGGATCATGGATAGAAAACGAAGTAGAGGGTTTCGTCCTATTTCTACATTAGCTTTTCTCCTATTTCTAGCCCTAGGAGGGGGGCTCTAACCTTGCGAGACAATCATTAACATTTACCTAACCTAACCTAAAATAACCTATCAAAAGCTACTGAGAAATAACGACGAAACCCGCTGGGTACCTCGTTTTCTTTCCACTATCCAATAATTTGAGTAGAATGTCATCTATAGCCATAAATGAAACTAAGACGGACATACAAAATTGTTTTTGATGTAGAGACAGAGTAACTCTACAACTAGGTATATATAAAAAGCTGGAGTACCTACTATTTGTATAAAGCCAAGCAATATTTATTAAAGAAACCTTGTTTAAAAGTTAAAAAATACATACAAATCTTAGAATCTACCCAAGTCATGTTTCAGGCTTTTTTTATTGGGATAGAAGGGGTGGAAAATGTATTATTAGCTCATTCTTCCAAAATCGTTAATGGAATTATCTTTATGTAAGATTATTAGCTGAATATGTCTTTATGATTTTTCTTACAAACCTAATAGCATCATATGTTCCTTTATCTGTAACAACCTATACAAAAAGAATCATAATAAAACAAGGATGACAACATACATAAAAGCGAAGCTTAGAAAAGACAAATTAACAGTAACACTTGTAAAGTGTCAAAACTGAATAAGCAGAATATAAATGTATGTATAAGTCGGAACAAAATTGTAAGTAAATTCGTTGCTCAAATGGTAAATATAGGATGTAGTTTAAGGACATACTTTCATTTTTTTGTGATTGATTACAGATATGCTACGCGTATAACATTGTACTTTATTGTCCTAGGATTGTCGAAAAGTTAAAAATCAACACGTTTTAAATGAACTTACGGATATTCTAGTAACGATTGTTGACAATTATAATATATGCCTTTGCCTAAATTAAAGATAAAAGCTCTCCGTTACGGACGGACGGGCCTTAATTATAGAAAAGCTTCGCTTTTCAAAAGATTTGAGAAACAGCAGAAAAGAAGACAACGTTGAGGTATTCCTTAATATTTTGCATTTTTGATTTTCAACTGGACACAACAATTGGTTAAACCAATTTGAAAAAGGAAGATTTTAAATAACAAAACCTTACCTTGAATTTAGATTTAAAGAAAGATGATTCTTTGTCGAGAATATTTCCAACTTGAAACTTTACTTGAGATTCTGCTTCCTCTTTTATCTAGAAAAATTAAATTTTTGTTCTTTTCTTGGTCCTAGGACAAACGTAGGAGTGCCAAACATCGGAGTGGACAAACGCAGGAGTGGCACAAACGTCAGAGTGGACATTGTTTTAGTAAATCGCCGGAGTGGTTGTTATTTTAATCATATGACAAAAAATCTTCCAATTTTTTGCTATAAAATTTTACAAATATTTGATTAAATCTTCGAATTTTTAGTTTTATTTCATTTGTGGTTTTTTTTGTTACGTTTAAAGCGTTTGTTGTGAGCAGATCGCTATGAAGCCACTGTTTCCTGCAAAGTATCGCCAGGCTAAGCAGATTATAAGTTAACCCTAGTTATTTCCGGGCAGAATACTCCTTTAATCACAATGTCATTGTCAAGTAATCATTATAATGGGATGTGATATTCTAAAGCCTAATATGGGATAAACTTATAAATGTTGAACAGTACCTTTTGTGGTTAATTCTTTTTTAACTACTTCATGTTTTACAAGCGGCTACGTTATAAACCTTCCCGGGACCTATAAAAAGCTACCCTGTTAAGGAGAACCCGATCGGTTCAGCGGTTAGTGATATCTTTCATAAAAACACACATCTTGTTACTTCATTATAAGGATTTATATAATAGGATTCTAACCTTTTCAGCTAGATCAATGGCCTCCTGACAGTAGTCAATGCCTGTAATGTCTGTAAATCCTTCTTGTTCCATATCCATACACAGTACGCCATTTCCTAAAACAACAACATAGAGGACTTCAAGACTGTTAAAAACCCGGATTTTTAAATCAAAATCCAAAACCCAGACCCAACCTGCGAAACAAAAGTGTTTTTTTTGTTTAACCGGATTTTGGGTGGGATAAAACGAATATTTTTGGTGTCATTATGAAAATGAGAAGAAAATATACCACTAAATGCAATTAACATTGTAGGACTCAATTTTAATTAAATTCTACTACGAACTTAATATACATAATAAAGCCCATAATAAAACTCACTGTGTTTGTTATAACTTGCAAAACCCACATAAACCAGGGTTTGGAATTTTGGGTTGGGTTATGGGTTCATAACCCTGCATTTGAGGATTAAATACATCAGCTTTTAGTTTTAGAAAAATGGTGATAAAAAGAAAAGCTCTGCATTAAAATATATTTACAATTTTAGAATATTACAATGTAACTAAAGCTAATTAGAAAACGCCCTACAAAACAATTCTAGTTGAATGCAAGTTTTGCAATCAACATTATTTATTTCCTAAACAATAATGCAGGTATATATATATGTGTGAATGTTCAGCAAAATCTCGTAAATGGCTGAATAAATCAATCAAAAATATTTTTTTTAAATACTCTAGGTAATCCAAATAAAATTTTTAAGAATATGGTAATTTTACCTAAATTTCAGGAAGGAAGGGGAAAATGAGCTGTACATTACACTATTCCTCAAAGTTTTATAATAACGTTTTCTACCTACACAACCTATCTCCCCCTTTATCGGCCATTGTCTTATCCCTTTAGATCCCTGCTAAATTCGCTAATAACTAATCTGTAACATTACTACTATGAATTTAATTTTTTTCTCGTATTCATTCGAATCCGGTGGATAGGAACCGGTTCTCATCCATACGAAAAAACTATGTCTAGCACCGAATTATATCCAGCTTTCTACGAATATAAAAATGTACAATCATAAGATTAAAACCAGTTTTTTTGGCCGGTGCCTTCGGCACCTCGGGGCTAAAAAAACTAGTTTTAATCTTATAATTGTACATTCTATATCCGCGGAAAGCCGTTTATAATACGATGCGAGAAATAACTATTAAAGTTTAAATAAAATCTGTGGAAATTACCTGTTCCGTTATCTAGAATAGGATCCGAGGGCTGGACATATTCAGGGTGCTCTGACAACCAATTCACCATTCGTTGTCCTAAAAAAGTTTTTGGTACTTTAATATATTTTATATGCGAAAAATCTGCCAAAATCGCATAAAAAATCTACAAAACTTAAATAAAATCACAAAAGGGTTATTAACATGAGATTTTGTTTAATTTTTGTAGATTTTTAATGTGATTTTGGAGTATTTTTCACAAAAATAATTTGCCTCAACAACGAATAGCGAGCCTATTTGTTTTTAAGAATCCACCTCAGGTTTCGAACATTTTATTTTTGGCGCAAATATGAATGTAACATAGAAAATTAGTTACACTAGGTACTACTCTTTATTGAATACTAAAGGCTACGCCCCTAGCATCTAAGGGCACTTATAATTGTAAAGTTATTAAGATCTTAATTTTCAATAAAAAAAACTATGCTATATAATACCTAGTATATTTAAATATAGGTTTCTCCAATTCAATTGAAAAAAACACCCAGATAATCTGATTATCTAATCTTTATGTTATGTAACTGTATTTTATTTGTGCTGCTTATATAACAATTTAGTTTATCTGCAATTTGGTTTAACACAGAATACAAAAATTGTATGTAATCAACTGTTAAATACAAATCATAGATTAAAGACATTTATTCTGAAGGGGAAACGACCAAGTTAATACCTATTGGTTGAATTTATCAAATTAAAATATATCTTGTTAATGTAAAAAAATTTTTTTTTAAATTTAATTATATGGTTGAGGATTTTGTATACCTACCTCTATTAAAAAGAAAATTCCTTGTTCAAAAGTTGGGCTGTTTTATAATATCGTTTCCTTATTCGTTAGCCTATTGAATTTTGGGACTTTTATTGAATTTTAATTGGTTGGTTCATTAGGTTAAGTGTCTAAACATTTCAACCACTAATAGTAATCTACAGAACATCAATTTACAGTCCATTTTTTTATCCCTTTAGATCCCTAAATAATATTAAAAATTACTTAAATTTATTTCGAAAAGGGGTTAAGGGAAATAACTGTGCTCGACTTAGCACTTTGAGGGAAACCGCCAAATAAAAATTATACCTGCATCCTCGCCAAACCAAACTTCTCCAACGTCTCCATGGTCAGTATAGTTGTTTAACTCCAGTTTGTAGGCATTCTCCCAATAATCCTAAAACAAAGAACAATAATGTCATCAAGTAACCCAAAAGTAATAAGTTAAAGAGGGGGTGGGGGGGGGGGGGTGCGCAGTTACATCTAAATATTGAGCTAGCGACCATTTTGCTCACGGGTTGCGGACAGATATAATTGCGCACCCCTGCACCCCCCCCCCCCCCCCCCCCGAAGAAAATAGCCTAAAACCACCACAGGACCAGTAGGTATATTCCCTGAAGAGTAGAATCTGATTGGTTCAGTGGTTACTGAGATCTTAAGCTTCAGACGGACGGACGGACAGACATCATTCTACTTTGTATTATAGAAAAGTTATTTCAAAATGAAAATATGTATATTGTATACCTAGGTATATGTATGAAAAGAATAGGTAATAATACCTATGCTTTATAATATTGAAAAAATGACGAAATAAGGGGGGGGGGGTTAATGCAACCATCTCGTAATCAGTGATCAAATGGCACTTAGAATTCGAATTTCGATCTGAACTTTTGCATGAGTAATCCTTGGTAGGTCTATTTTCCCTAAATCGAACAAAATGTTGGAAAAGTTACGGCTAACGGCTGGCGGCTCAGCCGTTTTGCCATTTTTTGGATATCTGTAGTGTAAATTAGTCACGAAACCTATCTTCACATAATACTCTTTTCAACTCCAAAACGCTATCAAACGGTTTTAGACAGTAGCTGTAGGTACTAGAAGTTTTAAAAATGGTTATTGCCATCATTAAACATGAATTAAACCAAAACTATGTTTTAAAAAGTTGATTCCTACGTAATTGATGATGAATTTACCCTGAAAACAGGCAAAAAACGGCTGAGCCGCCAGCCGTTACTTTTCCAACTTTTTGTTCAATTTAGGGAAAATAGACCTACCAAGGATTACTCATGCAAAAGTTCAGATCGAAATTCGAATTCTAAGTGCCATTTAATCACTGATTACGAGATGGTTGCATTAAACCCCCCCCCCCCCTTAAATATTAATGTTGATTGAGTGATTATTGAATTAATACCTACATTAATAGGTACTGTCTTATTGAAATAAACAAAAAGAAACCCTTACTACTTTACATAATAGTATGTAAGACATACTAGTATAGCATAGTAAATTATAAAGTAGCTACACAGCCAAAATAATATTAGAAGTTTCACACCTTTGTTCCCAATTTCGAAGGATCCAATTCTGTTATTTTACTGTCTTCGTCTGTCATTTTGTCTAAAAATAGGTATTATAAATAAATATAAATTTGTAAATTTCTTAAACATATAAAAATATCAACGGTAAAATAGGTAATAAATATTTTTTTTTACATTAGGTGTATGTATAGGTATAAAAATTAAAAGAATCCAAAATTTTGTTTAAGACTTTAGATTCAAATTTAATAGGTACCTAACTAAATTTATTTTAAAATTGGAATGTTTATGAAAATCTTCAAACATTAATGTTTCTTTGGATGTCCAGTGAATATTTATGTATATAATAGGTATAAAAAAGTACAAAAAATAAGCTCATTTTACAAGTCTTTCATATTTACAAGGCACTTGTTCTGGTTTTTTTGTGATTAGGTAGATATTTATAAAATTAAATTATTATAAAGAAATGCTATAGATTATTTGTAGGTTATTAGAATGAAATTGAACAAGATAAAGCTTATTCATTATTCGCGTCTAGTTCATTGGCTGTTTGAATACTGGTACAGCAAGGACAACACATGGAGTAGGCAGCGTCAGTTCCTATAGATCCATCTATCCTGTATCTGTCTCGAGCCCTGTTCGATATGTTTGTTTACATGATGCCTTAATATCTACAAGCGGCTACGCCCCTAGAGGCCTCTAGTTGCACTTTAAATGTTTTAGAGAAAACAAAAACTGTTTCATTCAACCCTATAAGTAAAAAAAATTTTGATTTTTTGTGATTTCTTTTAGGAGGGTGGTTGTACCCTCCCCCAAAATAGTTATAAAAATTCCCGGGACCTATGAGAAGCAACTCTGTTAAGGAGCTGTGCATGGTAATAAGTTGTGCCCGTTTTGGGCCAAGGAATTCCCACTACTCTAACTAACGCATCTGACATAGCAGCAGTAGAAAGCATTTTAACGTTTTTAGTTTATGCGCCGAGATTTGAACCCCAGCTCACTTTCCCGACGACAAGCGGATTCGCGGATTAAAAAGCATGTAATGTAAACATTCCTATTTCTAAGAAAACAGATGGGGAACCAGGGAGTGATGCAGGACAAGATACAGCACAGAAATCCATTCTCATCTAATTTTTCTGCGTTCGAATATACCTAGAAATATGAGATTATATTGTATTGAGAAGATTTGTGGGTGCATTTCCTCAAAGTGTCTGTTGAGCAAAAATGACACCTCCCCGGGTCCCCTCTACTTTAAAAAAATTGAAAATAAAACTAGTGGGGTTGGGGGGGAAGTTTATTTTCCTTATATCTTACACCTGCCCTTAATAAACCAACAAACGAAAAACTTCAAAAGTATTTTTAATACCTATTTAAGGGACGGGGAGGATTTCAGTGCTCACTCAACAAAGCATTTTTAGGGAATAAATAGAATTCTTTAAGAACTTTGTAAATAGTTTCGATAACAATCACACGGTGCTCAGTTCAAAGCATCGGGATACTCTTTATTCAATAAGATAAAAAGGGGATAGAAAAATAGCCTTAAAACCATATCAAAGTTTAAATCCATATAAAAATAGCCTAAGACCACCCTACAAACTATGTGAATCTAATGAAATAAAATTGACATACTTGATAACAAGGACAAAAGAATCCAAGAGCGCAAGTTTCAGAATTTTCACAAAATGCACATAACTCAACAGACCAATTTTTCACCATTTTACTTTGTGTCTAAAAATAAAAGTACCTATCAATGATCGAAATATTAAGAATAAGATTAATCTGAATAAAATTAGAAAAAAAATCAATAACGTTTATTTGGACATGTTAAAATTGTCCTTTCGACTTCAAACTTGGTATATATGTTATTTGTGTTAAAATTACCTAGGTAATTACGTATAATCATGGTATTATTATCTCCTTTTCCTTCAGATTTATGCGAAGAAGATTACTAGAACGATAAGGCATCATGTTATAAGTAAGGCTTCTCTATATATAATCAAGTCTTAAAGTGTAAGTATGTCCGTATTAAGCATCTTGTGTTCAGAGGTAATTTAAAATTAGATTTGAGACATATCTACAGCGACTTGTTACTTTTTATTTGTTAATGTCCGTTTGTCTTTCTGACTTTGGCAAGCTTAACTTTAATGGATGTTGTCATCCTTGTATGACATAAATTTTAATACTATCAAATATTATCATTCAATAGCGTTAAAAAAACAGGTTTGCTAGTTCAAAGTACAATTTACAAAATAAATCTTAACGAATAAACAAGCAGACAATAAATAAACTATGTGATCAGCTGATTGCATGAGAAAGGAAAACAAATTACGCGGCATTATTTTCTACTTTTGGAATAAGACATTTCAAATTATACTTTTAATCAAATTAGCTTAAAAAATAACTTATGTTAATAAATTTACTACGATAATTTTTTTTTGTCTGACCATTAAGATACAGGTAACCATGCCAAATGAATTTTAAGTTTTTGGGAACTTTATCAGCGCAACCCGATAGTTTTTAAAAAGAATTTTGATAAAAAAAAATAAGGTAAAGATTGTCTAAAACAAAAATAATCAGACATAATAACATATCTATAGTATATATGTAAATACAGACAACTACCTCCCTTCCTTTTTCAGAGACCTCTTTCGTCTGCTTCTAAATTATTTTCTGCTACTTTGCTGGTTGGGTGGTTGGGCGGTTGGGGAGATACAGTTAGTTAACCCTTTATCCCTCTAGTGTTTTACTCTAATGCCATAATAATATCTAAAGAAATTGTTTAATTTATTACAAGTTGGGATGTATCAAAATAATGAAGATCTACTATGTATTAATGGATTTTACACCAGATTATCAATTATCCTGTACTCGAATAAAGTGAAATTGTAGCTGGCTAAAGTAAAGATCCCTCCCCATCTACCCTCTTTACCCCATTTCCTCCTTTCTTACTGAATAAAAAAAATGACCAATAAACAATGTCCATGTTAGCAACCTAAATTGATGACAGTTTTTACCTTGTCATAATATCCTCGTATATTATTTATATACCCATTTACGTATTAAGAATACAAACAACATGAAGAGTAGATTCTCATTATTTAGGAAAAATCTTCAGGAATTTCAAAAGATTTTGGTTTGTCCATTAAGATCTCTCTAACCACTAAACCGATTAGATTAGGAATGGTTTAGTCTATTTTGCTTTAATACTCAAGTCTTGGGATTGATTATGTTAATCTATGCTCATTGCTTGCTCACCCTTCCATTTTCATATAGAGCTCATATCTGAGGGGCGCAGCTGCTAGTTACAGATATTGTTTGTCCATATATGCAAGAAACTCTGATGGGACTGATGGGTGGGATGGTTTTAGGCTATTTCGTTTTATGATTCAAGTCTCCTTTCTCTTTTAATACGTAACTCACAGGGGGCGCAGCTGCTAGTTACAGATATAGTTTATATGTATGTTGTATATGCAAGAAATTCTGACCTGACCTATGATTTGTGTAAATGTTAGTGACGTGACTGATAGGATGGGATGGTTTTAGGCTATTTTGTTTTATGATTCAAGTCATGCTCATCCTTCCATTTTCAATCCAGAGCTCATATATGGGGGGGGCGCAGCTGCTAGTTACAGATATAGTTTATATGTACATATATGCAAGAAACTCTGACCTGACCTAATGATTTGTGTAAATGTTAGTGACGTGACTGATGGGATGGTTTTAGGCTATTTTATTTTATGATTCAAGTCTCCTTTCTCTTTTAATACGTAACTCATATATGCAGGGGGCGCAGCTGCTAGTTACAGATATTGTTTGTATGTACATATATGCAAGAAACTCTGGCCTGACCTAATGGTTTATGTGAATGTTAGTGACGTGACTGATGGCACAAAAACACGCAAAAATGTTGCAAAGTTGAATTAAACTTTTTAATGCAACCTCAAGCCATTCAACCCAGGGATACAGAGATATGACTATGGGATATAAATCAATCTACTCTTCTGAATTTTACCTTTAAATTCCACTTATGTGAAGATTAGGAAGAAAAAAAGTATTTCTGCCAATTAGACAATTTAGAATAGATAAATCTTAATAAAAGATAAATTAAAAACTTTTTTTGGAAGATTGTGGCGAAGAATGTTTATCTGTCATTGTCCCATCCCTCCCTGCATTCAAGCTGTCCTGCCATCTCCCTTTCTCTCTAACCTTATCAGGAATAATTGTAAGTATACTTTAAAAAATTATATGATTAAAACTTTTTGGGAATAGTCCATTTCGTGGCAACGCCCCTTAAGGGGCGATGCGTCGTATTTTTTTAAAATGGCTTTTTATAGGTTATTTTAGGTTAAGTTAGGTTATATTGGGTTGGGTGATTGCCCCGCAGTGTTAGGTAATTGGTCCCGAAGGGTTAGAGCCCCCCGCAGGGGCTAGAAATAGGAGAAAAGCTGCTGTGAAAATACGAGGAATCGCCACTCAAGGTGCGTTGCCACGAAAGGGACTATACTCAACTTTTTTAATGGCATTAAAATTAATGTAAGACTACCATCTTGATACCTGCAATTCTATCAAATATTCTTCTGTAATATCTTGTCTATGACTGGAGGATACGCCCCTTGAAGCCTCATAGAGCACTTGAGATGGTTGGAGGGTTGAATTCGACCACCCATTTTTTAAAATGGGACAATTTTTTTTCTAAGACGATTTCCATTGGGAGGGTTGTGGTACTCTCCCCTAAAATTGTTATAAACCTTCCCAGGACCTATGAAAGATACATTGTGATGAAGAACCATTTTGGTGTAGCGGTTACAGAGATCCTTCGGTACAGACAGACAAACACAGATCCTGTTACTTTTTGTACAAGGATAAAAGGACGTGCATAATTACCTTGATTTTAACCTGATAGGCATAGTTCTAAAATAACCTATATTCTCTGACCTTTGTGGATACATTTTTTAACTTGCATGTCCCTTCATCCGTGGTTTTAAGACGGTAGTAAGTGCATTTCTAAATTTACTGCTTTTACACAAATGATTCACATGGAATAAGGAAACACAGTGGCAAAATTATAGAAAATCCCCAAAAAATTCTTTATTTTGAAGTTGAAATTTAAAATACACAAAAACATCCATATTTGCTTTCAATCTACTAGCCATAAGAAATCTGCAATATTGCGTCATAACATTAAATTAACTAAAATAAGTACAAGAGCCATCAATTCTGACCATGGAGGGATAAGCTTTCAAATTCCAGTGAAACGAACAGACCTATCAATAAATGTATTCAGTGTTAGAGCAGCTAAATTCTGGAATGATCTTCCTGTTCATGTGAAAAAGGCCGTTGTTCAAGAAAAAACTTGATAGTCATATTCAGACTTTGGCCTAGTCATTCAGACCTCTTACTATGACCCTTCTTGGGTTTTTAAGAGTATACAAACAATAAACACTAAATTTTATTACATTAAAATATGCATGAAAAGATGGTGAATCCCCTTCCTCCTTATTTTTTTTGATTAATTGAGAATAAGGGGACGGGGACTGTTGGACCTATACCTGAGGTATCCAACCCAGATTCCAATATAACCTAATCACTTTGAGTGAGAACGGCGAAAGGAATGCATAATTTCTTCTTAACAATGCCATTATTTAATAGAAAATATAAAAATGAATCAGAATTTTTCAGCTTCTAATTTATAAGATTTTTTTCTTCTCTGACATAGAACTTGACGGATCTTAGGATTGTGAACAAATAGAAATATTGGATATGTAAAACATTCATAAAATAAAAAAAATCTTTAGAATTCTCATAGAATTGTCTAGCTATTTGAGATGCTTTCAGGTAATCTAAGTTTAAAATCTGGCTAGGTAAATAGATTTATAGCATAGAGTAGAGGTATAACCAGACAACTACCTGGATCCCATTGTTGAGTACCTTTTTCGTCTGCTAGCAAATTGCTTTCTGCTCTTTTGTAGTGGCTGTGTTAATATTCAAGGCGCTATTAAATGATTTTCAAAGACCCAATTGAAAGTCGGCACAAGGTCTTTGGTAAGGGGAAATACAGTTATTCAACCCATTCCCCCTCTAGTGTTTAAATCTAATGTTAGGTGTACGGATATATTTTTATGGAGAGTGGGACAATGGAATTTAAATCTTCGTTATCTAATTTTAGTTATAGTCCCTTTCGTGGCATCGCCTCTTAAGGGGCGTTTCGTCGTATTTTCACAGAAGCTTTACTGCTATTTCTATCACCTGCGGGGCAAATTGCCTTACCCTGCGGGGCAATCACCTAACTTAACGTAAAATAACCTATCAAAAGCTACTTTGAAAATACGACGAAACCACCCTTAAGAGGCGATGTCACGAAAGTGAATATACCCCAAATTTTTTATGATTTCTTTGATTAGAGTTGAGGGAGTTAAACCCCCAACCCTCATGCTTATCTTTCTATCCCTGAATTGAACAAGGAGGTGTATGTAGGAATTAAAGTTTATGCATCTCCTAAATAGACTTTATATTCAATAAGACGCACCGATTTTAAGTAATAAAAATAATATACCATGCTTATTGCATGTAATTTGAGTTTTAGGTCTAATCATTTATTTTAAAATAAAAATTATGAGGCATTAAATCTTAGTGAGGGGATAGGTTCTATTCTTTAATCTAAGAAAGAGTAGGGAGACTCCTTTGGCCTAAAACAGGCGCGAATCATTAACATTCATAAACTTCCAGACAAAGGTTGTGCAATCAGTTGGTTGGTTGTTTTTGAATGTTAGTGTTTTGAAGCAAACTATAAAGGCGTGTCTGTATGTTTTTATCAGCCATCCCCAGAGTATCATCAGAAGTATACTTTTGCAGATATGAAGGCAAATTTGTTGCTGAAATAATAAACTGCAGTTCTGGTAACTAATATGATGAAGTTTAAAAATCCTGTATTATATGAAGTATATTATTTTTTAAATTTCTTTCCAAAATATTTCTAATGCATTATATTTTCAGATGTATAGTAATTGTTATAGTTTTATAAAATTTTATATGAATAATATAAAAAATTTTCAAGATGACCTATCTTTTTATTTTGTAAATAAAGACAAAACTCGTACTTTTGACTGTACAAAAGACCGAATATGTGCAAAGTTTTCAACATTTTTAAAACCTCTTTTATAATCCAAATAAACGAAGCGAAGCTTTGCTATAATTAGGGTCGAACCGTTCTTCCATAACGGATAGATTTTTTCGTTTATTTAGGCATGTTACAATTGTCCTATCGATTTCAAACTTTGCATGATTCCTGTAGTAGTTTGGTACAAATTAGAAAGTGTAGCAACTGTATAATCGTTACCAGAATGTCCATACGTCCATTTTAAACATGTTGATAATTAACTTTTTTTAACAACAAATTTTTATGTATTATAATTATCCGATTGATCTGATTATTAGGACAACAAGGTACAATGTTATCAGCAAAGCATCTCTATAATCAAGTCCTAAAAATGTAAGTATGTCCTTAATCTTTATCCTGTATTTAAGCATTTTTTGAACAAAATTACCTACAATTATGTGTCGACTTTTATAGATTATACATCCTGATTATTCAGTACTGACACTCTACAAGTGATCGTCTGTCTTACCGTTTTAGAACTTCGCTTTTATGGATGTTATCATCCTTGTTTTTTATTTTTAAATTATGTAACAGTAAATAAATTGTATACTTTGGTTACGGTTATCATCACAAAAAAGCAGCATTTTATCTTAAACGGTAGCTGAGAAAATTATATTTCTTTTATAGCGTTATGAACTGGCTGGTTGACCTATGGAAAAACAAAGTGAATTATAGACCAGCTCAACTACTTATAATAGAGAAACTTTGCTCCAAAAACATGTATAAAACTTTTTCAGCAAAATATAAATTATAAATAAAGTATGAACATATACTATAGATATTGTTTTATTCTTATAAATAATAGAAGCAAAGTAATCGATTATTCAAAAGTTGGAAAAGTACAGGAATTCTTCTTATTTTGAGCAAAAACGTGACTTTGATCAAAATCTAATCTTCTCAATTCATAAATGAAATTTTTATCAATATTTGTCTTATCATAGAATACGGTTTGTCCCTTAATTTTGAATTGAAAAAGTTCTTAAGGAGTACGTTTGATGACCAAAAGCGATCTTGCTAGTATACATTTTATGTCTTCCCAAATAACAGTTTCGTTATTCAAATATTTAAAATGGACGATATAACTTTCTGACAATTATTAGAGAGTTGCTACGCTTTCAAAAGTGTATCTTATCATTAAAAAAATCATCTTGCAAAGTATGAAATCAAAAGAACGATTCTAACACGTAGAAAAGCTTTAATTTTCAAAAGTTAAAACTCTTAAACAATAATTTTGATAAGCAAACTGTATAGAAAATTTGTGCTTGCTAATGATCCTCAAATTTTTATCTTGATTTGAAATCATATAATGCATCTAAAAACCAGAAATGTTGAATGTTGATTTATGCTTTACCAAGACTCAGGGGTCTAAAGGGATAAGTCAATGGCCGATAAATTCATTTACATCCCCAATGATGATACACAAAATTTCACCTTCTGTAGATTAGTGATTGAAACATTTGGACACTCAACTTAATGAACTAACCAATCAAAATTTAATAAAAGGTCCTCAAAGTTTTAAGGAGACAAATTAGAAAACGTTATTATAAAACTTTGGAGACCAATAAAATAAACAACCGAATGTCCCCTCCCTCCCTGACTAGGACTTGAGATAGTTTTTGAGAAGTTTAAATATACAGTTTTACACAAGGATTATATTAAGGAAAGTTTAATACCAGACAGTGAAAGAACAGCGAAATATTTTTTGCAGTGATGAATTTAAGTGGTTTTCTGTCAACTAAAACAAAAACAAACCTCCTTCGGTACTTTACACCATATTTTTGAGTTCAACGCTATTTTAAAATGAGAATCCTCTCTTGATAGACTTAGGGATCTTAAGGGATAAGGAAATGTTATGGCCGATAAATTTAAGTACATCTTCAATGATGATATACATAATTACCCCTTCTGTAGATTAAATTTAGTGGTTGAAATGATTAGACAATGAACTTAATGAATCACCCCATCAAAATTCAAGTCCCTTAAGTTAAGCCAACGAATAAGAATCCTTATCTTAAAACTTTGGGGACTAGTGTAATAAACAGCCCAAGTCCATTCCATCCCTGTAATAGACTACTTGTTGGTTTACGTTAAGCAAGAATCTTGGTTTTATACTTAAGAAATTAAGCTTCAATGGTAAGCTTTTAAAATTTCAAATAAACCAACCCTAAAAAATGTCTTCCTAGGGCCTATACAAATTCACTTTTTAAAGAAGAACCATATCGGTACAGTGGTTAGCGAGATTTATTATTAGAATATCATTACAAATAAGGATTTTTATTAAAAAAGAAAAAATAGATTATCCTCTTTAGTGCACAGCAAGTCCCATAAGTTTAGACCCACTTGCGTTCATTCTTTTTATACAACCAGTCCAACAACAATTTTTACTTTTTAGTCTTAGTATTGTTTTTTTAGTGGTACTGTTACATATTGTGTAGAAAATATACGCGTGTAAAATGTCAGACCCAGTTATACCAGTATTAGGTTTGATTTTTATTGCAAAACCACTCTATTAAGATGTATGTCTGTCTGTAAAGGAAAAATGCTGATTTTTAAAAATTCTTAGCAATTACAGATATGAATTTATTATTACTTGGATCTTTCACCATATTATCATGTAATATAATAAAATGAAACTTGTAGCTGGCAAAAATAACGATACCCTAAAGCAACCCCATTTGCCCTATTCCCTCCCCTCTTGCTGGAAGAACGCACTGACCAATAAGTGAGTTACATGTTAGCAACCTTATATATCCACGTATATCCTTTTTTAAAGCAGAAAAACACACAACAAAAGTTTCTTTAGATAGTAACGAATATCAGCTTATTTTTTAAAAAGCGAAGCTTTTGTAAAATTAGGGTCGGTTCGTACGTCCATCCGTACATAACGGATAGCTTTTTTCATTAATTTATGCAATTTCGTCCATTTTAAACATGATGATTTTTAACTTTTTAAACAAACATTTTTATGTGATACAATCATCCGACTGATCTGATTTTTGGAGTAATGATTCCTATTACAATAAGGTACAATATTACAAGCGAAGCATCTCTACAATCAGATTCTAAAAATGTCAGTATGTCCTTAAACAGAATTCTGTATTTTAGAAGTTTTGCAACAAATATACGTATAATTTTGTCAAAACTTATTTTTTGTTTGTTTTGTAAATTCAGTTCAACACTCTATAAGAGTTAATGTTCTTCTGTTATACCGTTTCAGAGCTTCGCGTTTATGGATGTTGTTATCCTTGTTTCATCTAAAATCTTCGTAAAACTTGACATACTTAATTTTAACTATTTTTTTCTAAATATTTCATCAAAATATAATTTATGTGCTACTTATGAACGTAACTGCACTGGTTTTAATTACTTTAATGATGTTTCAAAGAAATCATTAAAAAATTAATCTTTTGCAGACGTTCAGTGCACTAAATTTCTGCTATATAATGTTATTATGTCTAAAAATAAACTCTCTTTAATGATAGTATATTTCCGTCAAATCAAAATAAACCTTAGAATTTTCTGTTCAAAATATGTTTTTTATGCACTTAGGGCGTCGTTTAATTCCCCCAACCGGTAAAAAGTAAATGGAATTACAGGCTTTAAGAAGCAACCGTTGATTTGGGATCGCAAAATTAGGTGTCAAAATTTTTATGTGCACCTCACTTGCAAAACCCTGTACACGCCACTAAATACAATATGTTATTTTTGGTATGTTGTTGCTACCCTACATACAGACAAAGTTGCATAGACGTCCAATGGGGAGGGGGAGGTAAAGGGGTGATTAACCCCCCCCCCACCCCCCGAAATGAAAAAGCCTGGAAGCCCTTGCACAGCTGTCTTTGTTTTTCATTTGTTGTTGTTCATATTTAGACAAATACCGTGAGCTGTTGATTCGACGGCCTATTCTGACCAAAGCTGTGACAAGCTCCGCCATCTCTGGACTTGGATCCTTAATTTCACAGGTATGAGACAGCGCAAAATGGCACCAAAAAATGACGTCATACGATAAATTAGAGGCTAGTATAAATTTTGCCATTGGTCAATTACAATGTATACTTGCCTCTCATTGGACAACTTTATTTTATGACGTCATTTTTTGGTGCCATTTTGCGCTGTCTCATCACAGGTATCCTCAGTAAATAATTCTTAGTTTTAGTTAAGATAAAATGAGATTACTATTTTGTTTGATTTATTACAACAAATTTGGTAATTTGAAGAATGTTAATTTAGCGGGACAAAGTGTCTCAAAAATTAGCCCTATGACGTTAGAAAAATGCTGGATTATCCATCTCTATTTTATGGGTTTTCTTTCCCACTTTCTCCTCTCATCTTCCTCATTTTTATGACGTCAAGTGGCTGATTTTTGAGACACTTTGTCTCGCTACATATTAATCCTAACTTCCAGGAGTCCTCCTTTCAATGGAAGCTTCACGGAGCCCATGGAATGTTTTGAGCCTATTTTGTTTTTGGATTTTGGTCATGGGATAGTTTTAGGCTATTTTATTATTTTAGATTTTATAATTGGGATGGTATTAGGCATCGTAATTTCAGATTTTCTTATTGGGATGGTTATAGAATAAAGTTTTGCACATTCTTTCCCCTTGGATTACAGAACCCGTACATGCTATGGGCTCAGTCGCAAGTAGAACTGAGAAGTCCTAACTGTGCATGGTAGTGAGTTGCGCCTGTTTTGGGCCAAGGCATTCCCCCTTCTCTAACTAATTATGTCGCGCACCTGACATAGCAGCAGTATGAACCATTTTTAACGTCTTTAGTTATGACGCGGTGTCGGGCCGAGATTCGAACCTATCACCTTCCCGACGACGAGCTGATGTGCTACGTATTGAGCCAAGGTCGCGGGTTTAGAAAGGGAGAAATATTATAAATAAAAAAGAATCTGTAATCTGTTACTGAAATTAATATCTTATGTCTAGTATTTATACATTTAATTTTCAATTAGAAAATAATGAAGGCAAATTAGATTGCTTCATGTGAAATAATTTATTGTTTGGTTAAAAACGATTTGATATTTTATTTAAGATAATTTCTGGGAAGCCTGTATCAGCTCGAGCCCTCTCTTCATTCATACTTTTTGGAGGCGTTGGTAAGTTTAAAACAGAAGCGTACCAAAGGGGGGTGGATACACCCATCTAGGAGCTATTAACCTTTAACCCCCATGAAATTTATCTGATCCCTCCCTTTATACATTTTAGTTTTTATGTTGAGGGGGGGGGGGGGGCTGGCTTTTTTTTTACGGATTATTAAATTACTTTATATATGGTTGAGGTACCTTCCCTTAAAAAGTTAAAAACCTTCAGTGGTTAACAAGGTTCTTCCCTACACCCACAAACATAGACAGTCATACATCCGATTACTTTTATATCAAAGGATTGATAATGCTTTTTCTCCGTTTTCAAAGCAAACTCAACTAAATGAAACAAATAAATAAGTATCAATTATCAATTGTATAATGTTGCTTTGTTTTAGTGACTGGGCCTGTTTGCCATTATTTTTATCTCTACCTGGACAAAGTTATTCCTCCTGGAGGTGGTCTCCGTCTGGCATTCAGGTATTATTTCTATCTCTACCTGGACAAAGTTATTCCTCCCGGAGGTGGTCTCCGTCTGGCATTCAGGTATTATTTCTATCTCCACCTGGACAAAGTTATTCCTCCCGGAGGTGGACTCCGTCTGGCATTCAGGTATTATTTCTATCTCTACCTGGACAAAGTTATTCCTCCCGGAGGTGATCTCCGTCTGGCATTCAGGTATTATTTCTATCTCTACCTGGACAAAGTTATTCCTCCCGGAGGTGGTCTCCGTCTGGCATTCAGGTATTATTTCTATCTCTACCTGGACAAAGTTATTCCCCCCGGAGGTGGTCTCCGTCTGGCATTCAGGTATTATTTCTATCTCTACCTGGACAAAGTTATTCCTCCCGGAATGGTCCATTCCATTGGGTATATCTTTTTAGTGTTCTGTCCCTTAAATCAGCACTATGGCTTTTAAAGTTTTAAGATCTATGTAAAAGTTTTAAAGCTTTGTTAAGTTCTTAAACTGATATAAAATTATGTTTGCTCTGTACCTGGATGAACCAGCATGGTTTGCTGTCGTCCTGTGGCCGCCTCAGTGGTGATATTCAAACATTTGAATTCCAATTGTCTAATTGGAAAAATTTCAAAGTTAGTTATATACACAAAATTAATTTTAAAAAACATAAAGGTGGTTGCTTAATCCCATTCCTCGATCGATTAGGGTTAACCATTGATCATGATATTAATAGCAATATCAAATAAACAGATTCCTTCAGATATAACCTTTTTTCATATTTAAGGGATATTTCTAATATTTTTGAATGAATGTTTAAGATTTGTATCTCGCAATTTTTATCAGTTTTTAATTATCTAAAACTGTAAAGAATCAACTGTTTATAAAATTGCTGACTTAAAATTTAGCCGAATTATCTTTCATAAAAGAAAAACTTATCAAAAGAATCTAGTCATCATGTTATACAATTTTTGAATATATTATTATTTTTGTAAACAATAATAGTTATTTCTCGCATCGTATTATAAACGGCTTTCCGCGGATATAGAATGTACAATTATTATAAGATTAAAACCAGTTTTTTAGCCCCTAGGTGCCGTATGCACGGGCTAAAAAAACTGGTTTTAATCTTATGATTGTACATTTTTATATTCGTAGAAAGCTGGATATAATACGATGCTAGACATAGTTTTTTCGTATGGATGAGAACCGGGTCCTATCCACCGGATTCGAATGAATACGAGAAAATGTTTTAAAAATTGAAAATAAGAGGGGAAGTATTTTCTTTATGACTAACCACTGAGGAGGACCGATTCCTGCGGCTACAATGTACAAAATATAACCTAACCAAAGGTACAAACACAAGAAAAACATCATCTCCATAGTTTCAATTTATATCAAAATAAGGGAGGAGGGTTTGTGATCGACAAGACACTTTGCGGGAAAGCACCTATTTTTTGGTTCAGAGTTTACATTTAGAGATCATTTCCTTAAAACAAATGAGCCATTACTGCTTTATATTACAAATAATATTAGAAATAGCAGCTACGCCCCTAGATATTTTATTTTTTTTGTGGGGGGTGGGGTAGTTTTTTCTAGGGGCATTTTCTCTCTCTTGAGACAGTGGTGGTACTCTCTCCAAAATAGTTATAAACATTCCAGGGAATTATAAGAAGCTACACTATTAAGGAGAACTGGATCGGTTCAGCGGTCGCGAGATTCTTCAGTACAAACAAACAGACATCCTGTTACTTTATTATAAGGATTATAGAAAATAAAAATTCCTTCATTAATTTGAATAAATAAAGTGATATTAATAACATGTTTAAATAGTTTGGCACACCTCTGATATGGCACACACAGCGACATACACAACTAATTACAACCAATTAGGATGTTACTACAATGTCTCCGATGTCTAGGCTAATAAATTTAAAGAAAAATATTTTTAGTTTATATAAATAGTCAAGTTGTTTTCAAACTGGTCGCCTTATAATACAGTTATTACATAATTATTTTTTTAATACGCGCATTACTTTAATTTACATTTATTTATTACAATTTATTTTTATATTGCTGGACTTGGCATATATTTTATTCAAGGGCTAAAGTTAGACATTTCATGAATCCTTATAATAAAGTAACTGTAAAGTATCTGTCTGTTTGTTTGTACCACAGGATCTAAACCGATATGGTTCTCCCTTGCAGGGTAGCTTCTCATGGATCCTGGGAAGATTTATAACTATTTTGGGGGAGTTTAACGCCACCCTCCGATATCGCCCCTAGAAATAGAATTACCTCTCCCCCCCAAATTTTTTTTTCTTTGTAAATCTAAAAAAAAAAATTGGTTTATTGAATTCAACTCTAGAAGCCTCTAGGTTCGTATCCGCTAATTTTAAATTTCTTTGATTTCAAAATTATTAAACACACACGAATAAACACACACCAATTAATCTGTCATTAACGTTGATTGAATATCCCCAGTTTGCGGCTTTTAATTGGTTTCTATTGAAATACTGTACCTATACCATTGGAAGGGTTAAAGGGAATTGCATTTCTCGTATTCATTCGAAACCGATAAATATCTGGTGGATTAGAAACGGTTCTCACCAACACGAAAAAATCATGTCTAGCATCCTATTATATTCAGTTTTCCACGAATATAAAAATGTACAACCATAAGATCAAAACCAGTTTTTTTTGCCCTGAGATGCTGAAGGCACGGGCTAAAAAATAACTATTATCTTATATTCATTTAATCTTATATTTTCTTCTAAAAATATTTTTAAAGTATACAAGTTCATGCTTCTAAGAAATTCCATGCCAATTTTATTTCTTGAATTCTGACCATTTATAGGGATCTATGTTCTGACAAATTAATATCTAATTATCGAAAGTGCTGCTAATGTCAATAAGTGCAGAAATTCCCGAAAAGTGATTTAACTGATGCTCGTTAAAGTAAAAGAATAGAGGGGGCATGAGTGAATATAAACACAACCAAGTCCCTTCAAAAGAACAGAAAGCAATTTGCTAACCTTAAAAGAAGGTCACAACCATTTGGAAAGGTGGTTGTCTCAATTATACATCTATACTATATATTTAATGATCATAAAAAAATTTGAGGAATATTTTGAAGATTCTTTATAGTATATAAAAGACTTTCTCGTATTCATTCGAATCCGGTGGATAGGAACCGGTTCTCATCAATACGAAAAAACTATGTCTAGCATCGTATTATATCCAGTTTTCTACGAATATAGAAATGCACAATCATAAGATTAAAACTAGTTTTAATCTTATAATTGTACATTCTATATCCGCGGAAAGCCGTTTATAATACGATACGAGAAATAACTATTAAAAGACTATGACTAAAATCACTGGTATTGAATTGAAAAATCACATTCATATTCCAACACCACCCCGCCCCCACACACCTCACCAAAATCTTAGATAATGAATTAAATTTTTTCATCAATTTACATATCCCTATATCAGAGACATGTACCAATGTCATCAATATAAACTAAACAGGCACAAGAAGTAGCAATATCTTTTTTCGTAAAATCAATTATTAAATGTTTTGCATTCAATTAAATTTAATTGTAGATTAATTGATTTCATTTTAACAGAAGTTTGAACCAATAAATTATTTATTTTTCACAGCTTTTACCAACAACGAATTTAATTCGAAAAAAAATCACGAAACCTGTACGCAATTTTCAGCTGTAGTTATGGAGGTGTAGTAAAGTTTAAGTGGTGTTCTTTTTAAAACGCAAAGCTGTTCTATAATTAGGGTCAGTCCGAACGTCCAGATATGTTAGGTCTTTTAGTTAATTCAGACAAGTTAGAATTGTCCTATCGATATCGAAGTTATAATTCATCTTGTTTACTTTAAAATAATTGATAATGTTTTTGCAGGATAATAATAGATAGACTTGGATTTTCTCCCATATTTCTGTTGGTGAGTCTGTATGTCCTGGGAAGGCTACAAGGGGCCAAACATGACACAGTTACAAAGGTAAAAACAAAACATTTATCATTGATGATTACAATTACACTTTGTAGCACTCTTTGTCATTTTAAAAATCTTTGTTTGTCAGTTGTTTTTGGAAAGGATTTAGGGGGGGGGGGGACATCACAAAGATTCAAATTTGAGTTTCAATAGACAATCTTCAGCATACATTAAACATTTATCGTATGGATAATTTCAAGATACATCATAAGGCAAATTTTAACAAAGTAATAGTTATTTATCGCAACGTATTATAGACAGCTTTTAAAATTAAAATGAAAAATTATAAGTTAAAACCAGTTTTTTTAGACTCGAGAGGCCGAAGGGCCGGCTAACAAAACTGGTATCAATCTTTTGATTTTTATTCTAATATTCGAGAAAAATTTTTTGTTATACGATGCTATGCATGATTTTTCAGTATGGCTGAAAACTGGTTCTAATCCTGCGGAAATTATTTTAGAGCATTGAAGGGAAATACTGGCCTGTTCTACAAGCTAACTGGAAAATCTGGACTATTCCTCAGTTGATTAATATTGGATGTGTCCCACCACAATATAGGTTTGTATCACTTCAAATTAGGGTTGGGCCGGATATCTGGCAAAGGCCGGATATCCGGCAAAGTACCAGATATCCGGCATTATAAATCAGACGGATATCTGGTATCCGGATAGTTTCAATATCCGGAGTCCGGTCGGATATTGAAAAGGCCGGATATCCGGCCTAACCCTACTTGAAATCAAAGTAAAAGAATATTGGGAGCAGGAGTTAAATAAATGTATTTTTTGCGAGTTTGGGACCCTGTGCAAACTGTAAATTGGTTATTTGAATAGCAGCCAATAGCGTCGGAAATATAAACACAGACAAATCGCTACAAACGAGCAAAAAGCAATTTGCCTGCAGACGAAATGGAACCATGTAGTTGTCTGGGTTATACATCTATACTTTTATAAATTTATTCACTTGAGTATAAATATGTGATGTGTTTATAAGAAATATTTAAAATTTTGTAATCGGCTAAAACTAATATTCCACCATATTAAGGAAAGATAATATTCAAAAAGCCAGGTTTTAAACTATTTTGCTGGTGGTTGCGTCACCAAGATAAAGAGTTAGTAGGAAAAAATTACTATCCATAAAAAATTGTCAACATGAGTAATTGGTGAGACGGGGGATAACAAAAAACATCTCACTACGTCTACTATAAAGTAAACATAGTTTTTTCCTAATTAGTATTACAAAACAAGGATGACAACATCCATAAACGCGAAGCTCTGAAACGATATGACAGACGAACATTAACTTTTGTTAAGTGTCAGAACTGAATATACAAAATATAAGGTTTGACAAAATTATACCAACGTAAATTTGTTGCGAAACTTCTTGAATACAGAATTCTGTTTAAGGACATACTAACATTTTTAATACTTAATTATAGAGATGCTTCGCTCATAATATTGTACCTTATTGTAATAGGAATCAGTAAAAAATCAAAAAATCAGATCTATCGGATGTTTTTATCACATAAAAAATTGTTATTAAAAAAGTAAAAAAATCAACATGTTTAAAATGGACGTAAGGACATTCTTGAAATGATTATAGAGTTTCTACGCTTTCTAAATCGTACCTAACTATTACAGGAATCACCATGCAATGTTTGAAATCGATAGGACAATTTTAACATGCCTAAATTAACGAATATTTAGCTAACTATCTCGGACGGACGGACGGACGGACGGACCGACCGACCTTAATTATAGACAAGCTTCGCCTTTAAAAATATCTTAGTTGGTTTGGTATGCCAAGATAACTCTTTCATTAATTATATAGTTGATTATCAATCAGGAAATAGGAAATGTGATTCAGACGGTGACAGAAGTTTGAGTTATTAGATAGTTTAGTATTTTTCAAACCTGTTCTACCCCCTCTCTTTTCCTTTCCTTATGAACTGGATAATTCTGGAAAATCTATTCCTAATATATACAGACAAACAATTAGAAGTTAAAATTTCTCCTCAACCCTCCGTTATTTATCCCCTTCTTACCCGCTTCCCTTCAGCTACATAAAACAAGTTTTACGCCAACTCTACGCCAACAAAATATTTAATTTTCGGTAAATTTAAAATGGAATTAATTGGATGAATACCGGACCCTGATTATCAATAATTAATATTATTGGCGGTATCCCTCAAATTGCTTAATCGAGCATAAATATATTTTTATATAAATTGAAAGCATTGGGGTGGATGTGTTAGTTTTTGTTGTTAATTTGTTTATTGTTAGTTTAGGTTAGGTCATAGTAGGTACTAAGGTAGTTCAGGAGTGTTAGGACCCATCACAGGTGTTTATATTACTGCTCAATAGGCACTTTGAGGGAAAGCACCATATTGTCTTTTTGATAGGGTTTTGTTTGCGAATATGGTTGCTCTTGTGTGGAATGTTTACCTGGCCAAGAAAGCTAGCTCTTCAAACTAATAGCAAGACAGGTATTTTATTTAGCTTTTTATAAAATCCAGTTAAGCATTCAAACATTTAAATTTGTTTTCCTTTACCTAAAATACAAAGTAGAACGATATCTGTCTGTGGCTTAAGAACTAGGTAACCGCTTTACCGATTGGGCTATGCCTATATACCTATTGGTCCTGTGGTGGTTTCAAGCTATTTACTTGGGGGGGGGGGGGGGGTCGAACACCCCCCACAACCCCCCCACAAAACAAATGAATCCGACCTCCAATTTTTTGTTTAATACAGAGAAACCCAGTTCATTATTTCTTGGGGAAAGCTCCTAGAGGATAAAAGCGAAGCCGCTAGTATCCGAAATAGAATCAAAGAATTTAAATATTTCAGGTGTGACTGTGTAGCTAATTGTCTACAATACAAATTTAAAATACTCCTCAAAGCTCCCCTCCCTCACTCAAGCACAGATGTGTGTTCCAACACTCCCACTTAAGAATGTAATAAAAATAAGAAAAATATACAATTAAGAATTTTATTATTGTTTAATTTTGACTTATATGTTTCAATAATGACTACAACGAAAACAAATTGATTCTATCATAAGAAGCTACAAACAAATTTTAATTAAAAAATCCAACGCACTTTCTTAAATCTGAATGGTGTTTTAATTTATGTTCATAATAATGAGCTCTTTACAATTATAATATTAAATTAGTAGCGGTTGCGCCTGTAGCATCTAGGGGCTAATATATTTGAAGGGATATGGAAGGTGGGAAAAACTGCATAAAACCATAAACTTAAAACTTAAAATTAAACAGCCTGAAACCAACTCAGGAACTATATGAAGCTCTACTTTAAAGGAGAACCATATAGGTTTAGCGGTTAGCGAGATCCTTTGCTACAGACAAAAAGCTTACTAATCAATAAAACAGGTATTTTTTACTGTTTAATAGCCACCTGTCCTCTGGAAGTTTGATGATAGTGCGCTAATGAATAATTTTTCCAATTGCATGAACACCATTGAAGTTCTCTCTAAAATTCTATGCACAAAGATTGAATTCCTTCTCGATCTCTCTAGATCAGTTTTAAATAATAATAAATATGAAAAGAGAGAATGGAAGTTTCGTAATGGTTGTTGTTAGGTTTATATCTTTTTAAAAATTAATCTTTTTCATAATTAGGGTCGGTCCGTCAGTCCTTAACGGATAGCTCTTTTAGATCGTTTATTTAGACATGTTACAATTGTCCTGTACATTTCAAACTTTGTATGATGATTCCTGTAGTAGCTAGGTATGATTTAGAAAACGTAGCAACTCTATAATCAATACCAGAATGTCCGTACGTCCATTTTAAACATGTTGATTTTAAACTTTTTTAACAGCTTATTTTTATGTGATATAATCATACAATGTTATAAGCAAAGCATATCTGTAATCAAGTCCTAAAAATGTAATGTCGTTAAACAATATCATGTATTTAAGCAGTTTTGCAACAAATTTACTTACAATTTTGTTTGGACTTATGCTTTAATATTTTGCTTGTTTCTAATTATTGATTATTGTAGTAGTTAGGTACGATTTAGAAAGTCCCCACATTAAAAATATGCTGATTATTAACTTTTTAACAATTTGTTTATTGTTGTATGATACAATTATCCTTTTCATTTAATTTTTTTTATAATGTTTCCTAAGAAAACAAAGTACAAGATTGAAGCAACTTTATGAGCAAGCACTAAAAACTTTCTTACAAAATTTTGCAACAAATATATAAACAATTTATAATCATTAATTAATGTTTTGCTAAAATAGTTAGTTAGTCATGACGATCTTCATTTTTTAATGTTCGTCTGATTTTAGAGCTCCGCTTTTATTCAAATAAATTTACCTGTATTTTTATCTAATAATTTGTAAATGTTTAATTATTTTACCTATTGATGTTACAAATATCCTGATAGACAAATTTAAATTTTTTTAGGAAAACATAAGTTTTTCCAATTCAAGAATAATAAAATTTATTAAAACTTTTCAAGAAAATGTGTACTGTTTTAAAAATGCTAACATGCAGATTTTTAAGCGGAAACATGTTTGAAGTTTTGCTGATTTTAAGTTCTTTTGTTAAAATACATAAAATTATGTTTCTTATTGAAATTTATTATCTTATAACTATAATCATTATCCTTAAATGAAGTAGTAGGATATCTGTGTGTGTGTGTGTGTGTTTGTATGTACCAATAGATCTAGCTACCCGCTAACTGAACTACAATGTAGCCCCCTCCATCTAGAGGCCTCTAGTGGCGTAGCCAATAGTTTGTACACAAAATAATTGTTTAAAAACTGATGCCTAGGAATCCAATATTGTAGCCAATCTGTTCAGTGCCATTCTATTCAAATTCAATAAATATTTGAAAACTGTTCTTAAAAGGGGGGATGCGCTTTTTATCTACTTTTAAGGAGTTCAGATGAAAAGAAATTTGAGAATGATAAATATAAATCTAATTATAAAAGAGGTTATTTCTTTTTTCCTTAAATAAACTTTTAATATAATCATTTCTATGTTTTACACTTTAGAATTAAGTATTGCGTCATGAAATCAAATTCTCCTACATTTATAAATCTGATATCAGAATTAGATAGATCTTATTTTTATTAAAAAGCAGTCATGTATAAAATTTGGATGAGAAAATGGAAAAAAAGTAGACTAACCCCACATTTAACAACATATAGTTTTAGAAGAAAAAAAGGAGGGGGGGGGGGGGAGATTGGTAATATTTTATAGAAGCAATTTCTTTTGGGAGGAAGTGATGTAGTACCCACCCAACAAATAGCTATAAGCCTTCCCAGAACCTATGAGAATCTTTAAAGGAGAATCATATCAGCCTAGCGTTAAGCAAGATCCTTCTTTACAAACAAAGAAACAGACAGAGAGACGGACATCCTGCTACTTTTAGGAATTATAGGAATTATATGAACAACTAGCGGCTGCGCCCCTGGGCATCAAAGGGCTCTATTCTCAAAGGGACAGTGAAAGAGAAAAAAATAGACGAGAACCATACAAAGAATTGGATCTAAAGACCTATGTTAACCTTCCCTGATATGGAGAACTCTATCAGTTCAGTAGTTATCGAGTTAAACCTTTCTCTTTCATGTAATACTAGCGGCTTCGCCCCTAGAGGCCTCTAGGGACTCGTAAAATTGTTTATTTTCAATCTATTTTAAAATCAGCTATTTACCAAAAATATTTTTTTCGCCGATAGATGGTGTTAGTTATGTTCTGAGCTAATTGCAAAAATGTCCGCAGTTCGGCGATCTTATTTATATTTTTTTTCTCGATTTCTCTTGAGAGGGTGGTAGTACCCTCCCCCATAACAGTAATAAACCTTCCCGGAACCTCTGAGAAGCTATCCTGTTAAGGAGAACCCGATCGGTTCAGCGGTTAGCGAGTTCCTTCCGTACAAACAAACAAACATACAGACATCCTGTTATTTTAGTATAAGGATGAAAGGGAATCATTATATCCCTGAATTGTTTACAACACAACAAATAAATTTGGTTTGTGTGTGTCATGAGACATACAAATGTACAGGAAATGAATTCTGTAAAAATGATGACACAAAATATGATCAAATCTACACAATTTTATATATAAACAAGGATGACAACATCCAAAAAAAGAGAAGCTCTGAAACAGTATGACAACGAACATTAACTCCTGTAGAGTGCCAGAACTGAATCTACAAAATATGAATTACGTAAATTTGTTGCAAAAGTACTTAAATACAGAATAGTGTCTAGGGAAATATTGATATAGAGATGTTTCGCTTATAATATTGTACCTTATTATATTAGGAATCAGTACTCTAAAAATCATATCAATCGAATGATTATATCACATAAAAAAATTGTTGTTGAAAAAGTTAAAAATCCACATGTTAAAAATGGCCGTACGGACATTATGGTAACAATTATAGAGTTGCTACGCTTTGTAAACTACTACAGGAATCATCATGCAAAGTTTTAAATCGATAGGAAAATTTAAATGCCTAAATCAAAGAAAAAACTATCCGTTACGTACGTAGGGACGGGCGGACTGACTCTAATTATAGAAAAACTTCGCTTTTAATATTAAAAATAAATAGAACTTTCTAAAAATAGATCTTACACATGATATTATTCTTTTTTTTTATTAAAACATAATTTATTTTGATATTATCCTGAAATAATATATTAAATGTATCAAGGTGTTTCCGCTAAAATTTTAAGAACGGCTAGCATAGCTTATTTGTTTTTGGGCAGGTTTTGGGCTATTTTGGGTAAACTGGAGAGAGATATGTCACCAGAAAAAAAACTCTCATCCATAATATAGTATTTTCCTTTGAAAATACATCCAAGCTTACACTATTATTTACATTGTTGTGTTGGTGTTTGGGGATAATTAGCCCTCCTATTAAATTGGGTGTGCCAACAACCCCAATCATAGTGTTTGAAAGGAACAGCGAAAGTGTCATGTGTGACGTAATAAAAATACGTCTAAAAAGGAATGAAGAGAGGAGATCGATAAAAGACGTATTTTTATGACATCACACATTCCGCAGTACCTGTCTAAAATTATAAAATTATTCCCTAAAGGTACAAGTACTTTTAAGCTTGACCTACATAGAAATTTGTTTTTAATCCTTGATAATAAATTATTAAAGAAAGCGAAGCTACTCCACAGCATTGGTGTAGTGTGTTATTGGTTTATCTGTCTTCTAAAATATAGTTCCTGTCGTTATCATGAAATTGTACGGTTTGGTAACTCCTACACCTACCACCCATCGTATTATAGACAACTTTCAGTGGATATTTAAAAGAAAAATGAAAAGATTTAAAAGATTAAAACCTGTTTTGGTAGCCCCGAGGAGCTAAAGGCCCGGGGTAACAAAACTTGTAATGATTCTTATGATATTTCTTTTCATATTTGTGGAAAGTTGTCTGTAATACGATGGTATACACGATTTTTCAGTATTTATGAGAACCGGTTCTAATTCAGCGGTTACTAATCAGGTTTGAAGCCATACTAGAATAGTTATTTCTCGCATCGTATTATAAACGGCTTTCCGCGGATATAGAATGTACAATTATAAGATTAAAACCAGTTTTTAGCCCCTAGGTGCCGTACGCACGGGCTAAAAAAAACTGGTTTTAATCTTATGATTGTACATTTTTATATTCGTAGAAAGCCGGATATAATACGATGCTAGACATAGTTTTTTCGTATGGATGAGAACCGGTTCCTATCCACCGGATTCGAATGAATATGAGAAATATTATTGTTGTTCAGACAGAGCAGGATAAAAGGACAGAAATAAATAGATTGCGCAAATTGTGTTTAATCCATAGTAAAGACTTTATCAATTAGTTTTGATGAGAAGTGTTTGTCTCAGTTAGAGGCTGGTTTCTAGGGTTGTTGTATAATATACCATCACAGTAAAAAGTTTGAAACCATGAAAGAAATGAATCAATAAATTCTTTAATAAAGTAACTAGATCAGTATGTGTCTGTCTGTTCCGAAGGATCTCGCTAACTGCTTAACCAAAATGATTCTCTTTATAATTATTACCCAGACAACTATCTGGATTCAGTGTTGGGCCCCTTTTTCGTCTGCTATCAAATTGTTTTCTACTCTTTTGTAGCGACTTTGCTTGGTGGGAACATAGTTATTTGACCCCTTCCCACTCTATTGTTTTGCGTTAATGGTTCTCATAGGTCCTTGGAAGGTTTAAAACTATTTTGTGGGGAGTAGTCGCTAGTTATATTCTAGCTATATTAATATCTAAATTATCACAAATATACATTATGCCAAAATGTAGAAATGTTTTCGCAAATGAAAGTTGATTTGCCATAACTTGACTTATAAGGACCATAGAAACTTGTCTACGGCTGACAGAACAATTGTTTTTGTTCTTGCTAACTCTAAGGTTCTTGGTAAATTTACTTGAGTTTTTATAAAACTGATGGAAACACAACTTTTTAAATTAGTAATGTGAAACTAGCGGCTTCGGCCCCTAGAGGCCTCTAGGGGCACTTGAGGAGGGGAGAATTAAATCCCAAAACCCATTTTTTACTTTTGGATGTTGTCATCCTTGATTGATAGAATAAGTAATTCTTTTATCTATAATACAAAGTAGTACGATGTCTGTCTGTCCGTCTGTTTGTCCGTCTGTCTGTCTGTCCCTTAAGATCTCGGTAACCACTGAACCGATTGGATTCTACTCTTCAGGGAATATACCTACTGGTCTTGTGATGGTTCTAAGCTATTTTCTTGGTTGGTGGGACACCCCCAACCCCCCCAAAAAATGAAAAATACCCCCCCACAAAAAAAATTTTTTTTTTACTTTTTCTTTTTAAATCTAAAATACGAAAAATTAGGTTGATCAAACATCTTGGGGCAAAGCCTCTAGAGGCTAGGGGCGTAGCTGCTAGTATTTAATAAAAAAATCTTGTAATCCTTAAAACTTATAAAATTATCACTTGAAGACAAAATTAATTAGTCATTATTTCCCCAACCTTTGATAAAGTTAAACTTGGTAAATATTTTATGGTTTAGAGTTCAGACTAACAACACCTCGCTGTCTTTACATATTTACTCAGGGATCTAAAGGGATAAGACAATGGCCGATAAATTAATTTACATCTCTAATGATGATACACAAAATTAGTTCTGCGGTAGATCAACTAATCAAAATCAATAAAGGTCCTCACAGTTGTTAAGCTAACGAAAGGTTATTTTAAAACTTTGGGGACTAGTGTATTAAACAGCCCAATGTCCCCTACCTCCCTTTATTCACTTAAGTTATATTTGTCCTTGTCATCTCAAAAATGGCTTTGTATTGGTTTTGTTAAGGTTTAATGCTATTTTTCCGAAGATAATGTAAACAAGAAATATATCCTTGCATAAAAGTAACAGGATCACTGTGTGTGTGTGTGTGTGAAAAATATTTTAGAGTGCCGCTTGAGATATCAACTGGCATAGAAAATTTTAAACTGCTGATAAAGGCCTCACGGGGCGTAAGCGCTAGTATTATTTAAAGACATAGAAAAGACAAACCTAAAGAAATCACCTATTAATAAGTTCAGCGCTGAGTGCCTAAACGTCTAGCTTTGCAAAACATATTTTGATTCGCAAATTTCGTGACCCGCCAATCTTCATACAAAAATAAAAGATATGATAACTTTAAAAATATAGAATAACGAGCATAAATTCTAGACATTTATTTGTAAATTATTTCCCTTGTATTTTGAAAATAAATATTTATTATGTTATTACAAAATTTCATAAGATTATGTGTACTTAATAATTAATAAGTACAATATTCCAAATATTATTTATCTAATATATTATATCTATTGGCTCTTTAACTAAATGATGGCATCAGCTTACATCAAAATAAATTTATTCTATAAATGGTAATAAATCCGCTAGAAAATCATTTCTTATTTGAGAGCGTAGTGTAAAGTAGCAGAAATTTAAGGAGTATTTAATTACTTATTAATTTCCTAAAGGTTACGGTATTAGAATCAAAGCCACCCGATGATTTTGAAAGTCTACCCGTTGGTCTGTAAAAAAAGCAAGTCGGAAACGTCCCCAACCTCAATAATAAATTTATTCATAATCGTTTTTACATGGGGGCAATATTACCATAAAATATATTTTAAACAAACTCCATAAACCTATAATTTCTTATAAGTACAGATATTAAAGTAAACGAATAGAGGGAACGTGAGTTACATGGACATTATTCACATGGCGAAGACCCTGTCCATATTTTTGTATTGGGTCTATGAAATCAGCGTCGAAAAAGTAAACACTGCTAAGTACCTTTAAAATTTGCAATTTGCCAGCTGATGTAAAGGGTCTCTACCACTTGGGCCAGGTAGTTGTCTGGATTATACATCTTTTCTTTTACATTTATTGTCCAGACAATTTTCTCTGGTAGAAAGATTTAGATGTTTCTTCAATGCCGCAAATGTATCAAATTAGCAATCAGCACCGCGTTTTATTAAAACAGCACAAACTGTTGTCCCTTCCTCCTTGATTTTCTCTCAGCTTTTAACACCACCTACTAATATATATGTTGCTGTGTCTTTTAGAAATATTAGCGACTGTGTCACTAGCATCTAGAGGCTTTGTATTCAAAAGGGTAAGAAAATGTTATAAAAATAGCCTAAAACCACCCCAAAGCTGAAAGCTAAACATAAAATAGCCTAAAACTAACCCGGGACAGATGTGAAAGGAGAACTCGATCAGTCCAGTTTTTCTTGAAATCTTTAGATTCAGATAAAAAACCTTACTACTTTATCATAAACTAGCGGCTTCGCCCCTAGCCTCTAGGGGCTTTGCCCCAAGAGGTTTGATCAAACCAACTTTTCGTGTTTTAGATTTAAAAGAAAAATTTTAAAAAAATTCTTTTGGGGAGGGGGAATTTTTTTTTTTTTTTTGGGGGGGGGGATACTTTTTATATTTTGGGGGGGTTGGGGGTGTCCCACCCCCCAAGAAAATAGTTATTAACCTTCCCGGGACCTATGAGAAGCTACCCTGCAAAGGAGAACCCGATCGGTTCAGCGGTTAGCGAGATCCTTCGCTACAAACAAACATCGTTCTACTTTGTATTATAGATAGATGTGGATGTGATGCACACAACAGATTTGTTGTTCAATTTAGTTGAAGTATACTTGTCTTCATACCTCAAAAGAGTTTATTACTTTTATAACAAGGAAAACTGTATCCATATATTTGTCATAACATTGACAAGACGACCTAGGCAATTTTTGTTATTATTAGTGATAAAATTACAGGTGTCTACCCCTCTAGCTCCTCGACAATGGTTTTTAACACCCCCAGAAACGTCTCACTAATACAGATAAGTGGAGAGTCAGGGTAAAAAAGTTCAAGAAGATTTGCAAGCTTGTGCGTCCATTTACCTATTCAGGAACGCTTTATGACTTTTCAGTGGTTGGGTAGACTGAAAGGGGGGTGTATCTTCTTCCCTGGTATTAAAGATACACTCCCTAAACCCTCCTCGATTTTAGATTAAGGGGAGTGTCAAAAACTGTCAAAACCCTCTGAATGCCAATGAGTATAAAGACGTACCAGTGTATTCCATATTAATGGGCTCACTTGTACAGACAGTCGTCGTACAGATAAACCATAATTATAGAATAGCCCCGCTACTTATAATTGGTTTTGTTTTTCATTTTGTACAATTAAACGGTCTGCTAATAATTTTTACAACTAACAACTGCGCCCTTTAATTTGACAGAAAAGGCGTCTAAAACCACATTAAGACTTAAATCCAGAAATGAAACAGTTTAAAACCATTACAGGACATATGTTAAGGTTTCCTGACATGAAGATTGAGAATTCAATCGATTGAGTATAGTTATCCAAATCTTTAGCTTTATACAAAAATGGAAAACACTAGTACTTGATTTTAAATTTTATATCAAATGCCTGGTTAAAGTCAAAATACATTTATTTAACATTTTTTTTTATTTCATAATAATTTTTAAAGTTAATGCATCAAACGTCAGGGAGGGAGTGAGTAAAGGGGCATTGGGCTGTTTATTATACTAGTCACCATGGTTTTATATGAAAGTTTTTCTATTAGTTGACTTTACAAATTGGAAACTCATGTGTATCATCATTAGGGATGTAAAATGTACATCAATTTATTGACCATTGTCTTATCCCTTTAGATCCCTGACAAAACTCTCTTCCCCCTGGCTGACTTATTGTAATGTTAAAGATTTTGAATATTTTTGTCTAAAGTTACTTTATCTGACTATCTATAATACAAAGTAGAACGATGTCTGTCTGTCTGTTTGTTTGTAACGAAGGATCTCGCTAACCACTGAACCAATCGGGTAGCTTATAATAGGTCACGGGAAGGTTTAAAACTATTTTGGGGTAGGGTACCACGTCCCTAGAGGCCTGTAGGGGCGTAGCCGCCAGTTATAATATAACATAGAAACTTAACTTTAGGATTGAATTCAACTGTTTTGTGATGGAAGTAACAAAAATTGACTTTAGAATATATTGAAATCAATTTTAAATACCTTTTGGATTGAATTTAAGCAAAATGTGCAGATAAGTCTAAATTGTTTCAATATCTGAATTTGACATCACCTTTGTTGAAACAATAATGAATAGATTTATATATGTATAGATATCCTTATATAAAAGTAACAGGATCTGTTTCTGTCTGTCTGTACTGGAGGATCTCGCTAACTGCTGAACCGATATGGTTCTCCTTTACAGTGCAGCTTCTCATAGGTCCTGATAAGGTTTGGAACTATGTTTTGGGAGAAAACCACCAACATCCAAAAAGATATCGCCCCTAGAAAAATTTACTCCCTCCCTGTCTAAATGCAGACAATTTACAAAAATTATGATGGATTCTAAAGACGTTTGTAAAGATATATATGATTAATGTCACACAAGGGCGTCCAGGCTTTTTGATTTAGGGAGGGGGGAGGGGGTAAAAAATTGAAAATTAAAAATTGAAAGTTCATTTTTTTTTTTTTGGGGGGGGTTAATCTTTGTATCATAGAGGCAAGGACGTCCAAGCTTTTTTATAGTAAACACCCCTTTACCCCCCTCCCCATTGTACGTCCCTGATGTCATAATAGCAGACTTTCCTTACCAAAGAATCTTAAAGTTTTGACCCAAAACCGAGACTCAAAAAAAAACAGTCAAAACTTCTTGAAGCTTGTATAATGAAAGTGAAGTGAAGCGTCTATCTATTGAATGGCACTGGTCACTGGATTATACCCGATTAATACCTGTGGGCCGGGGGCATGAATTACGTCTGTTTTTGGCCAAAGCATTCCCCCTTACAAGTAATATCGCGCTAGTGACCTAAGAGCCGTAGGTACAATTTTTAAAGAACCTCGGACCAAGATTCGAACTTTTAAGCCTCAAATTAAAATCAACTAGTGTAACAAAAAAAAAAATTTCTCGAAAGGATGGATTTTCTGCTTAGGAACAGTTTTAGACATCCAGCTGAATTTTAATCACCGAGGATTACTTGAGGCTGACGCGCGTTTGCAAAGCCCTGAGGTGGATTCTTAAAAAACATTTGGCTCACTGCCTCACTAAAATCAGTGAGGCTCGCAAAAAAATAGGCTGTGATAAGTCTCACTGCGATCCTCACTGATTTTAGGGAGGCAGTGAGCCAATAAAGTTTTAAAGAATTCACCTCTTATTTTTTCTATCACTCTGCATTAATAATAATCCAACTGTTGTATTAAAGTTACATACAACTATTGAACCAACCTACAAAATTTGTACCAGTCATAATTTTTGGAATTATCCAACGCAGTTTATCGACAGAGTCTCTTTTAAACATTGCAGCTTTTCTTTCAGTAAGCTAAACAATGTATGAACAAGAATTTTAGTCTCTTAATATCCTCTAGAATATAACCGGTTCTCACTCATATTGAAAAATCATGTATAGCATCGTATTACAAACAATATTCTAAGAAAACTATGTTAAAAATCAAGAATTTAATACCATTTTTGTACGTCCTGGCTTAGACTACTGAAGGGTATTAAAACTAGTATTAATATCAATTTTTTTTCATTTTATTATCCGATAAATAAAAATCTTAACATTCATACGCATGAAAACCAATATTTATGCTTAATCTTACACTTTTATATGCATCAATTAAATATAGATTTCAATTTCAAAACAAAGAAGACTGTTTTAGGATATTTATTTATTGATACGTGATATATTTTTGTTTTCCTATAAATATTTCCCAGCTTTAATAATTGACTAGACAGCCAGCCAGACAGACAGACTGACGGACAGACAGACAAATATTTACTGATTGCTAAATAATATTTAATCATTCAAATCAATCTTAGAATTTTTATAGTTTTATTTTTTTTCTGTGTAAGAAGATAGAAACCTAAGATACTTTTCTATAATTAGGGTCTGTATGGCAATCCGTCTGTACATACGTCACTGATAGCTATTTTCGATAATTTAGGTCTTATCGATTTCGAACTTTGCATTCAGATTCCTGTAGAAATTAGATAGGTGTTAAAAAGCGTTATCAGAAAGTCCAAAGCTGAAAATATATGATTAAAGAATTTCTATACGCTTTTAAAATTGTGCCTAACTGTTACAAGAATCACCATGCCAAGTTTGGAATTTGACAATTCTAACTTGTCTAAATTAACAATAATATATATACGAACGGACGGACTGAATGTAGGTAGGAAAACTTTGCTGTTATAAATTAATAAGGTTTAGATCAATTAAAATTTTTCAAGTATCATTATTATACAAACTCCTATATTAAATTTTGAAAGAAAAATTCTTCCAAATTATATATTGATATTACTTCTATTGTTAGTTTATCTGAGAGTGAATAACAGAATTTAATTAAATAAATACATTCCATAAGAAAATTAATTTCCCTGTAAATCTAAATAAATGAATTCAAGAAAAAAGAAAGAGTCCAATTTCTTCTCACCCTGTAAATATAATTATTTTTGAACACCCTGTAAATACAACTGGTTTAATGAGTTCAAAATGAAAGAAATATTCTAAAACCTAATCATCGTACATTTTTAACTATTTTTGGACACCCTGTAAATCTAAATACACGAATTCAAGAAAAAGAAAGAGTCCAACCCCCTATCACCCAATAATTTTAATTATTTTTGGACACCATCTAACTCTAACTGGTTTAATGAGTTCAAAATAAAAGAAAGATTCTGATATCTTATCATCGTACACGTTTGACTATTTTTGGACACCCTGTCAATCTAAATAAATGAGCTCAAGATAAAAGAAAGAGTCAGATTCCTTATTGCACTTTAAAATTATTTTGTGAATATAATTAGTGTATTTAATGAATGAGAGATGAAAAGGAAGAGTCAGACAACAATTTTTATCATTATATAAATAACAGATCTATAGTATAGATGTATATACAGACAACTACCTCCCTTCATTTTTCAAAGACCTCTTTCGTCTGCTTCTAAATTATTTTCTGCTACTTGGCTGTGTTAATATAAGCGACTCCATTGGTGGATTTTCAACGACCCAATAGAAAGGTTGCACGAGGTGGTTGAGATGCGGAGATACAGTTATTTAACCCTTTCTCACTCTAATGTTTTACTCTAATAGTCAGACAAAAATGTTTATCATTAGATAAACATTTGTAGAACATATATATAAAGGTAAATTTTGGAGTTTCTTGGTCAAACCCGCCTTTTAATGTTGAATCATTGTTAATTAAGCTTTCCTCGAAGTAGTATGTTTTGTTATGATTTTGAAACAATAGACAAACTTTTTTTTCAAATAATGCTTGTAAATTAAACTCTCTAAAAATGTAATAAATCAAAGTTTAAGAAAAGAGGGTGAAAATTGATCCAATTTAAAACGAAAGGAAAATATGTAGGGGTGAAATTTTAACAGTTGGATTTGGATAAATTTCATAACTAATTCACAGACAAAGAGAAAGACAGAGCAAATCTTAATTACGATCAATATTCTTTTTTTTGTGAGCATATTATTTGCATTAACCATTCCTTATTAAAACCCAGGAAGGAAGGGGACATTGGGCTGTTTATAACACTAGTCAACAAAGTTTCATTATGATGTTTTCTTATTCGTTGGCTTTACAACTTTGGGGACTTTCAATTAATTTTGATTGGTTGATTCATTATGTTGAGTGTCTAAATGTTTCAACCACTAATTGTAATCTACAGAAGGGGTAATTTTGTATATCATCGGCCATTGTCTTATCCCTTTAGATCCCAGTTTTCTCTCTATTTTAGTAATCTTTGTGTGATTGTGTTTGTCTCAATGCATAAAGCACTTTAAGGACAGACGGACAGTATGACGGACAACTTTTATTTTAAGAGAAGTAAAATGAGAAGTTTCAAAGGTTTTGAGGGGAAAAATCCAGAGATTTGAAGGAATAACTCAACTTAATGAATCAACCAATCAAAATGCACTAAAGTCCCAAAAGTTGTCAAGCCAATGTATAAGAAAACGTTAATATAAAACTTTTGGGACTAGTGTAATAAACAGCCCATTGTCCCCCCCCCCTCTCTCTCTCTCTACGGATAATCTAATGTATTTTGTAGATAAAACTTGAGGGGTTTCAAAGTTTGAGGGGGGTAAAGCAAGACCGACAGACCGATGGACAAAGTGTATTAGCTTACTCACAACAACTATTCCTCAAAGATAAACGGACACTTGGAATTCGGTAATGTTAAAAATATGTATTTTGCATGCAGATGAAATATCTTAAAATATCAGATAAGCACATCTCATCTGGCAGCGATGCCTCTGGTAGTGCCAAATCCAAGAATAGATTGGAGAACCATTGTTCGTGGCGTATGTTCTAACAAGAACTAAATGGCTAAGCTGATGATAATATACCTTTGGTGACTCATTCAAGCGGCACGACTTTGGCGGCGAATGCGTTTGCCGAAACGTGAATCATGTGTTGTTTATCCTAACGCTTATCTAATACTTTAATTTGATAACTCCACTCACATTGTTGATCTACAGCACGAAAAAACTGTACTTCAGAAATATAAAGATATGTAGATTGGAAAAAAATTAACTAAAAAAAGATAAACCCATAGAATCAAAGAAATATATATAATTTATATAACTGCTAGCGTCCACGCCCCTAGAGGCCTCTATAATAGGATAGGGATTGATTTATTCTTCATTTTCCACTACCTGTATGCCTGCAAAAGTCCCAAATGATTTTGTGGGCTCAGGTGTAATCAATTATTAATTAATGAATTATATGGATGTAAGGCGGGGAAAAGATAATGGACGATAAATTAATGTACATTCCCTATCATAATACAAAAAATTATCCATTCCATAAAAAATTTGTTGTGAAATGTTTGGATACTCAACTTTATGAACCAACCAATCAAAATTCAATTTAGTCCCCAAAGTTGTTAAGCCAACGAATAAGAAAACGTTATTATGAAACGTTTGGGACTAGTGTTATAAACAGCCCATTGTCCCCTCTCTCTCTCTGGATGTAAGGTAAAAAAGAACAGAGAATAAATTATAGAACAGGACAGCCAAAGATAAAAACCATTGACCTCACCGCATCGCATCGTATTAGAGACAGCTTTCCGTGGATGGTAAAATTAAAATCATAAGATTAACTCCAGTTTTTTTAGTCATGAGGGGTCGAAAGACCGTGCTAACAAAACTGGTATTAATATTATGATTTGATTTTACTATTCGTAGGAAATTATCTGTAATATGATACGATACATGACTTTTAAGCATGGCTTAAAACCGGTTTTGATCCATAAGATATAAACGGTTTTGAAATCGTACTGGAATAAAATCATTTTTATTCTTAGTACTTATTCCCATCCCTGCTGGAGTGAAATCCTATTCATTACCATATCAAATTTACATTTACTAATTAGCATTATGAAACAACTTAAGATAAAATACATATGATACGATGTAATGAATTAGTTTAAATAGTTTACCCTTTTTTACTGTCAGATATTATTTCTAGCCGCCTCTAGGAAAGCTCTTTAAGAAAAAAGATGGGGGTTTGCAGCCCGAACTTCCACATTAGATTTAAGTTTTAAGGAACTAGAGAATGAAATGGGGGTTCGAATATTCTTCTAGAGGAATTTAAAAGACCCCAGAACCTGTAATGAGCTTTACTTTAAAAGATTTCATGGTGATAATCATCCCCCCCCCCAAAAAAAAAGAATTCGATTTATAATTTACTCCCCCTACGAAATTAAAGTTTGAATGTTCTTGCCTTTATGATATAAAAATTACTCCCACCCCCCCCAAATTAAAACTTTCTATTTTTTACCCCCCATCAAATATAGATAAAACTCTTGGACGTCCTTTAGTATATAAAATAGAAGTATGTTCAATTTGATATTTTCCACCTTACCAAAAATCAAATTTTGTCATAAAAAATTAAAATTTAAAGAAAATTCTAGTTCTACAGCTACTTTATTTGTACCACAAGATACTTATTTTCTTCAGAGCACATCCCCTTTACTGGTTTATATTTAATTATAGATCAATAGCACAATTAAACATTGATTTCCTGACTCGAGAACCCACAGTCTACTGTGGGTTCTAAGACAAATAAATCTTGTACAATTACAGTATGATTGGAAGCTTTACAGTGTTAAAATGATACTGTTATATTAAGGTTTAGATTCGCGAATATACTCCTTTCTTACAATAGAGATTCCTAGATATATCAATCCTCCCCAAGAACTTTGCAATACACCCTTATGATAATACTAGAGGATATGCCTCTAGAGTCCTCTAGGGACTCTTTAAGGAGAAGAGTTATAAACAAAAATGATATTATAAAATTTGTTGGCTTTTAACTATTTTGGAGGAGGGTGTCCCTGCCCTCCCAAGAAAAAATCCTTCCAAAATAGGTATATTTTTTTCAAAATCTTTTAGAAACTAAAATAAAGAAAGGGTGGTTTGAATTCAACCCCTAAACATCTCATGTGCCCCAAGAGGTCTCTAGAGGCGTTGCCGATATAAGTTTAAATATTATTGTACGTTAGCATTGCAAAAAATTCACCTCACTGAGAACCATCTAATTAAAACAAAGAATTCTATTTCCCCCCTTTACCAATTGTATTATTTACATATATACAGACAAAATAATAAACATACAATGCAAATTTTTAGCATAATTTATACATGCCTGTTTGCCAAAATTTATTCTTTGAAGATGATTTTTATTTTATGTTAAAATTTGCCTTTAGTATATAAATGGATATAGGATATACCTTGATATATACACAGGGGAAAATTTGTCGGCAATTTAGATTGCTAATATATATCTTATTTATTGGTCAGTTCGTTCAACCAGTAGGATGGGAGGGGACGGGGTAAAGGGGGTGGTTGGGGTGTATCGTTATTTTAGCCAGCTCGGCGCCCTATAGAGGCGTCGCCTGGCGGGACTTTTCTATTTGTATTTCTTTTCTAGGGCAATTACTCTTAGGAGGGTGGTAGTCTCCCAAAATAGGTTTAAACCTTCCCAGGACTTATGCGAAGCTACACTGTAAAGGAGAACCATATCGGTTTAGTGGCTGGCGAGATCTTTTGGTACAGACAGATAGACAGAGTTCTTGTTACTTTCATAAAATGATAACAATTCTCTTTTATAAAGAATAAATTAAAACATGCATATTTATTATAATTAATTTGCAAAACTTCTGATAAGGATAAAAGGGAAATTATCCTCTGACTAATTTGGTAAATGCAGTTCATGTATATGTAGATGGGACTAGAGTTGGGCCGGATACTTATTTGGCTGGATACCGGATACTGGATATCCGGCCGATTTAGAATTTAGACAACCGGATATTGAAGTAGGAAAAAAAGTTTCTTCAAAGAAATCCGCTTTTATTCAGCTACCGACTGCCAATTAAATTGATATTTTTATTATAATTTAACATTTTCTGAAAAAAATGGTTCTTCTAGCTTAAAAAATATTAAAATTACAGCCATTTGAAATTGAAAAAGTTGGGATTTGTGTTGTATAATATAAAAAGATTATATTGCCGTTTATCTAACCCAACCCTAGATGGGACAGGGTAACATATTTGGATAAACAAAATGTATAACTGTGAATCTTATGACATATCTTGCAATTATAATATTGTTTTCTTATTTGTTGGTGACTTTTATTAAATTTTGGTTGGTTGGTTCATTAAGTTGAGCGTTCGAACGTTTCTCAAACACTATTTTAATCAACGGATTTAATTTTGTTTATCATCATTGGAGATAGACATAAATTTATCGGCCTTTGTCTTATCCCTTTAGATCCTTGCATATCTTGTCTTAATATTTTATTTTGAAAAGAATGATTTAGATCTTGTGCAGTTCACGGTAAAATGTTTCTAGGATTCATTATCTCCAAAAAAATTTGTACTTTAGAGGCTGCAAGCTGCCAAATGACTAAAAGCACGAGTTATACCTGCACATCGTATTAAGCCTGCAGCACCATGCATGAGAAGGTTTATAAATAATCTGGAATAGTCAAAATCCAATGATGCCAATGACTGAAGAAAACATACATAAATTAAGAGCCGTTAAAAGTCATAGATTTATAGTAATAATCAATCCCAGAAAAATTTTACCATGAACTGCACCTGTCCCTAGTTTTAAAAAATAAATCCACATCCCTTAATCTACGTCGAAATAGTTGCAAACCAACAAAGGCAGAAATACCTACCCTGAAATAACTGGGATGAAAAATTAATCTGCGAGATTAATTCGTAGGTAATTATGTATATTTTAATAATTATGATGACCTCTAAAGGGCTTTGGGTCGCTTCAGATTCTGGGCCTCTCCATTCACCTTAAAACATATCCCACGTCTTATAATAGGGGTGTAGAAAAGCGTCCATCCACAACTAACCCTTTGATTGCACGACCTTCGTCTGGTAGTCCTAAGTGTGCATGGTAATGTGTTGCACCTGTTTATTTACCAAGGCATTACCTCAACCCTTTCTATAATTGTCACTCGCCTGACATAGCAGCAGTAGGTACTGCGATTTTGTCCTCATTGGAATCCGACACCTGCGGACATGATATATATTCAGAATACTTGTTCTTATCAAATGACAGAGCAAATTGGAATGGAACAATATGCAAATACGTCTCGGAAGTTAAAGTATGCTTCACAGAGGTCAGAAATATCATCAACTAGTGGCTACGCCCCTAGCCACTATATACAGAATAAAAATATAGTATTCATTACTTTTAGGAATTCTTAGAATTTTTTTTCCAGAAAGCCTACTTTTTTAACCGGGCTAGTTTGCATAAATATAGAAAATAGACTAATCTAGATTTTCTTTATGTAAGAAATACAAACACATATATAATACTTTCTTTCTATTTTTTTCTCCTTACAAAATACACTTAATGAACAGGGATAACCGGCAAATTATGGGTGCGATTTTGTACAGCATTTACTTTTTAAAGGGCTACAAAAATATACAAAACAAAGAGATTTAAGTCAAAAAAAAAAAACAATATAAGTTTTAGAATATGTATTTAAATGGTTTTTTGCCCATATACAATATACATTTTAAACTTTATAAATTTTCGGACAAAAATTCAACAATCTTTTATAGTTTGTTTGTCTAACTCTTTATTTTTCAGATGTCTTGTTATAAGCGAAGCTTTTCTATAAATAGGGCAGGTCCGTCCGTCCATCCGTCATGCATGTTAGAATAGTCCTATCGATTTCTAACTTGTTAGGTAGGATTTAGAAAGCGTAGTAATTCTATAATTATATAAAAATGTCCGTACGTCCATTTCAAACATGTTGATTTTTAACTGTTATGACAACAAAATTTTGTATGTTAGAATTATCCGATGCATCTGATTTTTGGTATACTGATTCCTATTACAACAAGGTACAATTTTATAAGAGAAGCATCTCTATAATCAAGTCTGAAAAACGTCAGTATGTCCTCAAACATTATGCTGTATCTAGATACACATTTTCTCTCTTTTTATCTCTCTAACTCCCTTTCTTTCTATCTCACTTTTTGTCTTATTTTCTCTCTCATTCTCTTTTTCTCTTTTTCTCTCTCTCATTCTCTTTTTCTCTCTTTCATTCTATTTCTCTCACTTTCATTCTCACTTTTTTCTCTCTCTCTATTCTTCTCTCTCTCTCTCTCTCTCTCTTATTCTTTCTCTTTATGTATCGAACACACTTTCTCTTTAACTCTCTTACTCTCTTTTTTTTCTCTTTTATCTCTCTCTCTCTTTTATCTCTCATTATTTCCATCTTTCTTTCTTTCTTTTTATCTCTTTTTCTCCCTATCACTCTCGACGTTTAAGAAAGAAATTAAAAAATATAGGTTAACATCTATCTATCTATCTTATGATCAAATAACTTTGACTAAAATTGTGGTTCGCTGATTTTTCAAAGGGTAGTCATCTTTGGCGCCATTTTTCGCCATGAAGGAGGTCAGCTAGATCAAAATAGACGCCATATTCGGAATCTCCGACCCCAAATTGTCGGAGAAAGAAGTCTTCAATATTTCATATAGGCCCTATGGGAGCTATAATATGTAATATCATTTTTTGTGACGTTGAGGGTGGTCCTTTACTTAATTTTTAAAAGCGAAGCTTTTCTATAATTAGGGTCGGTCCGTCCGTCCGTCCGTCCGTCCGTCCGTACGTACGTCCGTCCGAGATAGTTAGCTTTTATTCGTTAATTTAAGCATGTTAGAATTGTCCTATCGATTTCAAACTTTGCATGGTGATTTCTGTAGTAGTTAGGTACGATTTAGAAAGCGTAGCAACTCTATAATCATTACCCAAATGTCCGTACGTCCATTTTAAACATGTTGATTTTTTTACTTTTTTAAATAGCTTTTATTCGTTAATTTAAGCATGTTAGAATTGTCCTATCGATTTCAAATTTTGCATGGTAATTCCTGTAATAGTTAGGTACGATTTAGAAAGCGTAGCAACTCTATAATCATTACCAGAATGTCCGTACGTCCATTTTAAACATGTTGATTTTTCTACTTTTTTAACAACGAATTTTTATATGATCTAATTATCCGTTTGATCTGATATTTGGTATATTGATTCCTGGGACAACAAAGAACAATATTTTAAGCGAAGCAACTCTATAATCAAGCCCTAAAGATGTAAGTATGTCCATAAACATTATCCTGTATCAAGCATTTTTTCAACAAATTTACTTACAATTTTGCTTCGAATCTTATACTTTTATATTCTGATTATTCAGTTCAAAACAGTTACCCAATTCTGAGACATCAAGTGAAATGTCTCTCTGTCATTTTGAATAGGCTCAAACAGGAAGGTCAAATCTACTCATATAGTCTAAACAATTTTCTTTGTACTACATTTGATGAAAAGTTAGGGCCCCTATATTCCCTTCAACTTGCGTCAAATAGCAGTTATTCTAGCTTCACTGACGCAAAATGCGTAGAATTATACAAGAGAGGCTTTGTAATTCCTCTAAATGACACAGAATTCAAATCTGAATATTTTTTGCAGCTGGAAAACATTGTTAGAAATCATGTGTTGGAACTTGCACATTCAACATCTAATGAAAGTACAGAATATACATTAAGTACTCCTAACAAATCTAAGCGGCGTAGACGGAGGCATAGAAGAAAACAAAATCTGTCATATCACAAGTATGACAAATTGCCACCTCCGCCCAATGATAGAGATAAGAACGAGACTGAACAGCCGGACACAGACAGACAACCCTCACCGCCAACACACACACTTCAAGATTCTAGGCCTAATACACCCTTAGCTAAGGGCACTAGGCCTTCCTTTTCAGGTTCCTGCACACCAGAACAGAGTTACAGGTCGGAGGGTACAGATATGCATGATTATCCAACCTCAATACCACCAAATCATGCACTAGACAACCTCCCTGTAACACCAACCACAAATCTGACCTCAATTATGCACAACCAAATAACCCTTATTGTGCCACCTATGCTATGTCCTGTCATACCCTTTGCAGTATCTCCATCCCAGATCGGCACACCCCCTGCTCCAGCCCAGCTTACAGAATTATTGCCTCCAACAAGAATATACTCTTAAAAAGTAAAGCTACTCTAAAATTTACTTAATTAGTTCAATTAAAATAATATTAAACATTACAACTTATGGAAATTAATCTGTCCTGTTTTTCTCTCTTTTTTCTCACAACAAAACCTTTAATTTCTTATGAAAATGTTAGATAAATCTATTAAACGTATTTCTCGATAAAGCTTTGCTATGCACCATATTAATTTCCTGCCATTAGTTTCTAAAGACAAAGCTTTTCTATAATTAGGGTCTGTCCGTCCGTCCGTACGTTCATAACAGTTAGCTCTTTCAAAATTTAAACAGGTTAGAATTGTCATATCTATTCCAAACATTGCATGCTAACTCCTTTAACAGTTAGGTACAACTTAGAAATCGTAGCAACTCTATAATCGTTACAAGAAAGTCCATACATTCATTTAAAACATGCTGTTTTTTTTTCTTTTTCTTTTTTTTACATTTTGACAACAAATTTTTGTATGCTAAAATTAACCCATTCATCTATTTTTAATACTGATTCCTATTACAACAAGGTACAATTTTATAAGCGAAGCATCTCAATAATCAAGTTCTAAAAACGTCAGTATGTCCTTAAACAGTAATTGGTATTTAATCAGCTATGCAACAAATGTACTTACAATTTTGTATAGACTTAATATTTCTTCAGTTCTGACTTTCTACAAGCGTTAATGTTTGTTTGTTCTTTCATTTCAGAGCTTCGCTTTTATGGATGTTGTCATCCTTGTTTCATTTGATTATTTAATCCTATAAATGCGTCATGAAAGTGTTCATACAAAACACAAAAGGTAAATAATGTATTATCTACTAAGAAGTAAATATTAACATAAAAATCTCAAATTAATATTGTAATGTTTAATATTGCACTGTTCCTGTTTTGTATGAACACAATATTGTTTCTTTTATTTACATTATACTAAACTTGTGTATTATAGTCCGATATTTGGGCTTTGGTATTATCATATTCACACTACTTGCCACAGTTCAAGGCTTCTCTATTCTTTATAGTAAATTGAACTAAGGGTCTATATACGATAGATTTTGAGGGCGCCATATCTCTCAATAAGAAATTATGGCAAAATTTAACATTGTTTGTGCTAATGTTATGGGGTTAGGCATTCATTCAAGGAGCAAAAATAAAATGAAAGGCGTTCCCACCAAAATTAGAGAACTAGTATCTAGTGCTAAATATATTCCATCTTTATACATATGTTTAGAGACTAAATTAGATGCTGATCACAAACAATTAAAACTTCCTCCAAATATGGATTATGTGGGTGAAACATGTTCACCTAAACCAAAGGCAGGGATTTTCATGTTTTGTGACAAAAGTATATCTTTTGATAAAACAAATATTCATGTCATCTCCTCTGCTCATGCTATGTATGCTAAAGTTATTTCTAAAGGATCTGAATTTGAAATTATTACTGTTTATTTGCCTTGTGATACAGAATCTACAATTCAAATCCTAAGAAAAATAGACAATTTTCTTTTAAAAAGAAATATTACCAATTTTACAATTATAGGTGATATGAATACTAGTTTTACTAGACCAGAGCATAGAACTAAAGCACGTGCCTTACTAAACTTTGTAGATAAATACAATTTATTTGATGTTGCTAAAAAACTGAACATGCAAACTGATTGCACGTGGAGGGGGAGGGGGGAAAGATCTACAAGCATGTCTGTTATTGATTACTGCTTTTCTAACAATACTAACCTCAATCATTTAAGCTTTAAATATAACTCCTTCTCTGATCATAAAACCCTTACTGTTGGTGTACAAAAAAGTATGTCTATAACCCCCCCAGCTGGCAAAAACATCTTTTTAAAATCCCTGATTTCATAGAGCTTATGAAAAAAGAAACAGCTACTTTTCTATTTGACAATGCAGACGAAAGTACAAGAAAAGAATTCGAATTTTACTCTGAAAATAAGGAAAATGTAGACATAGATTTCTCATTTAACAAACCAGAATATAAAGATTTATCAGTACTTTTTGCTTTACTTAAACACCTAAAAACTCATCATGATAAATTTTTCTCAAAACTGAAGTTTAATTCTTTTAACAAAACACAAGATTTTGACAAAGAAATTTCAAAGCTCTATGCAGATCTAGATAAATATAAAAACCTTAAAAAAATTGATGAAATCAAAATTTTGATTAGCCAACAGCAAGAATTTTTTAGAAACTTATCCTTTATAAGAGCAGAAACTGCTTTTTTAAGAGGTTTGATATTAGATGGCAATAATAACTCTTACACCTTCAGTCATTGTCGTAGAAAAACTAAAAATGAGCATAACTTAATTATTGATAATGTACTAACAAATGATCCATTAACCATTGTAAAACATTTAAGTAAAATGCATGCAGACATAGTTGCACCTTCTAATGTTCCTATCTCTTCTTTAGATACATTATTAACAGAATTTGACATTAGCTTAGATGAAATGTACCCAAAAATAACAACACTTTCTTCTCCTCTATGTACAACTAAAGAGTATAGAGATGTGATAAAATCAATGTCAAACAATAGCTGTCCAGGAATCTCCACTGAACCGAAAATTCTTTATGAATTTCTTTTTAATTTCGTCCCTAACTTCTCAACTAGAGCCTTTAACCACATTCATTGTATTGACATTGATAAATCACCTTTCTCAAGTATAAAAGATCGCAACATAGTTTTTATCAACAAAAAAGGATCTGATCCAAAACTGGCAAAAAATCTGAGAGGTATTTGCATGATGGAAACTATGTATAAGATTTCTTCTAAATCATTAAATTGTAAAGTTAAACCTTATTTAGACCAAATAGTACATCCTGATCAACATGGTTTTATACCAGGAAGACATATGCACACAGCAAGCGTTTCAATGACTGCTACTATGAACTACATCAAAAAACACGAAATAAATGCACAATTAGTTTCATTTGACATTCAACGTGCTTTTGACCGTGTTTTACCGGAAGTGCTTCATAGAATACTTAAGCATATCTTTCCTAGTGGAAACTTTGCTGATTCATGGATTAATTTGATTTCTAAGGGTAGATTTAGAGCAATTGCTAACAACTGTGTGTCTGAGTTTATTGATATCATTTTAGGGACGCCTCAAGGTGGTCCTTCAGCTGCAACTTTGTATGATATTGTTCATCATATTTTTTTGTCATGCCTTGACAGTAAATTATTTAAAGCCATTTCTTTGCATGTAAATTCAAAAATTATACCTGCAGCGGCTTTTGCAGATGATTCTTGGAAATTTTATTGCTTCAAAAATAACACAGATGTTGAAAAAGTTTTTACCTTGCTTTCAAAATTAGAAGAAACAACTGGATTAAAAGTAAACTTCACCAAAACTAAGATATTAACTAATGGTATTGAACCTGCTAACCTAGATATAATTGGAAAAGTTCAATCTTATTTTAAACACCTTGGTATAATTATTTCTTTTGATATGGCACAAGGAGCAAAACTAACTTATGATGAACTAATCCAAAAACTAGATAGGAAGGCAAAACAGTATCCACTATTTAGTAACTATAGTATATTAAAACGTAGAAACCTTTGCATGTCACTTTTAAATTCCATGTGTTTTCATATTTTTCGTGTATATTCACCTAATAGTACTCAAACTAAAAAACTATGGAAAGTTATGTCTAAATTCTTGTGGTCATCTAAATCGAATGAAGGTATAAGCTACAGATACAAGGTTGCATCTAAACAAATTGAGCTTAATCTTTGGCAGGGGGGTTTAAAGATCTTAAAACCCGAAAGTCAAAGCATCTCAATTTTTATGCCAAGCCTGCTACATCTCCTAAACCATGCCCGTCTATATCCCTCTTCTTCCCTGGGTATACTACTAAAATTTTACAAAGTTGACATCAATTTTTTACTTAACAATTTTGGTGTAAAGACACTACAAAAAAATCGCAAATTTTTAAAACTCCATTACCCAGGATCAACCAAAATATACTTTGACAAAACAGTACAATTTTTGAAAAATCTAGAATTAAACAAAAACACAATGCTTAAAACATTAATTGCTTCTTCTTTTTGGGCAAAGAGGTTTACAAAAAATCAGATACAAATTTTAGCAGATAACTCACTTGTAACTTTGTTCGATTTACTTGAACACAGAATAATAGGAGATAGAATTATGCTTTTACCGACTATTCGTTCTGACATTCATACTTTAATACAAGATAGTAGACTAGTTAAAAAACTTCAATCTTATGTAGAAGTAATAAGTAGTAAACAAAATATATTATGCCTAGATACAATTGACCAAAAGAAATTAAGTAAGATAAGATTACCTCTTATAAATGTTAATGATTTTAAGCCTTCCATTTTATCATTGCATTTTAAATGGTTGCAGAGAGAAAAATACGATCAACATGCCCCAAGTATTAAAACAAGGAAAAGAGATGGTCTTTATTTTCCAGATATTGAAAGTTTTGAAAACAGTTTTAAAAAAGTAATGTCATTACCTTTAATTTTGCATTATAAATCTTTCTTAGTAGAACAGCTTAATAGAACCCTTGTAAGCAGAAAAAAGTTAATGCATTTTGGCTTACTTGACAATGCTATTTGTCCAAAATGCAATGCAGAATCAACAACCGAACATGGGATTTTTTATTGCTATTTTGCTAAGTACTTTATTCATGCATTGGCACTATTTCTAGACCAAAAATATAATGATGGGAATCCAGAATTCATTTTTTTAAAAGAAAATTTTTTCCTTTTTAACATCATTTATCCTCAATTCAATGATAAAGATTTTCTTCAAATTTCAACAATCATTTTAGTAGCCAAAGACAGAGCATTGAAATCTAGCAAGGACGAAGCTATAAAAAAATGGACTGTTAATAATTGCTGCTCTCAAACTCTTTTTGTTGCCCAAGTTGCCATAAAAATTTTAGAAAAAACTTCTTCATATATTAACATTGCATCTGAATTTTTGAATTTTCTTTTACAATATAAAGATAATATTACTTACTTTCAAACCTAAAAATGTTTTTTTTCCAATGAAGTAAAATTTTAACTGTTAATACAAACAAAATATTAAACATATTGTTTCATTAATGCGAAATATTTTACTGTATTTTTATTATAAAAAAAATCCAAAAATATTATAGTTTATTTCATGTTCTTTGTAATTATATTGAAATAAATTAATTTATAAATAAAAAAATACAAGTATTAATGTCTGTTTGTCCTACCGTTTCAGTGCTTCGCTTTTATGGATGTTGTCATCCTTGTTTTTCTTAAAAAATACATTTATATTCTGATTATTCATTTCTAACACTCTACAAATGTTGATGTTCGTTTGACCTACCGTTTCAGAGCTTCGCTTTTATGGATGTTGTCATCCTTGTTTAGGCTAAATTAACTTATAATTGTATATTATTTGTGATTAAGTAGAATTAGATACACAACAAGGGGAATATTATTTATTCTATTGTACATAATACATATATTTCTTTCGAGAAAGGATAATTCTACAACAAATATGCAAAAAGAAGTTATCATGTCCTTTCATTTGTCCGACTAGAACTAAATTTATTACCTTGTCTTAGAGAACAACAAACAATTTAATTGCACAACCTTTGTAGACAATTCCATAGTAGATGTAACTGGCAAAGTGTCCCAAAAAAATCAGCCATATGACGTTATAAAAATTAGGGATTATCCATCTCTTATTAAGGGGTTTTCTTTTCCACTTCTCATCTCTTCTCCCTATTATTTTTTTGAGGGGGGGGGGGGGGTTGCGGTATCTTTCACTCAAATTTATTCACGCAACTCGCACAGTAAGAAAAAAAGATTGGTTGATTATAAAAAGTTTATTGATAAATTGATATCTAAAACTACATAAAACATTAAAGTAAAACACTGGAGGGAAAAAAGGGTTAAATAACTATATTTCCCTATCGCAATGATTTTGTGCCACTTGTGTTTGCATAAAATAACATATTAGCAAATGAAAGCTGTACCTAATTTTGTTAATGAATAGATCTTTACTTTTGTAGTAGCAAAGCTACAATATAATTCACATTGTCCGTAACGCTAAGAGAGAAATATTATTGTATCGGATGCTATTGAAGACGGCTATTTGTAAAAGCGAAGCTTTTCTATAATTAGGGTCGGTCCGTCCATACGTCCGTAACGGATAGTTTTTTTCGCTAATCTAGGCATGTTAGAATTGTCCTATTGATTTCAAACTTTGCATGGTGATTCCTGTAGTAGTAAGGTACGATTTAGAAAGCGTAGCAACTCTATAATCATTACCAGAATGTCCGTACGTCCATTTTCAACATGTTGATTTTTTTTACTTTTTAACTAACAACAAATTTTTATGTGATCTAATAATCCAATTGATCTGATTTTTGGTATACTGATTACTGGGACAACACAGTACAATTTTATAAGCGAAGCAACTCTATAATCAAGTCCTAAAAATGTAAGTATATCCATAAACATTAATCTGTATCAAGCAGTTTTTCAACAATTTTGCTTCGACATTTATATTCTGATTATTCAGTTCTGACACTAAAAAAGTGTTAGTGTCCGTTTGTCCTACCGTTTCAGTGCTTCGCTTTTATGGATGTTGTCATCCTTGTTTGGTGAAGAATAACCAGGAGCATCAAGTATAAAATTTATTTAGTTCGCTTGTCTGTCTGATTTTAATATTAAAACATGTAAAGAACATATGTAAAGTTTTCGTTTTTTTGTGTTTAGTTTGACTCTATTTCGCCAATTAATGGATGTTGTCATTAAGCTATAAAAATTGGAAAGAATTTTAATGAATATAATAGATTTGAAATCTGCATAAAATTTTAAGGAATTTTTATAAAATTCGTTTTTTATACAATTCATTATTTAAAAGCGCAAATCTAATTTAAGTTAATAAATTTTGACTAATAGGATAGGTGGATTGGAAACTACCTGCGCTCTAATTGGTTGAATGATGTACGTAACTTAAGCTTCTCCAATCAGGGCGCAGATAGTTTTCAATCCACCAATCACAGATGTCAAAATTATTTAACTTAATTTGTATTTGCGCTTATAGATAAAGAATTATACAAAAAACGAATTTTATAAAAATTCCTTAAAATTTTATGCAGATTTCAAATCTATTATATTCATTAAAATTCTTTCCAATTTTTATAGCTTAGTTGTCATGCCTGTGTAAAATGTTTTTTTTGTAGTTATTGTCATCCTTGTAATAACAAAATTATTCCAACCTCTTTACCTTTCTTTACGCCATAATACCGTAATGAAGTAAGAGCATTCTCATGTAAACAGTTTTTTTCTTCTTAAAATGAACATTAAACATACACACCACACATGAAGAAAGTATATTTTAGCAATTTTTTATATTCATATTGTGTGTACATTTTAAAGTTGTAGCTTTTATACAAAGGGTCCTTATGTCTGACGGTTAATCATGGCTATATACGTAAATTTAGGTATTTTCAAACCTAAATACTACAGATTTATGATGTTACTGTATAATTTGAAATTTGCAAAGCCACCATTTAATCAAAAATCTAATATATTTTAAATTAAAAATTATAGGGAATAGAATTTGAACTTAGAGGCATCCAAATATCAACAAGCTAAAGATAAAAAAATAACAATGAACTATAATACAAAAGTGAAATTGTAATTTGTGTGAGTTTTTTTTAATCAAACAACCTCTTTAATTTTATATACCCCACTTATCCAGACCTCCCCAAAATGAAAGCTTGACTCACAAACTAAATATGAATTTACATATTTATTCAGACATTACAAATTGTGTCGTGAATGTTTGCACTCATCAGATGTCAAAGATTAAAAAATTTAATTTAAAGGATTTTTACAAATATTTTGGAAGATTTTTTGCACATAATATTTGTTAAAATATGTTTTTTTGTAATTTATTAATGCTTAGACTTCCAGGAAGTATAAGATGTAAGATAATGACATTTGTTAAAGAATACATCATGTTAATCTCATTGTTTTGGGTTGACATTCATTATCAACGAATTTCGATCATTCTGTTTTTATGCCCTGTTCTTTTTATAAGCAAAGCTTTTCTATGATTAGGATCGGTCCGTCCGTCCGAACGTCCGTAACGGTTAGCTTTTTTAGTTTATTAAGGCATGTTACAATTGTCCTATCTATTTCAAACATTGCATGATGATTCCTGTAGTAGTTAGGTACGATTTAGAAAGCGTAGCAACTCTATAATCGTTACCATACGTCCATTTTAAACAAGTTGATTTTTAACTTTTATTAATAATCCAATATATCTGATTTTTGGATTACTGATTCCTATTACAACAAGGAACACTATTATAAGCGAAGTATCTCTATAATCCTAAAAAGTAAGTAAGTCCTTAAACAGTATTCAGTATTTCAGAAGTTTTGCAACAAATTTACGTATAATTTTGTAAAACCTTTTATGTTTATATTTTGCATATTCAGTTCTGACACTCCACAAGAGTGAATGTTCGTCTGTCCCACCGTTTCAGAGCTTCGATTTTATGCATGTTGTCATCCTTGTTTCTAAACACGTTTCAATTATGTTTCATTTGCGTCAATATTACTTCAAATCTTGACTATTACTAACATTAGCATAATGAACATTTAAATACAATGACAGCCACGCAGTTTAATGGGGTAAATAATGGCCACTTGGGAAAAAGTTAGTATATTGAACTTACACTATAAGTATTTACCATTTTCCTTTTACTTTATAACAAGAGCACAGACCAAATATAAATATACTTCTAGTTTTACCAAACCAATATTTACTTTTGGTATGTTTAAATTTTACAGATATTTGACTTATACCAAATATAAGTCAGAGAAAGATATGATAAAAAATTATTTGTTAAGTTATATATGGCAAAAGTTTTGACGTGCAAAGGGTTTTGCCTCCTACGATTTATGACACCCTACTTGAACCCAAATTGGGGGGAGGGGGGTGTACTGAGGACAATGAGGATGTTTTGATGCAAATTTCCTTATAATTTGTCTTGGTTAGGGGATTATACACAAAAAATTATAAAACATTCTGAACACAAATTTTTTTAATTTTTAAGGAAGATTGGACTTTTTCAATGGACACTCCCTTTAATTAAATTATGGGGGAGGGGACCACCCCCCCCAATTTTGCCTTCTCTAGTCATAAGAGAATAATTCAAGTCATACGTTTGCATTCTTTTCATTGTAGTGCATAAGGTAAAAACCATGCTAGCTGAATAAAGGAAAAGTAGCTTTCGAAATATTCAATATAATTGTGAGCAAGCTTCCAGTCAAATGTGCTTATTCTTAATGTTGACCAAATGCATTGTATATTTAAACGCATAATTTAAAACAGTTTGACCTAATAAACGCATTTGACTGGAATCTTACTATAAACTTTACACAATTTTGCAAAAGCTACTATTCCCTTTTTTGACAAATTGTTATTTAAATGAGAATATTTGGACCTTAAATAGAATTTACATTATTGACTGACTCTACATGTGTAATTCAATGGCTTAATTGGTGAAATTGTATGAAAATGATCCTAGTTAAAAATAAAGTTTATAATTAGGTATATTTGTCCCTTTCCGTGGACTGTTTGCAAATATAGTAAAGTTAAGATAACACATATTCCACCATGTTAGATCATTCTCCTGTCTCTCTACTATAGATTTAAACAGTAAATATTATATAGATCATCCCATTATATAAAGTACTAGTGGCTTCGCCCCTAGCCTCTAGGACGGACGGATGGACTGACGGACGGACAGACGGACTGACATCAAGCTACATTGTATTACAGAGTACGAGATTTTTGTCTGAATCTTAAGGTCTCAATATCTACTGAACCAATGAGGTTCTCTATCTTAGATACGCTTCACGTAGGCCCTGTGCTGGCTTTAGGCTATTTTATTTACATTTAAATATCATACAGATTTATTTATGTCAAGCATATAAAAGAGAAGTAGTAGGTCCACCAATAAATGTAGGAAGTATAGATGTATAACCCAGACAACTACATGGACCCTTTCTTGGGGACCTTTTTCGTCTGCTAGCAAAATGCTTGTTTTATCCTAATGGTTCAACATTTAACGTTTTTAGTTAATACTTTATATTAAAGGATACTTACTTATGTGCTCCGGTTCTTTCCTTCAGTTTTTCTTATTCTTGTTCCGGGCAAGATATTTTTAAAAGCGAAGCTTTTCTATAATTAGGGTCGGTCCGTCCGTACGTCCGTCCGCATGTTAGAATTGTCCGATCGATTTCAATCTACTTTGCATGGTGATTCCTTTAGTAGCTAGGAACGATTTAGAAAGCGTAGCAACTCTATAATCATTACAAGAATGTCCGTACGTCCATTTTAAATATGTCGATTTTTTTACTTTTTTAACAACAAATTTTCATGTGATCCAATCATCCGATTGATCTGATTTTTGGTATATTAATTCCTGGGACAACAAAGTATAATGTTATAAGCAAAGCAACTCTATAATCAAGTCCTAAAAATGTAAGTATGTCCATAAACATTATCCTGTATCAAGCAGTTTTTCAACAAATTTACTTACAGTTTTGGTTCGACTCTTATACATTTATATTCTGATTATTCAGTTCTGACACTATACAAATGTTAATGTCTGTTTGTCCTACCGTTTCAGTGCTTCGCTTTGTTGTCATCCTTGTTTCACAATTTTAAAAAAATTCTCTTTCTTGCCTGAAATTGGTTTTTGATGAAAAGATTTTAATTAAAATTGTATAGAAATATTTCCTAAACAAATGCATAAAAGAGAATAAATATGTTTGGCAGAATATTTTTATTGATCAATTTCATATTTAGTTAACTCAGAAACAAGGATGACAACATCTATAAAAGCAAAGCTCTGAAACGGTAGGACAAACGGACATTGACACTTGTAAGGTGTCAGAAATGAATGATCGAAGCAAAATTGTAAGTAAATTTGTTGAAAAAATGCTTGATACAGGATAATGTTTATGGAAATACTTACATTTTTAGAACTTGATTATGCAGTTGCTTTGCTTTTAATATTGTACATTGTTGTCCCAGGAATTAGAACCAAAAATCAGACCAATCGTATAATTAAATCATATAAAAATTTGTTGTTAAATAAGTAAAAAAAATCAACAGGTTAAAAATGGACGTACGGACGTTCTGGTAACGATTATAGAGTTGCTACATTTTCTAATTCGTACCTAACTACTACAGGAATCACCATGCAAAGTTTGAAATTGATAGGAAATTTCTAACATGCATAAATTAACGAAAAAGCTATCCGTTCCGGACGGACTTACCCTAATTATAGAAAACTTTCGCTTTTAAAAAGGGGGAGTTTGTTTAATATTTCTTGATGCTATTGGAATATGGAGTTATAGATAAAAAAAATAAAGTTTTAGATTTAAAAAAATCATAAAAGTGAAAAATAGCTCAACCTCCAGAATATGTCCGAGATTGTTATTAGAAAAGTATCAAGATTTTTGTCTGTTTGTTAAGATCTCACTAACTGCTGGATCAATAGACTTTTCCGGTTAGGCTTCGAAACCGATTATAATACACTGGATTAGAACATGTTCACAGCTATACTGAAAAATCATGTAAAGCATCGATTAAAATTTTTCACGAATAAATCATAAAATATAAGTTTTATTATCCTAGTGCTATGGTTCTTCGGATATAACAAAACTGGTTTTAATCATTATGTCCGCGGAAAGCTGTCCATAATACGATGAAATAAGTATCTTCTGCCCCTTCCAACTTTATTGGAATATAGAGCCTCTTGACGCTAGGGACGAGACACTAGTATATCTATATCGTATACCTGTTTTCTATAATACAGAGGGGGGGGGGGGGGGCGGGGTTGTAAGAAATCATTTTTCTGTTTGATCTTTTATTGAAAGAAAATTGGGAGATGTGTTATCATTATGAAATTTACTACACACACACAGCTTTCATAACATATTATGTAACCATTTCTTCTTAAAATCGAAGCACTTCTATGATTATGGTCGGTCCGTTCGTACGTCCATCCGTAACGGATAGCTATTTTCAATAATTTAAACAGGTTAGAATTGTCCTATGTTTTTCAAACTTTGCATGACGATTCCTGTAACATTTAGGTAGGATTTATTCGTAACAAAAATGTACGTACGTCCATTTAAGACATGTTGTTTTTTTAACCTTTTTTAGATATTCTTGATGAAAATAGTTTTATATTAATATTTGTATTCTTTCCTAAGATTTTACTAGGATATTGTTAGTTTTTTATTTCTTTTTATGATATTGAATTTTATTATCGAAATTTTAATTTCACAATAACAATTTTTTTTTTAATGGGACATTGTATCTTTTACATATATATTGAATCTATCTTAGATGGGCTGTCAGACTTAACCCTTACAGATCGGGCCCCTATTCCCACCTTAATAGATCGGGGGGGGGGGGGGTCATATTGACCCTCCCCCTTTATCTCGGCTTCTGTTACAGATAAAGACGTAAAATTTTTTTTTGGTGGTTCATGTGTATTTTTCGAGAAAATTACTTTTTCTAGTCATAGCGATCAGGCCGCTCCTTAGCCGCTTTTTAGCGGCTAGCCCCTAAATTTTAAAACAGCTGTAGAGCGGGCAATTTTGCAGCTAGGATGACCAAATTTTAGGACGAACTTTTATTTTTCATAACAAAAAAATTACTTTTTCTGATTATCGCCAAAAAACGGCAATTAACGGAAACCGCCATTTTCGGCGGTTACGGCGGTAAAACGGCGGTTGGCGGCGCCAAATAATATTTTTATCTGTTAATTATTGCTCAAGGATTTACCAAAAAAAATGTATAGGTCTCTAGCTGTAATAGAAGGCACGATATTGATGATATATGTCTGTAGTAAAAGCCGGACAAAAATCGGTCATAAAGTCGGTCAGGGTGCAGTCAAACGGTCATAACACCACTTTTCTCATTCACCAAAAAAAATTTAGGTTTCTACCTTATATACAAAGTCATAATGTAGAAATTAAGATTTATTTAGATTTTTTTTAAATTTTGGTGCTACCCAACCGACTTTGACCGGACACCACGACCGACACAGACCAGATATCCTAATAATATCAACTCTTGCTGACGTATAATTACTAAACTTAAAAAGTCATGAAGTCACAACTCTCTATCTTACCTACATTAAAAATGACATTGAACAAATAGAGGGGGGGGGGTCAATATGACCCCCCCCCCCCGATCTGTAAGGGTTAAACAAGGATGACAACATCCATAAGTAGCGAAGCTCAAAAATTATCATTGTATATCAGGAAAAAATACTATAAAGCAGTGTCATATAATAAATATTAATATTGGTAAAATAGGGAAATCATCACACCTTTAAAATCACGCAACCTTATAATCATGAAAAACTTAAATATCTAGGAATCGATCTAACACCGCAATTAATAGACAAATCTTAATGAAACTTGATGGAAATATGTAGAACATGAGCATACTTAATCCCTGATAATTTCAACCGTCAATCCTGAATAGGAATTGAGAAAACCATGAAAACCTAAAAAATCTAGGAATCGATCTAGCACCCCAATTAATAAAAAATATCAACAAAACTTGGTGAAAATATGTAGAATATAAATTTAATTAATCCCTGAAAATTTCAGCCCTCTACCTTGAAAAGGAGTTGAGAAAATCACAAAAAACGTAAAAATCTAGGAATCAATCTAGCACCCCAAATAACAAACAGACAAAACAATTTATATATTAGATGGGCATATATAGTAGGACCTTCACTAAAAATTTCAGCTGTCTAACTTGAATAGGAGCCGAGAAAATCACGTTTCCCCCAATTCATTAATTACGGACAGACGGAAAGACGGACGGACATTGTGAATTATAGAGTAGCTTCGCTACTAAAAATTACGATTTACACTTTTATATTTTTGTCTGTAGCTTAGATTTCGATGACTACTAAATTGATTGAGATTTAAGATAGCTCCTCATAGGTCCCTAGATGGTTTTGAGCTATATAATTGGTTTTGGTTTTAGAATATTTTTCTACTTTTCTTACTACTTCGAATACAGAGCAGCTAGATGCTAGGAGCGTAGCCTCTAGTAAAATACATATAATATTAGACATAACAAGTGAATGCCCTAGTGAAGAATTGCATTACATAATGATAACTTTTATTCTTATCAAGTAAACTGTTTCTGGTTGAATAGAAGAAGAGTGTATTATTTGCATTACAAAGTCTGTAAAGTTTACCAAGAAAATAGGAAACATTTATCACAAAAAAATTGTATCCTAAATGAAGTTACTTACCCCCCAAAGTTTTACGGTGGTTTTACAAATTAAAAACCTGAATCGTAATTGATGTTTTGACCTCACACCCTTTAACACGAAAAAAGAATATGAGTTCAATCAAGGTTAATTGATATATGTAAATATAAGGTCGACAATTTTTTGTTTTAATCTAGGAAAAACTCCTCCAATCCCTAAAATTTTTTTTTGGTGAATGAAGGTGATAACCATCGAATGCTTCCCTAGAATGTAGGGACTCTGTATGCAAAATAGTAAGATTGGGCAGAAAAATAGCCTAAATTCATTCCAAGGATTCAAAAAAGCCTTAAAACCATCCCGAGACCTATGTGAAGTTTTCCTAAAAACAAGAACCCAGTTAGTTTTTGAAAACTTGAGCTTCAGAAAAAAAACCTTACTACTTTTTATAAAGGATGACATCAATTAGTTCTGTTCTCATAATTAACTTTTCAAGATATCCTTCCATGTTTGTCAGGGAGTAAGGGAGGGGACAATGGATCGAATATTCAATTTTTAATTTTTAGAAGTAATAGACTTGGGTACTCGCTTAACCCTTACAGATCGTTTTTTTTCAATGTCATTTTTTTGTAGGTAAGATAGAAAGTCGTGACTTCATGACTTTTTAAGATTAGTAATTATACGTCGGTAAGAGTTGATCTTATAAGGATATCTGGTCTATGTTTTTTGGTGAATACTGGGATATCAATGAACATCTGAGAATAGTGGTGTTATGACCATTTGACTGTTTGACCGCTTCCTGACCGATTTTATGTCCTGCTTTTAATATGGACTTATAACATGTATATCGTGGCTTCTATTACAGCTAGAGACCTAAAAATTTTTGTGGTACATTCTTGAGCAATAATAAACTTCCGTGAGTAGAAAGGTCATGACTGTTTGACCACTCCTTGACCGATTTTCTATTTCCGACCTGTAATTTTGCCGTTTTATGCTGCCAGCTGCCAAATTTCAAAACAGCTATAGACCTACCAAATTTTTTATGTAGTCTTTTATTGTGATCAGAAACAGATAAAAATATTATTTGGTGCCGCCAACCGCTGTTTTACCACTGTAACAGCCAAAAATGGCGGTTTCCATTATTTGATGTTTCGGCGATGGTCAGAAAAAGTAATTTTTTGTTATAAAAAATAAAAGTACCACCTAAAATTTGATGATCCTAGCTTTAAAATTGGCCGCTCTACAGCTCTACGGCTAAGGAGCGGTCTGACCGCTATGACTAGAAAAGGTAATATTCTCTAATTATGCACATGAACCACCAGAAAAAATTTTATGTCTCTAACTGTAACAGGAGCCAAGATAGAGGGGGGGGGGGGTATTAAGGTGGTAATTTGGGCTCAATCTGTAAGGGTTAAAGGGAATGTGCAAGAATTTAGCAGTTTCTGACTAAGTTTGATTAATAGCGCAAGAAATGCCGCAACTCGCTGTGTTAGTTTTAAATATAGCAGACAGAGAGTAGTTTAAATATAAATACATGGCCCTCTCCCATACTCTATTTCACTCCCTTCTCTCCCTCCTCCTTTTTTATGCAGAAGGGAGGTGGGGGCAAGGGAAATAAACAGGATAAAAGGGGCAGGAAGGCATGCGGTCACATTCTTGCCCAGCCAGCTAGCAGTTACCCTACACGCCTACCTGCCCCTTTTTTCCCTGTTCACATCCCTTGCCCCTTTGCCCCCACCTCTCTTTTCCCTTTCTCTGTAATCTGGAGAGTACCAGGGAGATTTTTCTAGTAATTAATTACAGAATGGTTATGTCAGTCTGTAATACTGGTAATCTAATTTTAAAGGATTTATTTTTTTCTTGGAACTTTTTTGTTAGTTTATTTTTTCTTTAATTAACAATCCCCTTACATTTTCCTCCAAATTTTCTGGATTAATCTTGATTTCATAGCCTTTCTTAGAAAACTCCTAAATTGAATTAATTGCCCATTGTCCCCTCCCTTACTCCCTGATGTTTGTTCTCCAATATAATTATAACTTTAATTTTATTCAAGATTTCATGCCAAGATTTGTCTCAAGATGGAAACAATCAAGGCACTATTTTCTAATATAAAAGGACCATTCAAGTTTTTAGATTTGCTAAAAAAATCACTTTTAAAATATATATTTATTAACATATAGAAGAAACCAGGGAGGAATTAGAAAAACATACAATTTTTAAAAGGTAATGATATTATTATCAGGTAATTTTTTGACTACAAAGAAAATATTGACATAACATAAAAAAATACTTATTATACATTACATTGTCCTATTAAAATGGGGTGTTTATTACACTAGATCCTAAAGTTTTAAAAACATTTTCTTTTTCTTTGGCTTAACCACTTTGGGGACTTCAATCATGAAGTTGAGTGTCCAAATGTTTCAACCAATAATTCTAATGTACAGAAGAGGGATTTTAGTGTGAATTCATTTGGGATGCACATCAATTTATCAGCCATTGTCATATCCCTTAAGATCCCTAATTTAAACCTAGTTTCTTATAGTCATAACTATAACCTTACATTTCTGTTAAGAAATATGCTTTTATGAATTGCTTTCAATATCTGCGATTGGTTAAGTTCTTTATGGGTAGAATCATCTTTTATTTCTTTAGAACCCTTAATTCTTATTTTCATACCTTAGAATAAATCATACTAAGTTTCAAACTGGAGCATAATAATTACCTTTTTAACTGTTTAAAATGTCAAAGTAAAGAGGAAATAAAATATATTAATGTGGTATAATTTTACTACATAGGGATAAAGTGATTGTTTCAATTTTGGTTCAGCGGTTAGCGAGATCCTTTGGTACAGACAGACATCAGGTTACTTGGTTACTTTTAGATATTATGTTTTACTAGCGGCTGCACCACCTAAAAACTGTAATAGAAGGGTTAGGGAAGAGGACGGCTTTAAAGCATCCAAAGACTTAAATCTAAAATAAAATAATCTAAAACCATCAAGGGACAAATGTGACGCTTCTAATAAATGGAGAACTCAGTAGTTATTGAAATCTTAAGCTTTATACAAAAAAACCTTATTACTTTGTAGAATACTAGCGGCTTCGCCCCTAGCCCTAAGGGATCTTTGCCCCAAGAGGTATAATTTCATCTTCTCTTAGCCGAAAAAATGCGACGGGATTGCAAATTTTCGCGAAAAAATCGCAAATTCGCTAAATTTAAAAAAAATTTATAAAAAAATGGGAGGGAGATTTTTTTTATTTTTTGGGGGTCTGAGGTGTCCCACCCATCAAGAAAATAGCCTAAAACCATCACAGGACTAGTAGGTATATTCCCTGAAGAGTAGAATCCGATCGGTTGTGCGGTTACCGAGATCTTAAGCTTAAGACGGACAGTCATCCTTTACTTTGTATTATAGATTATATTTTTTTCTTTATCCCTGGTGTTAACAAGCTCTGCAAAGTCTGGACACACTCAGGGAGGGAGGTGGCTTTAAATTATACTGGTCCCCAAAGTTTCATTTTTACATCGTTGGTCTCAAACTTTAATAAGTTCTTGCTTTGGTATCTTTAATTTTCCCTCAATAATTATAATCTTTGTATTGTAATACATCAATTTATTTATAAGTATGTTATACCTCATATTCCTGGGGAACACTTAACTATCAGGATATTTTAAAACAGCAAAGAACACTCCTTTTCTTTGTTTTATAGGGTCTAATTTTTTTCTTAAATATCTACTGTTCTTATATAACAAAGAACATACTGTCCTGTTGTGACGTCATAAATTTCGGGAAAGGAAAAGGAGAACCCCATTTCTCCCATCTCCTTTAAAGAGATTTTCTTCCCTTCTCCTATCCCGAAATTTATGACGTCACAAAAGGACAATATCTTTGGAATATAAGTGGCAGGATGTGTGTCTATCTATTTGTTACAAAATTACCAGCGAATTAATTTGATTCTACTTCTCTATATTTTGATCAAGATATTTTAACATTTCTTGCTAATTTGGTTGTTGTGATGCATTTTTATGGAGTCATTGCTTATTTTCTCACTAATTCTTACATTATCTAAATCTTCCTTACCAGGGATCTTAAGGGATAAAACAATGGACGATAGATTTACATAAATAAGTGATGATGTAGACATGATTCCTTCTTTTATTAAAATTATTGGTTGAAAAGTACTGTCACTACAATCATTCAACCAACCAAATAAAGTTCATAAAAGTACCTAAAGTTTTTGAGCCAAAAAATAAGGTAACGTAGTTATAAAACTTTGGGTACGGGTGTAATTTTCATTCCAATGTCCTCTCCCTGCAGTCAAATTAAAAGCAAATGTAAAGTATCTATAAGTAACAGGATGTGTGTCTGTCTATTTATTACAAAAGTCATACTCCTTCTCATTTGATAAAGATATTTGAACATTTCTTGCTAATTGGTTGTTGTGAAATTGATATACATCCCCAATGATGCAGACAATAGTTCCCCTTCTGTTTATTGACTCTACTATTTTTGAACAAAACAAATAAAGTTCTTAAAAGTACCTAAGCCTTTAAGCCATAATAAAACTTATGGGTACCCATGTGGTCATTTTAATTTGCATTCCAATGTCCTCTCCCTCCCTGCCTCCTTACACAGGCAAATTAAAAGCAGATAAATAGTAACTAAAAGAGTGTACACTTTTAAAAGTTATAAAAATAATAACTGTATTACTTTCTGCACTACTAATCCAAAAATTAGTTGGGAATAATTTTCTTTTTGGGTTCATTCACTTATTTATCTTTTAAAAGCGAAGCTTTTCTATAGTTAGGGTAGGTCCGTCCCTATCCGGAATGGAGGTATGTTTTGCTATCGATTTCAAACTTTATATTGTGATTTCTTTAGTAGTTAGGTACGAGTTAAAAAGCAAAGAAACTCTTTAATCGTTACCAGAAAGTCCATAAGTCTTATTAACTTTTTAACAACATATTTTTATTTGATAAAATTATCCAATTGGTCTGATTTTTGGATTACTAATTCCTAGGACAACAAATTACAATGTTATCAGCGATGCTTCTCTATAATCAAGTCCCAAAAATGCATGAAAATTATCCTGTATTTAAGTAGTTTTTCAACAAATTTACTTAAAATTTTGCGTCGATTATTCAGTTCTGACACTCTACAAGTGTTAATGTTAGTTTGTCAGAGCTTCGCTTTTATGGATGTTGTCATCCTTGTTTATATATTTCTTATTAATTCACCTAATCTCTATATTTAGGTTTTTGTAATAATAAATGTTTTTGTACTGATACATCTATTGATTTCTTTGAGAGAAGCAAAGCTTTTTTACAAGTCTTATTAAAAACTATATCAACTAACAGAGTAAAGTGCCTCCAAAAATAAGACGTCATATGATAAAAGTGACCAATGAGAGGCCAGTATAAACTTTACCATTGGTCAATTACAGTGTATACTGGCATCTCATTGGTCAATTTTATTGTAGGGCGTCATTTTTTTTGTGGCACTTTACTTTTCAGTAGTAGGGCTTCGAACCGATTAATAACACCAGATAAAAACCAGTATTGTGCCATACTGAAAAATCATGTATCTTTTTTATATAATTATTGCACAAATGAACGACACCTGGCATCTCAGGGATCTGTATTTGTAGGCTTAGGAAGAGGGTCAAAAATGATTTAAACCCTTCCAAAGATTAAGATATAGAAACAAAATAGCCTAAAACATCACCAGGATCCATATATGTCTGCTATCAAATGGACAACTTAATTAGTTCAATGGTTAGCGATATATATCATAATTGACAAACAAACAGAAAAACTTACTACTTTAAGTAGCACAATTATCCTTATAATAAAGTAAATAAAGGGATTTTTGTGTGTCTGTTTGTCTGCTTTGTCCCATGAATCGATCAGGGTAGCTTTTCATAGGTCCTGGGAAGGTTTATAACTATTTTGGGGGAGGGTACCACCACCCTCCCAAGAGAAATCGCCCATAGAATAAATTTATCGCCGCCCCCCCCCCCCGAAAAATAAATTTGATTTAAAAAAAAATAAAAATGGAATCAGGAGGGGGGGGGGGGGGTCGCCGCCCCCTCCACCCCAATATTTTTTTAACTTAGAAAAAAATCTAAATGAAAAAAAGGTTTTTTGATTCAACTTCCCCCTCCTCAAGTGCCCCTAGAGACCTCTAGGGGGCGTTGCCGCTAGTATTAAATAAAATAGTATATTTTTTATTGTCTGAAGCTTACAATTTCCATACATACTGAACCGGTTCAGTTTTTATTTTTAGGGAAGGTTTTACATAGGTCCAGGGATATTACTTATAGATTTAAGTATTGGGGAGGTTTTGAGCTATTTTCTACTATTTCGACTCTAAATTCAAGGGACAACCCCGCTGGTATATATATATTATATATGTTATTTTCAAGGCTTCGTTATGTTGAGTCCACGTTATTGGTTGTTATTAAGATATTGTGTTTATGAATACAACAAAGGATTTCCTTAAGAAGTTATATTAAACAAGAAAAATACGTTATTAAATAGAACAAATAACAGATATAATATTTTCAACATAATATTATACTAATGCCATTAAGATTTGATAAAAAAACAAGCAAAATTGTAAGTAAATTTGTCGAAAGACTGCTTGATACAGAATAATGTTTATGGACATACTTACAATTTCAGGACTTGATATTAGAGTTGTTTCGCTTATAATATCGTACTTTGTTGTCCTAGGAATCAGTATACAAAAAATCAGATCAATCGGATAATTGGATACATTAAAATTTGTTGTTAAAAAAATTAAAAATCAACATGTTTTAAATGGACGTACGGACATTCTGTTTATGATTATAGAGCTTCCTAAATCCTACCTAACTACTATAGGAATCACCATGCAAAGTTTGAAATCGATATCACAATTATAACATGTCTAAATTAACGAAAAAAGGTATCCGTTCCAGACGGACGTATGGATGGACCGACCCTAATCATAGGAAAGCTTCGCTTTTAAAAACCGTCAAGTTTTTATATCTAACGTTTGTGTTAAACAATTTCTTTCTATGGATTTATCTTAATTTTTAAAAGCGAAGCTTTTTCTATAACTAGGGTCGGTCCGTCCGTTCGTCCGTCCGTCCGTAACGGATAGCTTTTTTCGCTAATTTAGGCATGTTAGAATTGTCCTATTGATTTTAAACTTTGCATGGTAATTCCTGTAGTAGTTAGGTACGATTTAGAAAGCGTAGCAACTCTATAATCATTACCAGAATGTCCGTACGTCCATTTTAAACATGTTGATTTTTTTACTTTTTTAACAACAAATTTTATGTGATCTAATAATCCGATTGATCTGATTTTTGGTATATTGATTCCTGGGACAAGAAGTACAATATTATAAGCGAAGCAACTCTATAATTAAGTCCTAAAAATGTAAGTATATCAAGCAGTTTACAACAAATTTACTTTACAATATTCTGATTATTCAGTTCTGACACTATACAAGTGTTAATGTCCGTTTGTCCTACCGTTTCAGCGCTTCGCTTTTATGGATGTTGTCATCCTTGTTAGTTCAAACTTTCTCAGTCTTTGTTAACATTTATTATTTGGGATAATTGTCCTTGAAAAGCAAAATCTAGGAAAGTTTTATAGAATGAGTGCAAAACAATAATTTTTAGTTAACTCATAAAAAAAACAAAATAAATGAAGAAAAACATTTGCCCTAATTGTTTCAATTTGGACAAAACTTTTGTTTGTTTCATTTTTTATTTTCCATGTTTTTCTCTCCAACTCTGTCCAGTATCAGGAAGGGAGGGGACATTGGGCTGTTTACTGCACTGGTCCTCAAAGCTTTAAATTAACTTTTTCTTATTCGTTGGCTTAACCCATTGAGGACTTTGAATTTAATTTGGTTGGTTCATTAAGTTGAGGGTCCAACCACTAATTGTAATCTACTGGGGTAATTTTGTAAATTACCATTGAGGATGTACAAATCAGTTTATCAGCTATTGTCTTATACCTTAGATCCTTGGTCCAGTATCCATTTACAAAACTACGGGATGAAAAGAAAAGGAAATGAGCTACGAATAATCCATATGTAAAAATTATTGTACAGGGTCATTCAAGATAAATCATTTCTAAAAACTTAATTATGCATAGAAAAAATATAAATATATAAAATGCTTTATATTTTTTGGAAACCTGTCATGGGACATTTATGTTTCAAATATCAAATTATGCCTGAAAAACCAGTTTTTCCAAAGGCCTTTTTTTATCAGATTTATGTTTTTGAAGGTTGTATAAAAATATTTTTAAGATTTAAATTTCGCGGCTTGTGTTAATAGTAGAAAAATGTTATGCATAATATTAGAATCGTCATAAACTATAGTTTTTGGAAATACAAGTACCATTTTTGTGCTAATTGTAGTTTAGGAGCTACGCTGAAAATGTGAGAAATGCTGAAAAGTTTTAAGTAATTTGGAATATTTTACCACGTATCTCCTCTTACTATAATTAGGAGGGTGGGAGGGTGGGGTAGGACAATTACCAAAAATATTTATAATTCCCTCCACTCAAATTAAACAAAATCAAAGTTCTACTAAATAAAAAATCTGTATGTCCGCGGAAAGCTGTTTATAAAATGTTGCAAAAAATCGTCAGTAAGCATGTATAAAGCAATGAAAAATATATTTTTTAAAGTTGGAAAAAAATAAAAAATAATTAATCTCCATTGTATATCCTTGTATTCCTGGTGTCAGCAGACTCTATGTGCAATTGGTTATACAATTGCATTTAATCCTTTGAAAAGGACGATTCAACAAATCTCGTCAGTTTAGGGATGGGTTTTAAAGTCACTGTCACGTTCTTATGACACATCAACGCTGAGGTTGTCTGACTCCGACCCCCTGAAAAAATTCATAAAATAAAAACATTTTTATCGTATTTGTTATTAGTGTCCACTTTTAAAAATAGGTTTCAAGCTAATCACGCTTGGTTTTTTATTAAATGAATAAGTTAGGGTACAATGTTTGGCACTTTCGATATAAGTAAATGATAATAAAAAACCCATAGAATGCGATAATAACTTCAGAAAAATCGAAGAAAATAGTTTTAATACTTAATTAACGTTTTTAAGTTTTTCTTCAAAAAGTTTAGATAAGATGCCTTTAAAAGTCGTCTATGATTTTGTCAGGGATAAAAATGTAACTTTAAAATAAGAATTACAACATATTTTTTCAATTAGTACAAAGTAAAATTTTGAACATTTTATTGATCAGTATATTTTTAAAAATGTGAAGTAGAAACCTGAATATTTTATCATGAAAATTGTGTTATGATTTGATTGTCTGCTAGATTACAAGAAAAAAGATACTGACAGTACTTGTTGGTTCTTTAAAAATAATTAGGTAGATTACTTTCAGAACCCCTCTTTTTGCAACGTTATTTCAATAGAACAGAGCTGTAGTCTTAGTGTACTCAATATCTAGACAGCCAACCATTGTTTTAGAATTGTTCAATTTTTTTAACTTCTGATAAAAACAGAATTAATGGTATTTTTGTAAATATTATACCTCCAAGAAATGGCTATACTTCCCAATCATATGTTGTGTGCTATTTAAGAGGAATTGTTTTGATATAATGTCATTAAAATATTCGTTAAAAAAAGTGCTATTCTAGCTTATACTTTACATTTTAATGTGTATGATAATTCAAATAAAAGATAATGAAGATTTATATTATATTTAATTGTTATAATTATAAAGAAAAACCTGGAAACAGTAAAAAACTGACTTTATTTTATTGACGTAGGGAAAATTTTGTCAAATATTTGAATAAAAAAACACTATAAAACAAAATAAATTATTTTTAATATAGTCACAAAAAGGCTTAATGAGTTTAGGAAATATTTCATTCACTAATCATGTCATTTAAACTCTATTACACAGAATACATTGTAAAAAGATGTTCTCGTTTTAATTTTAAGTAATTTGAAATGCATTTTAATACCTTTTAATGATTTATTTTTTGAAACATCTTTTTATAAAATGTTATTGATTTTTGAAGTTATATGTTAAAATGTTTTTAAATTTTGTTAACATTTTGTTTTAAATGTAGAAAATTGGTAATTCTAAACATTCAAAAAATGATTTTATTAAATTTTCATCACTTAAATTGCATGTTTGATGAAATTTTCAACTGATAATTCAAGAAAAATCGTTTAAGTTTTATTATATTTTACTTTGAAATGTTAAAAAAATATAATTATTGTCAAAAATGTGGAAGTTATACTTTCCTCAAAAAAAGACCTAAAACATGCAAATTAACACGTGTAATGAGATTTTTTTCTTTCAGGTTTAATTTTAAGTAATTATTGATATTTTTTGTAAAAAGGATTTTATATAAAAAGTTTTAAAACTCGAGTTATGTAGTGGTTCTAAAAAAGGTTGCGAATTTATGCAATTTTCTTGCAAAAAAAATTTTCTAGGATTTTAAAAATAGCAAAGGGTGTTATTAGACGTACTTACAGATACAATTGCAAAGTCATTTTGGCCAAACACTAAAATAAAGTTTTGACATCTGAGGGTCCAACCGTGTAATATAAAAAGTTTTAAAGCCATATGGAAACTCTATTATACAAACCAACTTTGCAAAAAAATCAATCATTTTGAATGATGTTCTATATTTATTTTATTTCATGAATATCAAAATATATTATTATTTAAACAATATCATAAATTCTCCCCTTTCTTTATCTATCTATCCAACCAAACCAATAAAGACAGATATTATGACAATTTTCTGTCAAATTTCGCCAAAGAAAATGTTTTATTTAGCAAGGAAAATTTCAGGAAGTTTCTGAAAACATTCTAATACAACTTTGTAACAGCACTAAACTAGGACAGGCGTGGATTGAATTTTACTGCAACTAAAGCTATACGAGAAGCCATTTTGGATGTCTCTAAAGTGTAGTTTTACTGCAGACTGTATAACCAGGGATGAAGAGATATAAAGCAGTAGAAAGCAAGGAAATATGCTACATTATTTTCAATTAAGATGAGTTACTACCATAACCTTTTAATATATTATTAAATGAATTTATGAAGTTAGAAAAATTTAAATCCAATCATGTGCTTGTTAGTTCGATTATTAGTACTTAATCTATAACTATGGGCACTTGAGGTGGAGGGGAGAAGGTTGAATTCAAACACCCCAAAATTTTTGAGGGTTATTTTCAATTTAAAGAATCCTAAGATTAGAAATTTTTTTTGGAGTGGGAAGAAAATTATTTTTCTAGGGTCGATTTCTATATGGACCCTCCCCCAAATTTTCCAGGAGCTATTAAAAGCTACATTGTAAAGGAGAACGAAATTAGGTTACACAGATCCTGTTACTTTTATATAAAGATAATCCTTTTTATTTTCTTAACATTTACTATTTTCCCCCCAAAAAATTTTACCTTCCCCAAAAACTCCCCAAAACACTCTTGAGTCAACCATTAATTTTATTATAAAAAAGTAAAATATTAAGTTAATCTCTCAATCCCTGTGAGTAGCAGAACCAATAATTCTCGTCTGATCTTGCTTTATACAAGGTTACTGCCCAAATTTTATGGCCAAAATTTCAATTCAAACCGAATTAAAGCCAATAGATGTATGGAATTAGACCTCTAATTGTAAAAACAATTAAATTTTGTTTCATAGAAAACAAAAAACTGCAATGTTAAAAGAATAATAAACTTCAGAGTTAGAATAGCTTTTTAATGAATTAGAATTATCTTATTTAAATTTGATGTCGCTAGATACCTTAAAACATTATATGAATATGTAATTAATTTGGATATAAAAATACCAAACCAGGCGTGAAATTATGTTAATATGTGTAATATTATTATTTTTTGTGTGCTTTGAAATATCTATCTATCTATAAAAAATCCTGTAAATGTTTGTAGCTACCTTTTTAAATGTAACTTTTTTTTGGTAAATAAAGATTTATAGAAATAGACCAATTTGCATAATTTTTTATGCTTCTTACATAGAATTGTATATACTTATCATTGATAAAAACATTTCTCATATTCATTTGAATCCGGTGGATAGGAACCGGTTCTCATGAATACGAAAAAACTATGTCTAGCATCGTATTATATCCAGTTTTCTACGAATATAGGGCACCACCGGGCTAAAAAAAACTAGTTTTAATCTTATAATTGTACATTCTATATCCGCGGAAAGCCGTTTATAATACGATACAAGAAATAACTATTAAGGTCAATATATTTTGATACTTTATTCATATGTAACATTTATGACTCTAACCTTAACTACATCTAAAAGTCTGAGAAATAATAGAGCTAGTCGTTGCATATTCAAATAGTTCTATAGCCACTTCTATCATTTTGCAGCAAAATTCACATGTGTTTTAAAGTACGGAAAAAAATAATTCATGTTCTTAAACAACAAATATTTTAACTATAGGATTAATCATGTAATGGAATTGAACCAAGCATTTCAAGAAATAAAGTTTTATTATTTTTATTATAAAGGTTTTTCAATATAGTGCCTTTTGTGTTTTAAATAATCTCTTGTAATAACATATGATTTTAAATCTTAACACATATTTATAATAAGTGTTTAATCATTTTTTTCCCACTAAATGACATTAATAATAATACATTTATTATTAAATATTTTTTAACTCATAATACTGTTTCAATTTAAGACTAATGATGTAATTTTGAAAATTTAATTAGTAGTAACTGAAAGGGTTAATTGTAAAATTAAACACTATATTGCAAAAACTTAAAACTATTTACAGAAATTTTGTAACTCATTTTGGAAATATTAGATATTTTCTATTGTTTAGCATCTAATAACATTTCTATGAAAAGAAACATTAAATTTTTTATCAAAGATTGTCACAAATATAGTTAAAATAATTATATTTGGTTCATAAAATCAGTGATGTGCACAAGGTTTTGTAAGTATTGTATTCACAAGTCCTTTAATTTTAAAGAGGTTGTTTCTCTTTTTTACTTAACAGCCCATACTGGCTATTAAAGGAGTGGTAGAGGAGAGTATTCATTCCATTAATTCTAAAATGCTTCTGCATGTGAATATTAATTGAAGACTAATGAATTAATCATGAACATTGAAGTTACAAAACCAATCAATTCATATGTGCATTTAAGACAACCAATCCTGTGGCTGCATTTTTCTTCTCTAACAGCCCATTGCTGTGGTTATTAATGAGTTTTGTTTAAAGTATTTCCAAGTGTTTTGTTGCATGACATAGTACAAGCAGATACATATTAAATTATTATTAATTATCGGCCAAAAATTAAAGGTATTGTCACCTAAGGAATTATCATGATTTCTTAAATAATCCAATTGTAACCATGTATATTCATATAAAATACAAAGTTAATTCTGTATGCCCTGTTTAACAATTTGTTTTCAATAATATTTGCCCTTGCCCTTTGTTTTATAGAACTCTTTTTATCTTTGCTAAACATTGATAAAACAGAATTCTGAGTATTTTGTTGCACAATAAAACAATTATCTTTTTTGCTATACAAAGTTAGGACAAATTCATGAGTATGAGTTTATACATGTAACTTACATTTGTTACCTCTTAGAAAGGGCTATTAGAATGGAGAAAAAGTGCAAGATATATTAGTTGCATAATATTTGAATATGTAAATCTATTCTATACTAGTAGTTTCTTTGTCTATAGTTTAAGATTTCATTAACTACTGAACCTAATGAGTTTTTCATTTAAAGTTCATACTTCTGTTTGATATATTTATGTGAAAATTATATACAAGGTCTGATTTTAGATTATAAGTTATGTACTCTTAATAACAGCATATATGGAAAAGATTTGCTACCAAAATTTGTCCTTTGTACCCTTTGATCATATCTGCTATGTGAAGATATTAACTTGGATATAAAAGAATACAAAACATTCTTTTTGCAGACAAAACCTTAAGAAATGTGTAATAAAATTCCTATTTAAACTCCTGAACATGAAATATTTGTTGCTTTCAAAGCATAAACATATTTTATTTGTAGGTACGCAGTACAGACACACAATATTATAAAAGACATATAAATAAAAGTATCTGCTAAATATCAAAAAAAAATTATATTAATTACCTGTGACTATATTGCTCCAATATTGGCATTTTCTATTGATTGTGGAAAATTCAGAACTAAACCTGTGATTTAATGAAAAAAATAAGAGCAAAAAACTTCAAATCATTATAGAACATAATTTTGTTATATCCTTTTTTTACTAGTGGCTATTGTCCTAGAGGCATCTGTGGGTACTCAAAATGTTGGGATGTTGGGTATATGAATTCGACAACACCCACCCCCCCTTCTTTTTTTATAAAAAGGAAAAATGAAAACTAATTTTGAAGAGGGGAATTTTTTTTAAGGGTGGTGTACTCTCTTCCAAAATAGTTAGAACATTCCCAGGACATATGAGAAGCTACATAGAAGAACTATTTTGGTTCAGGGGTTAGCAAGAGCCTTTGATACACACAGATACAGATCCTGTTACTTTTAGATAAGAAAATCTTATTAATAACTGGATAGTGCAAGATTATTACTGTAATAAGAAAATCAACTCCTCAACAACTAAAACCCTTTTCCCTAGTTTAGGGTTGTATTTATACAATCTTTTATTCTAAAAATACCATAGGTCTATACTCGTATGTCTAGTACAAATTTATACAAAATACAAACAATATATGAGCTTAAAAACAACAACATACACATTTTTTCTACATTCTCTCTCTGCATGAAATAAATAATTAACTTTTTTAGTGAATTAAAGTTAATTATTGCTCACCCATGATTGATTAATTGTTAGTTAATAAATTCAAAGAATTTTGTAGAAAGCGTTAAAATAACAAGGGTGAATTATAATAAAAAAGGTCAAATAATGAAAATTTTTCATTAATGCCAATTAACTCAGGGTCAAGTACTTTGTAAAAAAAATTTAACAGCAAAACAGGGAAAACATACAGTGAGAGAGAGTGAGAAAGAGAGAGAGAGAGAGAGAGAGAGAGAGAGAGAGAGAGAGAGAGAGAGAGAGAGAGAGAGAGAGAGAGAGAGAGAGAGAGAGAGAGAGAGAGAGAGAGAGAGAGAGAGAGAGAGAGAGAGAGAGAGAGAGAGAGAGAAAGAGAGAGAGTAAAATTTAATGGACGAAGAACACAATAAGTTTAAGAGTGTCGTCATAAAAATAAGGGATCATACTTTTTTTTTTTATGGGTTTTCTTTCCCACTTCTCCTCTCAACCCTCATTTTTATGACGTCACATGGCTGATTTTTTGAGACACTTTGTAAAGCTTCGTGAGTTAATACTTATCTAGAGAAGCCAAGAAAATCTGAAACACAGACTGGCGGTCAACCAATAGCTGGATTCACAGAGGTGCCTCTCTACGAAACAAGGCCACTTCAAGCTTTAATAATGAAATCCTAAAATTTATGTTGAGTATCATGATATGTGTTGAGATTTAAGGATACAATTTTAGTCCAATTACTTCAACTACCAGTGGACCCCTTTTATCCCATAATGTAAATTTTTTTTATACGAAAAATGTAAACAGAGGTGGATTCTTAAAAAAAAACTTTTTGGCTCACTGCCTCACTAAAATTAGTGAGTCTCGCTAAAAAATGTTGTGAAAAATCGCCTAAAAAATCTACATTAAAAATTAAATAAAATCATAAAAGGGTTATTAACAAAAGATTTAGTTTATTTTTTGTAGATTTTTAATGCGATTTCGTAGGCTCTTTCACAAAAATTTTTGGCGAGCTTCTATAATATTAGTGAGGCAGTGAGCCAAAAACTTTTTTTAAGAAAACACCTCAGTTTTATATCAAAAATAAAATTTATAAGCTGTTTGACCGTTCGTTACTTCGTCAGAATAAGTCAGGCAAATTGCAATATGGTTTAAAAATTCTAAATCTTCGGACAGACCATGACATACCAAAAACTGTAGAGATTTTATGCTTTTCGAAATTGTTGATTTATAAAACAGCATAAAGTGCTGCCATAAAAATGACTCCATACAATAAAATGACCAATGAGAGGGCAGTATAAATTGTATTAGACCAATAGTAAAAATTATACTGGCCTCTTTTTTGTTATTTTATTATATGACGTCAATTTTTTGAAGAGACTTTACGCTGTTTCGTTGATTGAGGATTCTTTTTGGTCTCTGCTGGCAATAAAGAGGAATTCACCCAAAATTTGTTATTCAAGCTCGGGATGATAAATTACACCACTAAACCACTCTCACACAACAATTCATTCAACCAAAAATTTTAGACCAACATTTAAATTTTCAGAAGCGCAGCTGTTCTAAAATTAGGGTAATACTGATGTCCATGTGTAATAAAGGTCAGGGAGTAAGGGAGGGGACAATGGATCGAATATTCAATTTTTAGGAGTCTCAGACTTTGGGTACTGGCTTAAAGGGAATGTGCAAGAATTTAGCAGTTTCTGACTGAGTTTGGGTACTTGCGCATGAAATGCCGCTACTCGTTATGTATGTTTTGAATAATGCACACGGGGAGAAGGGATAAGGGAAGTGGGGGCAAGAAAAAAACAACACTCGTTGTGTTAGTTTGGAATGTAGCAGACGGGAAGAAGGGAGAAGGGAGGTGGGGGCAAGGGGCAAGGGAAATAAACAGAATAAAAAGGGGCAGTCATATTCTTGCTAGCAGCTGGCCGGGTCCAATAATCTTGTAATATAAAAATCACACCAAAAAAACCTCAATATATTTTATCAAAAACAAGTTGTGATTTCACTTTACATGACGCTATGGAAATCTATTATTCAATTAACAATCCCTTTATAATTTCCTACAAATTTATTGGATTAAACTGGATTTCATGCCCTTTCTTTGATAACTCTTATATTGAATTAATTGCCCATTGTCCCCTCCCTTACTCCCTGAATAAAGGTTTAACGGACAGTTTTCCGCAATGAAATATTAAATTTTAGCTCACAAGGGAATCGATGGATACGATAAAGTAAATGCGTAAACATCAATTTATTTTTCTTTGCATCTAAAGACTTTTATTTTAAACCGAAAACCACCACAGGACAAGTAGGTATATTTCCCTGAAGAATAGAATTCAATCAGTTCATCGGTTACCGAAATCTTAAGCTTCAGACGGACGGACAGGCGGATGGAGAAAAATAATTTTACTTTGTATTATAGATAAAAAATCTCGTTTTGAAGATTTTTGTATGAAATTGAAAAGCTTAAAATGTAATTCTCCTAACAGATCTATAGTATAGATGTATATACACAGACAACTCCCTCCCTTCTCTTTCAACGACCTTCTTCGTCTGCTTCTAAATAATTTTCTGGTACTTGGCTGTGTCACATAAGCGACACCATTGGTTGATTTTCAATGACCCAATAGAAACGTTTCACAAGGTAGTTGTGATGGGGAGATAAAGTTATTTAACCCTTTTCCATCAATTGTTTTACTCTAATATTCTCCAATAACCATTTCAAAAGAACCAGCCTTAGATTAGTTAGTAGAATCAGTCAAAAAAGTTAGGATTGAGTTTTATTTTCAGAAATTAATCATAGATTTGATATTTGATATTTGATATAATAATAGCACAAACTTCAATTTCTCATTGTTTTATAAATCATTCATAATGTTGATATTTGTTAAATTCTAAAGGGCCAGTTATGTTCAGTTCAATTATATTGAGAATGTCAAACGTGGTTTTAAAGTCAATCTAACAAAAAATAGAATAGTTATTTCTCGCATCGTATCATAAACAGTTTTCCGCGGATATAGAATGTACAATTATATATCCGGCACCTCGGGGCTAAAAACTGTGTTTGAATCATAGGATTGTACATTTTTATATTCGTAGAAAGCTGGATATAATACAATGCTAGACATAGTTTTTTTCGTATGGATGAGAACCGGTTCCTATCCACCAGATTCGAATGAATACGAGAAAAATATTTATATTGTTGATATTTGTTAAAAACTACACATATCTGTTTTTTTTTCTGGTAATATGGGGTAAATTCTTAATTACGTCATATTGACAGTGCCAAATGCGATTCTAAAGTCAAACTAACAATAAAAAGAAAAATGTTCAACATAATTATCAGTTAAAAATGCTAAGTATTCATAACGTTATGCGCTTTAAAACAGTACTAGAAAGCTATTATTTAATCAGTTGATATGAGTTACAATCTGAAACCGAAACCCGCCGAAATTTCTATTTCCTTTTTCTTGCCTTATTAAGACAATTTAGAGTAATTTTCTAAAATAAATCTTTGATATTTTCACTTGACACTTGTGAAAAAAAATGAGGTATTATATATAAATGTAAAAAGCAAGCAAAAAACATTTACTCCAATCTATCCTACAATTGTGATATTTATTAAAGATTTGTTTTATATTTACAATAAATTAGAACGATGTCTGTCTGTTTGTCTGTCTGTTTATTTGTTTGTAGCGAAGGATCTCGCTAACCGCTGAACCGATCGGGTTCTCCTTTACAGAGTAGTTTCTCGGTCCCGGGAAGGTTTATAACTATTTTCTTGGGGGGTGAGACACCCCAAACCCCTCCTAATTTTTTTTTTCTTTTTAAAACTAAAATTAAGATAGTGGGGTCGACTACCCCCCCCCCTTTAAAAATTTTTTTTTCTTCAATTTTTCTTAAAAATCTAAAATACGAAAATTTCGTTTGATCAAACCTCATGGGGCAAAGCCCCTAGAGGCTAGGGGCGAAGCCGCTAGTTTGCAATAAATTAGAACGATGTCTGTCTGTTGTCTATTTGTTTGTACCGAAGGATCTCGATAACCGCTGAACAGATCTGGTTCTCCTTAACAGGGTAGCTTCTTATAGGTCTCGCGAAGGTTTATAATCATTTTGGGGGAGGGTACCCCCCCCCCCCCCAAGATAAATCGCTCCTAGAAAAAATTAAGAACACAGTAATAGTGTCTGACTGATTATGACGTAAAAAAAATTAGCCAATGAGAGGCCACTATAAATTTTACCATTGGTCAATAACGGCCTCTAATTGGCTTATTTCTTTTTGTTACGTCATAATCAGTCAGACACTATTACTGTGTTCAAAATTAACCCCCTTCTAAAAGATTATTAGATTCATGATTTGAAAGTTGATGTACATTTATTCCAGTAAGGCATTGCATGTTTTAAAAATGATAGGTAGTTTGAAAAAAATCGTAATTTTAGAGTTATTTGTAATGAAAATATCAATATGGAAAAGGTTAGGTGACATTTTAAAGTACATAATAATGTATTTGTCAACAAATATTTTTATTTAGAAACAAATGCTTAAATCCCATAAAATAAATCACACAATACTTATCAATAACAATATTAATCATTTTTAAAACAAGGATGACAACATTCATAAAGGCGAAGCTCTAAAATACATACATTTTCAGGACTTGATTATAGAGATTCTTCGCTTATAAAAGTGTACCTTGTTGTCCTAGGAATCATTGTTTAAAAAATCAGTTGAATAAAGTAATTATATCATACAAAGAGGAGTTCTAAAAATTATCCTATTTGAAATAGATATATTGACTTTCTGGTAACGATTTGCTACGCTTTCAAAATCCTAAGTAACTCTAACAGAATCATCATTTAAAGTTTAAAATAGATAGGATAATTCTAACACTCCTAAATTAACGCACATACAATTGTTATATAAAAGCATCACTTTTAAAAATGATAACTGAAAAGTTATATTTTTAGCTAAAACAAGACATCTAGTTACCGTTTTAGTTTACAAATCTTTATTTACCAAATTTAAAAATGAATAAATCTGGTTCTAACTTGACAGTGAGATTTTAACCTTTATAAAATCAGTTTTACCCCCAGCGATGAAAGATGTAGAAAAAGTTTCATTACTTTTATTATTACAAGGGACAAGAAATAATCATGGCAGGTCAATTAAGGGTCCGAATTTGTACTGTATATGTTCTATTCATATGAGTTTTTTTTATATATGTTTCAATAAAAATTACAAAATATTTTAAGAACCAAATATTCATGAAACCAGTCATCCCCAGTGATTATACACAAGATTGCCCTTTCTGTAGATTACAATTAGTTGTTGAAACATTTGGACACTCAACTTAATAAACAACCTAAACAAAGTTGATTAGTCAACGAATAAGTAAACGCTATCAAAAACTTTGGAGACTAGTGTAATATTCAGCCCAATGTCCCCACCCTCATTGATTTTGTTCTGATTTGCTTATAAATTGTTTGTACATTATCGGTCTTCCAGGTACCTGTCAGAGAAATACAAGGTACAAAGCAAAGAATCTTAAAATTTTTAAAGTTATGCGGTACAAAAATCCAATAAAAATTCTAAACATACAGTTAAGTTTACTTGCATAAGAATACAGCTAAATCTATATGCATATTAAAGTTTTCTACAATTTTTTTTATTACTTAAAGCTTAAAAAGTAAACTTGTTGGATGGTATTCCTTCCCCGTTATGTTAACATCCATTAAAGTGAAGCTATGAAACGGTAGGTCAATTTAAAAGTGTCAGAACTGAAAAAGCAGAATATAAATGTATAAGTCTAAACAAAATTGTAAGTAAATTTGTTAGAAAACTGCCAACCGTTATAGACGGACGTATGGACCGACCCTCATTACAGAAAAGCTTAGCTTTAAGAAAGTAAATCACTGTTTTATCGAAGAAATTAGGGAGATACTTTTCCTCGATCCATTTAAGACTTTACAAAATGTAAAGAACCATTACTAATCTTTAAATAAATTCCTTTACGATTTCTTGGAACACAAATTTTGCACATCTTAAGGGATGGACAGACGGACGGACGGACATTCATCAAGCTACTTTTTATTATACTAGCGGCTACGCTCCTAGAAGCCTTTAGGGGCACTTGAGGTAGGAGGGAGAAAAGTCGACCTCATCCTATTTTAAATTAGAGTTTCAAAAGAGTAAAAAAAAAAATTTTTTAACACAGTAATAGTGTCTGACTGATTATGACGTAACAAAGAGGCCGTTATTGACCAATGGTAAAATTTATAGTGGCCTCTCATTGGCTAATTTTTTTTGTTACGTCATAATCAGTCAGACACTATTACTGTGTTCATTTTTTTAGGGGGGGGGAGGGTGAAGACACTTTCCCCAAAAATTGTTTAAAACTTTCACAGGACCTATAAGAAGCTTCACTGTAAAGAAGAACAATATCGGTTCAGCGGTTAGCGAGATCCTTCGGGACAGACAAAAAAATGCTTACTACTTTATATAATAGGATATATTCAGTTTTTATTCTCTAGAAGAGAATGCTTTAATTTCAGAAAATTTATTCCTTTCCACGAAATCAATAACTTGTTAAACCTTGATCCTGTTATAATATCAGTATAATCTTTACATTTTAGCTCTGAGGGTTTCATGTTATAAATCTTTCCTTCCCCAACCCCTTGGAATACAGAGTGACTAGATATAGGGTGCATCTACTTCACTTCCATCCTTCCTAGATAAATCACCACTAGAAAAAAACCCATAAAAAACATCAATTAAAAGTGTAGGGTCAAAGCCTCTCTGTCTTCTCTGAAATGTCCGTAGATGCCTCTACAGGCGTCGCTGCCAGTTAATAATAAGGCAACATTAATAGATAAAAATCTATATTTAATGCAATATATTTAATTATATAAATAAAATTCGACATAAACCATTAAAATTGAATGCTACTACAATACTTGCAGATTAGCTAGGATACAACAGCGAAAGATAAATAATCTAGAGACATACTCTCTAAATCAGCCAATAGGACAACAATGGAGGTACATTTCAAACGGAGGTACAAAGTAGCTTGATGTCTGTACGTCTGTTTGTCCGTCTGTCCGTCCGTCAGTCCCTTAAGATCTTGGTAACCACCTAACCGATTGGATTCTACTCTTCAGGGAATATATTTATACTGGTCCTATGGTGGTTTTAGGCTATTTTCTTGGGGAGTGGGAAACCCTTACCTCCCCCCCCCCCCAAAAAAAAAAAATCCCTCTCAATTTTTTAAAGGCATTTTATTTGAAATGTAGTGGTCGAAGTACCAGAGGTACTTATTTTTTAAAAAATTACCTCTAGAGGCATAGTCCCTAGAGGCTGGGGGTGAAGCCGCTAGAAACTTTTAAGTTAGCTATGAACAGTTGTTATGATAAAGTTAGCTTTCTAGAAATTATATCCTCGAAAAATTTTGTCGCTTTTATAACTTGAATGCAAAAAATAAACAAAGGTGTTTTTCTGCTGTTGAATCCCTTTTTAAGTCTGACGAATTTTGGAGTCAGATGGACCATCTAGATGTAATATGTCTATTAGCAGAGGAGGGGAGTGTAAATGACAGACCCCATGATGAAAATTTTATTGAATTTCATGTTGTTTTACCTTTCTTGTTCAACTCTAAACAATAGCCAAGGAAAATTTATGTAAAGGTAGTAAAATGAATAATAAAAAAAGATTGTATTGCATTGAATATAATACAAAGATACCTAATAAATTTTTGAACAAATCTGGTAAATATGATTTCAATGCACTTGTCGTGTTATTGTGTAGGAGTAGGACAGTAGAAAAACTGGAAGGATTGATAAATTTTCCTGTACATATAGAATATTTTTATAACTGATTTTACCCAAGTTTTCAATTAATGTACGTCATGCAAAGGTTTTAGACTACTTTTATGGAATATTTCCCCTAACAAAATGTTAGCTAACCTCCCCAGGATTTTTTTTATTTGGGGGGGAGGGGGTTAGATCTGAATCACAAATCACCTCCCCACTAGCGTTAATGAAAAAAACAATTAAATTTTTATTAAAAACAGGGAATTTAGGACAAATAAATTAATTCAACAATGTATTGGATAAAAAAAAAGATTTACCATGTTCTATTTGACAGTAGTTTAATGTATCATTATTTGTTCGTCTTTTGTTGGATTAGTTTTTTATTTGTAATTTAGGTCTTTTTGTAGGATTAAGTATCTTGTAGCAACGTCGTCCTGTTTATATAAAAGTTTTATTTCACTTTCTAACCTTGAATTGCATAATCCTTGGATTAACCATTTACAACAGTATAGCCTATGAAAGTCCATATCATGCTCTAGAGGGAATAATCTCTCATATTCTATATTGAAATTGGTCGATAATTTTCTTCTAGAATAAAAACTTTTATCAAGTACAAAAAAATTAAGGATTCAGTATTCCAAAAAATCAGATAGATAGGATAATTATATCACATACAAATTGTTTTCAAAAAGGTTAAAAAACATGTTTCAAATGGACATACAAACTTTCTGGTAATGATTTTACAGTTGCTACGCTTTGTAAATCTTTCCTAACTGATATAGAAATCAAATAAATTAACAAAAAGACCTAACCGGTACAAAAACAGACAGACGGACAGAACGATCTTTATTATATAAAAGCTTCGCTTTTAAAAAGGTAATATTAAATGAGAAATTGTATTATACAAGAAATTTCATAGACTTCACTCTACAATACAGTTCCTGACATTTAATACTGAAAGAAGAAATTACAGAAAGGAAATAAAGTGTCGATTGTTTTCATGCTTTTTCAACCCCTTTTTTCCTATTTTTGACATGTATTTTTAGAAGCTAAGCTTTTCTATGTTTAGGGTCGGTCTGTCCGGATAGGTTAGCTCTTTTAACTTATTCTAAATGTTAGAATTGTCCTATTGATTTCAAACTTTGTGTGATGATTCCTATAACAATTAAGTATGTTTTAGGAAACGAAGCGACTCTATATTCGTTACCAGAAAGTTCATTTACAGGCACTATAAAGAGCTTTCCCAAATTTACCTACATTTGTGTTAAGACATTTATATTCTGCTTATTCAGTTCTGACACTCTACAAGTGTTAATGTTCGTTTGTCCTTCTGTTTCAGAGCTTCGCCTTTATGAAGATTGTCATCCTTGTTATAACAAAGCTTTACTTATGACACAAGTTATGAAAGTTTCTTGGTAATATTGCATTAAAGTGTGACTAGAAACAAAAGGTATTTATCTAAGTAGTTGGATGTATGCTTATGTACAGGGAGAGAGAGGATATTGACCTGAGGTGGATTCTTAAATTTCTTTCGTGAAAAATCCTCCAAAATCACATAAAAAAATTACAAAAATTAAATAAAATCATATGTTAATAACCCTTCTATGATTTTGTTTAATTTTTTTTGTAGATTTTTAATGTGATTTTGGTGGATTTTTCACGAAAACAATTTTGCCCCACTAAGCGATTAGTAGGGCAAGTTTTTTTAAAGAATCCACCTCTGTTAATTACACCTGTTTTATAATCACATTTTCTAATTTGTTGGCTTACAAACTTTGAGAACTTTTATTAAATTCTAAATGGTTGATTCACTAAGTTGAGTATCCAAACATTATAACCAATAGTTGTTTTATCTACGGAAGGATAATTTTGCCAATCGCTATTGGGGTTGTACATACATTTTTCATTCATTGTCTTATCCCTTAAGATCTCTGATTTGTGTAATCAAGATAGACAGTTAACAAATATTTTTTGATCCTGGGTAGGTTGGTTTCTTTAAGACACATAACAAACGCCTTTCATTATGACTTAAAATTAAAAATGCTTTTAGTCTGAAAAAAAGTAAAGTATAAAATATGATTAAATTGGTTGAATTTATAATTGGTAATGAATAAAACATTTAACCACATGATTGGGTGTTCTAAACATCTTACAAATTTTACAGTTAGTGATTTTAGCAGGGCGTAAGGGAGGGGACAATGGATCGAATATCCAATTATTAGAGGGTCTAAAACCTTAGGTACCAGCTTAAAGTGTTCATGAATGATTTAGCAAGATTTTGGGGACTTTTGGTACTAGCGCGCATTTGCCGCTGAATTTGTTATGATAATAGCAAACAAAAATCGATGAAAATAAATAACACAAATTCTAGCAGACAAAAAGTCATTGCGGCCGGTTCGAACAAAAATTTTTTCCCAAGAAAATGCCACTTCATGTATAGTAACTCTACTGTGATATTTATGTAATAAACAATCTAAGAATTTTCTGAATAAATCTGGTTTTCATTGCCTTTCAACAAAACAAAAACTCTTAAATCGAATTAATTGCCCATTGTACCCTCTCTTACTCTGTGGATTTTAGGCTTCAGAATACTAAAAAAATATTAGTTTAGCCATTAGTGAAATTTAGTCCACCTATCTATTGTACGGTTGATAATAGGCCAAGACATTCCATCTTCTGATAATAGTAATGCTTCTGATTAGAACCTTTACAACCGCCGCTAAAAAAAAATATTAGTTTTTATACAGTCATACATACCTATGATTAAACTTTGTTTAAATACCATGTTTACAAACATTTGGATACACAATTTTCATAATTATACACCTTTCAATAGCTTTTTATTTATATGTATTTATGTATGACGGATGGATGCTGGCGTACAGAGATAGGTCAATGAGCAATCCTTATAATAATGCAACAGGATGTTTGTCTGTCTGTTTGTACCGAAGGATCTCGCTAACCGCTGAACTGATATGGTTCTCCTTTATAGGGTAGCTTTTCATAGGTCCTGGAAAGGGTAACTGGTAAATTTTTTTTCTTTAGAGGGTGGTGGTACCCTCCCCCAAAATAGTTATAAACCTTTTAAGGTAACTTGACAAAGTATCTCAGAAATCAGCCATGTGACGTCATAAAAATGAGGGATTTGTTCCCACTTTTTTCATCTCCCTCATTTTTATGACGTCACATATCTGATTTTTGAGACACTTTGTTCAATTACCTAGTAAGGTATATAACTATTTTGGGGGATAGTACCACCACTCTCCCAAGAAAAAAAATTAAGGTCGCCCCCCCAAAAAAACTAAAATCAAAATGTGGGGTTGAAGGGAAAAATGTCCAACGGCCTGTTAGTTGCTGCAGTACACGGTGCAGGACATACTGACGTTCTTGCCAACTATATAGGTAACCTTCGCTTCTATATTTTCATATCACAAATACTTTGTTAGGATAGTATAATGTATTGTTAATAAAGATATAGAAAACTAGAAATAAAGATTAAATAAACATTAAATATACAAGCAAATATTAACACAAAATATAAGTATTATATACAAAATTGGAGGAAGTGAAGCTACTCTTTAAGTCTGTCTGTCCCGCTACACTTGCATACTTATAAAATCCTCTTAACTTTAGTATTTAGCATTTATGATCCCCTTTAAAAATTGTTCTGTAAGCTATATGGCCCCACCCCACTCTCGACTTATTTCTAACTAAATTGGTACATTTAATTATCTATCCGCTGGAAAATTTTGCATTAAAATAAAATTTGAATCTATTGCCCTATCACTCTATTCCTGGATTGAAAAGTAAATATTTGTTCTTTTTCAGACACTAACTCACTTTTTATATTTCATATTTCAAAAATGCAAACGTACATATGTTTTCTTTAATATTTAATTTTCAACTTTTTAAGCATAGTTTAATCTTTTCTTTCTTTAATTTTCCTTTTTTAAAAGCGAAGCATTTTTTTATTTATGTTCGGTCCGTACATCTGTCCGTAATGTTTAGCTCTTTTCGTTAAAAATGTTAGAAATGTTCTATCGATTTCAAACTCAACATGATGATTCCTATAACGATTAAAAAAGCGCAGAACTCTATAATTGTTACCAGAAAGTCTGCACGTCCATTTAAAACATGCTGATTCCAATTACAATAAGGTACAATGTTACAAGCAAAGCATCTTTATAATAAAGTCCTAAAAATGTCCTTTATTTTATTTAAACATTAAAATATGTCCTTAATCAGTATCATGTATTTATGCAGTTTGCAACAAATTTACTTACAATTTGGTTTTGGACATTAGTATTTAAAGTGTTAATTTTCGTTTGTCCTACTGTTCCAGTGCTTCGCTTTTATGGATGTTGTAATCCTTATTGATTTAAAATCTTAGGGGGTTTTAAAGCAGGAAAATAAAAAAGTATTAGATTTTTTATTACATAAACTAATATTATGTAATAATACAATTAACGTATGAAGTTCAATGTCCTAATGTTACCATTTGGGAAAGAGTTGATACTTTTAAAAATGAAAACAGTCAAAGAAGAACGAAAAAAACGAAAATGTGGTAAAAAAATCAAGTAACATTTAATTATGATTAGAGGTTAGATGTTAGATGGTCCTAAAATTTTGATAACCAGCGGCTGCTCCGTTAGCATCAACGTGTAAGAGGGCAGTAACATAGCCTAAAACCTTACAGGGCCATAAATACTTTAGTAAAATATATTTTTTAGGATCTTGCTAACCGCTGAACCGATATGGTTCTCCTTTACAGTGAAGCTTTTAATAGGTCATGAGTTGGTTTTAGGCTATTTTATCTTTATTAATAAGTCTTTCTGGGCATGGTTTCAGTCTATTATTTGTAATTTCTCATCTTTTCGATTATATAGCCCCTAGATTCTAGGGGCGCAGCCTATAGTTACTTTATATGATAGAATATTAATTGATCTCGGTTTAACTTTATGAAATCTATTCTGTTTTAGAAAAACGTTCTATCTTCGATTGGCACCAACGATGAAAACCAGGGGCGTGTACAGGAATTTGGCAACCACCTTTAACATAAATCGAGACAACAAGAGGGGTGTGTTTTCAGTGTCGATAGAGGTTGAATACACCCCCCTAGGTGTCCACAAACCCACTCAAAAGTCGAAAAGTAACCCTAAATAGGTAAATTGACGCACAATTTTTTTTCATCTCCCATAAATTTGAGAGGTGTGGGACTTTTTTTCAACATGACACCACCCTTGGAGGAATTAGGGTGGTGTAGAGGGATGGACCCCTAGGGGTGTATTCACCACCCTTAATTTTACTAGGGGGTTGGTTTCTGACCCTTCTGCACGCCTCTGATGTAAGCACTAAACTATTTTTGGACCAAAGCTAGAATCTAATAATATCTTCTGTTGTTGTTGTTACAGATATTTACAAATTTTGCACTTGAATAAAAAAAACCCAGAAAAATAAAGCATAAGGATCTCTTTGTGTTTGTCTATCTGTATGTACCGAAAGATCTCGCTAACCGCCGAACAGATACAGTTCTCCTTTACAGTTTAGCTTCTCATAGTTCCTGGGAAGTTTTATAGCTATTTTGGTTGAGGGAACCACCAAAAATGAAGAATATAACTAGCGCCGCCTTGCGCCCTTTTAGATATTTTTTGGTAAAATAAATACAGTTTTGTTCGCTAACTAAACTGGTTTTAATCTTATAATTTTTATTTTAATAACCTTTACAAGCTGTCTATAATGCTATGCGATTAATAACTAATATTTTATTTGGATTTACTATAAATTACAAATAATTAAGATCAATTATAATTGAAGATAATTTATCTTTCGGACACATATTAATGTTTTTTTTCTACTTGTTTTAATGACGGTCATATTTAACAGGCAAAAACTTTACTTTAATTTTATCATGAAAGGAAAGTTTACTAAAGTTCAACAAGACCGAAAGAATCATAAATCATTGTTTTTGGATTATTTGATTATTAATGATTAGCGGCTACGCCCCTAGAGGCCTGTTGGACTCTTGAAGACGGGGGAATCTATCCAATCCACTTACAAAGGCCATTTATAGTGTCTATAAAAAGGGGGATAGATTAAAATTTTTTTTGGCCGAAATATCACATTTTTAGTCACTATAATCAGCTTCCACCTAAAATTTTAGTTAAAAAAGTAAAAAAAAAATATTTAATTTTTAGGGAGGGGGAGCATTTTTTTCTAGGATATTTCTATTGGAAGGGTAATAGTACCCTCCCCCAAAATATTTATAAACCTTCCCAGCATCTGTGAGAAGCTGCAGGTTCAGCGGTTAGCGAGATCCTTCGGTAGAAACAGACGGACACACTGATAGAGATCCTTTTACTAATTGAGATACCTGGCGCTGATATTCTTTTTATAAAAGTAACGGGAACTCTGTAAGTCTCGCTAAACACTAAGCCGATATAGTTCTCCTTTACATGTAGCTTCTCAAAAGTTGTGAGGAGGTTTATAACTTAAGGCCTCTAGGGGCGTTGCCGCTTGTGTCTAATATTAAGGGAACAATGAGAATGTCATGAACCTTAAACAGATTACCATTATTAGTTCTATTTTTATGTGCCTTTAATTTTCAACTTTTTATCATATCCTAAAATTAACAAAATGTTTGTCTAAACTAACTAGAATAATTTCTAACACAAGCCTAACTATGTATATTGCATTTATTGTAAAATTTTATGAATTAGGTAAACTTGCCAATTTTTACAGACATAGCATTTTTCCCATCGCAAAACGCAGTTTCAATTAATATTTGCCAAACACTGATCTTTATCAGGGGGGGGGGGGATATTGGAGTTATTTATTACACTGGTCCCAAAAGTTTAATAATGACGTTTTCTTGTTCATTGGCTTAACAATTTTAGGAACTATTATTGAATTTGATTGGTTGGTTCATTAAGTGGAGTGTTCAAACGTTTCAACCTTTAATTGTAAACTACAAAAGAGGTAATTTTGTGCATCATCATTGGGGATGTTCATCAATTTGTAAGCCATTGCCTTATCCCTTTAGATCCCTGGATCTTTATGCATCTTATCTAAAGCTTACAGATTCATTTTTAAAGTATACAATTTCTATACTTATGTTGTCTTAAATGGAAATCATCGTGCTTTACATAATTCTAGACATATTTTTGTGGATAGCTTGAAATATTATTGGATAAAAAAGACAAAAACTTTGGCGATCAGCCTTTGTATGCAGGTTTTGGAAATAGTTCGATTGTAGTAACATTTTACCAGAAACTAAAATATTATATTAATTACTAGAAGCTACGCCCCTAGAGGCCTATAGTGCAGGGAGTAAGGGAGGGGACAATGGGCAATTAATTCAATATAAGAGTTATCAAAGAAAGGGCATGAAATCCAGTTTAATTCAATAAATTTGTAGGAAATTATAAAGGGATTGTTAATTGAATAATAGATTTCCATAGCGTCATGTAAAGTGAAATCACAACTTGTTTTTGATGAAATATATTGAGGTTTTTTGGTGCGATTTTTATATTAAAAGATTATTGGACCCGGCCAGCTGCTAGCAAGAATATGACTGCCCCTTTTCTGTTTATTTCCCTTGCCCCTTGCCCCCACCTCCCTTCTCCCCCCCCGTCTGCTACATTCCAAACTAACACAACGAGTGTTTATTTCTCTTCCCCCCACTTCCCTTCTTCCTTCTCCCCGTCTGCTACATTCCAAACTAACACAACGAGTGTTTATTTCCCTTCCCCCCACTTCCCTTCTCCCTTCTCCCCGTCTGCAATATTCAAAACATACATAACGAGTAGCGGCATTCTATGCGCAAGTCCCCAAACTCAGTCAGAAACTGCTAAATTCTTGCACATTCCCTTTAAGCCAGTCCCCAAAGTCTGAGACTCCTAAAAATTGAATATTCGATCCATTGTCCCCTCCCTTACTCCCTGCCTATAGTGGCACTTTAAATGTTTGGTGTTTTTAAAAAACATTACGATACCTTGCAATGTTGCGAAGGATTCTCTATCAAATTGCTACGATACTTTGCAATGTTACGTAGGAGTCTGTATACGAGGGAAAAAAATTTCGATTTATTGTGATTTCTCTTGGGAGGGTGGTGGTACCCTCCCCCAAAATAGTTATAAACCTTTCCGGGACCTATGAGGAGCCACCCTGTTAAGGAGAACCCGATCGGCTCAGGGATTAGCGAGATCCTTTGGTACAAACACACAGACACACAAACAGACAAACATACATCCTGTTGCTTTAGTATAAGGATGTCGTATACTGTTTTTGTTCTTATTAACCCAATCTATAATCTATGTACATTTTTTCTTTCTTGTGTAACACTTTTCAGGAATATAGGAAATTGGAACATTTTAAGTAAATTTAGAAGCTTTACAAAGTGTCTAAAAAAATAGCCTTGTGACCTCATAAAAATGAGAGATTATCAATCTCTTTTTTAGAGGTTTCCTTTACAACTTCTCCTCTCAACCCTCATTTTTATGACGTTTAACGGCTGATCTTTTGAGACACTTTGAACAGCTTCATATAATTAGTTTGTTTCTATTTCATTATTTAAAACTGTAAAATTTACACACCACGTTTTTGTGTAGTATATGACTACAGAAAACATTGAAATAGTTGTAAAACCCCGTTTTACTTTTGTGCTGTTGTTTTAAAACATAGGACTGATGTCATATAGGTTACTATTATAATAATGCTTAATGTTGGAAGTAATGTCATTGTAATTAATATGACAAGTTAATGTTTATTAGATAATTAGAATGTTTTGATATTAATGTACAAGAACCTTCAAGAGAACGTGTTAATAAGGTTAATATGTCCCCTACCCCCGTAAATCATTTTACACATAATGCTTAAAATATTTGGAAATTGCCTATGTGTATTGGATTTAACTCAACCCAACCCCACCCCTGCCCCCTCCCCCTACCCAGCATCTACTAAAGTGGTTTTGTTTCTTTAGAAAGGTCGCATTGACATGTCGGTAATTTTCAATACGTCTTTTTTGTGACGTATTTAAAGAAAATGACTTATTAATGTGGCCTTAACTGTTTTTTATTTGCCATTATTTTTCTTAAAAAAAGAAATTACAAATTAATGCCTGATTAAATATAAAAATTAAGGTTGTTTCAATACGTCATTTTGTATTTTTTCCACATATTAATATATATTGTATAATTACACATTCATGTCACAGTAAATAAAATAAATAATGTGGAATCAATACGTCCTTAATTTGTAATAAGTCATCTTTATTAATTAAATAATTTATTAATATATTTTATAGAATATACATATTAATGTTACAGTAAATGAAATAAATAATGTGGCATTTATACGTCCTTATTGTGTAATGTGTCATCTTGATTAGTTAAATAATTTTCAAGAAAATTTAGGAAATAAGGAAGAGTTCAGAAAAAAATTCTGACATAATTATTTTTAAATTCTTTTTTCTTCTTAAAAACTAAAAGTTTGTTACATAAAAATAATATCAAGAAATCTATTATTTTTATTTTTGAAGTTAAATTTGTTTTATGAAAAGACAAAAATAATTTCTGAACTATGTCAGACCACTGATCATCATATAAATATTATTTTAGTATTTAGTCATAGTTAAACCCCTCAAACAAACATTACAATTTATTAATCTGTGTAAAGAATAAGATTTACTCAATAATAGAACTTCATTCGTAAATGTGATGAGAGAATGAGTTAAATGAATTTTAAAAACATTTTTCCTTCTCTTGTTGCATAATTTTGAAAGGAGATCATAATCGACGACAAATCATGAATTTAAGTTTTACAATGTTGAGGTAAGAAGTTAGCTTAAACAACTTTGGGGACTTTAATGAATTTCAATTGGTTTTATAACTTTAAAGGTAAGAGTTCTATTTTATATCAATCCTATTATATTAATTAGTAAACGTTTTTTGTCTGTCCCAAAGGATCTCGCTAACCGCTGAACCGATATTGTTCTCTTTTACAGTAAAGCTTCTTATAGGTTCTGGGAAGGTTTTTAACTATCTTTTGGGAGGATTCTACACCCCCCTCCCCCCCAAAAAAATATTTTTTTAAACTCTTTTGAAACTCAAATTTAAAATGGGATAAGGTCAACTTTTCCCCCTCCTACCAGTGCCCCTAGAGGCTTCTAACCAATCTGTTCCATGATATTTTGTCTGTTGGTCGGTTGGTTAGGCAATAAAAGGCAGAAATTTAGAAATATATAAAAAAAAGATTTTCTAGTTTCCTGATTAAGAGTTAGGTATTATTTTTTTCCTGTGTACATTTCTCATATTCAAGCATCTAGATTAATTGCAATTGTTATTAAAATAATCCATTTTTATTTAACTCAAATCAATTTCTAATTATTAATTAATTCTAATGATTTAATTCAAAAAATATTTATTTGATTCAATAAGATAATTGTTTAATATTAAATCTAATATTTTATTGATACACATTAAATACCAATTTTGGCGGCCATATTGTTTTTTTTGACGTTTTACAGTAAAAAATGACGTTTTGATATGTCTTTATTTAAAATAATATGTCATTTAATATTTTTGTTATTTATATTTTTTAGTGACGTTTTTTCAGAGTTAAGGCCGCATTTTTAGGATTTAATAAAATATTATTATTTTTTAATTAATATTTAAATTATATTGTTAGTTTGGCGGCCATCTTGTTTTTCTGGACGTTTTAAAGGAAAAATTGACGTTTTAATGCGCCGTTATTTAAGATAACATGTCATTAAATTCAAAATATTGTTATTATTTATATTTTTTTTGTGACGTTTTTTTAAAGATAACGACGTATTTTTGGTACACAAAACGTCCTTTAAAAAAATATGAAACGTCATTTGTATAGTAATAAAAAAGTTACGTCATTAAGGACGTATTAATGCGACATGTTTCTTAAAATAATGCGATAAAAGTATATGCTGGGTACCAGTACTATATTAACAGAAGTTAGGTAAATACCATTCAATAAAGTTTCAAACAACAATTTAATACCCCCAAAAAGTTGTAATTGCCTCTCCCTAGCAATGTAATATGTAATTGTAGATATATTATTTCTTTTCAATTTTTTCTTCCCAATGTGTCTGAAAATAATCTCTACTTCATTATCAATTCTTCTCGTTCTTTCTCAAGAAAACATATTTGATTTTCTGATTCTCAGGGAATTATGTTTTGTTGATGTAGTTCTTAACATTTCTATATTAGATCAAGATAACATTTTACATTGGTTTTTCAAAGGATTGGTCGCCCTCCAATCTCCCTTTTTTTTTGCAATAAAAACCAACAGGTGTAATTTTGTCCAACAAAAGCAAAGCTTTTTTGAGGAAGTGAGTTAAAGAGTAAAAGGTATACACACATAAAATGATATGTTTAATTTGTGTAAAAGGGAGAAGAATTGCTTAAAACATATAGTTGATTTCTGACTTAATGATAAATGAAATTACAGAAGATACTGGCGCTTTCCCACAAAGTCCCTTGGTGAGCAATGATACCCACCCCCTAATTTGAATTTAACTGAAATAAAAGAGGGGGGGGGGGGGGGGGGGGTATTTTTGTGTGTTTATTACTTTTGGTCAAGTTAGGTTTTGGTTATGTTGAGTGCTGTGTATTCCCGCAAGGTTAGGGTACCGAAGAGCACTTCCCCCTCCCCCCTCTACATTAACAATTTAATTCAAGATGAAAGTGTTTAGGGCTATCAATGCTTGCTCAACCGGTACTTTATGTAAAATCACAAATAGGATAAATTTGATATAAAAAGGATGACAACATCCATAAAAGCGAAGCAAACAAACGGACATTAACACTTGTACAGTGTCAGATCTGAATAATCAGAAAATAAAAGTATTAGAGTTGAAGCAAAATTGTAAGTAAATTTGTTAAAAAAACTACTTGATATAGGATAATGTTTATGGACATTTTTAGGACTTTATTATAGAGTTTCTTCGCTTATAATATTGTACTTTGTTGTCCCAGGAATCAATATACCAAAAATCAGATCAATCGGATAATTAGATCACATAAAAATCAACATGTTTAAAATGGGCGTACGAACATTTTGGTAATGATTATAGAGTTGCTACGCTTTCCAAATCGTACATAACTATCACAGGAATCACCATGTACAGTTTAAAATTGATAGAACAATTCTAACATGGCTAAATTAATGAAAAAAGCTATCCGTCTCGGACGGACGGACCGACCTTAATTATAGAAAAGCTTCGCTTTCTTATAAAGAGTTTATGTCTTTTTCTTTTATCATATCTTAATTGTATCCTTTTTTTTTACAATATAAGTGACTTCTTTTTGGGGTCAACCATAAATGCAAATCTTTTGTTGTTCCTATTATATCATCATTCTTATTTTCATACCATTTTATTTCGCAATATACTTTTATAAAAAAAGTAATTATTCTTTCATTTATGTATTCTGCATAGATATCAAATATTATCCTATACATATATTATTATCAAGGCATAAAGTAATAAATTACAGCTTCCTTATAATTTGATGTTTTTGTCTGAAACTGATTAAAATGTTAGTCTTTACATTATTTACTATAAATGTAATAATAGTTATTTCTCGAATTGTATTATACACAGCTTTTCTCGGATATAAAAATGTACAATAATAAGATTAAACCCAGTTTTTTAGCCACAGGATGTAAAAAACTTGATATACTACGATGTTAGACATAATTTTTTCGTATGGACGAGAACCGGTTCTAATCCACCGATTATTAATTGGTTCGAATGAATACGAGAATAATTATTAGTTGCCTGTGAAGTGGGTTGTTAAAACGGAATCTTTTAATAAATCTTACATGTCTGTCTGACTGTACATCTATTATAAGTTTTTTTTATCAGGCAATTGTGTTTGCAATTTTATATACCTTTGACCCTTATGATTTAATTTAATTTTACCTATATTACTGAACTATTATACCTATACTTATATCTATTATATATTCAGGTAGATCCATGAATGGACTACTATACATATAATTTACCTAAAAATTATATTTCTTGGAAAGCTTTTGTCGAAGTTTTTAAGTAAAGAAGAAGCTAAAAACAAAGGTTGCTAGATAAAGTGATGATGGATAGTTTATCAAATTGTAAGGTCACACAAAAATTTCTAGTACTCAAAAAGCTCAGATTATACGGAGGGATGAGATTAGTTTAACGCCCCCCCCCCCCTCAACCAATAAAGGTCTAGGTTTTAATGATCAGTGTACAAATGGACTTCAAGTAATCAGAATATTTGATTTTACAACCATTGAAAAGAAAATGATATTAATTGTTGTTCCAAATAAGGCTTAATTAACACAAGCAGATTACTTGCTCTTCCAATACTGAAACATGCATTCCTGTACCTAACTAATGTACTTGTATAGACAGTAAAATCAACATATCAATGCAGCATTACACACACATCCTATAATGGAGTTTTTTCTTCTATGTCTTATATTATTCATAGGCTACACACTCCTTTCCATTGTAGCAACATAATTCAATAGGGTTATACATACATCATTACAATACAACAATATGGAATTAGTATTCAACCTTTTCTCATTCCTCTATACACCATACAATTGTATTTAATTGTGTATTTTTTTTATATTTTGATTGTCTTTATTTCGAAAGAGCGTGTCCTAACTTTTGTGATTTTGTTTTAACCCAATCGTGGCGAGATCTTAAAGTCAAAGTTTTGATTCAACGGGGTTGAACAAAATATATTTTGTCAATAATTACTCAACAGAATTCAAAAAGTAAGGTTTCAAATTAAAGATCTTACTATTTTAGTCCATAATGGCAATTTTCTTTTTTTGTTGCGTTGTAGTACCTTAAAACCAACTTTATTTAAAAAAATTAAATTACTTCAAAAATAAGAGGTCTACAATAAACCGATTGTATATCTAAATTCTATGGATCAATTTCCATCTACTAAAAGCACCGACTAGCTATTAAAAAAAAATCACAAAAGTAAGGACACGTTTTTTAATAACAAGTGTACTGTTAAAGTATTAAATAAAAGAATATTTGTTGAATTATCATTATTTGTTCTATATAACACAAATGTAATTATATTTATGTAATATCAAAACAATAGTTTGGTTGTTAATTATTATTGCTTGAGGGTTGTTTCACCCTTAACCTTTAGGTGAAGGCGGGGAGGTTAGAATATAGTCTAAAACCATACAAAAATATTTTTAAAGCTTTTATAAATTTTGCAACCAATTCTGACGGGCATTTCCGAGATCATTAGCCTCAGACAACAAAAATCTTACTACTTTATATGATTGCTTATTGTTGCTTAGGTTTATTATTAAATTATACTTTTATGTGCATATATTTATGTTAACTATTGAAGAAATAAATATGTTCTCTTACAAAAGAGAACAAAATAAAACAATGAAATTAAGCTGGTTTGACTGGCTTGGGTCAAAGTTGTTAATTTATATTACTTTTATATTTGATAGAATATTTCAAATATTCGGGTAATGTCTAATTTTTCTTGGTGCAGTCATTATTGTTACTTGTCCTTTGATAATTCAGAAAAACCTGACCAATTTTACCAATATCTTGTTTTTATGTATCAATACATAAAATACAATAATTCTATAATATAAAGTAGTAGGGGATTGAGAATAGTCCCTTTCGTGGCAACACCCCTTAAGGGGCGATTAGTCGTATTTTTAAATGGCTTTTTATAGGTTATTTTAGGTTAGGTTAGGTTATATTGGGTTAGGTGATTGCCCCACAGGGTTAGACAATTGGCCCCGCAGGGGCTAGAAATAGGAGAAAAGCTACTGTGAAAAATATGAAGAATCGCCCCTTAAGGTGTGTTGCCACGAAACGCGTAGGTTTATCAAAAGACAGGCAATTTTAACAATAATAAGTAAGTGTAATTATTTCTAAAGAAGGTGTATCAACTTTTTCACTTTTTATTTAAGATAGCTAGCCGGCTCTTTTAGTAAGTAGTAGATGTAAAATTTTTCATAGAATTCAGATATGCAATCGGTTTTTTTGTAGACCTCTTATTTTTTAAGTAATTTAAGTTTTTAAAAAAAATAATTAAGTCGGTTTTAAGGTACTAAAACGCAACAAAATAAAAGAAGAAAATGGCCAGTATGAACAAAAATAGTAAGATCTTTAATTTGACACCTTACTTTTAAAATTCTGTTGAGTAATTATTGAAAAAATCAATTTTTTTAATCTCAGTTTAATAAAAACTTTAAACCTAAATATTTTAACAAACAGACATAAAAAAATATGGGTTCATATTTCATATAAGCGAAATTGAAAAAGTTTTAAAAAATTGTAATAAAAAATAAAAAAAATAAAAAGTTTATTTTAAGAATTGTAACTACTAAACTAGCCAATCACAAATCGCGAAAATTGACGAATAAAGAAGCTTAACCTATAAAGTTAACCAATAGAATTGCCAAAAAAAAGGAGAACGTTCATACAATATATACAATAGATACTACAATAAATATAGTGATATTACAGAACATGTAAAGAATGAAAAATTATGAACAAATATGCATCAGTCTGTTTATAAACTTCAAAACAATGCAGTTAAAAATACATTATTGTTTCTTGTGTTTAAAAAATATCTGCTACATTGCATTGTCTTTTGTTTAGGTTTTGTTCAGGTTTTATTCAAGCTAACCCTTTAAAGCCGAAAATTATGATTCTTAAAATAAACTTATATTTTTTATTTTAGTTTTATAAAAGTTTTTCAATTTTGCTTAGACTAGATTCGTATTATTTTCTCATTCTAAAAGTATATATGAACACATACTTTTTATGCCTGTGAGAGGATATTTTTAATTTCAAAGTTTTGATTAATCCGAGGTTAACAAAATAGATTTTTTCAATAATTACTTAACAGAATTTTAAAAGTAAGGTGTCAAATTAAAGATCTTACTATTTTTGTTCATACTGGCCATTTTCTTCTTTTATTTTGTTGCGTTTTAGTACCTTAAAACCGACTTAATTATTTTTTAAAAAAACTTAAATTACTTAAAAAATAAGAGGTCTACAAAAAAACCGATTGCATATCTGAATTCTATGAAAAATTTTACATCTACTACTTACTAAAAGAGCCGGCTAGATATCTTAAATAAAAAGTAAAAAGTTGATACAACTTCTTTATGCCCCTGTCAAAACAGATGACACACTATAAATATGAATTTTTTAGGGTTTATGTCGGTTTAAATGGCTTTAGTAAAAAGCTAAAATAATATCGACATAATATTTTTTCTCGTATTCATTCGAATCCGGTGGATAGGAACCGGTTCTCATCCATACGAAAAAACTATGTCTAGCATCGTATTATATCCAGCTTTCTACGAATATAAAAATGTACAATCATAAGATTAAAACTAGTTTTTTTAGCCCATGCCTTCGGCATCTCGGGGCTAAAAAAACTAGCTTTAATCTTATAATTGTACATTCTATATCAGCGGAAAGCCGTTTATAATACGATGCGAGAAATAACTATACTTATCTTTGTAAATAAGTTTACTTAGATTCTATTCCACTTTATATTTTACAGGTAGAGAGGGGACATTAAACTCTATATTACACTGGTACCCAAAGTTTTATAAACCAATTAACATATTAGTAGGCTTAAAACTTTTTTTTTTTTTTATTGATTTGTGAATAGTCGGTTCCAAACTATTATTACCTAAAACCAAACCAATAAATTTAATATACAGAAGGGTTAATTTTGTTTATCATCATTTGGGATGTACACCAATTTATCGTCCATTGTCCCCTTAACCCATTAATGACAATAGGGTCTTAAACGACGCACAAATTCAAACCTATACTATCACTCTATTTTTTGTGCTGTCCTTTTTAAATGTTTGTAAATAACTGAATAGAGCTTCAAGTTTTGTCCTCTACATTGCTTGGGCTCTCACTTAATTCGATGACCAGATGAAATCATATTTTCATGGCAGAGGTGGAAAAAATAGGAAAAAATTTCCACACCAGGTCTAACTTTTTTCTATTAATGAATTAAAACATACTTATTTATAATTAATTATAGCATTTATTATATATTTTTAGTTTCTGCTAAGTTTTCTTTAATTTTAGTTAGTTTACATACTTTTTTTTGATAATTTGTTGTGCGTCGTATTCGACGCATTCGGACTAATCATTTTAGCCATTGCGTCCTTTTTGACCTTATAGGACTAATCATTTTAGAATTTTACTGTATAATCTCCTATAATCTGCTAGTTGCTTCGCCCCTAACCTCTAGGGTGGGTGGGGGATGTCAGGAAAATAGCACAAAACCATCCCAAGGTGTTTATAAAGCTTCCCTGATAAGTAAAACCAATTCAGACCCGCAATTTCTGAAATCTTTGGCTTGAGACAAAAAACCTTACTACTTTTTAGTATGGAATACAATACAAGCAGCGGCTACGCCCCTAGAGGCATCTAGGGGCCCTTAGGTTGCGGGGGTAGTCAAATCCCCTCTTTCAATTACAATTTTTTAAAGAAAAAGTTTTTTTTTAAATTTTGTTTTTTTTATTTTCTAGGGGTGATTTCTCTCGGGATGTGGGTGGTACCCTCCTTCAAAATAGCTATAAACCTTACCAGGACCTAGTAGAAGCTACCATGTAACGGAGCACCATATAGGTTCAGTGGTTAGCAAGGTCCTTTGATACACACACAAAGACATACAATAACCTGTTACTTTATTTTAAGGATATAAAAATAGTAGCAAAGATAATCTACAACTAGGGTCTATCTGTACGTCCACCTGTCTGTATTTCCATAATTGCATCCAAATAAATAATAGCTACCTTACAACTAGGGAATGTATGTATGTCTGTCTATATATCAAAATTACAGCCAATTAAAGACTGTAAATATGTTTATACTTCTTTAATTTTTATTGCAGCCTAGCTGTTAAGGGATTCATGAAAATAGCGCAGATACTCTACAATTATGGTCTGTCTGTATATACGTCCGTCTGTATATACACAATTGCATCCAATTAATTAACAACTACACTACTACTAAGAAATGTATTTGTTAGGGATCTAAAGTAATAAGTCAATGGCCGATAAATTGATGTACTTACTCAGGGCTATTATACCATAAAATCTTTCTGTAGATTACATTTAGTGGTTGAAACATTTGGACACTTAACTTAATAAACCAACCAATCAAAATACAAATACAATTCCCCAAAGTTGGCAAGACAACAAATAAGAAAAAGTTTTTATTAAACTTTGGGGACTAACAGGGGCTGGGAGGGGGGGCAAGGGTTTGTCATGTATTGGGTTGTTCAATATAATTGTCGACAAAATCATATTTCTTAGCTAAAGCATTGTAATAGAGTGATAGGATATCTCTCTGTGTATCTGCCTAACTGGTATGCTTCTTCTTTTACTTTGTAGCTTCTCATAGGTCCTGGGAAGGTTTATAACTATTTTTTGGGAGGTTACCTCCACCCTCCAAAGAGAAATCGCCCCTTAAAAAAAACAACCAACACAAGAAAAAATAGAATAAACTACATGAAATTAATTCTTTTTAAATCTAAAATAAAAAAAAAAACATTGTTGTTGAATTCAATGACCTCTCCCCATCTCAAGTGCCCCTAAAGGCCTCTAGAGGCGTAGCCATTGGTACCAAAAAATTATATTCTGAATTGTTTCATACAGACGAATGGACGTAGAGACAGACACTGATTGTAGAGTATCTGTGTGATGTATCCTTATAATAAAGTAACAGGATATACATTCTACATGTGTCTGTGTGTACTAAGGGATCTCACTAACCACTGAACCGATATGGTTCTCCTTTACATGGTAGCTTCTCATAGAACCTGGTAAGGTTTATAATTATTTTGGGGGAGAGTATCACCACCCTCCAAAGAGAAATAGCCCCTTAAAAAAAAAACCAAAGAGAAATCGCCAACACAAAAAAAAAAGAATTAACTTAATTAAATTAATTCTTTTTAAATCTAAAACAAAAATATTGTTGTTGAATTCAATGACCCCTCCCCATCTCAAGTGCCCCTAAAGGCCTCTAGGGGCGTAGCTACTAGTACCAAATAATTATATTCTGAATTGTTTTATACAGACGAATGGACGTACAGACTGACACTGATTGTAAAGTATCTGTGTTATGTACATCCTTATAATAAAGTAACAGGATATACATTCTATATATATGTTTCTGTGTGTACAAAGGGATCTCACTAACCACTGAACCGATATTGTTCTCCTTTACATGGTAGCTCCTCATAGGACCTGGTAAGGTTTATAACTATTTTGGGGGAGAGTACCACAACCGCCCTAGGAGAAATCACCCCTAGAAAATAATAAACCCCTCTCAAATTTTTTTATCAATTTTTCTCTAAAAACTGTAAGTAAAAGAGGGTGTTTGACTCCCCCCCCCAACCCAAGGGTCCCTTAATGCCTCTAGGGGCGTAACCGCTGCTAGTATAGTGTTCCATACTATAAAGTAGTAAGGTTTTTGTCTGAAGCTAAAGATTATAGAAATTTCGGGTCTGAATTGGTTTTACTTATCAGGAAAGCTTTAAAAATATCTTGGGATGGCTTTATGCTATTTTTCTGACATTCCCCACCCACCCTAGAGGTTAGGGGCGAAGCAACTAATAGATTATACAGTAAAAGCCTAAAATGATTAGTCCGATATGGTACACTAGAGTTGGCTCGATATAATTATCTCCCTATTGGCTAGTTTTCTATATGCATATATATTTCTCCATAAATCTATTTTCCTCACCCGGCATTACTATCTAAAAGAAAGTAAATATTTAATAATTTAAATGATTTTTAAAAGATTTTTTTAAATTATATTTTTTTCTTTACATTACCATCACCAAAGGGTTAATGATGATGATTACAATTTTAGTTTAATATTTGAACACACAAAATGTCGCCACAATCGAATTCTTTTAAAACATAGTTTTCTTAAATTTATCATATTATAAATTTAAATTTTCTTTTTTATGATTAGAAATTAAATACATCAATATAAGGTAAATAGCAACATGAAATGAAAAAAATGAATTTATTTTTAATAAAGTAAAATAATGGGTCTTATCGTTCTGGGCAATGAGAGTTTATTATGGATTATTGGAGCACTATGAGTTTTAATCATATATTCCTTGGAAAACTTGAGCTCGTTTATAGACATTTATTTCCTATATAGATCTGACATGGATCTTGAAGCAATTAAGCAGGCCGTTTTGTACATGTTAAAAATTGGAAGATTTCATTAAATAAAAGTAATCGCAAATATACTTAGTAAATAATAGACGCATGGGAAAAATTATTAGTCCGAATGCGTCGGAAACGACGCAAAAAAAAAACTTCTTTGGTATGCCACAAATCAAAAAATCTAAAAATACAAATGTCTTACAATCCCTTAAGGAAGCTGTGTTTAAAATTTGAAGCGATTCTGACGACAGGGGGGAAGTTCGGCACTAATGGGTTAAGTTCACTGTTATTTTATATGGCCTGTCCAATTATTTTGATATGAATATTATCTAATTTTCCTTTATATTGCCTGGATGTCTATACTTTGTTGACTGCAGGGATTTAAGGGGATAAGAAAATGGCCGATAATACATCTCCAATAATCACAAAACTATTCAATCTGTAGATTACAATAATGGTTGAAACGTTTGGACACTCAACCTAATAAACCAACCAATTATGATTTAATAAAAGACCCCAAAGTTGTTAAGCCAACGAATAAGAAAAAGTTATTTTAAAACTTTGGGGACTAGTGCAATAAACAGCCCAATGCCCCCTCCCTCAAAAATCAAAGTCCCCAAGGTTGTTAAGCCAACGAACAAGAAAACGTTATCATAAAACTTTGGGGACTAGGTAAATAAACAGCCTATTGTCCCCCCTCTCTCTCTGATACTTGGATGCCTGTCATATCACTTGTTCAAGTTTGAATTAACTTTCATGACTTGACACCAACTAATCTCATCCTGGTTCACAACTTTATAATACACAAACCAAAGGAAAGGTTAATACTTAATAGCTTGATAATATTTTCTAGGTATATAAGAGGTTAATTATATCTATTTATTTATTTACTAGCGGCTACGCCCCTTGTTGCCTCTAGAGGGCCCTTGATGGAGGGGGGGGGGTCGACCCTACTGACTTTAAATTATAGTTTAAAAAAAATCTAAAAATAGTTATAAACCTTCCCAAGACCAAAGAGAAGCTACACTGTAAAACAAACAGAACCAAATCGGACACACACACACACACACACACACACACACACACACACACACACACACAGATCCTGTTACTTTTATACAAGGATAAATTCTTTATATTTTTTCAATATGTCAATGTGAATAATATGACTTCTAAATAAGGATCAAATTTAAAACTTAATTGGTCCGTCGCGTTTTGGTGCTTATAATAAATAATGATTTCTGAAAGCCAATACTTTTTATTTTACTAGCGGATACACCCCCCCCCCCCCCACCCTAGAAGCCTCTAGGGGAACATAAGGTAGTAGGGGGAAAAGTCGACCTCATTCCATTTTAAATTTCAAAAGAGTAAAAAATATTTGTTTGGGGGGGAGGTGGGTGAAGACACCCTCTCCCAAAATAGTTTAAAACCTTCCTAGGACCTATAAGAAGCTTCACTGTAAAGGAGAACAAAATCGGTTCAGCAGTTAGCGAGATCCTTCAGTACAGACAAAAAACGCTTACTACTTTATATAAAAGGATTGTTTAACTATTCCTTTACATATTCCTTTAGTTTGATTTTGTGGCTAACAATATGTTCTAGATCCTGCTATAATTATATTATGATAAACCTAAACATATCAATCCTTATATAATTTTACCCTATTCGAGAAAGGCAAGGTTTAATTTAAATCAAAATTAGTTGCATAAAAAAACAATCACTAAATATGATGACTTTTCAATAATGACAAAAAACAACTTTTGTAATTTTTATCAATCCACTCTGCTTAAAAGTTAAGTAAAAAAACACATTTTTTAACATTTTATAATTTAAGCACAATATTATCAAAGACTTTACTGGCGATTTTCATCCCCTTGTCCAATAAGGACTTCCAGAAAATCATCTTTCAATCAGAAGATTTGTTGTTTTTGAGTGTTGGTCTAGGTATAACAGAAGACCTTCAGGACCCTTCTTGGGTGACTTCTTATGAAACAAATAAAAGTGTATTAAATGTAAATGTAGATTCGTGTAAAGCACTAACTTAATTGTTAAAATAGCTTCTCCAGTATTGTTTTGAAACCGATTAATATCCGCTGTATTAGAACCGGTTCTCAACCATACAGGAAAATCATGTATATCATCGTATTGTAGTCAATTTAATACAAACTATAAAATAAAAATCATAAATCAATAACAGTTTTTGTTTGCCCGGGCCTTTATTTTAATATCCGCGGAAAGTTGTCTTCAATACAATGCCATAAATATCTATTTAATTATTCATCAAAATGTTTAACTAAAAGTTGAAATTCATAGTTGAGAAAAGTGAAATTTCACCCTAAACCCTTGGTTTAGCCCAAGACTTTTTAATTTTCTCATCAAAGGAGGGAAAACTTGTAATAATTAGAACAAAACTAATTTAAAAGTCAAACATTTAAGTGCTTCCATTTTTAAAGTCTGGCAAAGTCGAGTTTTTTATTGAATTAAGTTTTCCATCTTCTTATTCTCGTGTTACCAGACACAAAATTAGATTGTATCTTGTAAGGGGATAAAAAAAATAGAAAATATATTTTAACAAGAAATAGAAAGGACACTGTCCAAAGTTGGAATATCGAAGTTAATAATTGAGAGAATATTTTAACCACCAAAAACATGTATACAATGTCAATGCAAAGGGTAAAACATGGTACCCAAGCCCTTTAAAAAAATCATAATATCTTTAACCATATACAGTCGGGCCCCTTACCGCACCTTAATTGGTCGGGGGGGCTATTAGAGCTAATGGGCTATTTTTTTGTGCAAGTCCCCTGTTTGATAATGAATTTTGACCTTTTATAAGTCTAAGTCAATTTTTGCTTCCTTCACCCTTTTATTTAACAACCTTTGTTTTAAGGTCTTAAAAATTCAAACGGCTGTAATTTTCTTATTTTTGAAGCTAGAAGAACAATTTTTTTCCAGAAAATGTTTTCTTGATGTAAATCTTACATTAGAAATATAAAAATATAAATTTCAGCGGCCGCAGCTGTATTTGGCAGCTGCCAGCCGCCGCAGTCGGCGGTCGGCGGGAATTTTAATACGTTATGTATACATGTAAGAAAAGTTTAAGTTTAAAATTTGAAGTCTCTAAATCAAAAATTGTGGCCACAGGAGCCTTTTAAAGATTTCTGGAGACCTGGAGAATCAGGACTTGCAGGATCATACCTGGATCCTGAAAGTGACTTGAACACCTGTATTTCATATAAGGATGTACTACTATTTTAGTATTTTGCTATGATAAAATGATTTGTTTTAGTCAAAAAAATATTCTTGCTCTTTACCTAGATGACCCTGCCAGGTTTACTTGCATCCTGTGCCCGCCAGGATGGAGATATTCAAAAAATTCCAACTCTCAGTTATGTGTCATACCCATACTTAAAAAGTCACGCAGTTTTGGCTCTTTATCTTTCACACACAGAAAATGAGATGAAAAAAACCAGAGGGGGGGGGGGGGGTGCTTGAACGCCCCCCCATCCGACCGTTAGGGGTTAAATACCACAACTTTTTTTATAACTGGTTCTGTTTTTAAATATTTTGTTGCAAATTACATTTTCGGAATATTCTGTATTCAATCACTCAATCACAGAGAGAGAGAGAGAGAGAGAGAGGGGGGGGGGGGGACAATGGGCGGTTTATTAAACTAGTCCTCAAATTTTTACAATAATGTTTTCTTATTCGTTGGATTATTGGTTTTACTTTTACTGAATTTCGATTGGTTGGTTTAAGTTGAGTGTTCAAACGTTTCAACCACTAATTCTAATATACCAAAGGGTAATTTTGTGTGCCATAATTAAGGATGTACATAAATTTATCTGTCATTGTCTTATCCCTTTAGATCCCTGGTATTTATTTGATTTATTTTATTTAGTTGTTGCTGCGATATTTCTTTTTCTTGTTAGAGTATTTTTTAGAAACTTTTAAACTATAAAACGACATAAGTATAGAGATGCTTTGCATCTTGAAATGAATTGTTTCATTTTATTATTTTTCCTTTTCCTGTAAATAATATATATCTAATAATCGCAAAAGAGATATTTTAATATCTAAATGTATTTTTAATTTTTTAGAATACATTTATTTTGTTCAAAATTTAACTTAAACCATCCATACACATTTTAAAATTATAGTTTTTTTAAACTGTAGAAACTCGTATACAAAAAAATAGTTTATTCTTTTTCTATAACTTGTTTTGTTTCAATAAAAATGAGGTTAAGTAAGCCGCATGGATTATAAAAGGGATCATTTTTAATTAAGGCTGATTCGTTAGGCATAAAAATTATTCTTAATAAATATTTTCCTATTTCTTTTACTAGCGGCTGAGCCCCTAGCATCTAGGGGCTCTGTACTTCAAGAGCTAGGAAATTACAAAAATGTCCTAGAACCATCCCAAGACATAAATCCGGAAATAAAATAGCCTAAAACCCCCCTGGGACATATTTGAAGATAAAAAAAGCTTATTACTTTATATAAGAGTATAAAATATTGGATACAAACATACACTGAACAACGAAAGAGATCATAATTTAAATATATAATAATATTTAAAAATGTCTTATTTGTGTCGCGACAATTTGGCTGCGGCACCCTGTATATCCAAATTTTTTTTTTTTACATAAAATTGAATACAAAAATGCACTAAACAATGATGGTCTTGGAAAGAGATCTGAATTTAAATAAATATAAAATTCCAAATTAATTCATTGGAGAAATAAAGTCTAGAAATTTTGTGTGCATATTTGCAATATGCTAAAGAAACAAGAAACATCATGTTCATAGTATTAAATATTAAGAATCTTATGACAAAATGAAATATTAAAGACTATATAAAACAAGGATGTCAACATCCATTAAAACAAAGCTCTTTATAAGGGTAGGACAAACAAACGTTTACAATTGTAGAGTGTCGGAACCGAATAATCAGAATATAAATGTTTAAAAGTTGAAACAAAATTGTAAGGACATACTTACATTTTTTGGACTTGATTATAGAGATGCTTTGTTTATAACATTGTGCTTTATTGTTGTAGGAATCAAAATTCCAAAAATCAGATCAATCGGATAATTTTATCACATAAAAATTAGTTGGTAAGAAAGTTAAAAATCAATATGATTAAAATGGACATACATACAGATATTCTGGTATTGAATATAGAGTTGATATGCTGTCTAAACTGTACCTAATTTCTACAGGAATCACCATGCAAAGTATGGAAATGATGTGATGTACGGACATACTAACGTACGTATCGACACTGATTATAGAAAAGCTTCAATTTCAAAAATATTGGGAAGGTTTGAAATAAAATGTGGTGTAATAGAATGAGAGAGAAACATCAGCAACAATTAGGTATAGCATATATAATTGTTTGAAAAGATGAGACCATGTATAGAGATACTTCGTATAAAGAATTCATCAATAAAATCTTAGAATTTTGAATAAAATATCTGCCATATTTTGATCATTTGAGGAATTTGAGGTTTTGAAAGCAATGCAAAGCTTCGCAAATTGAATACAACAGATATTTCAATAGATACCACCTTCCAGGAATTTCAAGGCAAACTAAAGGATTTGGTATGGGAATAATGAAAAGCAGATTATAGAAAAAGTCAAACAAATCAATATTAAGAGATTTATAAGTTTTGGTATCAAAAATTTACCCTTTTTCCAACCCTTCAAGAAATCACCCCTTCGGCAAAACACTGTGCATGCAACTGAAACAAATCATGGGTGCATCCTCCACTCCTATCTTTAAATAAAAAAGAAATTTTAAGAAAATATGTCTTTAAAAAGGTTCTTTTTAAAATTAATATACCCATAGAGCTAGTATCTTGAAAGTTCCAGAAACACTAGAGGGAGAAAGGGTTAAATAACTGTATCTCCCCATCACAACAGTCTTGTGCAACCTTCCTATTTGGTCATTGAAAATCAACCAATGGTATCGCTTTTATTAACACAGCTAAGTAGCAGAAAATTATTTAGAAGCAGACGAAAGAGGTCTTTAAAAAATGAAGGGAGGTAGTTGTCTGTATATACATCTATACTATAGATCTGTTACAGAAACAATTCTTGTCAAGTTGTTACGGGAAATGATAATGTTGCCTATGTATATAATACAACCTGGAAGAGATATTTCTTAAGTAAACTGAAAGAAGAGAAAATCAAAATCTCATCTTTCAGTGATGCCTCAGCAAGTGCCCAATACAAGGAAGATTGGAGAACCATTGATGAGAACTAAAAAATAATGATGATAATGATAATATAGAAAGACATATCCAAACTAGGCCGATTTAATGGTTTGTTTGTGTTTCAAGAACAGATCTATAGTATAGATGTATATTCAGATAACTACCTCCCTTCCTTTTCAAAGACCTCTTTCGTCTGCTTCTAAATTATTTTCTGCTACTAGGCTGTGTTGATATAAGCAACACCATTGGTTAATTTCCAATGACTCAATAAAAAGGTTGCACAAGGCGGTTGCGATGGGGAGATAAATTCTTTAACCCTTTCTCCCTCTAGTGTTTTACTCTAATGCTTCAAGCAAAAAGAAAACAAGAACATATGTCTCTGCTTATTAGAAAACCCCAAAGTGTATGCAGGGATAAGGGATGGGAAACGTAGGAAAATATTATTTCAGGCCTATTTCAAGCCTAGGCCTATTTCTAGCCTAATAAACCAGTTTTGGGATAGCGCAGTGGTTCGTATAAAATGCTAATGAAAAAGCTGTGTGTGTAGATAAAGTATAGAATCAAATTCAGGTAGCTAGTTTAAAGTAAAAAACATAACTTTTTATAAACCTATATGTATATTAATGGCTTTTGTTAAAATGAAGTTTTTTCTCTCCCAAAATTTTTTATCTTTTACTTTGGTAATTTGAACTGTCAGAAAGCTATCGTTGGGTTTCCCTCAGACAGATTTTAGTTTGTATTATTTGCATTTTTATTAATGAGTAAAAATTTTATTTGAAAATTTCATTGCTAATTAAAATTCAAAATAAATAAATAAATATGCACTTGGGTAACATTCTATCAAGTTCTTTGGATACTATACTGGATATAATGTAATGATATATCTGTACTGTGTTGTATTGTACAAAAATTAGGGTGAAGGTGTTGTATCAACTCCGTACTAAATTTTTAAAATTCAAAATACAACATCTAATTTATAAACTACCAAATGAAAATTCGTAGCTACCTTCTTTCCAAAAAAATAATCCCGTTATTTTTGTTTTTTCTATGTGGCCCTTTTTTAATGTTTAACTCTAAGCAGATTTAATAATTAAACTAATGTGATCTAACACCATTTATATTTTTTTTTTCGTAGCAGACGAAATCATTATTTTTTCAAGAATTGTCTGCTTCTAAAATTTCCGCCATCTGTGATTTGGGGAGCCAATTGGTGATTGGTTGATACAAAATAAGCCCAAATCACAGAACACTATTGGTTTAGAGCGGTAGCCAATATGAGCCGTCCGCCAGTAAGGTCATTCAATTAGGCAAATGGTAAAAGTTGCATGATCCCTTTCAAAACCAGGCCGAGACCTAATTTATGGCCAGGTTTCCTATCCCTTATCCCTGCAAAGTGTATGTAAATGATTTAGGACAGTGTTAGTAGTTTTTCTTCAGAAATTTCTGCTGGATTAAAACCAGTTTTGATCCATGCTGAAGTATCATGTATCATATCCCATTAATGAGAATATTTCCCATGAAAGTTTTTGTAGGCCAGGGTCTTCTTATCCTAGCCGCCAACAAAACTGATTTTTTTTTGTATTCCGCGGGAACTGTTTTTAATACAATAATAAAATATTTTCATATATAAAATCATTCTTTTTATCAACAGACTAAAGAACTAGGCAATGTTATTTTAATTAATATGTTTGCGTGAATATTTTCTTCCTTCTTTTCCAGGATAGGAGGGCTGTTTTTCATGAAAACAAATAGTTAAACAAAATAGACGATTTAAGTTTTTGTTTTATTTAGACCTATTTCGAGGACTATAAGATATACCAAGCTAAACTGAAAAGCAAATTATAATTTAAATTGGAATTTTTTTTCCAACTACGACAAAGACCAAATTGTGTCAAAAATAATCTATTTGACGTCATAAAAATGAGAGAAACGAGAGGAGAAGTGGGAAAGAAAACCCCCCAAAAAGAGATGGATAATCCCTCATTTTTATGACGTCACATGGATCATTTTTGACAAAATTTGGTCTTTGTTCCAACTACATATTTCTATTTCCCTTTAAGGTAAAGTTGAATTCTTTTTCATGATAATTCTCATGGTTGCAGATGTTTATAATCTTTCCCTCACTTGCTAAGCTCCCCTTTGCTAATTAGGTTGTTTTTGGAATAAACATATTACGTATAAATTACACCTAATAAAGGATATGGAAAAGTATTTAGAAAAGCTGATAATAAAATGGACGTCATACAATACAAATTGCAAATGATAGGCCGTTATACAGACTAAATTACTAATGGCAGGCCAGTTTACATTTTTATCAACCAATTTTAGGCCAGTATGACGTCATTTTGTCATTTGAGGGGCTTATCATCTACAGCTAAAATATTTTTTTGGCCAAACTGCAGCAGCTGAAATTAAAGCATGTTTTTAGGTTGAGCCCTGATATTTATCTGTGTTTGTGAGCTCAAGTTAATACTTACACATTTTTAGTTTTGCTTCTGTGATAAATGTATAATGTTTCTACATTGTCCAAAATCATTGATTTGAATCTCTTTCCCCAATTCCTATGGTTTATTATAGATAGATACAATATGTGTTTATCTATCTATACAAATATTATGTCAGTGAAAATATCCCGGTAATCGCTAGTCAGTAATAAGTCAGCCTATAAAACATATAGTTCAACAGGTTTTTCTCACTTTGATAATTACCACCAAGTTTAAATATTGCTGTATTTTTACAATTTAACCACTAATTCTAAATTGACACCTGTTATTTGTAATAACGATGCTTTTCTATAATTAGGGTCAGTCAGTACGTCTGTCTGGAACGGATAGCTTTTTCCGTTAATATAGGCATGTTAGAATTGTCCTATCGATTTTTAACTTTGCATGGTGATTCCTGTAGTACTCAGATACAATTTAGAAAGCGTAGCAACCTTATAATCGTTCCAGAATGTCCGTACGTCCAATTAAAACATGTTCATTTTAACGTTTTTAACAAATTTTTATGTCATATAATTATACGATTGGTCAGATTTTTGGAATACTGATTCCTAGGACAACAAAGTACAATGCTATAAGCAAAGCATCTCTATAATCAAGTCCTAAAATGTAAGTATATCCTTAAACATCCTGTATTTAAGCAGTTTTCAACAAATTTACTTACAATTTTATTTCGATTTTTATACAATATTCTGATTATTTAGTTATGACACTCTACAAGTATTAACATGCGTTTGTTCTACCGTTTCAGAGCTTCGCTTTCATGAATGTTGTCATCCTTGTTTTTTTATTGTTAAACCTTGTGTTGTTTTTGATCCAATTGTTATATTGTGTATCGTTTTCTTGTAAGGAAATTGGTGTTCGTGTTTAGTTATTGAGAGAGACTTAAGGGAAATTAGGGTGGTTCACTTTGTTTTAGATTTAAAAATCAATATTTATGAGAAATGAAAAATTTTTCAACTCAAGTCTTTAACTTGGGTTTGTCAAGGGTTTTTGGCACAATAACCAGCCAAACCCCTTCCAAACTTTTGTATTATAAATAATATTTTGATATCAAAATAAAGAGTTGTAGATTTTTAGGGTATTGTCCTTTTCATGGCAAGGGGCGTTTCGTCGTATTTTCACAGCAGCTTTTTCCCTATTTCTAGCCCCTGTGGGGGGTTCTAACCCTGCAGGACATATTGTATGATCCAACTGAACCTAACCTAACCTATCGCCACAAGGGACTATTACCCGATTTAAAAAAAAAAAAATGGGTTACTGTCTTAAATCATATATGCCTGGATTGATATTTAACTATTTTTGAAATTTTATAGCTTACAACATGCATTTTAAATCTGTAAAATCTAGCCAAACTACAATTCTTATTTTTACCCTTTGAGTTTCTATCAATTTATATTTTTCTTTCTCTCACTCAATCCAAGTTTCGTGACCTTATTGTGAAAAACAAGGAAGCTTAAATTAATAACAAAGCCTATCAAACATAAAAAATAAAAATATTATCATCTTTAAATAAATTAAGACCATAATTTTTGCTACGATTTTTAATGAAAATATAGAGACAAATTTTTTATGTATGTTGCCCTTATTTTTTAGCAGCGAAGCTACTCTATAATTCACTTTGTCTATCCGTCAGTCCGTAACGCAATGGGGAAAACGTTATTTTTTCGGCTTCTATTCAAGATAAACAGCTGAAACTTTTAGTGAAGATTTCTGTGACATATACCTATCTAATCTATACGTTGTTCTGTACATATGTCTGTTATTTGTTGTGCTAGATCGATTCCTAGATTTTTAAGTTTTCGTAATTTTCTCAACTCCTATACAGAATTAACGGCTGAAACTATAAGGGATTGAATATGCTCATATTCTACATAATTCCATCAAGTTTCATTAAATTTTGTCTATTAATTGCGGTGCTAGATTGATTCCTAGATCTTTCAATTTTCGTAATTTCCCTATTTTATCAAGTTTAATGTTTATTGTATGACACTGCTATATAGTAATTTTTTTCCCGATATACATTTATAATTTTCGAGCTTCGCTACTTATGGATGTTGTCATCCTTGTATATTTTAATAGTTTTCTGCAGTCTTTCATAAAAATTAGATTGACAACCTCTTAAATATTTTGAAAAAGATTGACCCTAAGCCTTGCAGAGCAATATTGGTATGTTACAGGCAAGCTGCAAGAGGTTACTTTGTTTATATCTGTAAATGAATTTTTACAGGCTTGAATCAAAGATAAAATACTTAAAGATTTTAAATTTAAAAAAAAAATATTCTTATTTTATTTTGAGGTTTATACAAATTGTATATATTGAGAAATGGTCCTGGGTAAAAAAACAAAAAAATAATAAAAAATTTAAAATTAAATAAATTTAAAAACAAATTATAAATAAAAAATTTGTGCATGATCCCAAAAATGTATTACTGTAAAAGCAATTCTCTCAGTTTTTTTTTTTTTTTTTTTGACAGTATTTGCTCTTTTTATTTAGAGTTTCAGATAGCAATTAAAAACTCATCCCAAAGACGTCATATGGGTTTAAAGGGGTGTTTATCCCCCTTCGTAGCTGTGTTTAGTGATCTAGGAAAATGGGGATAGATGTCAACGCTTTTGGCCTACCTATTCTTTTGACATCATAGTAGAGGAAAAGAGAAAAGGAAAGGGTAAAGAAACCTCCTATAAAAGAGATGGAGTATAGGGTATTTTCTGACGTCAATAGATTAGGTCGGCCAAAAGCATTGACATCTATCCCCATTTTGCTAGGGCATTATAGCCAGCTACACCACCTTTCTTATCTTCGAAACCTCTTATTTTACACCCTACCCCACAAAAATTAAAAATAAACAACTCCTTGGACGTCGTTGCCTTTTCCCCTTCTAAAAATGAGGTTCAACTCTCTAATTAATCCAGTTTATTTGACTGGGTCCAGGCAGTCCTATTTAATTTTACAACTTTAAATGCTAAGATCCTTGACACTTGCTTGCAAAAGTTATAAGAATTGCAAAGTAAGCTAGAACCAGGGTACCGACCAACCAGGAGTAAACTGGTAAACTTGGTAAACTAGTGAGAACAAACATGCCTTAACTTATTGGCCATTCAGGACAGGGAGCATTTTTCCATAAAAACAGATAGGAATACAAAACAATTAAATCTTTAGGTTTTTAATTCTCATATGACAATTAGAAAAAAGGAAAATAACTCTAAAACCATTAATACAAGGGTGGGTCAATTTTAGAATTGGAATGGGTTACCTACATCTAATGTTTAAACATTATAAAACAAGGATGACAACATCCATAGAAACGAAGCACTGAAATGGTAGGACAAACAGACATTTACACTTGTATAGTGTCAGAACTGAACAATCAGAATATAAATGTATAAGATTCGAAGTAAAATTGTAAGTAAATTTGTTGAAAAACTGTTGTACAGAATAATGTTTATGGACATACTTACATTTTTAGTACTTGATTATAGAGTTGCTTCGTTTATAATATTGTACTTTGTTGTCCCAGGAATCAGTATACCAAAAATCAGATCAAACGGATAATTAGATCACATAAAAGTTTGTTGTTAAAAAAGTAGAAAATGAACATGTTTAAAATGGACGTACGGACATTCTGGTAATGATTATAGAGTTGCTACGCTTTCTAAATCGTACTTAACTACTACAGGAATCACTATGCAAAGTTTAAAATCGATAGGACAATTCTTACATACCTAAATTAACGAATAAAGCTATCTATCTCGGACGGACGTACGGACGGACGGACCAACCCTAATTATAGAAAAGCTTCGCTTTTAAAAACGATTTTCTTCCATGAGGGGGCCGTACCCATCCATTAAAAAATGTTGAACAAAACATTAAAATTAGTATTTATAAAAATGTGTCTCAGTCCCTGATTGCCAATAAAATGTAAACAATATTCAAAGAAGTAAGTTAAATTGATTTTTGTCTGAAAAATAACAAATCCAGAATCAATGCCTATTGATTCCAAAAGCACAAGGACTCTGGTAGGAAATTGACAACTTATTCATACGTACTGTACTAAATCAATCATTACTTGGACTAATTTAACCAAATTAGGTTATTTTTAGGTTTTTGATATTTCATACAACCCCCTTAAGTTATTCATTACAGTAAAATACAATTCTAAAATTTATTTACTGTGTAAATATGCATAAATATGACGTTTTTACTGACAATTATGTTGATTTTTACTCAAAGCATATATCTTGTAGACAATAAAATGATTATAACTTTCGTTCTATTTAAGATAAATTGATGAAATAAAAAGTACATTCAATTTTATTAAGCTGAAAAGTCACTTATTGATATTAAGAAATAATAAACCCCTTTGAGTGGGGGAGGGGGGGGGGCGTTGAGTATCGAAATAAGAAACTAATGTAAATTTCTTTTCTACGGTGGGTTTTAATGATTCATATAGCAGCCAAACTGTTTTAGGCAATACCCATTTGTCTGTCTGTCCCTCTGTCTGTCTGTCCTTTTGTCTGTCTGTCCCACCACTTGTCTGTCTATCTGTCTAACTGCCTCTCTTTTGGATTTCAATGAATCATCTAGCATAGCCTAATTGTAATTTGTTAATGCCTCAAAGACTCTCTGTTACTATTTACCTGTCCCTCTGTCTGTCGATCTGTCCCTCTGTCTGTCTGATCATTCACAGGTTCTCTATTGGTTTTTATCTAATTAATTGTCTATTTTAGTAAAACTTTAATAATTCTTCTTGCCCGTCTGTCTGTCTATCTACTTAGTTTCTACCCTTGGTCTAACAGACTTATTCACTTAATTTATAAAAAATTAGATTTAACTAATAATATGGTGGTATCTTGAACCAAGAGATACACAAACAAAAAAATGATTCAATTTCTTCTATGAAGAAAAGTGTAATACATGTTCCTTTATTCTCTTTGTACATCAAAAATATGTTTCAAATTTATAATATCAGGTTATATTCCATTAATTTATTAACAACTAAATTTTTTGACACTCCACTTATGACTTTTAACAGCCCCCTTTAATTAAAATCAAGGGTGATTTTATTATTTTATTAGGATTTTACCAAACCTACTTTACATAAGAAATTTATTACATTTTAAAATTTTTTTTATAAAAAGAGGATTGGGATATATCTCCCTCCCAACATTAACTTTAAAAACTATTGTAAAATATATTAAAAGTTATAAACATATATCTATCAAGATCATTAAAGGAATTAACTCAAGTTTGAGGGGGGGGGGGGGCTTAATGCAACCATCTCGTATTCAATGCACAAATTGCACTTATAATTCGAATTTAGTTACAAAACTTGGCATGAGTAATCCTTGGTATATCTATTTTCCCAAAATGGAACAAAAAGTTGAAAAAGTGACAGCTAACAGCTGGCGGCTCAGTCATTAAGCCGTTTTTGGGCTATATTCAGGGCGAAATTATCATTAATTGCATAGGAATCAACTTTTTGAAACATATTTTTGCTTTAAATATCCATTTTTAAAATTTCTTGTACCAGCTGCTAGAACTGGCTGAAAATGGCTGGGAGCGGCTAAGAGTATGAAGAGTATATAGGGCTTGTGACATGTCTAGGGGTAGGTTTTTATTGGTACTGAGCTCAAAAATACTACTATAAATAGTGGGGGTCCATCCATTTGGCAGCTGGGGCTGTTACACAGACTGTTAAAAACCTACCTAGAGACACGTCACAAGCCCTATCTACTCATTCTACTCATGGCCGCTCCCAGCTGAGCTGCGGCCATTAGCAAGCTGCCAAATGAATTTTTTTGTGGTATTTTAAAAATTAATAAAATAAAATTAATGGTCTTCTTATCAATAAAGGGGGGTTTGGTGCTGGAAGGTGGGCAAAATTGATATATATTGAGCTAAAATTTTTTAACTACCTGGTCCAGTAGTTACTGCATCTAAAAGAAAAGCAAAATTAAAATTTTTTTTTTTAAGTTAGGTAAGAAAAACTGCAAAAATGGAATTTGACTTTGCAGATTTCTTGCTACACCTTCATAAGTTATTATTGAGACTGCTCCATTTTTTTGGTAAATTTCAGGTTTATATTGACATACTAGAATTGAAATTTTGTAAAAATCTTTAAAATTGAGATCACACAAAAGAACTAAAAAAACATTCTTTTTGCAGATTTCAAAAACTTTGAAGTGCTCGTAAGGTCACAATTATTGCATCACAGAAAAAAATATTTAGCATGGGTCATTTTTTTGCTTAAATCAACCACATTTTTACTGGGGGCAAAAATTTTTTTCAAAATTTTTTCATGGTGGGATGATTTAATCTACAATATATACTTTTGGCTGTTGACAGCTGTTCTCAGCCATTTTTGGCAGTTTTCAGCTGTTATGACAGCGAAATCTAGAAATTAAAAAATTGTTTTTAGTAATATGTCCTTGTCTATGACATAAAGTTATAATGTTAATTAAGAAAAGTTTAATTCCATGGAAATATTCAATTTTTTATATCCTTATAAGCCATTACCTAGCTGCCACTATTTTTGGTAGTATTTTTCAGCTCAACACCCCTTAAAACCTATCCCTAATGGATGATTCCTACGTAGTTATTGCTGGATTTGCCCTGAAAATAGCCCAAAAATGGCTAAACAGCTGAGCAAACAGCCCTTACCCATCACTTTTCCAATTTTTTGTTCCATTTTAGGAAAAAAGATCTACCAAGGATTACTCATGCCAAGTTTTGTAATGAAATTCGAATTCTAGGTGCCATTTGTGCATTGATTACATGATGGTTGCCTTAACCCTCCTCCCCCCTTAAGCTTAACTTTTTGTTAAATTTTGAAAAACAGACCTACTAAGGATTACACATGCCAATTTTCATAACAAAATTTGGATTAATTGATTATGGGATGGTTGCATTAACTCCCCCCCCCCCCCTACATATGTATGAGAGTTTCCTCATGTCTCAATTTACTAATTAAAAGTTGTACAGTACAGTTGTACAGAATATTGCAAGATTTTTTTAGTAAAGTCTGGTAATTAATTTACCAAAAAATAGATAGCATAGAATTATCTGAATCAGTGACTTGCTTAAATACACCCTACTTAAACACCCCCAACCCTAGTTTATTTTAAGGGGTGTAAATTTATTTCCTTTATACCCCCTTGGAATTTATAGAGGGGTGTATCTGAGGGTGTAGGCTCTTGTCAAGAGGGTGGACATGGATGGACACCTAGGGAGGTGTATCCATCCCCCTTAATTTTACAAGGGTTGTGTAAACAACCCCTATACCAACCTTTTGCACGCCTTTGATCTTAACTATAGTTTCAGAGTACATAAAGTTGTAAATTCAGTAACTATTCTACAAAAATTATCTTCCTAAATTGATATATGATTTTCAGGGTAATCTCCGGTGGACTAAACATTAAAATTTCATGGAAAAAAAGATATCTTTGGAACATGCATGTCTTGAAATTATCCCCCCTTTGTACTCAATACGCATTTTTAATTCTAAGTGCGTCAATTTTGCGTTTAAAGATACCCTTAGTTTAAGCATTAATTTCTCCAAAAAATGATGAAAAAAGATAAAATTTTTTTTGATAAAATGATAAAAGTATATGTAAAATGAAATAACCAGCAAAAAAAATTACAAAATTACGTTAAATAGAACGAATATTAGAGCGTTTTGAATGCCTTATAAAATGCGTATTTCTCATGAAAATTGTAATGATTTAGTGTGTTGAGTAAAATATTTACAAACTTCCCGCTTTTATAAGTAGCTAGAGCCTTTGTGAAAGGTATAGAATATACGTGGATATTATTACAGGGGAAATTTTTTTTCTTCAATTTAGTCACTACTTATTGGTCAGTTCATTTATCCAGTAGGAGGGGAGATGATGGGGTAAAGGGGTTGGTGGTTGGGTATTTTAGTCAGCTACAAGATTTTAAGTTGAAAAAGTTCAGTTATAAGTGGTAGATAAATAGAATTACAGTTATATAAGCATTTCTTGCAGAATTTAAAGGATCTGTAAAAGTTCATTTATAATCAATGTTTTAGAAACGTATCTTATAAATATAATGGATTACAAAAACAATATAAAAGTATTGCTTAGTCGATCTTTAAAGTAAAAAGTTTCGTCTATCTTTATAGTACGAGGTATGTCCGTCTGTCTGTCCGTACAAAGCTTAAGATCTCGGTAACCGCTGAACTGATTATATTACTCTTTAGGGAATATAGCTACTGGTCCTGAAGTGGTTTTAAGCTATTTTGTTGGGGGTCCAAACTCCCTATTTTTATATACATTTTTTTGTTAAAACAATAAATACAGATGGTGGGGAACTTTTATGCCTTTCATATTTCTATACAATTGAAAGAGCTGCTTTTTAACTATTCCTAAATCTTTGAGCTCCAGACAAATTGAAATTATTGCAAAACGGCAAAAATTGTGTAAATGATATCTATTTAGAAAAGTACTGAGACATAAAACCACCAAAATCGAGGATGTTCTATTAACCCTTAACGGTCGGGGGGGGGGGGGGGGGCGTTGAACGCCCCCCCATCCGGTTTTTTCTATCTCATTTTCTGTGTGTGAAAGATAAAGAGCCCAAACTGCTTGACTTTTTAAGTATGGGTATGACACATAACTGAGAGTTGAAATTTTTTGAATATCTCCATCCTGGCGGGCACAGGATGCCAGCAAACCTGGCAGGGTCATCCAGGTAAAGAGCAAAAATATTTTTTTGACTAAAACAAAGCATTTTATCATACCAAAATACTAAAAAATCCTCTAGTAGTACATCCTTATATGAAATACAGGTGTTCAAGTCACTTTCAGGTTCCAGGTATGATCCTCCAGGTCTCCAGAAATCTTTAAAAGGCTCCTGTGGCCGCAATTTTTGACTTAGAGACTTCAAATTTAAAACTTAAGCTTTTCTTACATGTCTACATAACGTATTAAAATTTCATGAAGATCCGCCGCCGTTTTCCCGCCGACCGCCGACTGCGGCGGCTGGCAACTGCCAAGTACAGCTGCGGCCGCTGAAATTTATATTTTGATATTTCTAATGTAAAATTTACATAAAAATAAACATTTTCTGGGAAAAAATTTTTCTTCTAGCTTCAAAAATAAGAAAATTACAGCCGTTTGAAATTTTTAAATAAAAAAAGACCTAAAAACAAAGGTTGTTAAATAAAAGGGTGAAGGAAGCGAAAATTGACTTAGACTTATAAAAGGTCGGAAATTCATTATCAAACAGGGGACTTGCACAAAAAAATTTAGCCCTCTAGCTCTAATAGGAACTGAGATAATTAGGGGGGGCGTTGAACGCCCCCCCCCCGACCGATTAAGGTGCGGCAAGGGGCCCGACTGTAAAGGGTTAAGGAAAAGTGACTTCGCCCAGAGCATCAAGGAGTTTTACTTTTCATTAAAAAAAATCTTTCCTTTATGGTTTCGAAACCGATGGATATCCGGAGGATAAGAACCGGTTTCCATACTAAAAAATCATGTATAGCATTGTATTACAGACAATTTTCCACGCATATCTAAATAAAAATCATAAGATTAATAAGTTAAGATTTTTGTTAGCCCGTGTCTTCGGTCACTCGGGGCTAACAAAACTTTCAATTTTTCATTTTAATATCTATAATACAATGCAATAAATGTTCTAATCTAAGCTCAAAATATAGCAATACACGGTTTCTTTTTTAATTGGATTTAAAAGGAGAGATCTACAAGTAATAGAAGAAAAATGTTATAAGAATTACCAAAATTGTATTCGTCTAAAATACTTGCATCTACTTGTAAATTACATAGAGTGGTTATACATATATATATATATTTGTAATTTGTATATGTACATTGAAATTATGTTGAATAGTGACACAAACAATAGAGGAGAAGCATAAAACATTCATAAGTTCTAAAATGAGAAGGAAGGCAAACGAACAATAACCCTTGTAGAGTTTCAGAACTTTTTTATGCGCCAAAGATTGATTTCTAAATTAAACGAAATTTTACATATAAATTTGTTGCAGGATACAGTAATAAAAGGGCATACTTTCATTTTAAGGATTTGATAATAGGGATACCTAATACTGTACCTTGTTGTCCTAAGAATCATTATTCCAAAGATCAGATGAATGGGATAATTATAACATACAAATAAAATATTTCTAAAAAGTTAAAAATCAACATGTTTTATATGGACGTAAGGACTTTCTATATCGCACTATTATAGGCATCACCATACAAAGTTTGTAATCGATAGGGCTATTCTTTTAAAAATTTGACTACAGCCTTACGTTGATAGAATTAGATTAAGCATAAATTTAAAAATAAAAAAATCAAAATCAAAAGTAAAAATAAAATAAAGAAAGTGTATAAACAATAAACATACCCTTGTATGTTGATGTTGAGCACTCTATTTACATTGTTATAATTTCTTTATTAGTATAATGGTTTTAGTGCGACACAAATTGAGCAGTACACTGATCCCGTCTATTTTAGGAAATGGGATAAAAAAAACTATTTTAAAAAAATATATTGGGTAAAAACAGTATCATAAAAATAAATAATAATAAAATTCTTTATAGTTTAAAGATGTTTAGGCTTTTCTGGTTTCTTGAGTGATAAAGATTATAGAGTTGCTACGCTTCCTGAATCGTACCTAACTGCTATAGGAATCATCACGCAAAATTTGAAATCGATAGGATAATTCTAACATGCAAAAATTAAGGAAAAGAGCTATCAGTTAAGGACGTACAGACCCTAATTATAGAAAAGCTTGTCCAAAATAATATGTCTGGGTTGATTCTTCCCCTAAACCCTGTATTTTTTTTTATCAGGAAAAATATATTTTCTCGTATTCATTCGAATCCGGTGGATAGGAACCGGTTCCTATCCATACGAAAAAACTATTTCGAGCATCGTATTATATCCAGCTTTCTACGAATATAAAAATGTACAATCATAAGATTAAAACCAGTTTTTTTAGCCAGTGCCTTCAGCACCTCGGGGCTAAAAAAAACTAGTTGTAATCTTATGATTGTACATTCTATATCCGCGGAAAGCTGTTTATAATACGATGTGAGAAATAACTATTCTTTCATTGGTTTAGTTGCCAACAAATAATGATAAATATATATCATTACACGCTAATTTATTCATTGAAAAAAATAATTTTTCTTCCTATATATGTGTAATAAGATGTCTGTTTGTTTGATTTAATAGTACAAAATCTTGAATTCTGTTCGTCGGAATTAAAAGATCTAAATAACTACTTGGCGCCCCTAACATCTATAACTTTGAAGAATAGAGGGGACAAAAAACTGCCTAAAACCATTCCAAGACTTAAATCTGAAAATAAAATAGCCTAGTCCTTATATTAAAGTAACAGGATGATTGTTTGTTTGTCTGTGTGTTTGTGTGTCTGTGTGTTTGTACCGAAGGATCTCGCTAACCGCTGAACCGATCGAGGTCTCCTTAACAGGGTAGCTTCTCATAGGTCCCGGGAAGGTTTATAACTATTTTCTGGGGGGGGTGGGACACCCCCCACCTCCCCAAAAAATTGTATATTTATTTTTTAACTAAAATTTAAAAGGAGGGGGGACACCAACCTCCTCCCAAAAAAAAAAAATTCCACCCGCCAAAAATTTTTTTAATACTTTTTCTTAAAATCTAAAATAAGAAATTGGGTTACCAAATTTGACTCTCCCTCCTCAAGTGCCCCTAGAGGCCTCTAGGGGGCGTAGCCGCTGTTTATCTATAATACAAAGTAGAACGATGTCTGTCTGTCTGTCTGTCCGTCTGTCTGTCCGTCTGAAGCTTAAGATCTCAGTAACCACTGAACCGATTGGGCTCTACTCTTCAGGGAATATACCTACTGGTCCTGTGATGGTTTTAAGCTATTTTCTTGGGGGGTGGGAAACCCCTAACCCCCCCAAAAAATGAAAAATACCCCCCCCAAAAAAAAATATTTTTTTAACTTTTTCTTTTTAAATCTAAAATACGAAAAATTAGGTTGATCAAACCTCTTGGGGCAAAGCCCCTAGAGGCTAGGGGCGAAGCCGCTAGTATATAAAATAGTAGATATCAGGGATCTAAAGGAATGAGAAAATGACTGATAAATTCGAGTACATCCCCAATGATGATATTAAAATTTACTCCTTTTATAGGTTTTAATCTGTGGTTGAAATGCTTGGACACTCAACTTAATAAACTAACCAAAGTCCCAAAATTCATTAAATTCCCAAACGTTGTTTAGCCGACGAATAAAGAAAGGTATTATAAAACTTCAGGGAATTTAGTAATTAATTGCTCCTCCCTCCCATGGTTTTATATTAAGTGTTTTCTAAAGAAAGTGTAGATAAAGTGCGGTAAAGTTAATGGCATTTATCAAAATCAATGAGATAGAAATTATTGTCCTTTAAAAATATAGTGCAGAGTATTGCTTTGTTTATGTTTCCAGTTACTTGGGTAATTAAAGTATATAGTTGTATATCATTATTAGAATATCGTTATGCATAAGATTTGTCAGCTGTGACCAATTTTACTTATAGTAATATAATATCAAATTAAATAGTGTTAAAAATTGATTTTTAAAATTGCATGCCGATATTTTCAGATATATTGTTAATGTTTAACGTTCCTTTTGCACTTTGTTTGCTCCAAACACAACGTATTATTGATAATAAGCTTATAAATTATTTTTCCTATCAGCAGACGATTGTAATACCACATAAATATTTGTAGCATATATTTATTTTGTAAGATTAGGTTATTTTTACGTTTCAAATCTTCTTCTACCAGAAATGAAACCGATTCTTAACAATGAAAGAAAAATTTTAAGAGTGAGAATAAATAAAACGGCAGAAATTTTAAGAATCGCCACTCAGCCTTAACCTTTGAAATTTTCCCTGAAACTTGGCAGAAACTGGACAAAGAGGATAACTCGTGTTTAAAATCCACTGTCAGCTGGAGTCACGGATAAACAGTATCTTGGTGTTTTCACTTATTTTTACCTTAACCCAATATAACCTAACCTAAACTAAGGTAAATACAAATACACGTAAAACCTCCCCCCATATTTACAGTAAATTTAAAAATCAAAAAAGTATGTAAGCCATTCAAAGATAAATCATATGGCTTCGAAACCGATTAATATCCGCTGGATTAGAACCGGTTCTCAGCAAAACTAAAAAATCATGTAAAGCATCGAATTGTCCACTAAAATAAAAAGAAAAATATAAGATATAGTCCCTTTTGTGTAAACGTACCTTAAGGGGCGATTCTTCGTATTTTTCACAGTAGCTTTTCTCCTATTTTTAGCCCCTGCGGGGCCAATTGCCTAACCGTGTGGGGCAATCACCTAACCCAATATAACCTAACCTAAAATAACCTAAAAAAAACATTTTAAAAATACGATGAATCGCCCCTTAAGGGAAAAGCTGTCTATAATACGATATTCTTCTGTATTCCTGAATTAATGTGAAGTGGTGACAGAAAACGGCACATTTGATAAATTGAGCAGAAGGGAATATTAGCGTATTCAGGTCATTTTACAGACACTCATCATTCAAACTTTCTTGTTTATCTGTAATGAGAAAACAAGGATGACAACATCCATAAAAGCGAAGCATTAAAACAGTAGGACAAACGACATTAAAACTTGTAGAGTGTCAGAACTGAATATTCAGAATATAAATGTATAAGAGTCGAAGTAAAATTGTTGAAAAACGATTGATAAAGAATAATGTTTATGGACATACTTACATTTTTAGGACTTGATTATAGAGTTGATTCGCTTATGATATTGTACTTTGTTGTCCCAGGAATCAGTATACCAAAAATCAGATCAATCGGGTTATCAGATCATATAAAAATTAGTTGTTAAAAAAGTAAAAAGAATCAACATGTTTAAAATGGACATGCGGACATTCTGATAGAGATTATAGAGTTGCTACACTTTTTAAATCTTACCTAACTACTACAGGAATCACCATGCAAAGTTTGAAATCAATAGGACAATTCTAACATGCCTAAATTAACGAAAAAAGCTATCCGTTTCGGACGGACGTACGGACGGACCGACCCTAATTATAGAAAAGCTTCGCTTTTAAAAAGGAAATAAAAAAAATTTGAAAGAAATAATCAATCATTGTTTAAGATGGAAGGGATGGTAAAGTTGAGAGATGAAATGTCAGAGTTTTAAATTTAAACATATTTATCACATCTATAGCCCTCTCTTAATTTGTAGGGTTCTAACCCTACAGACTATAAAACTGCATTTCTGTGGTACTACCCAGTATAACCTAACCTAACCGAACCTGAAGTTATAAACAAAAACTTAAAAATACAGCTTTATATTTTAATTTATTTTAAATGAGGAGGAGGTGGGGAGGATTGTGATCGATTGGAAGACGAAGAAAGTCCCTCCATGACGTCATAAAAATGAGGGATGAGGAGAAGGGGAATATGAAAAAAAACCCCTTAAACATAAAAAGGGGTTTCTTTCATACTCCTCCTCTCCTCATCCCTCATTTTCATGACGTCATGGATAATCTTTCGTTTTTATGACGTAACATGCTAATTTTTTGAGGGACTTTCTTCGTCTAAGGTCGATTGTTTTAGTTTGAACCCTTTTATTAAATAATTCTTGGTAAGCCCTTACATTGAAAGAGAATTGTCAGAATTTGAGGAGACTTAATATCCATATCAAAGAGGAGAATTATAGACTAGAAAATTTCATCATTACGCTTTTTTACATCAGGAATATTATTTTTAGGAAAATTATATTTCAAGTTCAGTTAAAAGAAAAAATGAGTGTTTTTAAGTACTGCCTTAGTTCATTGAATTGCTACAAAAAACAATAGTAGCTTCATTCCAATTTTGACTACTTTAGTATATTTGAAAATCTTTTCTATTTATATTTTAACATTTTTTAAATAGTATACCGCAACAAAAAAATTTAACCTACAGAGAATATACTTTTCATTACTCTTAATTGTGATGTTTTTATAGTGCATTTAATTAATTTTTAGCATATTTAACTTTTGTAAACTGCCTTAAATAATTTATGTATATCTTTGTCCTTTATTATTGACAAATACAGGGTGTCGGTAGTTTTATTTAGTTTTAATATTATTTAGATTATTAAGACTAACATTTTGTTCAAATCTGTCGCAAAACTACCAATAAACATAATCCTTATACTAAAGTAACAGGATGTCTGTTTGTGTTTCTGTGTGTTTGTTTGTACCAAAGGATCTCGCTAACCACTGAACCGATCGGGTTCTCCTTAACAGAGTAGCTTCTCATAGGTCCCGGGAAGGTTTATAACTATATTGGGAGAGGGTACCACCACCTTCCCAAGAGAAATAATAATAAATCGAAATTTTTTTTTTAAATATAGAGACTCCTACGTAACATTGCGAGGTATCGTTAAAGGGACTATTAAGCAACATATCGTAGAAACTTGAACGCAACAAAAAACCAAACATTCAAAGTGCCACTAGAGGCTTCTAGGGGGCGTAGCCGCTAGTGATTAATATGGACATGCTTATATTATATAATGCTTAATTTCAAAGTTGCTTTGCTTTTAACATTGTGCCTTATTTTCCTAGGAATCAAATCAAATTCCAAACATCAAGTGAAAGGATAATTATATTATATAACAAAATGTTACCAAAAACCTAAAAAAATATCAAGATGTTTACAATAAGGCGATTCTAAAATGCCTAAATTAAGGATCCATTATGGACTAAAGTACCCATAAAGTAGAAAATTTTTGACTTTAAAAATCAACGGGTGATGGATATATAAATTTTTAGATTGCCTATCTCTTTAAACCAAGCGTTAAATATATATATCTAAGTTAAAGTTTGAAAGCAATATGAGAGTTCAAGTATATAAGTTTCACTTAGTTCACCACTCATTAGGATATTGATGATTTACGGGCAAGGACATGTTTTAGGAAAATTAAACCTTTTTTGGGAAAGGAAGCAAAATATGTACCCTCCCCTCACCCCCTCCCTTATCCAAAATATATCCAATTACATAAAGCAGTAAGTTTTTTTTGCTGTCTGTATCAAAGGATCTCGCTTACTGCTGAACCAATATGGTTATCCTTCACAATGAAGCTTCTTATTTGTCCCAGGTAGGTTTTAGACTAATTTATTTTGTAAAAAGTCTGTGTACAGTTTTATGCTATTTTTCTGCTTTTCTATCACTATCACTTCGTTTTTATAGCCCCAAGATGCTAGGGACGCTACTGCTAGTATTCTCTACTAGAGTTGGCTCGATATAATTATCTCCCTATTGGCTAGTTTTCTATATGCATATCTATTTCTCAATAAATCTATTTTCCTCACCCGGCATTACTATCTAAAAGCAAGTAAATATTTAATAATCTAAATGATTTTAAAAAGATTTTTTAAATTATATTTTTTTTTTACATTACCATCACCAAAGGGTTAATGATGATGATTACAATTTTAGTTTAATATTTGAACACACAAAGTGTCGCCACAATCGAATTCTTTTAAAACAGAGTTTTCTTAAATTTATTATATTATAAATTTAAATTTTCTTTTTTATGATTAGAAATTAAATACATTGATATAAGGTAAATAGCAACATGAAATTAAAAAAATGAATTTATTTTTAATAAAGTAAAATAATGGGTCTTATCGTTCTGGGCAATGAGAGTTTATTATGGATTATTGGAGCACTATGAGTTTTAAACAAATATTCCTTGGAAAACTTGAGCTCGTTTATAGACATTTATTTCCTATATAGATCTGACATGGATCTTGAAGCAATTAAGCAGGCCGTTTTGTACATGTTAAAAATTGGAAGATTTCATTAAATAAAAGTTATCGCAAATATACTTAGTAAATTTCCTATATAGATCTGACATGGATCTTGAAGCAATTAAGCAGGCCGTTTTGTACATGTTAAAAATTGGAAGATTTCATTAAATAAAAGTTATCGCAAATATACTTAGTAAATAAGCCCTCACTCCCATAGTTAAATAAACCGACTCATCGATAGACGACATGCCTACATAAGCCTACCAATAAGCGGTAGCCACTATAAACCATCCATTTTTCTTTCATTTAGGATTTCACGTAACGAATGCAAAGAGAAAAGCAAGAAATTACACATTTCTAAACTAGCTGCTCTTTAAAATATAGAATTCATCATCTTTGCCATTTATATCTTTGTAGAGCATAGGCCACGCGCTCGATGATTTTCCAATCTTCTTTGGAAGCGGTATGTTTTGAGCTAGGCATCGCTGAGATATGAGATCTCCTCTGTATTAAGTGGGGCTTGGCAGCCACGCGTCGGCAACCTATAAGCCTTAGAAAAATCAACCTTCTACCATTCTAAAAGTCACCTGAATGATTAAACCTGAATCAAATATGGCAATTCTTTTTAACAATTTAAAAGAAAAAGTATCCACGGGTATAAATTTGAGGTTTAGTCCCGCCTAAAGCGCTGCTGCCGAGCCCTGGTATTAGGTTCCTGCAGGAGTTCTCTCATCCAGGTTGTTTTGGTCAACCTGGTTTTCTATTTGGAGATTCCACATATAGGATTAGTATTGCTAATAAGTGTTGCTAAGCCATAAAGAACACCACAAAAATTATGTAGCAGCAAAAACTTTTTTGTTTTCAATGAATTTTTCTTACAGCATGAACACCAAGGAAGGTAATAAGAAATAACAATTTTAATTTAATAATTTAGACTTTTTCCTTTTTGTTTTGACAATCAGACGTCATAAAATGTAAGATAGATATATTATTACTTGGATCTTACACCAGATTTATAAGGTATCTAATAAAATGAAACGCGCAGTGGGCTAAATAAATAATGAAACCCGCTCCCAACCTACTGGATGAACGAACTGACCAAAAATGAAGTTCCATTTTAGCTACATAAATTGATGACAATTTTTCATAATATTTTTGTTTATTCTACATCCATTAAAAAAAGTTGTTAGGCCATATGCTACTTTAAAATGATCTTTTCTGCATTATTTTTCATATCATAATAAGGTTTCAAAACTTTTTTTTTAATCATTTCACTTTCCATGTTTATTATGATTCAACTTTTGTTTTCGCCATTGAAATGGTTTAATTGGATTATTGCATGTTAATTTTTTTTGCAATAAACATCTATAAACTGAATGTTTAAATAGAAATAACAAGCTTGAAGTATTTATTTTGGACTATATAATTAAACTTATAACATTTCATTTGACACTTTTTAAAATAATGTTTTGACATCTATTTACTATTAAACAAGGATGACAATATAGATTGAAGTGAAATCGAAAGGAATGACAAACGAACAATAACTCTTGTAGAGTGTCAGAACTAAATAAGCAGATCATTAATTTGTAAGTCTAAGCAAAATTTACATAAATTTGTTACAAATTTGCTAAAAATACAGGATACAATAAAAGGACATGCTTTTATTTTTAGGATTTAATTATAGAGAATGAGATGCTCGCTTATAATATTGTACCTTGATGTCCTAGAAATAATTTGTTATATTTCCTAAATCGTAACTAACTGGTATAAGAATCAGCATGCAATGTTTAAAATCGATATGACAATTCTAACATATCCAAATTAACGAAGAGCCCTAACCGTTACGGACGAACGTAAAGACGGACGGACCGTTCCTAATTATAAAAACGAGATGTTTTCAAAAGTTTAGAACATTTTTAAAATCTGTTAATAAATATAATTTTTGGATCATGGAAAGAAAACAAAGTCATTCCTAATTAGGACAGAAGTCACTGGAAATTGATCTAAGGAAGGCTACTTATGTCCTTCATCTAACAAAATCTAACTTAAGGGAGGTGACTTATGTCCTTTGTCTGACAAATTCTTACATTAGGAAGGCTGCTTATGTCCTTCATCTTGCAAAACTTAGCTTTTCTGTCCTTCACATTGCAAAACCTCACAAAACATAGCTTTTCTGTTCTTCACATAGCAAATTCTTGCAAATCATAGCAAATTCTTGCAAAACATAGCAAATTCTAGCAACACATAGCAAATTCTTGCAAAACATAGCAAATTCTTGCAAAACATAGCTAATTCTTGCAAAACATAGCAAATTCTTGGAAAACTTAGCTTTTCTGTCCTTCAAATAGCTAATTCTTGCAAAACATAGCAAATTCTTACAAAACATAGCAAATTCTTGCAAAACATTGCAAATTCTTGCAAAACATAGCAAATTCTTGGAAAACTTAGCTTTTCTGTCCTTCACATAGCTAATTCTTGCAAAACATAGCAAATTCTTACAAAACATAGCAAATTCTTGCAAAACATAGCAAATTCTTACAAAACATAGCAAATTCTGGCAAAACATAGCAAATTCTTACAAAACATAGCAAATTCTTGCAAAACATTGCAAATTCTTACAAAACATAGCAAATTCTCAAAAAACATAGCAAATTCTTGCAAAACATAACAAATTCTTGGAAAACTTAGCTTTTCTGTCCTTCACATAGCAAATTCTTGCAAAACATAGCAAATTCTTGGAAAACTTAGCTTTTCTGCCCTTCACATAGCAAATTCTTGCAAAACATAGCAAATTCTTACAAAACATAGCAAATTCTTGCAAAACATAGCAAATTCTTGGAAAACTTAGCTTTTCTGTCCTTCACATAGCTAATTCTTGCAAAACATAGCAAATTCTTACAAAACATAGCAAATTCTTGCAAAACATAGCAAATTCTTACAAAACATTGCAAATTCTGGCAAAACATAGCAAATTCTTGCAAAACATAGCAAATTCTTGGAAAACTTAGCTTTTCTGTCCTTCACATAGCTAATTCTTGCAAAACATAGCAAATTCTTACAAAACATAGCAAATTATTGCAAAACATAGCAAATTCCTACAAAACATAGCAAATTCTTGCAAAACATAGCAAATTCTTACAAAACATAGCAAATTCTTGCAAAACATAGCAAATTCTTGGAAAACTTAGCTTTTCAGTCCTTCACATAGCTAATTCTTGCAAAACATAGCAAATTCTTACAAAACATAGCAAATTCTTGCAAAACATAGCAAATTCCTACAAAACATAGCAAATTCTTGCAAAACATAGCAAATTCTTACAAAACATAGCAAATTCTTGCAAAACATAGCAAATTCTTACAAAACATAGCAAATTCTTACAAAACATAGCAAATTCTTGCAAAACATAGCAAATTCTTGCAATAGGGGTCCCAAACACAAAAACAAATTTTCAGCGCGATCCGACCACCGGTTCTTGAGATATGGTGACCTGGTGTCCTTGGTACTGATGGTAAGATTTGGGAAATGGTTCGAATCCTTAGTAAATTTGGCTAAGTCCAAAAATATTTTGACACTTAGTCAAATTTTTGAAGAAAAAATACCAAGGTGACACCAAGCGTACCTACTGAGAGGACACCAGGTCGAAAATATTCTAAGTGTCAAAAAATTTTTGGACTTAGCCAAATTTACTAAGGATTTGAACCATTTCCCAAATCTTACCGTCAGTAACAAAGACACCAGGTCACCGTATTGAATTTGCTATGTTTTGCAAGAATATGCTATGTTTTGTAGGAATTTGCTATGTTTTGCAAGAATTTGCTATGTTTTGTAAGAATTTGCTATGTTTTGCAAGAATTAGCTATGTGAAGGACTGAAAAGCTAAGTTTTCCAAGAATTTGCTATGTTTTGCAAGAATTTGCTATGTTTTGTAAGAATTTGCTATGTTTTGCAAGAATATGCTATGTTTTGTAAGAATTTGCTATGTTTGCAAGAATTTGCTATGTTTTGTAAGAATTTGCTATGTTTTGCAAGAATTAGCTATGTGAAGGACAGAAAAGCTAAGTTTTCCAAGAATTTGCTATGTTTTGCAAGAATTTGCTATGTTTTGCAAGAATTTGCAATGTTTTGTAAGAATTTGCTATGTTTTGCAATAATTTGCTATGTTTTGCAAGAATTAGCTATGTTTTGTAAGAATTTGCTGTGTTTAGCAAGAATTTGCTATGTGAAGGACAGAAAAGCTAAGTTGTTTTGTAAGAATTTGCTATAATTTGCAAGAATTTGCTATGTTTTGTAAGAATTTGCTATAATTTGCAAGAATTTGCTATGTTTTGTAAGAATTTGCTATGTTTTGCAAGAATTTGCTATGTTTTGCAAGAATTAGCTATGTTTTGTAAGAATTTGCTGTGTTTAGCAAGAATTTGCTATGTGAAGGACAGAAAAGCTAAGTTTTCTAAGAATTTGCTATGTTTTGTAAGAATTTGCTATGTTTTGCAAGAATTTGCTATGTTTTGTAAGAATTTGCTATGTTTTGCAAGAATTTGCTATGTTTTGTAAGAATTTGCTATGTTTTGCAAGAATTTGCTATGTGAAGGACAGAAAAGCTAAGTTTTCCAAGAATTTGCTATGTTTTGCAAGAATTTGCTATGTTTTGCAAGAATTTGCTATGTTTTGTAAGAATTTTGATATGTTTTGCAAGAATTAGCTATGTGAAGGACAGAAAAGCTAAGTTTTCCAATATTTTGCTATGTGATGGACCAAAAACCAATTTTATGCAAGATTTTGCTATGTGTAGAATCAAAAAGCTAGGTTTTGTGAGGTGAAGGAAGGCTACTTATGTCCTCAATCTTGCAAAATCTTTGTTAAGGGAGGCATGTTATGCCCTTCATCTAACAAATTCTCACTTAAGGAAGGCTACTTATGTCCTTCCTAGGAAGGTGACTTCTGTCCTAATTTAGGAATGACTTTGTTTTCTTTCCATGATCCTAATTTTTAAATGACTTGACTTATAACAAAAAAGAAAATAACAATTAAAGTTTATGCAGTCAATATACTTTATATAATTAAGCAGATTGTAGTTTGGGTTCCACGACAAACGTAGGAGTCCCAAACGTAGGAGTGGAAAAACATCGGAGTGGACAAACGCAGGAGTCCCAAACGTCGGAGTGGGACAAACGTCGGAGTGGACAAACGCAGGATTTTTGGGACAAACGTCGGAGTGGACAAACGCAGGAGTCCCAAATTTTTTTTTCAATTTTTAATTTTTCTTTTCAATTTTGATTTTGTTTTCAATTTTCAATTTTTTTTTCAATTTTGAATTTTTTTTTTCAATTTTGATTTTGTTTTCAATTTTCAATTTTTTTCAATTTTCAATTTTTTACACAACCTCCCCCCTCCCTCCCTCGGTCCCCTTATTTTTCTTAGTTAGGTTAGGTTAGGTTATAGGCCAGGGGGCCTAGCGCTGCGGCTAGGCATGCTAGGGCGCCGAGCGTTGCGGCCATAACCATTATTTTGTAGACAGGGGTATACAAAAATTTCAAAATTGTCAATAGCGGACACTCCTGCGTTTTACTTAAGCAATGTCCACTCCAACGTTTGTACACTCCGACGTTTGGGACTCCTACGTTTGGGGTAGGACCGTAGTTTGTCTAATAAGATCAATTTATTGGCTGCTTTGTCAATTATCAAAAAATCTTCAAAGCAGCTCTGATTTGGTAAACACTTTTTTTTACATAGAAACAAAATGTGCTGAGTTCATTAGATGTTTTGGATTTTGTGCAGTTTAGGGTTTCGGGAAAGAAAAAGAGAAGGGGGGAAGAAAATCTCTTCAAAAGAGATGGGAGAAAAGGGAAGAGATTTTCTTCTCCCCTTCCCTTTTTATATGATGTCACAGGAATCGCACTTTTCAAAAGTGATACAAAATCGGGACAGATTGGGCTTTCTCTAGTTTAGGGTGAAATTTTCCTGGTAACGATTATCTCCAAAAAAGCTTTGAACTTTAAAGGCTGCTAACGGCCAAACGGTGGAACGTATAGATTATGCTTGCAAAATATTTTAACCGACTTTTAATCTGGAAGAGTAATTAATCAATAATGCACAATTATCTCGCAGTACACATAAATGCGCGAAAAGACATATTTTACATGTTTTTTCTTCCCCGTACATCATTGGACCTTGGCTATTCCAGATTATTTTTAGGACTTCTTATAACGTTTAAAACGATGTTTGGCAGCTAGCAGCCTTTAAAATTCATAGATTTTTGGAGATAATCGTTACCAGGAACATTTTACCGTGAACTGCACTAGATCCGATGTTTGTAATGTACTGTGCAGTGTCACTTTTGAACACTTTGCACTTTTGGTTAAGTTTAAGATTAAAAATTTAAAATGTTGATAACTCTTATGTTTAAAAATTTCCCAATTTTTCTTTATTCCAAAGTAAAAGTTTTGTTAAAAATGATGTTTAATTATCCTGATGCATCCTTCGCAAGGATTAAAGGTATAAAAAAAATCTTTAAATATATGTACTTTTGATATGTAGTTATACATTTGTAACGGGATGAAAAACACCATTGTATGCTATCCTTTTATAAAAGTAACAAAATGTGTGTTTCTGGTGTGTCTAAATGTGTGTACGGTAGAATCTCGCTAACTGCTAGACGGATATACATAGTTCTCCTGTACAGTGAAGCTTCTCATAGATCCTGGGAAGGTTTATATCTATTTTGGGGGTTGTTAGCTCTAACCACTATAAAAAAATTAAAATGTCGGATCTACTGCAGTTCACGGTAAAATATTGCTGGTAACACAATTTTCCAAAAATCTATGAATTTTAAAGGCTGCTAGCTAGCAAACGGCTGAACGTACAGATCATACCCGCACACCATTTTAAGCGGCATAAGAAGCCCTACAAATAATCTGGAATAGCCAAGATCCAATGATGAACAGGGAGAGCTTCACTGATGAAAAAAACGCGTAAAATAGGTCTTTTTCGCGCATTTCTCTGCACTGCGAGATAATTATGCATTATTGATTTATGGCTATTCCAGATTATTTGGAGGCCTTCTTATGCCGCTTAAAACAATGTGCGGGCATGATCTGTACGTTCAGCCGTTTGGCAGCTAGCAGACTTTAAAATTCATAGATTTTTGGAAAATTGCGTTACCAGCAATATTTTACCGTGAACTGCAGTAGATCCGACATTTTAATTTTTTTATATTTACTAGCGGCTGCGCCCCTAACATCTAGGGGCTCTCTTTTTCAAGAGCTAGAAAATGGCAAAAAATGGCCCAAAAAACGATCCCAAGACATAAATCCGGGAATAAAATAGCCTAAAACCATCCTGGGACATATTTGAAGATTACTTGATAAGGAGAACTAAATCGGTTCAGCGGTTAGTGAGATCCTTTGTTACAGACAAAAAAAAGCATAATACTTTATATAATAGGTCTAGCGGCTATAAAAAATTGGGGGGATTTTGATTTTGGAAGAAAATAGCCTAAAACCAACACAGGACCAGTAGGTATATTCCCTAAAGAGTAGAATCCGATCGGTTCAGTGATTACCGAGATCTTAGGGGACGGACATACAGACATCATTCTACTTTGAATTATAGATAACTAAAATTATAAGTGCTGAGGAGGGGGGGGGGTCGATATCCAACCCTCTTCCCCCTTTAGTGCGCATTGATGCCTCTAGGAGCTTAGCCGCTTATTATAAGAAACTAGATTTAATATACCAACAACCCTTACAGATCGGGCCCCTATTCCCACCTTAATAGATCGGAGGGGGGGTCATATTGACCCCCCCCCCTCTATCTCGGCTTCTGTTACAGATAAAGACGTAATTTTTTCTGGTGGTTCATGTGTATTTTTAGAGAAAATTACTTTTTCTAGTCATAGCGGTCAGGTCGCTCCTTAGCCACTTTTTAGCGGCCAGCCGCTAAATTTTAAAACAGCTGTAGAGCGGCCAATTTTGCAGCTAGTATGACCAAATTTTAGGACGAACTTTTATTTTTCATAACAAAAAAATTACTTTTTCTGATCATCGCCAAAAAACGGCAAATAACGGAAACCGCCATTTTCGGCAGTTACGGCGGTAAAACGGCGGTTGGCGGCGCCAATTAATATTTTTATCTGTTTATTATTGCTCAAGGATTTACCAAAAAAATTATAGGTCTCTAGCTGTAATAGAAGCCACGATATTCATGATATATGTCTGTAGTAAAAGCCGGACAAAATCGGTTATAAAGTCGGTCAGGGTGCGGTCAAACGGTCATAACACCACTTTTCTCATAAGGTCATTGATATCTCAGTATTCATCAAAAAAATTTTAGGTTTCTACCTTATATACAAAGTCATAATGTAGAAATTAAGATTTATTTAGAATTTTTTTTAAAATTTTGGTGCTACCTAACCGACTTTGACCGGACACCATGACCGACACAGACCAGATATCCTAATAAAATCAACTCTTGCCGACGTATAATTACTAAACTTAAACTTGTCATAAAGTCACAACTCTCTATCTTACCCAAAAAAAATGACATTGAAAAAATAGAGGGGGGGGGTCAATATACCCCCCCCCCCCCCCCGATCTGTAAGGGTTAAAATATGAAACATAATCCCTGACACAACCTATTTTAAACATTCTCCTACACAAAACATCATTTTTTTTACAATAGACTTAGTTTTCTAGATATCCTGTCGACAATTCTCAAATAACAAAAACATCATTGACTATTTTCTTAGATTAAGGTTTAATAATAGTTATATCTCGCATTTTATTATAAACAGCTTTCCGCGGATAAAAAATGTACAATTATAAAATTAAAACCAGTTTTTTAGCTCTGAGATGCCAAAGTCATGGGCTAAAAAGTTGGTTTTAATCATATTTTTGTACATTTTGATATTCGTAGAGAGCTGGATATATTTAATACGATGCTAGACATTATTTTTTCGTATGGATGAGAACTGGTTGTAATATACCGGATATTAATTGGTTTTGAATAAATACGAGGAATTGATTTCTTGATTTATAATTTTGAAGACATAGTCATATCGCTTCATTTAAACTAAATTGGGATTTATTAAAGATAACACTTAGGGACAGTGCTCAGCAGTAGGATATATAAGTTGGAAGGAATTTTAATGTTAGAGGGATATTTGAAATCTGCATCAAATTTTAAGATTTTTTTAAATAAAATTCGTTTTTTCTATAATACTTTATCTAAAAGCGAAAATACAATTTAAGTATAAATTTTTACCAATAGGATAGGTGGTACGCTCTAATTGGTTGAATAATGTGCGACACTTAAGCTTCTCTAATCAGAGCGCAGATAATTTTCATTCCACCTATCACAGATGTCAAAATTAATTAACTTAAATTGTATTTCCGCTTTTAGATAAAGAATTATACAAAAAACGAATTTTATTAAAATTTCTTAAAATTTGATGCAGATTTCAAATCTCCCTTTAACATTAAAATTGTTTCCAACTTATATATCTTACTCAGAAGCCTTGTGTCATCCGCCTGTAAGCCTTACGGAAATCTATCTTTTTAAATTTGAAAAATCAGCTCAAAGTCTAAACCTGACCCTAATATGGCAATCCCTCTTTTAAAAAAATCCAGAGCATCCTAACGGGTTTTGCATAATCTAATCTAGAAGCAAATTAAATGCTAAAAAGTTAGAGCACCCAGAGTGCATAAAACATCTTGGGATCTTTGAGAAGCTTCTTTGAAATGGAGAACTCAATCAGTTTAATTGAATTCAAAAGTTATAGACAAAAAATATTCGTTCATAAATTGATATATAAATATAGATATATAATCCAGATAACTACCTGGATCCAGTGTTGGGGACCTTTTTCATTCTGCTCTTTTGTTGCGACTTGGCTGTATTAATATTCCCGACGCTATTAACTGATATTGATAGACTCAAGTAAAAGTAGTCACAAGGTGGGGATATACAATTATCTAACCCCTCCCCCCTCTATTGTTTTATTTTAATAGATCATCTATATTATTACATCTATTTTTATATTGTAAACCATGTTTTATTGACCCAATCTCTCTAGAGAAAAGATATGCAAAACTAAGATAACCATTTTCATATGCAAACACAACCTTATCAGAAATAGAAAGATTAAAGAAAGTAAGTTCAAAAATAAAATTAATATTCTTATATTTGGATAAAAAATCTTCCAAATTGAATTTTGATTTAACAAATTGATTGACCAAAGAGTACTTTCTTGCCCTCAATTATTCTGCCAGCAAAAATTAATACGTCGTTTGATCGGAAAGAGGCAAAAATGTTTCTTTAGGTGTCATAATTAGTATGTCTAACAAAAATGAACATCTTCGCTTTTATAAATACTAGTGTCTTCGCTCCTAGAGGCCTCTAAAATTTTTTTTTTTTGGGGGGGGGGTATTTGTGAGGGTGGTGGTTCCTTTCCCCCAAAATAGTTATAAACCTTTCCAGGACCTATGAGAAGCTACATTATAAAGGAGAACCATATCGGTTCAGCGGTTAGCGAGATCATTTGGTACAGACATACACAAACATAGAGATCCTGTTACTTTTATATGAGGATAACTAATATGTCCTACAAAAAAGAAAACATATTCGCTTTTAAATTAATAATAATAATATTTTTTTCAAATGATAAACATTAGTGGAAACGTATGCACATACATAGGATGGGATACTAATATAGAGAAAGAAATATGAAGAGAGAGCTAAAAAGATTTAGTTATATAGCAATATATATACAGATGGATAATATGTTACTTAGGAACAAACACGGTCGCCTATAAAGAAGATTCTTTACTTAAAACATAATTATAAAATTTAATTTTGTTGGTTAAAAAGGAAAAAAGTAAACAAAACTTAATTGAAACCTTGGATCTAACAGTTTTTTGTTTTAACTTCAAATATATTTAACTTATTATATCAAATAATCAATTAAAAGTTAATTATTAAACTAGATTAGAAAACAATATATATATACTTACATAACTATTACATAGTCATAATAGAGAAAATATAAAAACGGTTTGTTTTCTTAACTCATTGAGATCATATATTTTTGGATCAAGTCTTCATTTTTTTAAAGCGAAGCTTTTCTATAATTAGGGTCGGTCCGTCCGTATGTCCGAAAAAGATAGTTTTTTTCTGTTAATTTAGGCATGTTAGATTTGTCCTATTGATTTCAAACTTTGCACGGTGATTCCTTTAGTAGTTAGGTACGATTCAGAAAACGTAGCAACTCTATAATCATTACAAGAATGTCCGTACGTCCATTTTAAACATGTTTTTTTTTACTTTTTTGACAACAAATTTTTTATGTTAAAATTATCCGATTCATCTGATATTTTGAATACTGATTCCTATTACAACAAGGTACAATGTTATAATCGAAGCATCTCTATAATCAAGTTCTAATAATGTAAGTATGTACTCATACAGTATCATCTATTTATGCAGTTTTGCAACAGATTTACTTACTTAATATTGTTTTTACTTATGCATTAATATTCTGCCTATTCAGTTCTGACAATCTTCAAGTGTTAATTTTTGTTTGTCCTTCATTTCAGAACTTCGCTTTTATGGATGTTGTCATCCCTTGCTAATATTAAAGCTTTTATATTTATGCAAAATCATGGTTCTTTTTTTCCTATAAAAGAGAAGTATAAAATTGCAATCCTTTTGGTGCTCAGTTGTTTGATATTTGATATTAAAAACAAACACTGGCCATGATGAAGGAAGAATAGAAAATAAAGTGAATATACATACATCAATCTTAAATTCAGTTTCTCTTATGGAAATTTTCTGCAGGTTTAAATATATTTTACCAGGGAACTAAAGTGATAAGACAATAGCCGATGTATAGATGTACATACCCAATGATGATACACACAATTATTCTTTCTGTTAATAATGATTAGTGGTTGAGACGTTTGGACACTCAACTAAATGAACCAAACTATCAAAATTTATTAAAAGCACTCTAGGTCCTAGGTTATTAAGCCATCGAATAAATAAACGTTATTATAGGACTTTGGGGACTGGTGTAATAAACAGCCCAATTTCCGTCCCTCCCTAATATTTTACCTTTCTGTCATATCGTCAATAAATTCTACTTTTGATACGGCTGTTTAAGTAAATAAATAATCTAAATAGATAAAACTATTATCCCTGCGGAAACTAGAAAACTTTGCGTAACCCAACTTTGACTATTGCATGGTTTACCTCGTCGTGGAACTTATGCTTAACCGGTAGAATTACATGGGTCTGTTTTAGATGACTTAACCCTTAACAGTCGGGCCCCTTGCCGCACCTTAATCAGTCAAGGGGGGGGGAGGGGCGTTATCTCAGTTCCTATTAGAGCTAGAGGGCTAAATTTTTTTGTGTAAGTCCCCTGTGTTATGATGAATTTCCGACCTTAAGTAAGTTAAGGTCAATTTTCGCTTCCTTCACCCTTTTATTTAACAACCTTTGTTTTTAGGTCCTTTTTTACTTAAAAATTTCAAACGGCTGTAATTTTTTTATTTTTGAAGCTAGAATTAAATTTTTTTTGCAGAAAATGTTATTCTTTATGTAAATTTTATATTTCAAATATCAAAATATAAATTTCAGCGGCCGCAGCTGTACTTGGCAGCTGCCAGCCGCCGCAGTCGGCGGTCGGCGGGAAAACGGCGGCGGATCTTTATGAAATTTTAATACGTTATGAAGACATATAAGAAAAGCTTAAGTTTAAAATTTGAAGTCTCTAAGTCAAAAATTGCGGCCACAGGAGCCATTTAAAGATTTCTGGAGACCTGGAGGATCAGGACCTGCAGGATCATACCTGGAACCTGAAATTGACTTGAACACCTGTATTTAATATGAGGATGTACTACTAGAGGATATATTAGTATTTTGGTAAGATAAAATGTTTTTTTAAGTCAAAAAAATATTTTTGCTCTTTACCTGGATGACCCTGCCAGGTTTGCTGGCATCCTGTGCCCGCCAGGATAGAGATATTCTAAAAATTCCAACTCTCGGTTATGTGTCATACCCAAACTTAAAAAGTCACGCAGTTTGGGCTCTTTATCTTTCACACACAGAAAATGAGATAGAAAAAACCGGATGGGGGGGGCGTTCAACGCCCCCCCCCCCCGACCGTTAAGGGTTAATAGGCAAAAAGCAGAGTAGCTGGATAAAGTGTCTCAAAAAATTATAAAAATGAGAGGTTATTCATCTATTTTTTAAGGGTTTTCTTCCCACTTCTCCTCTCATCTCCCTCATTTTTATGACGCCACATGCTTGATTTGAGACACTTTGTTCAGCTACAAAGCAAACTGTGTTAATTTTTAATAAAGCATGTAAAATAGAGATGACAACTAAGATGTTTAACCTTTTTGACTAAACAAAAAAACAATTTTCTTTACATAAAATTTTAATTCAGCTCCCCAACTATTATAATAAATATTTTAAAATTTATCTAAGGTCCATCTCCCTTTTCTGTATTTGAGAGGCACTTAAAGAGCTTCAAACTTTATATGACTCAAACACTTTACTACTCAGGACAAAGGGACAGGTATTATCAAAACTAGGATGATTGCATCCATTAATATCTATTATATAAAGTAGTAAGAATTTGTTTTGTCTGTAGCTTAAGATTTCGGTAACTACTTTAATTCTCATTTTTATTGAAGCTTAACATGGCTCCATGGATGGTTTTAAGATATTTCATTTTTAGATTAGAGTCTTGGGATGGTTTTAGGCTATATTTGTGCTTTCATTGCCAATTTGAATACAGAGCATTTATATGCTAGGGGCACAGTTGCTAATATAACAAATTTAGTAATAATATTCAAAGTTGTATGGCTTATTTAGTAAGCTAAGTAATTAACAGTAGATCTTTGTAGTACAACAAATTGATTATTTGCTTTAAGAATTCTCTATAATTGTTTATATGTCTGTTTTTTTAAAGCGAAGCTTTTCTATTATTAGGGTCGGTCCGTCCGTCCGTCACAGATAGTTTTTTTCGTTAATTTAGGCATGTTAGAATTGTCCTATCAATTTCAAACTTTGCATGGTGAATCCTGTAGAAGTTAGGTACGAGTTAGAAAGCGTAGCAACTCTATAATCATTACCAGAATGTCCGTACGTCCATTTTAAACATGTTGATTTTTTTACATTTTTAACAACAAATTTGTATGTGACCTAATTATCCGATTGGTCTGATTTTTGATATACTGATTTCTGGAACAACAAAGTACAATATTATAAGCGAAGCAACTCTATAATCAAGTCCTAAAAATGTAAGTAGAAATACCAACCATGGTTAAAATACGTTTTTTCACCACGTGCATAAGTTTGATTCCCTAATTGCAATACAAAGTGCTCAACAAAAAGTATTTTTTTCTCATATATTATGGCATACCCTTTTCCATGCTCAATTTAAAATGAAATATAGAAGTTATCTGCTCATTTTTCATCAAGGCTAAAGCAAATCAAATATGTATAATGCAACGCATGTATATAATATTTACATATAGAGAGAGGTGACAATGGGCTGTTTATTACACTAGTTCCCAAAGTTTTATAATAACGGTATTTATTCGTTGGCGTAACAACTTTGGGCGAATTTTGATTGGTTGGAACATTATGTTGAAGGTTAAAACGATACAAAAATAATATTCAAAAGGGGAAATTTTGTGTGTCATCATTGGGCTTGTACACAATGTACATCAAGTTATCTGCCATTGTTTTATCTCTTTAGACCCCTGATGCATTATTATCATCCTTTGACTTTGAAATAGCTTTAAAATTTATCATTATAAACTTGTTTTGTATGTAAATTTTTTACAATATTAATTCTTGATTTGGTAACTAATTTTAAGGATGAAAATATGTATTATTAATATTTTCTTTTACAAAAATGTCACAAAAACTACCCATTTTACTATACTTAACAAAGGGAATAGTTGCTTTCGCAAAATGCTGTAAAGTTGCGAGATACAATACAATCTTTCCCGATTTTGTATTAATTTTGCGGAACATGATTCCAGTTACGTCATATTTTTCTTTCCCGAAAAAGGGAAGGGGGGAAGAAAAAAAGAGATGGGAGAAAAGGGGGTTTTCTCCATCTCATTTGAAGAGATTTTCTTCCCCCCTTCCCTTTTTCGGGAAAGAAAAATATGACGTAACTGGAATCATGTTCCGCAAAATTAATACAAAATCGGGAAAGATTGTATTGTGTCAAGTTGCGAGTAAGATTCCAATCAAATGCACTTTTTAGGTCAAACTGTTTTTAAATATGCGTTTAATTAAACTATGCGTTTGGTCAACATTAAGAACAGTTAGACTTAATAAGCGCATTTGACTGGAAGCTTGCTCACAATTTCACGTAATATTGCAAAAGCTACTATTCCCTTTACAATAAAGTATAGTCAGCAATGGTGAATTTAACATGTTCTACATTTTGTAATTTAACCCCATAAAGGACACATCTGCTATTACATGGACACTGGTTCTAAGGTTATGGAAAACTTTAGTATAACATAATAAAACCTAACTGACTGAGCAATACAGACACCCATTGAAAGGATATTCTTCGATTTAAGAAAAAAAAATTGCGGGACAAAGTGTCTCAAGAATCAGCCATGTGACGTCATAAAAATGAGGAAGATAAGAGGAGAAGTGGGAAAGAAAACCCCTTAAAAAGAGGGGGGGTTCTTTTGATATCAGCGTTGAACGTAAAAATTGAAAAAAAAGTACTTTTGACACTTGTAGTAAAGCATATATAATTTTTTCTACCAGAAAATTCTGAATGAATATTACAGTGTCGCCCTTTTAAGTTAAAGGACTCATCTGCTTACATCTAGGTATATAACTTTACAAGGTTAAAAATTCCAGGAATAAATGATAAGTAAAATATTTATTTTTTGGAGTGATTAAACATTAAAGTTAAGTAGGAGTAGGGTATATGATTAGATAATTTTAACATCTGTCAAGAAAGTTTAGAAAACTGTATATAAAAGTATGTCTGTCTGACTATGTATAGCTAAGGATGTAGCTTTTTAACAAACCGACATGATCCTCCATTACAATGATGCTTTTATTGGTTTATATAATTAAAATAAGTATATACTCCCAAGAGAAATCGCTAAAAAAAATTGAAAGAAAAATAATCCTTATACTAAAGTAACAGGATGTTTGTCTGTTTGTCTGTGTGTCCCAAAGGATCTCGCTAACCGCTGAACCGATCGGGTTCTCCTTAACAGGGTAGCTTTTCATGGGTCCCGGGAAGGTTTATAACTATTTTCCTGGGGGGTTGGGACACCCCCAACCCCCCCAAAAAATTTAAAATACCCCCTCCTAAAAAAAAATTATATTTAAAATGATAGGGGGGGGGGGGGGGGCACCCCCCCCCCCCAAAAAAAAAAAAATTCCACCCCCAAAAATATTTTTTTTTAAATTTTTTCTTTTAAAATCTAGAATAAGAAATTGGGTAATCAAATTCGACTCCTCAAGGGCCCCTAGAGGCCTCTAGGGGCGTAGCCGCTAGTCCTTACATAAAGTAAAAGGATCAATTTGCTTTTGTGTGTTTCGCTGGCTCTCCGTTACTATGTATATTCCCATAGGTCCTTGAAAGATATTTAACTATTCAAGGGGAGAGTGCCACCACCCCCCAAAGAGAAATCGTCCCTCATAAAATTACCACCCCCCTCCAATTTTTGTTTGTCAACTGCTCCTAGAGTTTTTATAGGGGCGTAGCCACTTGTAAATATTTTAATGTTAAAATATGTTAAGATTTAATATTGTAAAGCATTTCACGTGATAAAAATAAAAGCTCTTTAAAACTATATATGTCAAAATGATTGGAAAACTTGTCAATGAAATATTAGTTATTTCTCGCATCGTATTATGAACGGCTTTCCGTGGATATAAAATGTACAATTATAAGGTTAAAATTTATCACCTCGGGGCTAAAAAATCTGGTTTTAATCTTATGATTTTACATTTTTATATTCGTAGATATGGATATAATACGATGCTAGACATAGTTTTTTCGTTTGGATGAGAACCGGTTCCTATCCACCAGATTCGAATGAAATAAAAAATTTAAACTAATATACCTATCTCTTAGTCTCATCTTATTAAATATACTGTACTTACATTACACATTACATAATAAATTATTTACATAAAACACGACCAAAACATAAATTTTATTAAAATGGTTTTTTTTACCCGCTTGTAAACAAACTCTTCTGAATTAAATGAATTAAATGTAAACTATTTTAGAAAAATTATATATTAGTGGTTTTTGAAATGTTAAAAATCAATTAGGTTAGATGCTTTTTAGTTAATGTATCACTTGTTTTTTTGTAAGTTTATTGATTGGATTTTGTTTTCAAATACACGTTAATGAATATGTCTCATTACTAATAAGATCATGGGGAATGCAAAGTTAATAAAATTAAATGTTACTACTAGTCTAGAGTGAATATACGTATATTTTAATTGATCAATGGTAAAATGTATACTGGCCTACCATTGGTCATTTGTCTTGTATGGTATCATTTTTGTATAGGCATTATAAGCTGTTTCTTTTTGTTCTATTTCTACAACTTATTTGCAGGAAAATTCTGTTTATTACACAATAATGCAGTATAAGATGCATATAAAAAGAGGTGTTTTTATGGATGACACCCCCCCCCCCCCTCCTCCCCCCCTGCATGCATATTACGACTGCATAAAAGACTGCAGGATTACTAGAAATATGTCTTTCTGCATATTGTTGTGTGTATATATACACAAATTGAGATAAAATGTCACAATAAAGATACACGGATAAGTAAACAAATAGAATATTCGATTGCAATAATTAATTGTATCTTTTTAAAGTCTATATAAAAAAGGGAGGGGACTAATTTTCATTGGAGCTTTTTGGAAAGCAGACATCAATATTTTAGGGCCAAAATAAGTGAATTTATTTATAAAATTTAATTTATAAAGTTGTTCTTGCAAATTATAATTTGTATAGGTATTGTTTAAACTGTATAATAGCTTACTGTTCTTAAAACATTATTGCACTTCTTGTCACTGTTTTTAAAACCTTTTTGCTTGTTTCCTACCTATTTCTAATAACGTGACAAATGCTAAACTTTAATAGTCTATCAAACCAACACATTATAAGTCTTCATATTGAATTATGCATGAACAATCCTGTTTTATAAATATAGTAAGTTTTTTTGTCTGTAACGATAGATCTCGCTAACCGCTGAACCAATATAGTTCTCATTGAATCTTCGCATAGGTCCTGACAAGGTTTGTAAATAGTTTAGGGGAGGGCGTTGACACCCTCTCAAAAGAAATCACCCTTAGAAAAAAATTCTACCTTCCCTCACCTTTTATATTTTAAAATAAAAAATAAGAGGTCAAATCCAACCCCCCACCAAGACAACTAGCCTTAGAGGCCCATAGAGGCGTAACCGCTAATATACTGCTAAGTAAGTAGACAAAATTATTAATTAATAATATAAATGATAGTGTTGAAACAAGTTGAATGTTTTTGTTTGTTTTTGTGCTTTTATATGCAGTAATTTTTTATGTTCTATCAACATTTATTTAAACTTTTGTTTACACTCAATGACTTTGATAGAATTGTTTAGTTTTTACTGCATCTATTTACACTAAAGCATAATACAATTAAGATTATTAAAATAGACAATTTATAGATTTAATACATTATAGGCCTTTCTTATTCAAAACTAACACTGAAACAAAGTATGATATAAAAATGAAAATGTTAAAATGATAAAAAAAAGTTTTATATATGGGATATTGTGTAGAATAAAACCAAACAGATATCTAACTCTTGTATGAACATTAGGATATATAAGTTTTCCGGAATTTTAATGTTAGGGGGAGATTTGAAATCTGCATCAAATTTTAAGGATTTTTTTTATAAATTCTTTATCTAAAAGCGGAAATGCATTTTAAGTTAATTAATTTTGACCAATAGGATAGGTGGATTTTAAACTACCTGTGTTCTAATTGGTTGAATGATGTACGCCATCCAACCAGAGCGCAGATTTTTTTAATCCACCAATCACAGATGCCAAAATTAATTAACTTAAATTGCATTTCCGCTTTTAGATAAAGAATTATAGAAAAAACAAATTTTATGAAAAATCCTCAAAATTTGATGCAGATTTCAAATCTCCCCCTAACTTTAAAATTCTGGAAAACTTATATATCTTAATGAACATTAGGGTGGGTCGATTTTGAAATTTCACATTAGTAGACATTGGCAAGGGTTACTGGGCCAATATAAAACCCTGTGAAACTTGAAAGAGGTTTTTTAATCCAAAAACAACGGGCGCGCGGGGGGTATAAAATGTGCCCGCCCCCTTATAAAACCAAAAATTGAAATTCCTTCAAACACAGGCATGTTGCATATCAAAATGACCGCATTGAAATGCTGATTACAGATCTGAAAACCGTTTTGAAAAATACTGATTCAGCCTAAAATTATTTTCAAATAACCTACTAAAATGAACAATTTTGACTAAATCAGCTGTTTTTAGGTACTTACTGAGATCTTATTCGAACTATGATCAATATTTTTCAAAACGGTTTTCCGATTCGTAATCAGCATTTCAATACAGTCATTTTGATATGCAACATGCCTGTGTTTGAAGGAATTTAAATATTTGGTTTTATAAGGGGGTGGGCACTTTTTATACCCCCCGCGCGCCGGCAGCCATAAGAGCCAAGTCACTTTTGAAACTTGAATGGGGCTTATCATACATATATATGACTTCCACAACTTATGATAACATTAAAATCTAAAAAAAGGGGGAAATGGGCCCACCCTAATGAACATACCATTTTTCTTGATAGCAAACCGCAATTGTTTACGCAATTGCCGCGGGTCATGTGCATATCACATCTGATTGGTAAAATTATTGCTTTATTCTACAAATCTATTACTAATTATAATGTTCTATTTGTATTGTTAGATTGTTTAGTTTAAATATTACCAAAAAGTTTGCAAATGGTAATTATCTATGTATTTAAAATGCGTACCTACTAAAATATCATAGTTTATCATAAAGTGATAAGACAATGGTCGATAAATTTATGTACATGCTCAATTATGATATCCAAAACTAAAATCTTCTTTAGATTAAGATTAGTGGTTGAAACGTTTGAACGCTCAACTTAATTAATCAAATTTCACCAAAGTCCCTAAAGTTGTTGAGCCACTAATTATTATAAAACTTTAAAACTATTATGATTAACAGCCCAATGTACCCTCCCTCCCTGGCGTAAAATAGTCTGCTTGCTTGGTTAAGCTAATTGTCAAATGCTACTTAAAAGTCAAACTAACAAAAATTAGCTTATAATACTGTTGCTACTAAATCAATAACATTAAAATATAATAAATTTAAATCAGATTTAGTAATGAGGTATTATTTTTATATTTAAAAATATTCATTGATAATTACTATAATATCATTAAGAAACGTCATAAAAGTCTCTTGTGTATAGATAATTATATTACATAGTAGAGATAGTCAAAATATAAATAGTTATATCTGAAACAAGGATGGCAACATCCATAAAATGAAAATGTATGACAGACGAACATTAACCCTTGTAGAGTGTAAGAACTGAATGTACAACATATAAATATATAAGTTTTGACAAAATTATACGTAAATTTGTTGCAAAACTTCTTAAATACAGAATTCTGTTTAAGGAAATACTTACAATTTTAAGAACTTGATTATAGAGATGCTTCCCTTATAATATTGTACCTTATTTTAATAGTTACCTAACTACAACAGGAATCATCATGCAATGTTTTAAATCAATAGGACAATTATAACATGTCTAAATTAACAAAAAAGCTATCCGTTACGTTACGTATCTATGTACGAACCAACCCTCATTATAGCAAAGCTTCGCTTTTAAAAATAGTACTTAGCATTTCTGTTGTAGATAGGAATAATTTCAAATGGGTTTCATTAGGATTAAACATAAAAAAACCACTTACCAAAGAATCTTTCAACCATTAGACAGGTGAGGTTATTTTTAGTTAGGTTAGGTTGGGATAAAATTCGTGCCTATTGAAGGGTTATAAGATTAGGTCCTGTAGGTATTCTCTATCCATAATTCTATTTCAATGGGTTAGTTTTAGAAGGCCTAATATTTTTTGGGTATAGTCCCTTTTCGTGACAACGCCTCTTAAGGGGCATTTCTTTGTAATTTCACAGTAGCTTTTCTCCTATTTCTAGCCAATTCGTGGGGCTCTTACCTAACCTAAAATAAACTATAAAAAGCTACTGTGAAAAAACGATGAAACGCCCCTTAAGAGGCGTTGCCACGAAAGGAATTATACTCTATTTTTTTAATAGATTATCTATACTTAGTGAAAAGGAATGAAGGTTGATATAAATAATAATACTTCTTTATAATTATACTTTTCTATAATTACATTATATGCATCTATCTAATTATACCAAATAAACACTGCATGAATGTAAGTACTATTGCAAGTCTCATATTTTTTTTCTCATTAATTTTATATAGCAAATTAAACGGTAAAGGTTTTTATGTGAAAAAATCAGAGATCGGCAGCCGCAATTAAACATCAAATTTAAACTCGTTTGGATGCTTTAAAAATCTTTTTAAAAGAGAGATTACAATATTTGGGTCATGTTTAGACATCCAACTGATTTTTAAAATGTTAAAAGGATGATTTCCCTGAGGCTTATATGCGGCCGCCGAGCCCTGGATAGAATTTTCCTTTCGGGTGATCCGATATTGAAAGAAGTAATAAATTTTTTATCTGAAATTAGAGTTAAAAAGTTTAAAAATAATATTGTAATGTGCTATCAAAATGCAAAGTGCATACCTAACATATTCAAAGAAAAGCTTCGCTTCTTAGAGAATCCTATTATATAAAGCAGTCAGATTTTTTATTGTCTGTATCGTAGGATTTCGCTAACCCCTGAATAGATATATAGTCTCCTTTACAGTTATGCTACTACTTATAAATCCTAGGAAGGTTCTTAACAATTTTTTGGGAGGGTAGCACCACCCTAAAAAGAGAAATCGCTCCTTAATAATAATCTCTCCCCAAGAAAATATTTTTTTTTACTACTTTTACTTTTTAATTTTAAATTAGGGGTCAGGGTTTACAACAACAACCCCAACCACACCCTCCAACCTTAAGTGCGCCTAGAGACCTCTAGGGGCGTAGCCACTAGTAATACATAATACAAGAGGAAAACAGTTAACAAACTGTTAAGTTTAGTAACAGAATCCTATCAAACAGAATTTATTGCTCTTGAAATATATCTTAAATAGAATTTTCATTGTTCTCTTCTTGTAAATATATTTTTTGTATTTTCCATAAAAATATAGGGAAAACAAGGATAACAAAATCCATATAAAGCGAAACATTATTAATGTACTAACGGACAAATTGTGTTATAGAACAGATGTCCAGTTGTCATAATTATGAACTTGCATTAAAAAGTAGCTATGTCTCCCAAAGCTTGACCGACAGACCGACGGACCAAGTAAATTATATACTTGATGCTTTTCAGCTATATTAAACAGCAGACGAGATATTTGCTTTCCCCCCATAATCTTTATTCTTTTAGTTTTTATCTTGGCGATACTTTCTAGGTTCTATAAGTTTAAAGGGATCCAGGATACCTTTGTTTAATCTATTTTGGGCAAAGTAGACAGATCCATAGTGATCTATTCATGGTTACCCGTGCAGAACTGATTAGGATTAAGGTTGTTTATTGTTATAGTAATTTCAATTGTATTTGTATATTATATTTTTTTATTTCATGAGTATGTTTAAATTTTGATGCCCAAATAAATATGTTTATGTTTTATGTTTGACGTCAAAGAGTGACAGAAAACATGAATTACAAAGGAGCTTTGCTACTAAAAATACTTTTCATGCGTCAATGTGTTTTCAAAAAATGTTCAACAAAACTAAATTTCGTTGGTTCAATTGTTTCACAGTGTTTTGTGTTCCTTTCAATGTGAGTAAATATAAACTGGATGGATGGATTTAAAAGCGAAGCTTTTCTATAGTAAGGGTTGGCCCGTCCGTCCGTCCGTCCTTCTGTAATATACATGGTGTTTCAAATAAAACTGCGTTTTCCGGTTTTGAGAAACAACCAGAAGGAATATGAAAAAAAGGATTATAGGTCCATATTCTATGTAAAAATGTACATCAGATTTACTTAAGGTGTTTTTTAATATCTCTGAAAATGCGGCTGTACTGATAGGTACAATTAGGGGGAAAATGCTTGATGTTAAATATGAGATATCAATTAGATTGAAATAACTTGTATATTTTGCAACATATTATTTCAAAAATACAATATCAAAGTAGTAAAAGGTTAAATCAATGTCCCCTTTTGAGATTTTTTATTTATTTTCCTTTTTTGGCTCCATGCAAAGACCTTTTTAGGTTCTTCAGAATTTAGTTTTTTCTATTTCTCTATGGCAAAGTCATTTTTAGAAAAAAAACTCTTTTAAAACTGAGCACATTGATAAATAAAACAAGTAATTTTTCATTTCAATATCTTTAAAAATAAGCAAGTTATCTTGGTTTGAAATTGTCAGTAAAAGTGCGTTTTCCTAAATTACTTATGTTTAATGAGATAATCTCTTAAAATCTGTCAATCAAAATTAGGATAGGGAGGGGCAAGAAACGAATACGAGAAATTTGAATACTAAGAACTAAAATTCAAGCAAAAAGAAGATTGATTTTTTGTTTTTAAAAAGGGCATTTAAAATTAGATTTTAAATGTAATTATTAAAATATTTTGATGTTCATGTTATAATGTTGTTTTCAATAAAAAAAAATACAATAACACACCCACCTTTTGAATTCTTAGAGCTCTAAAATGCGCTGTTGTTTTAAGAGGTATTAAAAAAACACCTCTTATATAATTGATCCATATTTTTATGGAGAATAAGAATATATCATTTTTTTTCATACTCCTACTGGTTGTTTCCCAAAACCGGAAAACGCAGTTTTAACTGAAACACCCTGTATATATCCTATCGTTAATTTAGGCATTTTATAAATATGTTTTTAATTTAAACTTAGCATGATGATTTCTGTATCAGTGAGGTATTATTCAAAATGCATAGTAACTCTTTAAATGTTATTAGAAAGTCCGTGCATTTCAACAAGATGTATGTTTTCTTTTTTGATTATCTTTTTTATGTTAAAATTACCCTATTCATGTGAAACAATGATTCCTAGGAAAACAAGGTAAAATAGTATAGGCAAAGCATCTCTGAAATAAAATCCTAAAAAAAAATAAATATATCCATAAACAGTATCTGAACTTATTTAATTTTGCATCAAATTTATTTACAATCTTGTTTAGACTTATAAATCAATGTTCTGCTTTTTAGGTTCTTTAGAGCTTCCTTAGTGTGGATGTTTTATTAAAAAGATTAAAAAACCAAATATTAAAAATGCGAAATAACATTTTTATCTAAAATCTACTTCTATTAAAATATAAAAATATATTTGCGAATATACTTTAGTTCGAAATGTAATTTGAATAGCCAGACAAGTCTTCAAAATAATAAAATTTATAGGCAAATGGATGTAATGCATGTGTGTCTGTTTGAACTAAAATATCTCGAAAAATACATTTTTGAATCTCCCATAAAGAGACAAAAAATTCACTCTAGTCCCCAAAATTGTTAAGCCAACGAATAAGAATAGTTATTTCTCGCATCGTATTATAAACGGCTTTCCGCGGATATAGAATGTACAATTATAAGATTAAAACTAATATTTTTAGCCCCGAGGTGCCGAAGTCACCGGCTAAAAAACTGGTTTTAATCTTATGATTGTACATTTTTATATTCGTAGAAAGCTGGATATAATACGATGCTAGACATAGTTTTTTCGTATGGATGAGAACCGGTTCCTATCCACTGGATTCGAATGAATACGAGAAAATGTTATTATAAAACTTTGGGGACTAGTGTAATAAACAGTTCATTGTCCTTTCTCTCTCTTTCTGCATTTTTGCAGAAAAGTTGTCTCTTTCATACATACAGTTACATGGAAATATCATGTGGTGAGGTAATTCAGATGAAGACACATAACAAGAAACTGTAATCCAATGCGGTGTGGGCACCCAGCCATAAAGGATATGGTATTAAACAGAAAAATATAAGAAAAATAAAAAAAAATTGCCATTATCATTTTCATTAGGAATTGGTTGTTTTTGCTTCTCCAAATCTCAGAAAGAATAAAAAGATGAATTTTAAGCTTAAATTTATTCAATAAACTTCAACTGTAACCGAAAATGAACTTTTTATTAATAATATTTAGTTTTTTTTATATTAAATCATATTAAAACAACTAACAATAAGCCTACTCAAAGTTACCTGTAAAAAGAGTCTAGTTTGATCAGCGAATCACATACAAATATCATCATATAAGAGGTTAACTCACAAACAAAATATGAATTTTACATATTTATTCAGACATTACGAATTGTTTCATGCATGTTTGCACTCTTCAGATGTCAATGTAAAACTAAAGTTTAAAATAAAATTAAATTTAAAGGATTTTTGCAAATATTTTCGAAGATTTTTGTACATAATAATTTTAAATAAATATTATCATTATTCCTTTAGCCCTGATGATTATGTCAGTGGTCTTAGAATAAGACACACAGGTCAGTTGAATATGAGTTGCCGATTGTTTACACAGTTTCCTCGGCGTTTCTTCATCCTATCTGAATATTTACTACTAGCTAAAAAAGCTTCAAACTTCCAACAAAAAAATTAAAATTTTAAATGTAAAATTGTTTATACATTCAAATTTTGATTTTTTTTGAAGTTTGAATTTTTTTAGCTAGTAGTAATTATTGAGATAGGATGAGGAAACACCGAGGAAACTGTTTACACAATCGGCAACTCAAATTCAGCTGACCGACACACAGGTGTGTTACAAGACTTTTAAGGGATAATACAATGGACGATGAATAGTTATATTTCCCTAATGAATGTAAATAAAATTGCCCCTTTTTTAGAATAAAATTTTTGGTTGAAACGTCTGTTCAATGTAAGTTTGTAGCAACCATTCAAGATTTAATAAAAGTACCCAGTAAATAAGAAACTTTGAATAATAAAACTTTGAGTACCAGAAAAATTAATAGTCCAATATGCCCTCCTTCCCTGTATGTGTACACAACATGGCTTGTTTTACTGTCACATAAAAGAATCAGGCAAGCCTTGACTGAGTTATTTAAGCAAACAAAATTTAGCATAAATGGATATTTAAATCCCAAGGTATTAAATGATCGAGCGTTAGCTCATCATTTAATACCGAGATATTTAAATATCCATTTATGCTAAATTTTGTTTTCTTAAATAACATTCTATTGCAACAAAAAGGTGATGTTAGCAAATAATTTCTTGAATAAAATCATAAAACGTTTTTTTCATTTAATTTTCATTTTTTTTCACTGTTGTGTTTTTATTTGACATTAAAAATAAAAATCATAAAAAATCTTCCAAATCAAAGAGAAAAAATCTTTGAATTATTGGTCAATTTAAGTTCAAAGATTTTTTTATTGTAAAAAGTTAATTTTTTAAAAATATTTTAGAAAAAAAATCTTCTAACAAAAAAATTATCATATTCCAAGATGGCGTCAATACATGTAAAATAATATTTTCAAAACAAAAAAATTAAAACTTGAATATCTTTTTTCACAGATTGAATTTTAAAAATCAGTCTGACAGATTTTCCAAAGTCAATATGATCTATCGAATGAAAAAGGTTTGAAACTGATAGAACATTTCTTTATACTAAAACATATTTTTTCTCCCATTTTTTCCCACACTTCCAAAAAATGAAATTCAATGAAAATTAAATGGTTCTCACGTTAAAAAAATTTTCTCACGGGTCCAAAAAAGGAATTTAAATGAAAATCATATTTACCATTTAAATCAAAATAAATGGTTCCCACATTCTAAAAATTTTCCCACGCTTGACATTCTTGAAAAATGCTAAATAAATGGACATTTAAACAAACCAAAGATCGCGTTTTTTGCAATGGAATGCAAATTTACTGTTATAGTAAATTTCAAGTAACTTTAGACCATTCCTCAGTACATACATATCTTCAAATTTAGGTCATACTCAAATTTCTCTAGCTGTTCCAAATCAAAGAAAAAAGTAAAATGTTGTCATATTTTTTAAAAAGAGACAATATGCAATATGTAAAAAATATTTGTACCTTCAAACAACGATTGGTTTAATTTTGCTTTTATAGAATTGGTGGCAATGTAAGTTTTAAAAAACAGGTAATTTCAAGTTTTCTTTATATGTTGATCATTATAACTTTTTGTAACCTAAAACAAATCAAAAGTATTGGCTAATCTAACCATCTTATCCCGGTCAAAAATTATTCATTAATATCTTAAGAATTTCATGGTTTTCAACTAAGTAGCTTTCACAATATGGCGTAAAGTTGTGAGTAAGATTCCAGTCACAGGCGCTTATTAGGGCAAACTGTTTTTAAATATGCGTTTAATTAAACTACTTTGTATAATCAACATTAACAACAGTTAGACTTAATAAGCGCCTTTGAATGGAATCTAACTCACAACTTTACGCAATGTTGTGATAGCTACTATTCCCTTACTCCGAACCTAGTAATAGTGTCTAACTTTTTATCTTTGTGACGTAACAAAAATCAAAGGATGAGAGGGGAGGTGGGAAAGGAAACCCCTAAAAAAGAGATGAATTTTTGTTACGTCACAAAGATAAAAAGTTAGACACTATTACTAGGTTCCTTACTCCTTAAAAATTAAAAATAAAGAATACAGAATAAAATAAAATATCTAAAACATGATATCAAATTTTAGATTTGTGTAGTTGTAAGCTAGGGTAAAGTCTGCTACATGATTTTGTAAATTTGACTTGGGTAATATTGTAAGTCTGCGGATACAATATTATGGCAAGTAGAGGTTTATCAGGAATATACAAGCAAGTCAAATGAATATTTATTTATCGCATTGTAATATAGAGAGCTTTCCGCGGATATTAAAATGAATAAAATGTAAGGTAAAAACCAGTTTTGTTAGCCCCTAGAGGCCGAAGGCCCGGGTTAACAAATCTGGTACTAATTTTATAATTTACATTTTGATATTTGTGGTAAAATGTCTGTAATATGATGCTATACACGATTTTTAAGCATGGCTGAAAACAGGTTTTAATCCACCTAATATTAATAAACCGTTCCTTAGATTAAAATTACTGGTTTAAAAGTTAACACACTACAGATTGTGAATCAACCAATCAAAACTAAATAAAAGTACCCAAAGTTTTTAAGTCAATGAATAAGATAACGTGGTTATTTGCTTTGGGTACCAGTGTAATTTAAAGTACAATGACCTTGACCATTAACTCACTGCATCTTTTGGTAATGAGTTTGATTTCTTGTAATGTAAAGCAGTATGTAATGTTTTAATGTATAAAAGCGGTAACACCCCCTAGAGGCCTCTAGGGGCACTTGAAGAGGGGGAATCGAATTGGATAACCCAATTTCTTGATTTACATTTTGAAAGATATTTTTTTTTGGGGGGGGGGGTATTTTTTCATTGGAGATTTATCTTGGGAAGGTGGTGGTACCCTCCCCCAAAATAGTTATAAACCTTCCCGGGACCTATGAGAAGCTACCCTGTTAAGAAGAACCCGATCGGTTCAGCGGTTAGCGAGATTACCTTCGTTACAAACAGACAGACGGATATCGTTCAACTTCGTATTATAGACATCATTTAAGGTCAAATATCTTAAAAATCAAAATTCTGTTTTAGTGTTACAAAACTATTTTTAAATAGTTTCAATTATACCTTTTAAAACTGTCATATGAATAGATAAACCTATGATTCTAAAGTATTTATATTTAAGATGTATCACAGAAATTCAAAAGTTCATGTACAAAATGTATAGTAATATTATGATTTGTATAAGTTGTTGGAACCCAGGGGGAGCCCAGACAGATTGGATAATGGGCTTTTTGTTACACTAGTCCCTAAAGTAGTATATTAACGTTATGTATTCATTGGCTTTACAACTTTGGGGACTTTTGATTGGTTGCTTCATTAGGTTTAGTGTTTCAAACGTTTTAACCACTAATTTTAATATACAGTAAGGGTAATTTTGTGTATTATTATTAGGGATGTACATTGATTTAACAGCCATTGTCTTATCCCTTAAGATCCCTGGGAGGAGCCAGTTGCTAGACTAGACATCTTGGACTATGTCCAGACTAACTAACTAAATATAACAACACACTTGTGCTAACATAATATTTCAAATCTAAAAGGAAACTCATTCTTGAAAGTTTTGTTTTAAAGCTAAAAATGTAACTAGACAAGGTGTCTAAAGAAACAGCCATGTGACGTCATAAAAATGAAAGATTGTTCATCTCTTTTTTATGGATTTTCTTTACCACTTCTCCTCTCATCTTCTTTATTTTTATGACGTCACATGGTTGATTTTTTAGACACTTTGTCCAGTTACGCTGAATTTTAATAAATTCTTCAATAAACAATCCCAAAAACAATGATGACATTGAAATTCATAAGAAGTACTTCAGCAACAAGCAGATAATATTCTATATTACATAAGTAAACTGTAAGGTTGTTTGCCTCAAAACATCTAGTCGGGCACTGAAACCTTCCCCCTCAATCTTTAGATCAGTTCAGTAGTTATGAAAATCAAATGCTTCATAAATAGGAATACAAATTCCCCTGCCCTTATTATCAATTTTAATAAACAGTCCAGTGCTCGTTCGTCACTTTTGAGGGAAGCGCAAACTGTTATTTCTTAGTAGTATAGAAAACCTAACTATTAAATAAAATAACGGCTGCGCCTTTTACATCTCTGGGATCGAAAGGCAGACTTAAATTTGACAATTGAATATTCTAAATCCATTTTTGTCTTATGGACCTTCCCTAAATCAATCGGTTATTGGCGAGCTCTTATTTGACCGTACTCACAATTTTGTGAATGGAGAAAGTCGCTCAATGTGACGTCATAAAAATGAGGGAGATGAAAGGAGAAGTGGGATTGAAACCCCCTAAAAAAAGGGATGGATAATCACTTATTTTTATGACGTCACATGTCTTTTTTGAGCTACTTTTTTCCATCTACCCAATTTTTTGGATTTCACATGATTTTATGTGCTTCGCTACTTATGGATGTTGTCCTTCTTGGTTGCCGAAATAAAAATGCATAAAAAATGCAAAAATAGAAAAAAATATACTCAAGTTTATATTTAAATTTTCAGCAGTTTTTAATTTATCCTTAACCTAATTTTGAAGCTTCACAATAACCTTCAATCCTAATTTTCAATGTTTATTTTGATATTTGGGCCACACAGTGCAATACCTGATGATCAATAGTTGTATCTAAACCTTGTACAGTATGTATATTTCAATATTTTGATGATCAATATTATTATTAAAAAAATGGACAGATTGTCATATGCATTATGGTTCTCCTTTGTTTGAAAAGAAAACAACCCTGAAAAATACCCTTAAAAAAATTACACAAACAAGGATGACAACATCCATAAAAGTGAAGCTCTGAAATATTAGGACAAACGAACATTTGAGTGTCACAACTGAATAATCAGAATAAAAATGTACAAAAGTAGAAATAAAATCTTAAAACTGCTAAAAAACTGATTAAATACAGGATGATGTTTAAGGACATCATCACATTTTTAGAACTTAATTTTAGAGTTCTACACTTATGACGTTGTACTTTGGTGTCCTAGGAATAGTATTTTATAAAGTATTAAGGTATTTTTTGTCTGTAACTAATGATCCGTATAGGTAATTCTTATCAGGGTAGGTTTTTATATTTGTTGTCCTGGTTTTAGGCTATTTTACCGACATATCCGTCCTCCCCTAGAGGCCAAGGGCGTATCAACTAGTCTTTAATACAAAGTAGAATTATGTCGATCTGTCTGTCCGCCCGTCTGTCCCTTAAGATCTCAGTAACCACTGAACCGATTGTATTTTACTCTTAAGGGAATATACGTACTGGTCCTGTGGTGATTTTAGGCTATTTTCTTTCCCAAAAAACAAAACAAAAATCCTCCCCCAATTTTTTTAGGTAGTTAACTATTTTTTTTATATAGGTACCAATTTAAAAAAAAAGTTAGTTACCAATTTTTTACTTCAAATTTTAATTTTTGTGCATACAGCAAACAACCTGGTTTTAATTTTGCTTCAGAGTATTTTGACAAAGCATAACTTTAAAAAACATTTCTAAAGCTCCAAGAAAAAGTCTATATAGTTGACTTCCCATTACCTCATCGGATCGCCCCTATAGGCTAGGGGCGAATCCACTGGTTGGACTATGTAATAATCTGAGTCAGTAAGATATATAATTATCATTTTTGTCAGAATATAAATAACAAATTATAAGAAATGTAAATGTAAATAAAAGAATTCCTATAGGATGAATAATGTGAAGTGATTCTAGAATGTACTATAAGTATGTACTACATATGTATCTGAAGCAGCATGGCATCCAGGAATCGAGAAAAGATTTAGAAATTGTTACTCTACATTATCTAAAATAAGTCATGGGCCTTAGGTCCGTCGGGGCCGACAAAAGAGAAGTGATTCTGTCTTTATTTTACAAGTATTATATAGGCTTGTAACTAACAGCACAAGGCCATCGACACTTAAATAGATAGGTAGAAGTACTGAAGCAGCTAAAAATAATATTAAATTATAATACAGATCAAACATCTATGATTGTCAATGTGTGAAAAAAAACCACATAAGTTCCACAAAATTAAAAAATGGAAAACTTTTGAAAAATCTAGATCCTGCCAGCATTGTCCCATAAGCTCTTCACATTTGGTCATGAATTTTGGACCAGTAAGAGTCCCTTCCATTTGGGGCTAGGAGATTCCAGTACTTTTATCTAATTTTGAGTAAATCTTTCATATTTTTTTTCTATTAATAAAACAATCCCTTTATTTCGTAAAAGGAATTGAAATTCCAAGATTTCAATATTCCTCTTGTTACATCCAGATTTAGGAAACAGTAATACCATGTGTATGTAGGTGTTTGTGTGTGTGTGTGTAGGTATGTGTGTTTCAGTGTTTGTGCGTTTGTGTGTGTGAAGGTAAGTGTGTTTCAGTATTTGTGCATGTGTGTGTTTGTTTGTGTGTGTGTGTATGTGTATGTAGGTGTTTGTGTGTGTGTATGTGTAGGTAAGTGTGTTTCAGTGTTTGTGTGTGTGTGTAGATATGTTTGTTTCAGTGTTTGTGTGTGTAGGTATGTTTTTGTGTAAGTGTGTGTGTGTGTATGTTTTTGTGTAAGTGTGTGTATGTGTTTTTGTACAATTGGGAGGGATAATTACTATAAGAAAAACATTCTATTTAGTAGACAAATGAAGCTCTTTATAGTGACTATAAAAAAAGTGAATAAATTATGAAAAATTTTAGCCTAAACTTCCAAAAATGACGCCATATTAATTTAAAATAATCCAAATAATGAATTATTCTAATATGACGTCATTCGAGATACTTTTAAGAGCTTCTAAACAATATTAAAACTTTACATTTAATTGTGTTTAAATACTGTATTAAAGTTAGTTTTAAAAATTTCGACACTGATCAAAGTGTGTAAAAAATTAGCATGTGACGTCATAAAAATAAGGGAGATGAGAGGAGAAGTGGGAAAGAAAACCCCTAAAAAAGAGATGAATAATCCCTCATTTTTATGACGTCACATGCTGATTTTTTGCACACTTTGGTCTTTGTAAATTTTTGATAATTTATTTTTCTGAAGTTTTCTTACTGTCCATTCTTGTGTACAAAAATCACATACAAGAAAAACAATACACTCTAAATCTGTTAGTACCAGGGATTCAATGATAATACACAAAATTATCCCTTCTGTAGATTACAATTAGTGGTTGTTGAAACGTTAGTACACTCAACTTAATAAACCAACCAAATTAAAATTCAATAAAAGTCCCCAAAATTTATAAGTTAACAAATAAGAAAATATATTATAAAACTTTGGGGACTAGTGTAATAAACAGCCTAATGTCCTCTCCCTCCTTGGTCAGTACACTTAAAATTATTCTAAAAAACAAATAGTTTGGGGAAAACAATTTTATCTTATATTCATTTTTTAAATGTTAGAAGAAAATTTATTTTCATAAATAATTTATTTACCATATTTTTAGATTCAATTTACATTGACATAACTTATTCAAATTTTAAAGATGAATTTACTGCCAACAAAAATAATATTTTCTTTGTACAAAATGTACTGTAGATGTACCCTCTAGAAAAAATACATTTACAGAAAATCAATGTCTGTTTTACCCTGTTCGCATTGGTCATAAACATGCTTGGTAATTTGTCAAGAAATTTACTTTCTTTAGGGGAGTACAGTTTTAAACATGAATTTGAAAATGTTTGATCATTTTAAATCGAACTTCAGCAAAAAAAAAAACATTCTGGAAAATTGGTCTTTTTATTCTGAACATTATAAAAATTTAATTTTGACATTTATAACATTAATTAAAAAAATACTTATTAAAAAAAACTATTATATTTTTTTCTTCTCGTCATTCATTGTTACTATGATTGTTTACTGGATTAAGAAAAAAACATGTATTGAAACGTTTCTAGGGTAAGGACATAAATAATTTTCCAATGAGTAAATATAAAAGAAAGAAAAATACTTTTGATTAGAAATAAAAGAAGAAATGAGAAGACACTTATGACACAATACAATCTTTCCCGATTTTGTAATAATTTTGCGGAACATGATTCCAGTTACGTCATATTTTTCTTTCCCGTAAAAGGGAAGGGGGGAAGAAAATCTCTTCAAAAGAGATGGGGAAAAACCCCTTTTCTCCCATCTCTTTTTTCTTCCCCCCTCCCCTTTTTCGGGAAAGAAAAATATGACGTAACTGGAATCATGTTCCGCAAAATTAATACAAAATCGGGAAAGATTGTATTGTGTCGACACTTATTATCTTTTTCTTTCATCATTTGTCCTCTCATATCTTCAATTATCTGTTTTAATTAATTGTGACAAGGATAACAACATCCATAAAAGTGAAGCCCTGAAACGGTATCACAGACGATCATTAACTTTTGTATGTTGTCAGTACTGAATATACAAATATAAATGTAGAAGTTTTGACAAAATTATACGTAAATTTAATTAAAAACTTCTTAACCCTTAACAGTCGGGCCCCTTGCCGCACCTTAATCAGTCGGGGGGGGGGGGGGCGTTCAACGCCCCCCCTCATTATCTCAGTTCCTATTAGAGCTAGTCCCCTGTGTAATGGTAAATTTCCGACCTTAAGTAAGTCAAGGTCAATTTCCGCTTCCTTCACCCTTTTATTTAACAACCTTTGTTTTTAGGTCCTTTTTTATTATTTAAAAATTTCAAACGGCTGCAATTTTTTTATTTTTAAAGCAGAAAATGTTTATTTTATTTAAATTTTATATTTGAAATATCAAAACATAAGTTTCAGTGGCCGCAGCTGTACTTGGCAGCTGTTAGCCGCCGCAGTCGGCGGTCGGCGGGAAAACGGCGGCGGATCTTTATGAAATTTTTATACATTATGTAGACATGTAAGAAAAGCTTAAGTTTAAAATTTGAAGTCTCTAAGTCAAAAATTGCGGCCACAGGAGCATTTTAAAGATTTCTGGAGACCTGGAGGATCAGGACCTGCAGGATCATACCTGGAACCTGAAATTGACTTGAACACCTGTATTTAATATGAGGATGTACTACTAGAGGATATTTTAGTATTTTGGTAAGATAAAATGCTTTGTTTAAATCAAAAACAAATTTTTGTTCTTTACCTGGATGACCCTGCCAGGTTTGCTGGCATCCTGTGCCCGCCAGGATGGAGATATTTAAAAAATTCAAACTCTCAGTTATGTGTCATACCCATACTTAAAAAGTCAAGCAGTTTGGGCTCTTTATCTTTCACACACAGAAAATGAGATAGAAAAAACCGGATGGGGGGGCGTTCAACGCCCCCTCCCTCCCCCGACCGTTAAGGGTGAAATGCAGGAAATGTTTAAGGACATACTGACATTTTTAGGACTTGATTATAGAGACTCTTCGCTTATAATATTTTATCTTATTGATATAGGAATCGGTACTCCAAAAATCAGATCAATCGGACGATTATATCACATAAAAAATTGTTGTTAAAAAAGTAAAAAAAACAAAATGTTTAAAATGAACATACAGACATTCTGGTAAATATTATAGAGTTGCTACGCTTTCTAAATGGTACCTTACTACTTGAGGATTTATCATACAAAGTTTGACATCGATAGGACAATTCTAACATGACTAAATTAACGAAAAAAGTTATCCCTTACGGTCCATGGACGGACGGATGGACCAACCCAAATTATAGAAAAGTTTAGCTTTTAAAATCTCAAGAATAATGATTGCCGGAATCAATTATGAAACGTTTCTTAAAATCCTTATAGTAAAGTAACAGGATCTGTTTGTCTGTTTGTTTTTCTGTCTGTGAACCGCTGAACCGATCGGGTTCTCCTTAACAGGGTAGCTTCTCATAGGTCCTGGGAAGGTATATAACTATTTTGAGGGAGGGTAACACCAACCTCCCAAGAGAATTCTCCCCTAGAAAAATACATCCCCTCAAAATAAATTTAAGTTAATATTTTTTTTAACTAAAATTAAAAATGAGGGGGGTCAATCCCCCCCAATTTATTCCACTTTTTCTTTTTTAATCTGAAATAAAAAATTGGTGTATCAAAAACCCTGATGTTTTGCAGGAATAAGGTATAACCAACAAGCGAAATAAGTTAAAAATAATATTTAGGGGGCAAATGGAGAGGTCGTAAATTTTACGATGTGTTGCCCCAAACGGCAGCTGAAAACATGTATAGGTTTCGTGATTTTTTTAGAATTAATTTCGTTATTGGTATAATCTGGATGTTTTGCATAAAATCTTGAATTGAATGTGCAAGCTATAAGTGTCCTTACTTTTCCACCAATAATATTAATATACTGAAGGTTGATAAAAAAAGTCTATACAAGATTTTCTCTGGTTCTTTTTTTCTTTATGGTATCTTTTTTTAAAGAAGAATATCAATGACGCAAATTTCATTTGGAGGGTTTGATTCCAAGTCCTTCAGGTAAAAACCCTTGAGGTAGGGCCATAAATAAATTAATCATTTTCCTAATTCAAAAGTATGAGTAATACATTCTGCTGGTTTGAAAGTAATGTCTTTTTCAAAAGTTTCAGAAGCTCTTTATAGTGCCTAAAAAAGGGGATAATTTAAAAAACTTTTGGCCGAAGTATCCCAAATGAATGATAGACTATTCTAATAAGACGTAATTTAGGATTTTTCGGCCAAAAGTTTTCAAATTTGTCCCCTTTTTTATATGCACTATAAGAGCTTCGAAGTTTCATCAACATACACCTATATTTCTTCTAATAAATATTCAAATGTTATGCAAAAGTCAAACTGTCTATAATTAAGTAAATCTAAGTTATTAATGAATTTTAAAACACATTTACACTATATATATTTATCGAACGCTATATTGGTATCACTTTCCCTTAAATCAAAAATTTCATCCATGGAAAGGGATATGTGTTATAATTATGCAATTAAAAGACAGAGAGAAAAGTTATTTATCGCATCGTATTATAGACAATTTTTCGCATATAGTAAAATGAAAAAAAAATTATTAAAACCCGTTTTGTTAGCCCCGAGGATCCGAAGGCTTCTAAAAATGGTACTAATTTTTATTTTCATATTTGTGAAAAATTTACTGTAATACGATGCTATAAATATTTTTTTTCAGTATAACCGCTAACCGGTTCTAATCCAGGGGATATTTATCGGTCTTGAAGCCATACTAGAAAAATGTAGAGGTATTTGAATTAAAAACCTTAATTATTACTTGTTATATTTCCATACATGTAAATTATTCCTTAAATAATAAATGTTTAAAGTGTAAAAGCAACAAACAAATTATGCTGTCATACGATGTGAAAAATCTACAAACTTGGTTGAATATGAAATAGTGCTATCTGTTTACCATTAAAGGCTGGCAGCAAAGGTTGAATTCTATTGTGATTATGTATTATTAAGGTTCTCTAAATCAGTTTATATACGCTGCACTCTTGACACAGTTCTATCTCTTCATATTTATACAATCTGTGCCACATACGGTTAGGGATAAAGGGATTGATAACTTTTTCTCAAACCATTATTTTTGAAATATTTCTATACAAAAATGGGGTATAGTGACGTAGCTTTTCTCCTATCTTTAGCCCATGGGGGGGGGGGGCTTAACCCTGTGGGGCCAATTGCCTAACCTTGCGGGGCAACAACCTAATCCAATATTACCTAACCTAACCTAAAATAAACTATCAAAAGCCCTTTTGAAAATACGACGAATCGTCACGAAAGGGACTAAACTCCAAAAGGGAAACATATAGTGATCAACACAGTTTATTTAAACATGTCATTTTTATTTGATAAATCCAATACACAGTGTTCATTGTTTAATTTTAACAAATCTTTAGTTGGTTTATAAACAAAAAGACATGATGCTTGAATGAGAAAAAAATTATATAATGCTTGTTAAATCAAAAGATGATTTTTTTTCTACAGGTGGAGGTAAGAAAGAAGTGTTGGGTGATTTTGAATAATAAAAAAAGGAAAGGTGGTGAGGTTTTTAAATTTAGGCTTTTTAAATATGACTAAATATAGTTATATAACACAGATAAGGCAATATACACTAATGAATATTAAGGAATTAATTTGTTTCTTCCTCTAAAAGGAGATAGAGTTAGGTTCTATTTTGTTTTCTTTTTTAAAGTTTTAAAGTTAAACAGTTTAAACAATTTAGGTAGATTATTTGTTTTACTTTTTGTAGATGTATTTTTTCATTCCAGCACTTAACACTGGTGACTGTTTAATTACCTATGAAGGGGTTTAACCCCAATAGGGATAAAAAATTATGTACTTTATTTTGCTCTCCTAGCCATTTCTCTAAAGGGAGTCGTCTCCCCTTACAAAATAGCCTAAAACCTGCTTTAAACTAATATAAAAAATGCAAAAAATGTGAAACAATTGGTCTTGCCGTTTGCGAGGTTTTATAAAATAGGATTTCCTAGGACAGAAACATATAAGCCTATTTCACAAAAGACATAGGTCGACCTCTGGAAATTTTAGGTTGACCTAAAGAAGCTTTATGTTGACCGTTTTTATAAAGGCATTTGTTAGTTGCACTTGTTTAGGTTGACCTACAGAATAAATCTGTCGACCTCTAAAAGTTGTTTGTGAACTGGGCAATATATATATTAAAATGATGCTGGTGCGGAGAAATATTTAAAGTAAAGTTTTTGTTTTTGACGAGCCTTTTTTTCTGTATTCAGATTTTCAACAAAATAATGTTTTGCCTACAAGTACCTAGTGACAACTTTTGTTTCAAGAGATTGAGTAAACATACACTAGCAAGGACTTGCAAAATCATTATAAAAATCAAAAGTATCTCCGCCTGTCTGTCTGTCTAGCAAGGACTTACAAATTCCTTTTAAAAACTGCCTGTCTGTCTTTTTGTTTGTCTGTCTGTGTCGTAGACTTACAAATTCCTTTTAAAAACTGCCTGTTTGTTTGTTTGTTTGTCTGTTTGTGTCGTAGGATCTCGCTAACCTTTGAACTGATATTATTTTCCTTTACAATGTAGTTTCTCAAAGGTCCTGGAAAGGTTTATAGCTCTTCAAAGAGAAATCACCAAAAATCCAAAAAATGTAAAGCGCCGCCTGGCTGAAATTTTAAATAAACAGTTTTTCATAACATAGATTAAAAATAAAGCATATTACATGTTCTTGGAGGCCTCTAGGGGCGGGTCGTTTAAAAAACAATGGAGAAATTAAATTATACTTATCCATTACACTAAGCTGCCATACCCCTGTCAGGACCTAATTCTGGTTCTAGGACAAACGCAGTAGTGTCAAAAATAGTAATTTAATGAAGTATTTCTATACAAGTTAAGAAATGAATATTGAAATAATCCGTTAACAATGGTTAGGCATTTAAAAAACCTATGAGATGCTTTAAAACAGGTTATGATAGGTTAAGTGTCACTCTTGCGTTTGTCCTAGAATCTAAAATCTTACAAAAGATACAATTCTAAATTAATATACATCTTTCTATCTCTAACAATCACTGGTCTATCAATTTCCTCACTGCAAAGCGCGGAGTTTCAAGTATCTGAGTACAGTAAACACAATCTTTATGCAAATTTATTTTTTGTCAACAATTCCAACATTTTTACAGCCGCCATTTCAAAACATTTTGTCAAATGCAATGTACATTTTTTTCATCAAATCTTACTTTTTTTATACAAGCACTTCAGCCTTTTAGCAGCCAACTAATAAATATATTATAAATAGATTATCAAATCCTATTTAGGTTATTTCCACGACATACCTCCATAAGGAGCGATTCTTCGTATTTTTAAAATGGCTTTTTATAGGTTATTTTAGGTTAGGTTAGGTTATATTGTGTTAGGTGATTGCCTTACAGGGTTAGGTAATTGGCCCCGCAGGGTTAGAGCCCCCCACAGGGGCTAGAAATAGGAGAAAAGCTACTGTGAAAAATACGAAAAATCGCTCCTTATGGAGGGATGTCGTGGAAAGGACTATACCCAAACATTCTTAACATAATGATGACAACATTTATAAAAGCAATGGTAGGACAAACGAATATCAAAACCTGACCTAAAGAAAATAACAAAAACAAAAAACACCCCCCCCCCTAACCTTGTATTTTTTTTATTTATTTGATATATAAGATGGGGGTGGGGGGATCTGTGTTTAACAAGGCACTTTGAGTGAAAACGCCGGGAAATAAACTTTTATTTGCTTTACTTTAATATTTCTAGACAATATACATCTATTCTAACAGCTTTATAATGCAAATGCAAATTGATTTTGATAGTAAACAACAAGTTATGAAAGAATTATACTTTACAGTACTTGCAGATTTTTTTTTATTTTGAAATTATTTCAAATTTTGAAAGATTTATTAATAGTTCTTGACATTTTCCTCTTTTAAGAAATATGGCTGAATTGCGCAGGGTTGGAACAACAGGGATAAATATTATCAAAAACAAATTACAGTTTGACTTTTAAGAAAATATGTACCAGAAATTATTTACTAAGTATATTTTCGATAACTTTTGTTTAATCGATTCTTACAATTTTTAACATTTACAAAACAGCCTGCTTTATTGCTTCAAGATCCATGTCAGATCTATATAGGAAATAAATGTCTATAAATGAACTCAAGTTTTCCAAGGAATAAATGTTTAAAACTCATAGTGCTCCAATAATCCTCATTAAACTCTCATTGACCAAGGTGATAAGACCTTTATTCTATTTGTTTATGGAATGAATAAAGTTTTTCAATTCATGTTGATATTTGAATTACATTGAAGTATTTATTCTTGATTTAATAAACTAAAAATATACGTTCATAATATAGAAAATCTAAGAAAACTCTGTTTTAAAAGAATTCGATTGTGGCGACACTTTCGTAGTGTTCAAATATTATAACTAAAATTTAGATCATATTAACCCTTTGGTGATGGCAATGTAAATAAAAAATAAATTGAAGAAATCTTTTTTTAAATCATTTAAAATATTAAATATTTACTTCTTTCTTTTAGATAGTAATGGTGAGGGAGGAAACTTGAAATAGATAAAAGCCTAGTTCACAAAAGACATAGGTAGACCTCTGGAAACTTTAGGTCGACCTTAAGAAGCTTCAGGTTGACCGATTTTATAAAGGCATTCGTTAGTTGTACTTGTTTAGGTGGACCTACAGAATAAATCGGTCGACCTCTAAAAGTTGTTTGTGAACTGGGCAAAATAGAAATGTACTTATAGAAAACTAGCCAATAGTGAGATAGTTATATCGAGCCAACTCTAGTATCTTGAATATAGGTCTTGTTGAAGCAATTTAAAGGTAAAAATCTCGTTCAATTGTAAATTAATAGAATAAAAAATAAGACCTCTTTTCTTAATTGTCTTATAGTCGATGTAAATCAATTCATTGTATGTCAACGCTATTCAATAGGACAAAGAAATAAAATTTCCAGTATATCCGTGTGAAGCTGTCTATAATACGATGCGATAATAGTTATTTCTAGCACCGTATTAAAAACAGCTTTCTGCGGATATAAAATGAGCAATCGGTGTCAAATGAATACGACAAATACGAGAATGAATACCAGTTTTTATTCTATTTTTTCTTATTCCGGGCAGTGCAGAGGTCACAAATCTATGACAATACAAAGTGAAAATCTTAACTGGGAACAAAACGATTGAAGATACATTTAATAATCTTCAAGTTTAAGTACATTCAGAAACAAGGGACCAGAGGTGGATTCTTAAAATAAACTTTTTGGCTCGATGGCTCACTAAAACCAGTGAGGCTCGCTAAAAACTTTTGTGGAAAATCCTTTAAAATAGCATAAAAAATCGAAAAAAAAAAATAAATTAAATCATAATAGGGATTTTAACATAAGATTTTGTTTAATTTTTGTAAATCTTTTATGCGAATTTGGAGAATTGTTCTCAAAATTTTTTATCGAGTCCCACTGATTTTAGTAAGCCAGTGAGCCAAAAAGTTTTCCCAAGAATCCACCTTAGAATTCTGACAGATAATTCTAAGTGGAAAATTCCTCACAACCCACTTTCTTTTCTTCCCTCTTACCCACTTCCATTTAGTTACAGCACACCACATATATTACGTAAACATTACGCCATAACAATATCCGATACTGCGCAAAATGGTACAAAAAAATGACGTCATACTATAAAGTTGTCCAATGAGAGGCCAGTATACATTGTAATTGACCAATGGTAAAATATATACTCGCCTCTCATTGGTTATTTTATCATATGACGTCAATTTTTTTGTACCATTTTGCGCAGCATCGTCTGGTACTATTTAGGCAACCAGCGGCGGAGGGCCCTAAAACTTAAAACTACTCTTTTCCCCCGATTTTTATAATAATCTGAAGATAAAGTAAGAGGTGGTGGGGGGGGGGGACTTTTAAGTTAAGGCTAAAAAGTACATTTGCTTGAGTTTATGGTGACCTAGATATTTTAAACTATAGAACAACTTTCATTTAATTAATTGTCATTTGCAGCAAAAATATATTTTCTTAGAATTCGTTAGAGCCTTGATTAGACAAGGACTTAGTTTACTTCGTTGGTGGAATCTAAAGTTATTGATAACATAATTTAACATTAAAATTTCTGTGCAAGGTGGCCAGGTTCTAAGGTGTGATGTAAATGTAAAAAAACAACTTTGGAAATGCTCTTAAAATTTTACTTCTTGATAGAAAGTGCTCTAGCAATCAGAGATTTAAGGATAGTTACTTCATAGCAAAGAGTATCCTTATAATAAAGTTAAAGGATGTTTGTTTGTTTTTTTGTTTGTCTCTACCGAAGGATCTCACTGACCGCTGAACCCGTCGTGTTCTTCTTAACAGGGTAACTTCGCATAGGTAACAAGAAGTTTATAACTATTTTGGAGAGGGTACCACCACCCTCCTAAGAGAAAAAAATTTCCCCTCCCCCCACAAAAGAAAAATCTAAATAAAAAAATGTGCTTTTGGTTTAAAACCCCCTTTCTCAAGTGCCCCTTGAGGCCTCTAGGGGCGTAGCCGTTAGTTATATAATATTCATAAGATCATAAAAGAAGTCAAATTTGATGAAATATTAATTTTTGTAAAAAGAACAAGAAGTTTATGTATCATCCTGTCACCCAAATTTTCTATTCCTAGGAAAAAATACGTATTGGAGTAGGATTATCAATCGTTGTCCTACTCCCTTGTATCCATGATGCATCTTGAAGTTGTATAAAATATCGACTTGGCCTAGTTACCTAACAATCATTTATCAAATATTCTCAGAATCTCTAGCAGAAAGAATAAGTAAAGAGACAAAAAGTTAGGTTTGCTTGCAATTTTCTATGTTAAAAGAGTTATTCTTAAAAATTTCCTAAATTTTCTAAATATCAGAGATTTAAAGGTTAACCTACAAAACTTAAAAGTGTAACAGAAGAAAGAAAATGTTAAAACATCCGCATGCTCAATGGGACTTGTTCATGTTGCACGATTTAGTCATGCCTACACTGTTAAAAATAAATAAAAAATTAGCATCAGATAATACTACATATTCATTCCATTACTGTATAGCAACATCCCATACGTTCTAGCAAAAAACCTCATTACAATATAAGGAAGATTCCAATACTGTATTGAGTATTACTTAGTGTTCTATGGAGTAATATGTATTACTAAATAAAGAATGTGCATTTTATAGTATTATCTAATACTCTCTATGGAATAAAATTCAATATGCTAAAAGGAAGTTTTTAATACTCTGGTTCATAATTTTTGTTACTATGTAGGGTAAGAATTGATACTAAAAACGTAATATCTCTGTATAGTAAGTTATTACGGTATGTGTTATATATTCATTTTGTTAATAAAGCACACTTACGGGTCCGGGTTTAATACAACCCCAGCGTATTAATTGATACTAAATGAAAAAAAAATTTTTTTTACAGTGTACAGCATAAAAAACATTTCGTAATTGTAACAAGATTGTTAAAGTGTCCATTTGTCCTTCTACTGTTTGTTATTCTGAACTTAAACTTATATTTTGCATTATGAATTTTCTTTTATCTATCTTTTATCCCTGAATATTTAAAGTGTATAACTGCACAAATGTCAAATTTATGATAATTATTACATTTATTCAAACTAAAACTTTATATTCACATTACCGGGGCTCGACAGCCGCGTATCAACTGAGAAAGTTCAACCTTTTATAATTTTAAAAACTATGGAACTCTAAAAAGGTACAAAACAGTCCCCAAAGTTTTTAAATGCCGTTTTCATATTGTTGGCTTAACAACTTTGGGGACTTTAATTTTTAATTGTTTGGTTCAGTGGTTGAGTATCCAAAAGTTTAAACCACTAATTGTAGTTTACAGATGAAGTACTTTTGTCTACCATCATTGGGAATGTGCATCAATTTATTGGTCATTGTTTTCGTTATATCCTTGATTTTAACATTGTTTTGCTCTTATGAAGGATATACAATGATGTCACTGTCAATAAAGTAGAACGATGTTTGTAAGGCGGACATCCGTCCGTCCGTCTGTCCCTTATGATCTAGGTAACCACTGAACCGATTGGATTCTACTCTTAAGGGAATATACCTACTGGTCCTGTGGTGATTTTAAGCTATATTCTTGGGAAGTGGGACACCCCCATCCCCCCTAAAAAAACAAGAAAATCCACCTCAATTTTTTTAAAGATACGGGCACATCCAATTTTTTATTTATTTGTTTTAAAATTACCTCTTGAGGCTAAGGGCTAAGCCGCTAGTGCCTATATAATATAGAATATGTCAAATGTGAAATGATTTGAACATATTGGGTGCGTATAGCGTACATTTAGTAGGACAATAGATATTGAAGGACATGTATAGTTATTCAGTTGTATTTTTAAAAGCGAAGCTTTTCTATGATTACGGTCGGTCCGTCTAGCCAAATGCCCGTCCTTAAGGGTTAGCTCTTTTCGTTAATTCTGTATTCTGTATGTCCCTTTAAAACATGTTTTTTTTTACTTTTTGACTAAATTTTTTGTACGTTTAAATTATACAAATCAACTACTTTTTGGAATACTGATTCCTATTACAACAAAGTACAATGTTATAATCAAAGCATCTCTATAATCAAGTCCTTAAAAATGTAAGTACATCTTTAAACAGTATCATGTATTTAAGCAGTTTGCAACGAATTCACTTACATTTTTTTAGACTTATGTATTAATATTCTACTTGTTCAGTTCTGACACTCTACAAGTGTTAATGTTCGTATGTCCTTCTAATTCCGATATTCGCTTTTAAGGATGCTGTCATCCTTGTTAGATTAAAATTATGTAATAATGTCAAAGAAATATAAATAGATTAAAAACTAATCAAGTATTTAGGACTTAAAAAAATAACTTTAAAAGCTTTATGAAAGGACAGCAGAAAGTGTCATGCATGACGTCATAAAAATACGTCTAAAAGGAAGGATGAGAGGACAAATAGGAAATGAAACCCCTAAAAAATGGATAATAGACGTATTTTCATGACGTCACGCATGAAACTTCTCGCAGTCCCCTTTATGAAGCTTATTTTTGTTATGAGAACACTTGTCTTATTATTTCAGACTCGGATGCCTTGTCAAACTTTACATTACTCAATATCTTGGTGTGTCAGTTAAGCTCTGAATAAAAGATGTGTATTCCCTTCCTCACGTTTATGACATTATCAAATTACCAAAAATAGATATTATTTAAACATCACAAATTTCCTATTCCACTTATTTCCATTTAAAACCTTTTAAAAGGACTGTCCGCAAAATAATTAATTTAAATTTTTCATAATCTAACCAAAAACTATTGTTCTCTGTTGAATTTTTGTCATATTTTATATCTTAAGTATCGCGATCGAAGCCCTTTAAAAGTTTTGACCTGAAAAAAACTAACTCCTCCGTCCCTTTATTTGTTTCCTTTAGTAGTAAAGTACATTGGAGAAAACGGTGAGGGCGGCAAAAAAGCATATATTTGTTGTCGGCGAGCACCGAAGTATTTTTGGAGTATGAATAAGGAGCGGCGAGAGAAAAATTCTGAAAATTATGTTTATTGTTTAGTCATAGAGATCGTGATGTTACAAAAATAAAATAATATTGAAAAATCAAAATTTGTTTTTGTAGTGGACAGTCCCTTTAAGCACCAATTTGTTAGACAACAAATGTAAAGCAATATTCGGATGTGATGAAATCCCTCTGGTCTAATCAAATATAGACTGAAAGACATGGATTCATTCAATTCAAAACAGACTGACATTCAGGCATGTTAATTCTGAAGCTTGTGGCTTTACTATAGTTGAATGAATGAATATGTATTTCGAATCTGCATGAAATAGGTTTACAATTTTTTAGAAATTTATAAATTACATAATTTATATTACAAGCAGACCAGGTACAAACACCCTCCTGTGATTTAATTCAATCAGTCTTACAGTTTGACCGGTTCCAATTTACAAGGCTACAATTTGAAGTGCTTAAAAGCTACACCAAGCTTAAGAAAACACACAGGCTTCCTATGAAATGAGTAAAAGAAGGCAGATATAAACCTACTTTTGCGAACCTCGTAAAAGTGTCGAACTATGACGTCAGAAAAAAATAATAATTAACCAATGAGAAGCCAGTATTCACTGTAATTGACCAATGGTAAAATATATAGCGGTCTCTCATTGGTTAATTGTTAATTTTTTCTGACGTAATAGTTCGACACTTTTACTGGGTTCTACTTTTGCTGATACTTTCAATTTTTTATTGTATTCTTGAATTTTTTAATTAAGTCTAATTTTTTGTGTAGGTCTATATTTTTGTATATTTTTACATTAATAGTGTATTATTTTATAGAGTATTGACGTATGAGGGGATGTACAGACAGACTGGAATACGAGTATAGAGTAGCTCCGATACAATTTAATAATCAATAATCTAACAAAGTATTTCTAAAAAATACACATTTATTAAACAATTAAAACTGGTTAGAAATAGGCAGATTAATGGGATTATTATTATAGGATATATTTAATATGATATATATTAAAGGCTTGGACGTCCTGTTTCTTAGTTAGGTAAGAAACGACGTACTTGAACACGTGGGAAATATAGATACCGCCAGCCTAGACTTATAGGCTTGTATCTAACCGAATGCAGACGGGAGGAAGCGTATTCACTCTTTGGCCTGCAACAATCAACTAGCCCTCAACACAGCAGGATGGAGTATGGTGGCGGTTACAAGTGGAGGTCTGACTCAGCCAGAGAAGTATAGGAATGTGAACAGGGATAAGGATACATAAACTTGGGTGTTGATTACCACACTTGCCCCCTCTGAGGGAATATGAAATATTCCCTCACAGTTGACCTGCACGCCGGCTTCTGCGGGTTGATGTGGTACTCGCAGGTTCTTCGATTGCGGCCATAGCCCTCTCTACGATATCCACAGGATTGGGTTCAGCGGGAGTAGGATTTTCTGGAGCTGCTGGAGGCTCTGGAGCAACAGCATTCTGGAGGGCTAACATGCCCTCACAGGGAGCCGTGGCTACTGGATCTTCAGAGGCAGCACCAGCTTGCGGATTAACAGGCAGATCAATTCCAGATGGAAAGAGCTCACTGATTTGAGCATCGAGCTCTGTGTCACTGTTTTCCTCTGCAGGATCCAGGACCTCTGGGTTGCCTTCTCTATCGGTGGGCCTGTACTCATCAGAGCACTCAGAACCGCCATAATGGGAGATCAGCTCAACTCCATCATCATCTGGCCGGGGTACGTCCCCAGCGGGAAGAGATGCCTCTATGGGTGCCACATTCTGCCCAGGTACATTCATTACATTACAACGAGTATTAATATATTTAATTACCCTGTCAGAGTTTTGGTCCAACAGTCGACTAGTGGCCTCAATAACCGTGGTCATTCGTGATTTTAACTCAACGGTCGAGTCCTCAGAGACGGTGCGAATTTTATCGCGCAAAGTTTTGCGGTTCCGCAGTAATTCTGCGGAAATTTCAATAAGGCGCTTGCCATGTTGTATATATGCTTTCTCAACAAATGAAGCATTGCTAGCAATTTTAGTTTCCAGACTTCTCTGGAAGGGGAGAAGAGCTTCCTCCATTGCTTCTTTTACAGTGGAGGATAGGACTTTTTTCCATTCCTCAGCGGTCACCCAAAAAGCCTTAGGCTCACTTTTGTTTTCTGCTAATGTCTCTTTCTTTTTAGGGGGTAATGGAGGCGGTTGAATTTCCACCTTAGCCTTTTTGGCTACTGGGCCGCCGCTGCCTGTTGGTGTTGGCGGACGTTTTTCTACCGCTTTTGGGGCAGATTTTACGGCGACTACCTCCAATTCAGGTGAGGCACTACGTTTTGGTGGCGATTCCACCCGATTTTTTTGCGGTTCCCCTCCCCTATTTTGTTCCATTAGAGGCCTGGTTCTAGGCCTGGCTTTATCGGAATATTCGTTGGCTTCTAAGTTTTTAGCCTGCCGCAATTTTTCTTGCAAGTCTAGGAGTTCCTTTGGAACATCTTTTCTCGCGGTGCGGTAAACGTGGATTGACCTTGAGACACATTGCAGTTCACTGAGGTTTTCAGGGTTGCGCGGCGGTTTTACACGCGGTTGATACCTGTTTTCATCAGGTTCATAGTAGGCTTCCTCAGGGCCGCCCTGGGGATAGCCATGATTGCTATCATAGTAATAGTCCTCTTCATTGTAAAAGGGTGCCTCTTCATATTCTCGACGGTATGAAGAGTGACCGGCCCCGTGGGAGTGGTGAAAACCCCTTGAAAAATTCCGCCTGGGATATCCTAAAACAAAAATAATAAACTTAAAATTAAGGGTCATTAATTCCTTATACCGAATAAGGAAATATTTTTACAAAGACGACCTTTAGGGACGACAATCTTATAGGTATATATGCTTGATACAGGTCGTCCGTTTTTGAGGGGATTAGTTTTCCCCATTATTTGTAAAATCCCGCAATTCGTGTGTTTCACTCGTACCTCCTTCTTTGTACGCGTGAATTTTGGTGCAGGCTAATATGTAGATAATAAAAGCGACGCATAATAACGACCCTATTCCTGTAAGGATGGCTGCTACTACAAGCACTATATGATACCAAGTACTGGATAGAAAATCAACCACCTTATGATACGTTTGAATAAACCAGGAGTCAGTTATTTTTACTTCAAAATTATTGGAGTCTGCGGCAAGTTGGCTGAGGTATAATTCCTCGGCACTTTCTGAGAAATTAGTTTTTTCTAGGCTTTGCCAAGAATGATATAGAAATAAGCTAATCGGTTTATCCATAAGATATTGATTTACATTTAGTATTTGCATACCCTGCCCTTGATTACCAAGGAATTTTCCCTGGTACAAATGTAAGAAAATTGGATTTTCGGCACATTTAGTCGGGGTTAAATGGGTGGTATTAACCAATCTGCGTGAAAATGGTGATATTCCCATAGTCTTATTATTGATTGAAACCGAAAAATGATCCACAAAACAGGGTAAATTTTCTCCCAAAGAAACATTGATTTTAAGACTGTCGCACTGTATTACTAAATCCAGCTCACCGAGCGCCCTAACTAGTTTTTTACGATGAGTCTGAATACTGCTTTTAGACAGAAAATGGTTCTGTAAACAGCGAGTTTCGGGGACAATTAATTTGTTATATTGTTGGTAGGAATAGAAAATCTCTAGTGGTAACATATCATCTTTTTCTTTAGCGTTTAAGAGTGGGAAATATGGTTTTATAGAATTTGTGAACCATACCATTAAGTTATCAATATTAGTTTTGTAATAAAATAATTCGGGAATTAGACTTTCAAAATGTTTTTTATCTTTAAGTTCTAGTGCTAGAGTAATTTGGGGATCGATCACTAGATATTTTTGGGCACCCTGTTCTCCTTCAAATGTAAACAATGAAATATTAAAGATGTCTACCGTTCGCCAAGGAGAAGTGAATTTTTGTGCGCTATCAGTTTTATCATCTGAGATAATTCTATCGTAGCCTAATCTCAGATTGTGATCTAAACAATTGTTTCCCACCCAGTGACTGCCCAGGTAACAGCCCGCTTTTGTTTGTAATAATTCAACAGGCTCAGCCTGGACCCCTATTTGTTTTTCCTCAAATGTCCCAGGGATAAAAATGCCGTTAATGTTTACGCCGTTCCCCTCGCAGGCGGGGTCGATGCCGTTAAGGATGTTGTTGGGGTAAGTAAGTGTCCCGTTTACCAGGAAACGCGTGTATGACATCTGGTGTTCATACACTGAGACTGATTTTCCTTCAAAGTTAAATATTTTAGTTTTGGACATGGTGTAACAGTCTTCATAAGTTACGAGGTTCGGTATCTCTACAAGAGCTGGAGCAGCGAGGTGTATGTGGCTATATCTGCCACAATACCAGTAATGAGTACTGGTTCGGAGGTGGCAACGAATTCCAGGTATAATTTTTCTTTCAACCTTTTGCAGCAGGTGAAATTGTTTTTGTTCAATATTAGTAATATTAAGAAACGCAGCGCATTCAGAGATTTTCAAACGCGGATTTTCGTTTGCTACACATTGAGTCGCATCTATTTGTATTATTTCGGACGCATTTGATTTTGCCAAAATAATAAAAAGCCCCAAGAATCCCAAAATAAATTTACCTCGAGCTCCTGGTGCCTTTGCCAAATGATGCTGCATTTTATTTTTATGCTTCTTGTTTTTCTCTGAAATATGTTAATTAGTTAGTTTTAACATATATTTTTTTTTTGTTTATTTTCGTTATTATACATACGTAGATTAAGCTATATACATTTGCCACCTTGGTTTTATATAATACATTTATATGCATTTTATTTCTTCCTTTTAATTGGGTTATGCAGTCCGATTTGGACATGTATGCGGTTATCCCCCCCTTGTGACCTAGTTTTTCTTTCTTCTTCTAATATATACTTGGGTACTATGCTTTGTTTGTTAACGTTAATAACCTTTTCAGGGCTGGATTGTTTGGGTCTTTGTGCGAAGAAAGAAGCCTCGGACGGGACGGTTTCTTCCAAGAAACTATTTTCGACGTGAATTTGAGGACCGGATGACCGATCTGCGCCAGGGGGTTCTTGGTCTTTGGGCTGTGACTCAAATGGTGAGTTTTTTTCCATTATATCCCCTCCCCCATCACAATCCACCTCCCCCTGGGGTAAATCCTGACTAGTTTCAGGGTTTCCTTCTATAAAATCGTCACCATCGTTATCTAGGTAGGTAAAATCGTCATTTTCCATACCTTTATTATCGTTTATTTCGGTTTGCCCGGTATTATCTATTCTTAAGGTTATTTCCTCAGACGGGACGATTTCCTCAATAGGAAAGACGTTAAAGGAAAGTGTTTCCCCCAATAATTCTATTTTAGAATCTATTTTCCGTATTTTATCTCTACTAACAACTTGGTTAGTTTTTATTGGATTTGATCCAAAGGGACTGAGCTCAAAAAGGGCCTCTGAGAATTTTTTTGTTACAATAAAAGGACCCCCATAGAAAGATTGCAATTTTTTACTGACCCCTATTTTGACTAGGTTAAAAAATGCAAAGACCACGTCGTTAACGAAAAGGGGAGATGAAGCCTTCCTAGATTTATTTTGAAACTCTAAATAAATCTTAGATTTTTTGGAAACCTGTGCAATAATTTCTTCCAAATTTTTTAGGTAGTTCAAGTAAGACCTGCAGTCAATGTCCTGCCTTTTCTGCAAGATTGGAGAAAAGAAATCGAGATTGAGAGTTGGTTGCCTGCCGAACATGAGGTAATATGGCGTATACCCCGTTCTTCTAGACGTACTAGAGTTAATTACAAAAGTGGTCAAGGCTAATTTTCTTGCCCAGTCTTTACTTTCAAATCGGTCATCGGATCTTAGACCTGCATAAATGCTTTGATTATGCCTTTCACATGGGTTACTATTAGGGTTTCTTGGGGGAATAAGTTTAGTTTCGATACCTAGTTCATCCATAACCTTTTTGAAAACTTCCCCAGTAAAATTTGTTCCCCTGTCACTTCTCAATGACCGAAATAAGCCGTAGATGGGTACCACCTGTTCAAGGATGACCTTTACCGTGCTTTCCACGGTGGCGTCCTTGATGGGGTGAGCGATAATATACCTAGAGAATAGGTCAACCAGTATAAATATGTAACGGACATGTTGTCCTTGAAAATAGTTAGGGGTTAAAGGACCGATAAGGTCTACTGACACTTGGCCAAAAATCTCGTGACTAATGGCTGAATGGGTGATAGGTTGCTTGTGTTTAGGTACCTGTCCTATTTTTCTTAGGCAGGTAATACAATTTTTAATGCGTGATTCGACAAACTTATTAATTCCTATAAGGAAGAATCTTTCATTTATCTTGCGTGTTGTTTCGTTAACCCCCTTGTGACCTATACTATTATTATGTGCCAATTCAAAAACTTTATTATATAATCCAATGGGTACGACGGGTCTTTCAATGAATGTTCCATTGCTAAGAGGTTGTCTAAATATTAGAAGTCCTTCCATAACGTATAAATGTTCTATTAATTTAAAAAGGACCTCTTTCCGGCCGGTTAGTTCAGCTTTTTCAAAGCTCGACAGCTTCTTTTTTTCGAATATCCACCTACGAATTTCAGATAATACTTGATCTTTTTGTGTTTCAGATTGCCAAACATTGTTCACACCGACTTCCGAAGCCGAATGTAACTCAAAAATCTGGTCTTGGTATGGGCAATCCTGTTCATAAGGATCCAAGGTAAATGAGCTAGTACATTTTTCACAATCGGTTTCCTTATGTTCTTTGCATAAAAATTGCCCTCTAGATAAATTGTCGGCATTACAATGGTCCCTACCCTTTCGATGAATTACTGTAAAGTCAAAACTTTGGATGAAGTAAATCCATCTTACAGTTACACCATTTATTGTTCCTTTTTGCCATTTTTTGTAATGAACTAAGGAAATCGAATCTGTACGCACAATAAAGTTTCTGAATCTTAAATAATGAAGAAAGGTTTTAAGAACAAATACTAGACATGCTAATTCGCCTTTATAACTTGGGTAATTTTTCTCTGCCCCGTTACATTTTTTGGAACATATTCCAATAATTCTTTCTACCCCCCCCTGATTTTGGCTGAGAATTCCAGCGAAATAACTCGTAGAAAAATCTACGTCTACTATAAAGGGGTTAGGATTATCCCACTGGGGGTAGCCTTTACTTATAGAATTTGAGAACATATTTATGAAATTTTCCCAATCTTTTGATAGGGAATTGGTCCATTCGATAATTTTATCGTTTCTGTGTTCATCTAGGGTACAAGAATTTTTCGCATAGGATGGGAAATAGGCCCTATAATAATTGGAGAAGCCCAGGAAACGCTGGAGTTCCTTGCCTGTCCTGGGCCTGCTCCAATTTTTAATTTGTTCTAAATATTCGGGGTTCATTTTAAGTCCTTGGGAACTGACTATATGACCTAAATATGTACATTCGGATGTGAAAAATTTACATTTGGCTAGATTTAACTTAAGTTTTGCTATTTTTAGGACTCCGAAGAGTTTTCTGAGATGTTTCAGATGTTCCTCAACATTCTTTGAGAATATAATAAGATCATCAAGGTAAGATATTATAAATTCATATAAGCCAGGGATAAGGGTTAGGACTTTATCCATCAAGTGGCAGAAAACACTTGGCGCGTTACACAGTCCAAACGGCAGTTTCTTGAAAAGATACTGCCTGTTAAGGGCTGTGAACGCGGTCAAGTGTTTACTTTCCTTCGAAATGGCTAGCGCATGGAATGCGCTAGTCAAATCGAGGGTGGTAAATACATTACCAGTGCCTAATTTTTCTAAATTACTAGAAATCAGGGGAAGGGGCCAATTAATTTTTCGTGTTACACTATTAAGCGCACGAAAGTCGATAACGAACCTAAGCTTGCCTTCCCCCCCAGCCGTCGGTTTTTTCTTTACCGCAAAGATTGGGGAGGACCACTCGCTGTAGCCCTCCTCAATGACGCCCCCCCTTAGCCAATTTTCAATTTGTTCTTTTAATTTGGCTTCGTATAATGGGTTTAACTGAATGTTTCTAGCCTTAATAGGTTTAGCCCCGGGGATCAAGTCTATTTTATACTGTAAGAGGTCACAGTTACCGATATCGGCATCGTCAGCCGAAAATATATCAAAATGATCAAGGCATAATTTTACTACCTTTTCCTTCATCCCTGGGTTATTTTTGATAAGATCACTATTTTCTAAATCTAATTTTTCTTTAATGAATTTAATTCTTTTAAGAAGTGTAGTTCCTGATAATTCATTTATTTGATTAATACTTTTATTGCAGGAATTTGGGGAATCTGATTCGAATTCAAAGCAATACCCAACTTTAACGTTATCCAATAAGGTAATATTTTTTCCTGCTAAATTAACAAAATTTACCCAACATTCTCCCTTCTCATTTACATTATAAATACCCTCCATAAGCATTAAGCCGTTATGGCTTGTCATTTTAGAATTATTTGGGGATATATACAGCTTCCTATTTTTCTGATGAATAGGAATTGTTATCACCGTTGTATTCCCCCCCGGCAAGAATGTTGTTTTCTTTGCTAATTTTACGCATGTTTTATTTTGTTTTAATGTCCCAGTACCCCCCTTGTTACTCCAATTTATTCCCGGGATAAGGGAGTTTTGTTCCATATGAACATTATTTGTAGGAATTAAGGGTATGTTTTTACTTTCTTCAACTATATTAATTGTTGAATTTTCTATGGGGATTTGCTCGCCAGTGGGGAGCTCAAAGGAGAACTTATCTAATAATAAATTAATTCGATTAACTTTGAGAAATTCATATCCTAGATTTATAATTTTAGACGTCGTTTCAGGGATGTAAAACGTTTCTTCGAATATTTTATCTGACCCATCAAAGCTGAATTTTAAACTTACATGTCCTATGATATTTACTGGTTTTAAATCTACAGACAGAGCGCTAAGATTGGCAGGGGTGAATGTGATTTTGTTATCATCTAAGATTTCTCTAGAAATAAGGGACCTAAAGTTGTTTCCTGTATCCACTAAAGCGTGTTGCAGGAATTCCCCCCCCACGGGATTAAGAACTTTTAGTTTTGCACAGATAGGCATTATAAAATAAATTATATTTTTAGTCGAAGCCTAAGATGCATATTTTCCAAGATCCCCACCTCAGCGGTTAGACGATGGTAATCCTCACACAGAGACTTCCTGTGTTCCAGGTATAGTTGTCTGTCGAAATTTTTTAAATAATGAAATGTTTTAACAATATGGTTAATTGTTAAAATAATTTTGTATAGCTTTCTGGGTTTCATTAAGTTTTTTATCAAGCGCTTTTCAGCTTCAGAAATGTCTCAATAAGCATGAGAATGTTAATAGTTCTAAAGAAACTACTTAATTTTTATACGGGTCCTTATTTATATACTTGGATATATGATAGAAACCTATCGGAATAAAACTGAACTAAAAAGTTTTAAAAGATTGAAGGGCTACAAAGTAGCTTAAAAATAAGTGTTCAGCTTGCAACTAACAAGACATTAAAAACAGACTGACTTATTTTTTGACTTACATCTGTATTTATACAAAATATAGTGTCATTAGTCAGTATCTGATTCACGATACAAATAATTTAAGGTTAGCGCTAAATTATAGCTTAAAAATTATTAGATATGGTTAATATAATAAAGAGGGTCAATGATGACTGGTTTATTATTCTGATATTGTTAGTATTTATACTTAATTTTTCCACCTATGGGGTAGAACAAGCTTATATATTTACTAGAGTATAATTAATGCTGAAATCAGCTTAAAAAAATAGGATGTGGTTTGTAGTAACTGCTTTGGTAGTAACTGGCCTTGATTAATAATGTGCATTCACTTTTATATAGACTTTTTATTCCACTGGTAATCCTAGCGGAAGCTAATAGAACTAACTTTATTTCATTCTGCTAGTAATCCTAGCGGAAAATAATTTAATCAAAATGTTTTAAGATTTCATTAATCACATCTTAAGTGATTAAAGATTTTAATTTTTAAATGCTGCTTGATTGCAGCTCAAAAATGAGTAAATGATAACAACAAAGAACTGAAGGACAACTGAATTAGATTTGGAAATTTGCTTGTATTTATACAGATTTTCCATAGACCCCCCCCCTTCTTAATCTTATCATTTACTTATACGGACCGCGGTAACATTCTAGGCGACATCTTTCGGATACATAATAAATTAAATATAGTTCTATTATTGTCACTGTACAAAATGCAATAATATTTATCCATATGGATAAGTTATTATACATAATTGCTGAGATATTTCAGCTACAAAAATCAGAGGCTAAGAGTGAGCAACTCTCAGATAAAATTGATACTGAGGGTTCAACACAAAAATCATTGTTTATATACAGATAATTCGCTTAAGTTCCCCTAGCGGTTAAAAGTTGAACTAGAATGTTTTAGGTTCTACTATATATACATTCAGAATATACGATATTTACATTTTAGATAGGTCATGCGATATTAAAAATAAATACTACTAAATAGAAAATAGGTATTCACTTATTAGCTTCTTGATAAAGACTATTAGATTTTTAAAAATGGAAATATTAAGTGCATGTGAAATGCTCCTCAGGTTACTTCCCTATCTCCCCCAATTTCCTGTATCAGCTATATTTGGATAGGGAAAGGAGGGGGGGGGGAGAGTTTATTTTGTGTTGCTTAGTCAGACTCAATAACAATAATTTGTTTTATTTTTTCGCGCCAAAGCATTGCTTGGCAAGGGATATTTGATATTAAGGAATTTGCAAGCTTAGCTTGGCATGGGATATTTTGTTTATCTTTCATATCAAAATATGAAACTCATTCAGCAAATTTTTATTTTCTGGGATAGGGACAATTAATATCGCATAAATCCACTTTTACATTTAGTGGACGTGATTTTTAACAATCGCTTGTACATATTTATCTATTTCAGATTCTTCGCTGGCTTCCTGATCCATTTGGTTGATAGTTTTACGCGCATACTGCTCAGGTATTTTATTACTACTACTTGGAGCTTTTCTAGGCGTGAATTTACTCCGTGTTTTACCAAAGCGGGACTCAGGATTTGGGGGCTCCCCAGCTTTCTTTTTGTTGCAATTCTGCACTACATGGCCAGGGATATTACAATGCCAGCATTTAATGTTTTTACTCCTCCCATTAAAGGCTCCTATAACGCCCTCGATTTGATCCCAAGCGATAGGATCATCCTCATGGTCTACCCAAGAAGGAACCTCGTCAGGTTCTTCGGTTAAGTTTTCCTTATACATTGCCGTGTTAGTGGGGATATTATCTTCGATAATACTGATTATGGGTTGTTTTTTCGTTTCCGCAGAATTTTTAGGTAGGAACATTTCCATGGCTTGAGAATAGCAAGCCGAAAGGTTTTCCTTGCTAATATGGCCAGACCCATCCCAGTTAACGTATCTCTGTCCGAGATTAATAAGTTTATTTAAGTAAGCGTTGTAATCGTCCAAAAATTGCATGCTCTCAACATAATTGGCCATGTCTATGGCAAGGTTGGTATACAGCAGATTTTTGCTAACGTTAAGATAGAATTCTTTCCACTTCTTTTTAGGTATGAGACCAGGATTCATGAGTTTGAACACCCTAAGTTTGTTTTCAAAATAGGTGTCAAGGGGTTGATTAGTCTCCTGTTTTAGGTTGTAGAAGTACTGAGAGGCTACTTCTGGATCCGAGAAAGGAGTGACCAGCCTCCTAATCATCAGGTAATAACTTAAAGCAGATAAGGCCTGATTTCTTTCAGGCGTAATTAAGTCTCCTAATCGTTCCCCTCTAGAGTCATAAATTCGCTGGTATAAAATATCCTTAAAAAGAATTGGGTCACAGATTCTGTATGTCTTTGCAACCCTCCACATATTAGAAAAGAAGTTATCAAAGTCAGCCCTACCGTCCCACCTTGGGGCATCCCTCGCAAAATCGGAATCCCATTTTTGTCCCTTAATAAAGCATTCTTTAATAAAGTCATCGTCGGCGGCGCTAGTTGTTGCCGTTGCGGCTGTGCCTGTGTTTGGCGTATTTCTTGTAGAGGGTCTTGTTGCTACATTGGGTGCAGACCTTGTAGGTCTACGGAGGGGTTCTAACGATTTAATCCTATCAGGGATAAAGGGAATCCTTTCTAGCAAGGTTTTTTCATATTCAGTTAGAGAAGTTTCTCTTACATTCATCCAATTGTCATTATCCGCCGGACCTATAAAGCCTACAATTGAATAGGCCATACAACCTGGGGCTGTCATCCTATCCTTGGCGACCCATTCAACCACATTTATCTTTTGCTGGACCGATATCCGGTCATAAAAAGTGGCATTAATTGAATCATCACCTATGGTGTTAAAATGAGTCATGTTAAGACTTTCGTTTAACGTTTTTTCCGCAAACAATGGGCCAAGATTTCCGTCCGCTGGGAGTTTTGATACTCTGCGTTTTAGATCTAAAATGTCGGTGTCGGCTAATAATCTGCGATGTGATTCTGTGTCCTTAAACCCTGCCCATTTTGTTTCTAATTCGAGCTGCATAATCTCGGATTCTTGTTTTATTAGATCTCTATAATGTGACGAATATTCGTTTAACTTATCATTTAACGCTTCCGATATGAGATCTTTGATTTTTTCAGGGGAAAGCGGGTCAGCCTGCTGCTGCTGTTGCTGCTGCGAGGTGCCAGAGACGGCCGGAGCCGGCGGAGGCGGCGGTTTTTGTTTATCATCATTTTTCTTATCGGTCATGGTGCTGGAGTGTAGTGTTCGTTAACACTGATTTGTCTACCACGAAACTTTTTAAGAACTTGGGAATATCCCTTTCTTCCTGTTTTAAGGAGAAAATATGGAAATGTGTGAAATTAAATACTAGTGTGAAAATAAAAGGCGGGTTCCTTTTTATCTTTATTTGGCAGTTTGCCACGAAATAATTATTATAAATATTCTGTAACAAATTGTTACTGTAAACCGTTTCCGTGAATAAACTTAGTTATCAGGAAAATATTAATTTCACTTTGCAATCGAAGCTACTTTACAATTTAATTTTGTCTGTACGCTAATTATCCAAACCTTCCCCCCTCAAAAAATGAGTGGTAGACAAGACTGCGCCAAAATGACGTATGAGGGGATGTACAGACAGACTGGAATACGAGTATAGAGTAGCTCCGATACAATTTAATAATCAATAATCTAACAAAGTATTTCTAAAAAATACACATTTATTAAACAATTAAAACTGGTTAGAAATAGGCAGATTAATGGGATTATTATTATAGGATATATTTAATATGATATATATTAAAGGCTTGGACGTCCTGTTTCTTAGTTAGGTAAGAAACGACGTACTTGAACACGTGGGAAATATAGATACCGCCAGCCTAGACTTATAGGCTTGTATCTAACCGAATGCAGACGGGAGGAAGCGTATTCACTCTTTGGCCTGCAACAATCAACTAGCCCTCAACACAGCAGGATGGAGTATGGTGGCGGTTACAAGTGGAGGTCTGACTCAGCCAGAGAAGTATAGGAATGTGAACAGGGATAAGGATACATAAACTTGGGTGTTGATTACCACAGTATTTTTAGAGAGTAATTTTTTTGGTAAAGTATGTTTTTTAGTATATTTTATTGATAAACGTTATTGACACATTTGAAATAAAAATATTAGCTACATTGCATATTTTTTAAAATAAAAATCTATAGATAGTAAGTACTATTAACAGCAAAAATATACACATCAAAATGTGTATTATATAAGAATGATATGTTTAAACAACTGAAACCAATTCCCTAGCGAGAAATATAAAATATTAAGGAACAAGGATGACAACATCCATAAGTAGCGAAGCATAAACAATTAAATAAGAATTTAGATATTAGTTGACAAAAGCATGCATATTAGGAAAAAATCACGAAACCTTTTCAACATTTGTTAATTTCTTAATATTTATTTATATTTCAGTACTATGACTAACAGACTGACGGTCAAAGTAAATTACATACTGGATGCTCAAAACAACGGGAAATTTAATTTTGATATTTATAACTACAAAAATTTAAAAAAAAGGACCATAAACACCAAAGATATGAAGAAAAATGTGAAAAATATAAAAATAGCCAAAATCCTGCAAAAAGGCAGTCTGACCGCCATTGATGTGTTCTTGAAACGAAAGGAAATTTAATTTTGATTCTACAACTGAAAAAATTTTGGAAATCGGACCATAAACACCAAAGATATGGAGAAAAATGTGAAAAATACAAAAATAGCCTAAAACCTGCTAAAAAGCGGTCCTATCGACATTGATGTTTTATAGTTAATTGTGCTCCTTGATAATGGGAATGTTGTCAAAAAATTTCAGCCTTTTATCTTTTATAGGAGCCGAGAAAATCACGTTTCCCCCAAACTAAGACGGACATACGGACAGACGGACAGACGGACATACGGACAGACGGACAGACGGACATTTCAAATTATAGAGTAGCTTCGCTACTAAAAATGTTATCAAACCTAAGAAATATTAAATTGATGACAATGGTACAAAAATGTTTTGTGTTCCATATTTTATAAATCAAAACACGTTTTCTATCAAAAAGCAGAACACTTTCTATGGGAAGATTAATTAGATATTGAGAGGAAGATTGAGACCAAATTTAACCCCACTATCTACATTGAAGTTTTTGGGTATAGTCTCTTTCATGACAACTTCTCTTAACCCTTAACGGTCGGGGGGGGGGGGCGTTGAACGCCCCCCCCCATCCGGTTTTTTCTATCTCATTTTCTGTGTGTGAAAGATAAAGAGATCAAACTGCTTGACTTTTTAAGTGTGGGTATGAGATATAACTGAGAGTTGAAATTTTTTGAATATCTCCATCCTGGCGGGCACAGGATACCAGCAAACCTGGCAGGGTCATCCAGGTAAAGAGCAAAAATATTTTTTTGACTTAAACAAAGAATTTTATTTTACCAAAATACTAAAATATCCTCTAGTAGTACATCCTCATATCAAATACAGGTGTTCAAGTCAATTTCAGGTTCCAGGTATGATCCTGCAGGTCCTGATCCTTCAGGTCTCCAGAAATCTTTAAATGGCTCCTGTGGCCGCAATTTTTGACTTAGAGACTTCAAATTTTAAACTTAAGCTTTTCTTACATGTCTACATAACGTTTAAAAATTTCATAAAAATCCGCCGCCGTTTTCCCGCCGACCGCCGACTGCGGCGGCTGGCAGCTGCCAAGTACAGCTGCGGCCGCTGAAATTTACATTTTGATATTTCAAATATAAAATTTACCTAAAGATAAACATTTTCTGCAAAAAAAATTTTTATTCTAGCTTCAAAAATAAAAAAATTACAGCCATTTGAATTTTTTAAGTAAAAAAGGACCTGAAAACAAAGGTTGTTAAATAAAAGGGTGAAGGAAGCGAAAATTGACCTTGACTTTTTTAAGGTCGGAAATTCATCATAACACAGGGGACTTTAGCCCTCTATATCTAATAGGAACTGAGATAATAAGGGGGGGCGTTGAACGCCCCCCCCCCCCCCCCGACTGATTAAGGTGCGGCAAGGGGCCCGACTGTAAGGGGTTAAGGGGCGTTTCGTCGTATTTTCACAATGGATTTTATAGGTTATATAAGTTGACTTAGGTTATATTAGGTTAGGTGATTGCCCAACAGGGTTAGCGCACCCCGCAGGGGCTAGAAATAGGGGAAACACTACATTGAAAATACGAAGAAACGCCTTTTAAGAGTCGTTGCCACGAAAGGGACTATACCCCAATTTTGTCCGGTCTCTTTGATTGAGAAGGGTGAAACCAAATCTAACCAACTCTCCACATTTTTTCCACTTTTGGTACTTTTTAACACTACTTTAGCAGAAACTAGCGGCTTTAAATGTTTTTTATATCTAAAATATGTCTATGTTGCGTTTGACGTTTATGTTAGCGTTGAACTCTCTTTTAAAATCGAGAACGTAAATTTTTTTTGATTTTTTGTGATTTCTCTTGGGAGGGTGGTGGTACCCTCCCCCAAAATAGTTAAGAACCTTCCCGGGACATATGAGAATCTACCATGTTATCGAGAACCCGATCGGTTCAGCGGTTAGCGAGATCCTTCGGTTCACACAGACACACAGACAAACATCCTGTTATTTTAGTATAAGGATTAATGAAATCCTTTCCCCTCCTGTAAAAAAAACATTAATAATTCTAAATCAATATTTGCATTCACTGTAATAAGATTCTTAAACATTATATTCCAATTTGTCCAATAATTTCACAGATGGCTTAATAATCATTAATGGTAATTGTAATCGCTGCGCTACTCATGCAAATAATAAACCTTTTAATACAAGGATGACGACATCAATAAAAGAGAAACTCTGAAATAGAGGGATAAATGAACATTAACACTTGAAGAGTGTCAAACTGAACACTGAAGCCTTAACAATATTGTAAGTAAATGTGTTGCAAAACTGCTTAAAAACATGGTATTGTTTAATGACATACTTTGTTGTAATAGGAATCAATATTCCAAAAATCAGATGAATCGGATAATTTTATAATACAAAAATATGTTGTCAAAAAAAGTAAAAAAATGTTAATTGACGTACGGGCTTTCTGGTAACGATTACATGTTGCTGCTTTCTAAGTCGTACCTAACTGTTATAGGAATCATCATGCAAAGTTTGAAATTAACGCAAAGAGCTAACCGTAACAGATGAACGGATGGACGAACCGACCATAATTATAGAAAAGCTTTCAAAAACAATATATTTGTGAAAATGTTTATTTAAAAAAAAACTGGTCATCATGAATAAATCATCATATCATATGATATAAGGTGAAAACAAGATTAATATTATCATAGGCCAGGGTCAGGTATTCTTATCATTTTCAGAATACATCTCCCTACCCATACCAATGTAATTACATAAGACACAGAAAGACATATAGGTGTTATAAAATGATAAGTACTACTTCTTGTATAGAAAAAAAAATTTTGATAAAATTATTTCCATTCTTTGTAAAACAAACATCTTATAAAACTTTAAAAATCCTATTTTTAAAGATATTTTGAAAATATTATAGCTAGATCTAATAAAATAAATAACTACTACTAAAATATTCATTTTTATGAATATTAATAATATTCTTCAAAATTCAACTTAATTTTGTTTTATTTCAAATTCATAAGAAATAGTTTCGTTTAACAAATCTGAAATAATTTCTTTAAATTACTCAAAATCCTTCTTATCATTGAAATAATTATAAACTAATCAGAAAACAATTTACGAGCGAAAGATTTGTCAGAAAAAAGTCATTTTAACATGACATTTAATTTCCTTGAACACTTTTGAAAATCAAATATTTTTGTAATAAACTATTTTTCTTAAAGAATACTTATCTCTGTTTCAATTAAATCTAAAGTCAGGTTATGCAAGAGAATTTATCAATATATTTTAAACCTACAACCCCCCCCCCACAGATTTAAAATATCAAGTGGTTGTTATTTGTACTCCATTTTTCATACATGAGAAGATCTGGGAGAAAACATAGTTTTCCCAATAAAAGTTATAATTTTATAATTTGTGGGTTGTCTATTAGGTTAAGTTAAAAATAAAAAGGAGGTTTTACTTGTATACCTTTAAACCAATTATGGGATGCTATCACATACTTTTGTTTCCCGCTCTTTAATTAAAGTTGTAATTTCTCGCAGATTATTGGATCAATTGTATTTGCTCAAACACTGACAAAATTTTAACTTTAATCTAAAATTTGTTACAAAGTAAAACTTGAAAAGAGAATCCGGGACAGGGATAACCATTCTGCAAATATTGTTTGACAAGATTTAGAAAGATTATTTTTTTTCAATTAGAAAGCGTAGCAACTCTATAATCGTTACCAAACATGTTGATTTTTAACCTTTTCAATAACACTTTTTCATGTGTTATAATTACCCTATTCATCTGAATTTTGGACTACTGATTCCTATTACATCAAGTTATAATGCTGTAAGCGAAGCATCTCTATAATCAAGTCTTAAAAGTATAAGTATGTCCTTTAACAGTATACTGTATTTAAGTTGTTTAGTAACAAATTTACTTACAATGTTGATTTAAATTCTACATTTATATTCTGCTTATTCAGTTCTGACACTCTGTAAGTGTTAATTTTGGTTTGTCTGTCCTACCATTTCAGAACTTTGCTCTTAAGGATATTGTCTTACTTTTCTGACAATTATAAGGATTAGATTTTAAAAAAAAAAGAGAGAAAATGGGCTATAAACAACTTTTCCTTTCAAATTGTTCAAACCAATATTTTTCTATTTTCTTTATAATTGATCCGATGAAAAGGTTGAACGAGATAATTAAAACACAAAAAATAAGTCATCTACGAAAGAATGACTTTAGTTTATCATAATTGGGGGTAAGATTCAGGGAGTAAGGGAGGGGACAATGGATCAAATATTCAATTTTTAGGAGTCTCAGACTTTGGGGACTGGCTTAAAGGGAATGTGCAAGAATTTAGCAGTTTCTGACTGAGTTTGGGGACTTGCGCATGAAATGCCGCTACTCGTTATGTATGTTTTGAATATTGCAGACGGGGAGAAGGGATAAGGGAAGTGGGGGCATGGGAAATAAATACTCGTTGTGTTCGTTTGGAATGTAGCAGACGGGGAGAAGGATGGTGGGGCTAGGGGCAAGGGAAATAAACAGAATAAAAAGGGGCAGTCATATTCTTGCTAGCAGCTGGCCGGGTCCAATAATCTTTTAATATAAAAATCACACCAAAAAACCTCAATATATTTCATCAAAAACAAGTTGTGATTTCACTTTACATGACGCTATGGAAATCTATTATTCAATTAACAATCCCTTTATAATTTCCTACAAATTTATTGGATTAAACTGGATTTCATGCCCTTTCTTTGATAACTCTTATATTGAATTAATTGCCCATTGTCCCCTCCCTTACTCCCTGGGTAAGATTACTTTTTGTCCCCATTTATTTTTCCTGTGTCCCTGGCAAAACAAAAATTGAGGCTTAGTTATGTGTTTTCTCCCCAAAGGGGTATACAATTTAAGATAAATGGAGGTAGGGTCCTGCTAAGCTTTCAGTATAATAAAATTTTTGGGCGAAAAACTGTTATGTCTTCCTTTTTTTATCCATCAAAATACCCTGTGTTTATATTTTAAAAGAAAAAGAAAATAGAACAATAATGCTTATCACCCATATAGATATAATATTCTTTTAACATAAGATCCTCAAAAGTAATATTACGCATAATCCCCACTTCAAATATATATACATATAACAGAGGTGGATTCTTTAAAAAAAATATTGTCGCTTAGTGAGGCAAAATTTATAAATGAGGCAAAATTATTTTTGTAAAAAATCCTCCAATATCACATAAAAATCTACAAAAGTTCAACAAAATTTTACGTTAATCAATAACCCTTTTATGATTTTATTTAATTTTTGTAGATTTTATATGCGATTTTGGAGGATTTTTCAGAAAAAAAAATTTGCCTCACTAAGCGACCCTTTTTAAGAATCCACCTCAGTTTAGTTATTATATTTATTTGTCTATAATATGATGAATAAGACATATTGCCTATATATAGAAAGCTATACAACATACTTATTGCCTTTGCATAAAAAAATATGAATAGGTAGGCTTCTTTTTAGGTGCATAGCCTCTCTAAAAGTTCTTGCTTTCATTTCCAAATTAATGTAGTATTTATGGTAGTTTTGAACAACGAATCACCTCCTTCTTTTGAAGTAAAGTAAAAAAATATTAAGTGGGATGTGGAGAGGGAGAGGGGAAGAGGGGTGTTTGAATGTTTTCTGTTTGGGTTAGGTTATGTTAAGTATAGGACAGCCCTGCAGGATGAGGGCATCGCAAGAACAGGTCACGCAGGGGTTATTCATAATAAAAAAATACTAATGCCTTAAATCTTTTTCTTCAATATTTATCAAGACTTAATAATAGATATTTTTAATTAAAGGAAAACATTATCTTCACACCTCCCTACTTGTCCTATTTAATCATCCTACAACTGTGAATGTTTTCGGTCTTGTTAGTGTACTTATAAGTATGTCTATACGCTTTTAGTGCTCTTTGAAGGTCATAAAAAAATGATATTCGTTATTCATATGATGTTTGGTCTAGATTAATAGATTTATAAGTAACATATTGATGTAACCTATATTATGTAAAGTGATTTTAATATATTTAAGACTAGCGGATGCACCTCTAGCAACAAGGGTTTCCCAAAAGGAAATGAAAAAGATGAAAACAGCCTACAACCATCCCAATACTAAAATATAAGTCTATTTGTATAGCTTTTTAGTTAAGTTTAATTATTATATTATCTATAGCCCCACAGGAAACAGAAAAAGTATTCTAAGATAAAATAATAAAAAATCCCTATTTCATTTTTATTATGATAGTTTTCTGAAAATGCAGTATACTTTCTTATAATAATGTTTTTTATGAATTTATTAAAACTATTTCCATTCATTATTGCGTAAAATATTGAATAACCAATTAAAAATAAATTTTTGTACATAATTTGCTAAATGTTTCATAATAGTTTCAGAAGTCTTTAAAAAAATAAGTTTAGTTTTTAAAATTCGAAATTAAATTTTAGATGATTTTAACAGAAGTATCAATTGATATTATATGGATCTAAATAAAATTATACAATTTTACAATACAATTTACTATCATACCTACTTAAAACTAGTTAAATAATTGAAGATTTTGAGTTTTTTTAAATGACATTAGTCAGTGTTTATAAAGGGATTGTGAAGTAGTCTTTAAAAAATCACTAGAACAGGCTAGCCAGTTGGGACAATGAAGATCAACAAATTAAAACATTTTAATTTAAATTCTTTGATTAGCTTTAAAAAAGGGCAAAATATCTTTGAGAAAATTTTTGGCTTTCATATCTGGAAAACAATTTGTGAATTTTGGGAATGTAAATTGATGATAAACTATTCTTGTTTTTTTTTTAAACCATGCTTTTTTAACAATTTAGCTTGCGTTATAAATTAACACTTAAATTATTGTCTGTCATGTTCTACTGATTTTTTAAACACCTACCCTATTCCCTTGAATAGTCTTTGCATTATGGCTTCAAAACCGAATACCAACTGCTGGATTAGAACTGGTTCTCAGCCATACTGAAAAATCTTGTTTAGCATCGTATAATAGACAATTATCCACGAAAAATAAAATAAATATCATGGAATTAAAACCAGCTTTGTTAGCAAGGGCCTTCTGCCAATCGGGGCTATCAAAACTGGTTAAATCTTATAATTTTTTGTTTCAATATCCGCAGAAAGCTGTATATAATACGATGCAATAAATAACTATTCTAAATTTTCACTTTATAACTATAATTATTTTGAATAAACTTTACAAGAAAAGTTTGATGCTGGCAATAATGGTGAATATTAGAAATGTGTTGAATTGTATATTTGTGGAGTTGTTGGACTGCATTGCGGCTGGCTGCTCACCTTAAAAATAAAATAAGTTTATTAGAAAATAAAAAAAGTAAAAGAATATAGGGGGCATGGGCTATATATAACTCTGCCCACAGGACAAGGACCCTGTCCCGATTCTATTGTGTTTGAAATCAGCTAATAGCGTCGGAAATATAAACACAGCCGAGTCTCTACGAAAAGAATAGAAAACAATTTGCAAATTACAAGCAGATTAAATGGGTCTTCACCACTTTGGGCAGGTTATTGTCTGAATTATATAATATATTAATATGTTCTTTAATTCTATTATCAACCCCAAAAACGATAAGCTTCCAAAGACAAAAACTTGATTTAATACTTAGGTTGGGAAAGAGGAATTAATTTAATGTTTAATGACTTCGCAATTATCTTTTTTTATTTGCTTTCAAAAGTTTTTTTTAAAAAGAATAAATAGTTATTTACTATTAACTGTAATTTTTTTTTGATAAAAATAATTTTTTTTGTTGTTGAAAAGGTCAAGAGTTGTTGAATAACAAAGATGACAACATTCTTAAAAGCGAAGCTCTGACACGGTAGGACAAACGAAACATTAACACTTGTATAGAGTCAGAACTAAACAATCAGAATATAAATGTATAAAAGTTTAAACTAAAATTGTAAGTAAAGTTGAAAATACAGGATATTGTTTGAGGACATACTGACGTTTTTAGGATAGGAATACAACCAATTTATTTACTATTTTTCATGTATTCATTAGCTTTTCAGTTTTTAATTATATTTTTTTTATTAAATCTGGTCTATACTGTTTTGTAAAAATACATTTCTTATATCAATTTTGCATTCATGTCCTCCTTATGACTATGTCTGTTTTTAGTAGCGAAGCTACTCTATTTTTAGGGTCCGTAAGGCCCTCCAACCGAAACAGTTGGCTTTTTTCTTTAATAATTAAGGCACGTTAGAATTGTCCTATCGATTTCAAAATTTGCATGGTGATTCCTGTAAGGGTTAGGTACAAGGTAGAAAGCGTAGTAACTGTATAATCGTTACCATAATATCCGTAAGTCCATTTAAAACATGTTGATTTTTAACTTTTATAAGAGCAACGTTATATATTGGATATATCAACAAAGTACAATGTTATAAGAGAAGCATCTCTTTAATCAAGTCCTAAAAATGTAAGTATGTCCATAAACATTATTCTGTATTTTAACAGTTTGTCAGCAAATTGACTTACAATTTTATTTCGTCTTTTATGATTTATATTCTAATTATTCAGTTTTGACACTCTCAAGTGTTAATGTTCTTTTATTCGATCGTTTCAGAGCTTCGCTTTTATGAATGTTGTCATCCTTGTTTTTCTCCATAAACCTATCTTGTAACTGTGGACGCATATCAGTGAGTCCACTTAATATCGAATTCCTATAAAAAAATTCTTTTGTCCACTGCTATGCGAGATTTTAAAAATTCTAACCAAATATGACAGCAGGAAGTACAGGGGCAAGTATTCTTAAAAAATATTTAAAAACACGGAATATCTTAAAATTAAAGAAAATATTTAAAGAAAATAGATTTTTCTTTAACCTAAAACTAAAAGTCTTTATCATCGAATATCTTTTCATAAGTTCGCAAAATTGCACAATTGCATAAAAACATCATGTTTAAAGACATACTAGTAATTAGACGATGAATTATAAAGATGCTTCGCTTATAAAATTGATTCTTATAGTCCGAAAAATTATTATTTTAAAAATCAGATGAATAGAATAATTTTATCATACATTTTTTTAAATGCGTATAAGATTTTTAAGGTCTATAAATCGTGCCTAACTGTTACAAGAATCATCATGCAAAGTTTGAAATCTATTTTTATCTGACGTACCGACCCTGATTGGAAAAAAGCTTTGCTTTTAAAAATATTGTTTGTATTATCTATGAATTTAGCGTTCCTTCACCCTTCAAATCATTAATTCTGACGTTTTATCTATATTTTTTTGGATAAAATCACGAAATTTAAAAACTTAAAAACAAAGAAATTCAAAAATAACAAAACTGTATCCAAAAGTAACAAGAATGATAACATCCTTAGAAAGAAAATTAGAGAAAATATTTATTAAAAGCGAAGCTTTTCTATAATTAGGGTCGGGGTTAGCTCTTTTCGTTAATTTTAACAGGTAATAATTGTCCTATCGATTTCAAACTTTGCATGATGATTCTTATAACAGTTAAGTACGACTTAGAAAGCGAAGCAACTCTATAATTGTTATTAGAAAGCTCGTACGTCCATTTAAAACAAGCTTTTTTTTACTTTTTTTGGCAACAAATTTTTGTATGTTAAAATTATTCTATTCATCTGATTTTCTTAATTCTGATTTCTAGTACAAAAAGGTACTTATTAATAATCTGTTTTTTCAGTTCTGACACTATACAAACGTTAATATTCGTTTGTCCTTCAATTTCCGAGCTTCGCTTTTATGGATGTTGTTTTCTTATTACATTTCTTAAATTGTCTACAATCCGCATTGAATACAGATTAAAAATGGACGTTCAGTGGCTTAACAATTTTGGTCATAAATTCACATGTAATAAATAAACTTGTCATAAATACTTATGTCATAAAAACATTTGTCACAGAGGTGCATTTTTCATAGAGGTACGTTTGTCATAAATTACATTTGTCATAAAAATAATTGTCATAAAGATGTGTATCATAAACATTTGTCATGAATTTATGTTTGTCATTTTTTAACATATAACTTATGACAAATATACCTTTATGTGACTGTCAAGTGTAATTTATGACAAACGTACCTTTATGACAAATATAATATGAGAATTGTACTTTTATGACAAGTGTATTTATGATAAGTACTGAGCCCAAAAATTGACGTTCAGTTATGACTATTAGGTGGACTTATTTAACTTATTTAGAGTAGATTTGCACCATCTTATGTAAGGATTACATATTGAACAGAAATTTCCCTTTTAAATAGTTACATAAACTGTTTTTCTGTAGATTAAAATTGCAACAGATTATTTTCAAAGTTCTTCTGTTACACTATGGTTATACTATTGTTAAAGGCAAATAGTATCAAAATCGTACTGTGATACCCATGTCTAAAAAGACTTTTGAAAAAACCTTTTAATAGGTGCAACATTTTAGGATTACTGTTTTCTTGGGGGTGGAAAAAAAATAATTTTTTTTTTGGTGTGTGAATGTTAAAAAGGAAATGAAATTAGCTCTCCATCTATCCACATTTCGCTTTTTAGTTTTGGTATCCATCTAATAACGCGAACTTTTTTCCATAGCATTCTTTGCAAAATTGTAAATTTCTGACGATTTTTATGTTATCCATTTGGCACATGTCATATGTGGAGGGGGGGGGGGGTGTAAGTTACACTGATTACAAAGCCCAAATTGTGTCAAAAATCATCGATGTGACGTCATAAAAATAAGGATTATCCATCTCTTTTTTAGGGGTTTTCTTTCCTACTTCTCGTCTCATCTCCCTCATATTCATGACGTCAAATGGATTATTTTTGACACAATTTGGGCTTTGTCTACACTAAAAAATCGAAAATATTATAGTAACGTTCTATTATTTGTTGGCTTAAAAACTTTGATACTTTTATTGAATTTTGATTGGTTGGTTCCAAACTAGTAAAGCCCAAACTTTTCCACCAACAAATTTGGTCTGCTGAAAGTGTATCTTTATTTATCATAATTAGGGATAGATTTAGATTTTTCTTATCATTATATTAGTTATTTCTCGCATCGTATCATAAACAGATTTCCGCGGTTATAAAGTTTACAATTATATTATCAAAACCAGTTTTCATATTCTTAGAAAACTGGAAATAATACGATGCTAAACATATTTTTTTTCGTATGGATGAGAACTGATTTTAATCTACTGGATATTAATCGGTTTTTAATGAATACAAGAATAGTTATTTCTCTTATGATTGTACATTTTTATATTAGTAGAAAGCTGGATATAATACGATGCTAAACATAGTTTTTTCGTATGGATGGGAACCGGTTTCTATCCACCGGATTCGAATGAATACGAGAAAAAATGTCTTACCATCAATGATATGAACCCTGACCGTATCCTGAGTCCCCAGTGTTGGTCTACAGGTGAAGATTCCATCGTGCTCCATGCGCGTGTTTTTCACCCTGAAAACAAGGTACTTTTAGTTTCGTTTAAACTATCATTGCTACCTGGTCATGCGTCATGTTTAAGGTTGACGCAAATTTCAGATTTTAGTTTTCGCTATTTGATTTGCTATTTTTCTCTATAAGATAAGATAAAAGCAATACTTGCAAGAGTACTTAATTCGCTAAAATATGATGATACGATCCCAAAAATGGAGAAAGCCCTTTACTGGGCAAATAGATAGCTTCGCTTAAAGTGAGAGCCAAAAAAGCACAAAAATCCTGTTATTTTTACAAGGATTAACATAAAAAAATATTAAATTGTAGAATATGTAGGTAGAAAAAATAATAATGACATTAAAATGTTTCTCTTTAGATTGTATTTGTTTTAAAGCGAATCTCCTTTATAAATGACCGTTCACGAAAAATTACCTCTAAGATATTTCATAAATTCGATATTTTGATGACTTAATATTTCGCTCTCTTACTTAGTAAACCTTAAGTTTAGCTTTAGTTTTTCAAGTCATCATCTAGAGATCCCAAGGGCATCATCCTGGCATCATCATGCTGGCAATTTGATGCAATACTCTAACGCCCACTGGTGGATATTAGGTTAAGTAACATCCATTAGACAAACAACCCTTTGATTGCACTACCTTTGTACTAACTATGCATGGTAATGAATTTCACCTGTTTATGGGCCAAGGCATTTCCCCTTCTCAAACTATTTATGTGGCGCACCTGACATAGCAGAAGTAGAAACTATTTTAACGTCCTAATTCATGACGCGGTGTCGTGATTCGAACCTATTGCCTCCCTGACAACGAGCAGATATGCTACGTGTTGAGCCGCGGTCGCGGATTACTTTTGTGTATACTCCTACTTGTTTGTTATTCATCCGCGCATCATCGCCTATAGGCCTCAAATTAAAACCCGCTAGTTGGAAAAATAATAAAATAAAGACCTCCAGCTGAATTTTAAAGTTATGATATGGCGATTTCACTGAGGCTAACACGCGGTTGATGCGCGACTGACAAGCCCTGAGATTAAACATGGTATTAAATTATTTACATCATATAGCTATCAAATATTAAGCTTTTACTTTTGGTAGGTGGTTTAATATGATGATAACATACAAAAACGATTATTATTAGGACGAAAAAAAAATATTTTAGTTATTTAGAAAAACAATTTATTTGTTATTTAGATAATCGTATTAAAGACAGATTTATTAAAACAAAACATATAAGATTAAAACTAGTTTCTTAGCCACGAAGGACCTACGATTTTTATTTTAATATTCATGGAAAATTGTCTGAAATACGTTGCTACACATGATTTTTCATATTTGAAAGATTTGTCTATAGTCAAATTTAGATAATATCTTATAAATATATTTCTACGATTTTCCTTTATATTAGTTAGTTAATCAATCTATTCAACGGGGCATATTAATTTAAGTAATGTTTTATGTAGAAAATTATGGATTCTACAATATCAGCAAAAAGTTATATTTTAAATCTTTTAAATTTAAGTAGATTTGGGATTATAATTTTTGGTAAAATCTCTTTAAATAACGTTAAAACAAAGACCTCTCTAATCCCTACTACAAGGAAGAATTGTAGCTGTCTATAGTGCCCTAGCAAAATAGGAATAAATGTCACCACTTTTGGGCTGCCTATTCTATTGACGTAATAAAATACCCTATACCCCATCTCTTTTCCAGAGGGTTTCTTTGTCCCTTCTCTTTCTCTTACCCTCTATTATGACGTCAAAAGAACACGTAAGCCAAACGCGGTGACATCTATCCACATTTTGCTAGGGCTATTAAGATAGCTACGGAAGAATTGTTTTTGAAAAAGAAGGGGAACTTAGATTAATGCTGGTTTAAGGAAAGGTAATCATTTTGTCAATGCTGATATTAATATTTGAATACTTGATGGAGGAGAAATCAAATAATTTTTCTATCCTGTAGCTTCATTTGGCACACTATTTTATAGCCATTATATAGAAAACAAGAATGGCAACATCCATAAACGCGAAGATCTAAAATGGAGGAATAAGTAAAAATTGTAGAGTGTCATAACTTAATAAGCAAAATATTAATGTATAAGTCTAAACAAAATTGTAAGTAAATTTGTATCAAAGCTTCTTAAATACAGAATAATGTTTAAGGACATACTTATATCATTTTTAGGACTAGATAGAGATGCTTCGCTTTTGACATTGTACCTTGTGGTAATAAGAATCAGTAGTCCAAAAAGAAGATGAATATGATAATCATAGCAAACAAAACTTTGTTGTCAAAAAGTAAAAAATATCCGCATGTTTAATTATACATAAGGATTTTCTGGTAACGATTATAAATTTGATACGCTTTCTGAATCGTATCCAATTGTTATAGGACTCATCATGTAACGTTTGAAAGTTCAATTCTATCCTGTTTAAGCTAACAAAAAGAGCTAGCTGTCTGCGACAGACGTACGTACGGACGGACCAATCCTAATTATAGAAACGGGGGGAAAAGGTGATCCAATCTTAAAATGAGATATTTCATAAATAGTTTGAAGTGATGTCACATAATCAGCTTACACTTAATGCTTTCAAGTTTCAAGAAATATTCGAATTTACGAAATTATAATTCTCAGAAAAAAATGTAAAAACAACATATATATAAGACAATATTCCTGTTATTTATCATTTAATAGGTTGAAATGCCCTAAAATTAGATTAATTATTAAAAAAGTCTAAAGGAAAATTCGGCACAGACGAGCACACAACTAAAGAACATCCTCTTCTTTCCATTTGCCCTTATAAAGATAAGAGGGTTAGAGGGAGGGGGATGTATTAAAAATTTGTTTGTACAAAAGTTTTCTAAAAAGCATCATACTGTATTTTTATAGGGGGGTAGGTAACCCCTTACTCATTCATGGTACACCCCCCCCCCCCCCATCCTAAATGCTAGTCAATGCAGGTTGCAAATTTGATAAATTATAAGCCTTAATTTCAGATAATTATAAATGATATTAAATGTTAGTTTGACCTTATAATAACGTTTGATTTGATATGAGTATAATCTGAAAAGAATTTCAAAAACCCATTTATTATTAAAAATAATATAATTGAAATGCCAATATGTTATTGCGTAATTGGTTGATTGAGAGTAATATTATGTATACAACAAATACACCTTATATTGCTTATATCGAGTTAAAGATTAAAAGTTAGGGCTCGGCCGCAGCACCTCACTGCATGGTTTGTAGAAGAAGCGCGGCTTTGTTGAGCCTTAAGTTGCAGCTGCCATATGACGTCATAAAAATTAGGGAGATTAGACAAAAAGTAGAAAAGAAAACAAAAAAAAGAGATAATAACTGATTTTTGAGAGACTCTGTCCCTCTCCAGTTTCAGAATAATTTAAAATAAGAAAGAAGAAGAAATGAAATATAAAATTCTAAAATATTTAATTTTGTTGAGTTTAAAAGTGTATATAGCTTTATATCTGTGCGTCAATGGGCCCCCACAGACAAAGAAAAACTATAAAACCCAGCTATACCCAAGGATTTATCAAATACTGTTGAAAAACAAATACATGAACGGGAAATTTAAATACAGACCCCTGATTAGGTAAACAACTTAATAATTAAAGGATTAAACCTGGTTTTCTTTACTTATTAAAAACAATGTTTTTTATAACAGGGCCTTTGTCTAGGAGTATCAAATATATGTTCCTTTTTAAATCTTAAACATTTAATTTTAGGCATAAGTCATATCTTAATTGAGTCAAGCGTTTTGTGAGAGGCTCGAACACATCACCTTCTCAACCCATTGTATAAAACCTTGTTTGCTAGGCGTGTAAATATTGCCTGCCATTTAGAACCCATTTACCTCGTTAAATAAGAACTTGATTAGTGTAAAAATAGCTAACATTTAACCAGCTGGGATAAAGTAATGTTTTGAAGTAGCCGTGATACTAATAATAGTTATTTCTCGCATCGTATTATAAACAGCTTTCCGTGGATATAAAATGTACAATTATAAGTTTAAAATCATTTTTTTTATCCCCGAGATGCCAAAGGCACGGGCTAAAAAACTGGTTTTAATTTTATGATTGTACATTTTTATATTCGTAGAAACCTGGATATAATTCGATGCTAGACATAGCTTTTTTTGTATTGATGAGAACCGGTTCTAACCCGCCGGTTTCGAAAGAATACGAGAAAAAAATTCAAATTTTTTTTATTAACTTTGGCTTTTCCTTAATCTATGATTCAGATTACAGACAAACAAACAAACTCATAAAGAAAGAGAAAATATAGAAATAAAACATCTTCTCTGTTTAATTCTGATTTTATATTATTTTCTGCAAGGGGACTTTATTGATACATACAGTTGCTATGTCAGGCTAGTGACCCAAATAAAAAGAGGCAATAAATTCTTGCCCCTAAAACAGGCCCAGTTCTTTATAATATACATTTAAGACATCTAAACAAAGAACAATAAAAAGGTTGGTTGATTTATATTAAAAAGTATAGGGTTATACAAAGTCTTTTATGAGTATTTGGTCATGATTTCTTTTACAACAGTCAAGAAGAACGTGGTAGACAGATAACTATACGTACAATGGAAGGGGTAAAGGGGTGTTTACTCCCCTAAAACTTTAAACCCCTTTTAACTTTAATTAAAAAATATACACTATATTGCCCCTTAATAAACACCCTCAAATAAAAAGCTTGGACTTCCATGCAGAGCATCCCCCCTTTTTTTTACCTGAGAATGGACTCGAACTTGACCCCATTGTCCTCATGAACCTGAGCTCCTTGTCCTGGTCCTGTCTGACCCATCCAGTCCAGAACTCTAAAACAATAAGAATTGTTACCAGATAAAATCTTTATTATATTGCATGGTTATCATCCTTAGACTAAAGTAACAGGATGTCTGTCTGATTGTCTGTCTGTACTTATGGATCTCGCTAAACGCAGAACCGCTATGGTTCCCTTTTCAGGGTAGCTTCTCATAGGTCCTGGGAAAGTTTATTTTGGGGGAGGGTACCACCAATATCCCATGAGAAATCGACCATAGAAAAAAAATTAAACCACCATAAAATGTTATTTACTTTATCTTTTTAAATCTAAAATCTAAAAAAATGGTTAAACGAAATCAACTCTCCCCTTCACAAGTGCCCCTAGAGGGCTCTAGGGGCGTAGCCACTAATCATAATTTCAGTAGCAGCTATAATAATTCGATAATTCTCTATGAATACGGTAACAAAATCTAGGAAACATGTCATTAAAAACAAACAAACCATAACTTAAAAGTTTATTAAACCATCAGAAACAAAGACAAATGAATCAAGTAACAGACATTTTGGATCATGGAAAGAAAACGAAGTAGCAGGTTCGTCGTATTTTCACAGTAGCTTTTGATAGGTTATTTTAGGTTAGGTTAAGTAAGTTAGATCTTAATGATTGTTCCACAGGGTTAGGAAATTGGCCCCGCAGGATTAGAGCCCTCCTCAGGGGCTAGAAATAAGTGAAAAGCTACTTTGTTTTCTTTTCATGATCCGACATAATTTATCTGCAAATCTTTTATTTTTATCTTAATTTGATCATGTACATTGGTGAAGCTTTGGTTTACCGTAGATAATTGCCCCCGTTTACGTAAATAAAATATTTGTTTCTTTAAAAATGGTTTGCCCATCAAAAGAATATGTGCATATTGTATAGTATTGTTAGTTAAGTATAGACAGTATATAATATACACTTTCCTTTCACAGTTAGGGCATGAAACACACTTCATAGTAAAATAAATATATTTAATACAAGAGTTTTTTTTTTGTAAAGAACGATTTCTTTTTTCATTTAGTGGTTGAATGAAACGTTTGGACACTCAACTTGATGAACCAACAAATCAAAAACTAATAAAATTACCTAAAGTTGTTGACCTACCGATTAAGAAAGTCATTATAAAACTTTAGGGACTAGTGTAATAAACAGCCTAATGTCCCCTCTCTCCCTGGAAATCTACAAAATTGATTTCCAACACTTAACTGTTTGAATCCTATCCGTAGACTCAGACAGATGAGCAAGCTATATTTTGATTAGCTAATACAGATTTGTTAAATAGAAAGCTCCAAAAGAAATATCCATGTACTTAAGAAATAGTTTACTTGACCGTTAATCTATCTTATTATTCTAATTTTCAAATGGTTTTATTAAATGATAAAATAGGGGGGGGGGGGGTGAGGGTATTTCAACCTAAAGGGAAATGGTTCTAGTGGGAGTGATTTTTCTCCTTACTTTTTAAAGACAATATGTATTTAAACTTATTTCTCGTATTCATTCGAATCCGGTGGATAGAAACCGGTTCTCATCCATACGAAAAAACTATGTCTAGCATCGTATTATATCCAGCTTTCTACGAATATAGAAATGTACAATCATAAGATTAAAACTAGTTTTTTTAGCCGGTGACTTCGTCACCTCGGGGCTAAAAAAACTAGTTTTAATCTCATAATTGTACATTCTATATTCGCGGAAAGCCGTTTATAATAAGATGCGAGAAATAACTATTAAATCATAAAAAAAAATAGATAATAAAATCATAAAATTTAATCAGGGGTGATAATAGCTCTAGAAAACTGTATATATATAATAGTTAATCAAATTTAGCCTTTCTGTCTGAGTTATGAATGGAGTATTGAATCCTATCTTACAAATACGAATGAACATATCATAATTGGATGCACTGCCTCAGATATTTATACAGTTAGGGAGTTGAATCCATTTTTATCGAAGCAGAAATATAATCTATGATTATGGTTTGGACCCTCTAAAACTGTAATCTACCTTTCCACTTTCCCCTCTCTTGGTGAAGATATCTTCAACGACGATACGATTTTGAAATGTAAGATTCTACTTTTCTTTCTCTTGGTGAAGATATCTTCAACGCCGATACGATTTTTGAAATGTAAGATTCCACTTTCCCCTCTCTTGGTGAAGATATCTTCAACGCCGATACGATTTTTGAAATTTAAGATTCCACTTTTCCCTCTCTTGGTGAAGATATCTTCAACAAGAGAGACAAAAGTGGAATCTTATATTTTAAAAATCGTATCGGCGTTGAAGATATCTTCACCAAGAGAGGGGAAAGTGGAAGGGTAGATTACAGTTTTAGAGGGTCCAAACCATAGTCATAGATTATATTTCTGCTTCTATAAAAATGGATTCAACTCCCTAACTGTTATATTCAGAAGCATATATTATATATGTTTTTTTTGGCAGCGCACCTGCTCTATATGCATGTACATATATTTGTCATAGACAACACGTTAAGAAATAGCAATTAATGGCTGTATACCTTACGTTTTGACATACATTTTTGTACATTTGAAATAAAATTTTCTTATATTTACAATACAAAGTAGAACGATGTCTGTCTGTCTGAAGCTTAAGATCTCAGTAACCACTGAACCGATTGGGCATTAATCTTTAGATAATATGCCTACTAGTCCTGTGATGGTTTTAAGCTATTTTTGGGGGGATGGCACACCCTAACCCCCCCCCCCCCCTAAACCCAAAAAAGAAAATACGACCCCATGCATTAAATGTATATTTTTAGTTTGGTTCAAAACCGTAAAAACTAAACTGTTGATGAATAGCTGTGCAAGCTATAGACATATTTGATCTTTTCATATCAAGACTGGATGCATATGCTTTAATATTTACCTGCTTTTCTGACTAATAATAGAATACTTTTTTTAGAAGTAAAACTACTATCAAATTCCAAATATCCGTCCGTCTCTATGTCAATTTCTGTATGGGTGTTACAAAAAGTGCAATTGTTTGGTTGTAACATCTCCTTGTCCAATTTCAAGCAGTAGAATTAAAAAGTTTACAACCTAATTAGTACATGCAACGTTATTCTAATAAAGACGTGATGGCTGCATGATGTCTTATGATAGAAATACCTAACACAACCAAGGAGGGAGAAGACATTTGGCTGTTTATTACACTAGTCCCCAAAGTTTTATAGTAACGTTATTTTATTTGTTGGTTTAGCAACTTTGGGGACTTTTATTGAATTTTTATTGGTTGTTTCATTAAGTTGAGTGTTCAAACGTTTCAACTGTAAATTGTAATTTACAGAAAGGGTAATTTTGTTATCAAACCAAAAAAGGCTAAAATAACTTGAGTGAAAAATTGAAAATTCTTGTAAATATTTTAATAAAAAAGTTTAAACAGACTTTTGTCAAGTGTTCAAGAATTTCCAAGGGTTGTTTTATTTAAACTAGGAAAATAAGCGTTTTAGGAACTATATATCATCAATGTTAATTCGTTTTTTTGAAGGCGAAGCTTTTCTATAATTTCTATAATATCTATCCGGAACGAATAGTTTTTTTTCAGACATGATAGAATTTTCCCATTTCAAACTTTAGATGATGATTCATGTAGTAGTTAGGTACGATTTCGAAAGTGGAGCAACTATATAATCGATACTAAAATGTCTGTACGTCCATTTTAAATATGTTGCTTTTTTAACTTTTTAAACAATAAATTTTAATGTGATATAATTATCGGATCGGTCTAATTTTTAGAATACTGATTCCTAGGACATCAAAGTAAATGTTTCAAGCGAAGCGTCTCTATAATCCCAAAAATGTAAGTTTGTACTTAAACATTCTCCTGTACTTGAGCGGTTTTTCTATTTCAAATTTTGTTGCGTCTTTTATACATTTATAATTTGATTATTCAGTTCTGACAATCTACAAGTTCGTTTGTCCTACCGTATTAAGAGTTTTTCTTCTATGGATGTTGCCATCCTTGTTATAATGCAGCCAAATCACTATGTTAGGATGAATTTTTCATTAATGTATTTTGGTATTAACAATTAAATTTTGATTTCACTATAATACATTTCTTTATTCTCAAACTTTTATGTAAAAAAAACCTTTGCAATCACTGTTCAATTTTCAATAAGGGCGTGTGTATTTTTAGTAGCGAAGCTACTCTATAATACACTATGTCCGTCCGTCAGTCAGTCAGTCTGTCCGTCCGTCAGTCAGTCCGTAACGCTATGGGGGAAACGTGATTTTCTCGGCTCCTATTTAAGATAGACAGCTGAAATTTTTAGTGAAGATTCCTATGACATATGCCCATCTAATATATACATTGTTTTGTCCGTCAGTCTATCAATTGGGGTGCTAGATCGATTCCTAGATTTTTACGTTTTTGTAATTTTCTCGATTCCTGATCAAGATAAATGGCTGGAATTTTCAGGTATTGAATAAATTTAGATTTCACATATTCTGATAAAGTTTTGTTTAGATGCCCTTATTGGTTGGGGTGCTAGATCGATTCCTAGATTTTTAAGTTTTCATGATTTTGTAAATCCCTATACAAGTTAGACAGTTGAAATTTTCAGGGATTGAATAAGTTTACATTTTGCATATTTCCATTAATTTTTATTAAGATACCTTTATTGGTTAGGGTGCTAGATCGAATCCTAGTTTTTCAAGTTTTTGTGATTTTCTCAACTCCTGTTCAAGATAAACGGTTGGATTTTTTAGTAATTAATTCAGTCAACATTCTTCATATTTTGACCAAGTTTTTTAAACACTTACTATTTTTTGGGGTGCTAAATCGAATTTAGATTTTAACGTTTTTCTTATTAGCTTAAGGCTTCAAAAGACCATTATACAATATACATTTTTAAAAGGTTTCGTGATTTTTATAATTGAAGTTTTTTATTACATAATCTATATGTCATTTCCTGTTGTATATTTATAATTGTTGAGCTTCGCTACTTATGGATGTTGTCATCCTTGTTTTTATTTGTAGGGATCCACGCAATCCACATTAAAATTATTCATTTTACTTTTATTAGATTATTACCTAAATAGAATTGTACACAAATAAAAAAAAAACACTTAGACCAAAAGGTTTTCTTTGACTTCTGATAACTATTCATTTTTTTTTCTTAATAATTTTTATATTGTCTTTACTTCCTAGATGTTGGGTGGGTGGATCTCCCCCCCCCCCCCCCCCCGATAACGACACTGGTTTCAGTTTGCACTTGAAGTCTGAATATTGTCAAGTGGAGAGAACTTTTAAAGCAAAATTTCAAGGCTGATTTCACAATTTTAAGACTCACGGATTGGGAAGCAGTTTTACCACAAAAAAACAATCATTAACAAATATTATTTATTATGACTTTTTTTATATTGGAAAGCTAAATTTAGTTTCACAATTAGAAACCAAAGTTAAAACAAGCTGTCATGTAATAAGGGGATTTTAATTTTAAAACTTTTGGCCATAGTGTCTCGGCAAATATGACGTCATTTTGAGTAGTTTAGCAGAACGTTTTTTCCACTTTTAACAAGGCTTTATTACCAGCTTCAAATTAAAATTTTAACTTTTATTTTTTTTTAATTCTTTATTTTGTCTTTTGAAATAATAGATTCCTTTCTCTGGATTTGTTGAGTAAATACAATAGAGCTACAGAATAAAAAGCTATTTCAAGCAATAACAAGGATGACAACATCCATAAAAGCGAAGCACTGAAACGGTAGGACAAACGGACATTAACACTTGTCAGAACTGAATAATCATAATATATAAATGGATAAGAGTCAATTATATTACATTATAAGATTACATTATACTTTGTTGTCCCAGGAATCAATATATCAAAAATCAGATCAATCGGATGATTAGATCACATAAAAATTTGCTGTGAAAAAAAAAGTAAAAAAATCAACATGTTTAAAATGGACGTACGTACATTTAGGTGATGATTATAGAGTTGCTACGCTTTCTAAATCGTACCTAACTATTAAAGGAATCACCATGCAAAATTTTAAATGGATAGGACAATTCTAACATTCCTAAATTAACGAAAAAGCTATCCGTCACGGACGTACGTACGGACGGACCAACCCTAATTATAGAAAAGCTTCGCTTTTAAAAATAATAAAATACATGTTGTCTAGTAATGATTATATTGCAAAAATGGGGTATAGTCCTTTCCATGACATCGCTCCATATGGGGCGATGATTTTAATTGATCGCCTCTTATGACAAGGGGCGATGTATTGGCTCCTTGAAAGGAGCGATTTAATAGCCCCTTATAACAAGAGGCGATGTTATGACTCCTTGAAAGGAGCGATTTGATAGCCCCTTGCCCTAAGAGGCGATTAAATGATCCTTTATCGCTTCATAATCGCTCCTTCTAAAGAGGTAATGATATGTCCTCTTATCCCAAGGGGCTATTTAATAAAATATCGCCTCTTCATGGCCCCTTCACGATTTTATATATATATCTGAGTTCCTTGATGGCCCCTACATCGCTCCTTCATCTCTCCTTCTTGAAATTTATATTACATTGTACTTACTTTGATGGCCCCTACATCGCTCCTCCATCGCCCCTTCATCGCTCCTACATCGCTCCTTCATCTCTCCATCTTGAAATTTATACTACATTGTACTTTGATGGCCCCTACATCGCTCCTCCATCGCCCCTTCATCGCTCCTACATCGCTCCTTCATCTCTCCTTCTTGAAATTTTTATTACATGGTACTTTGATGGCCCCTACATCGCTCCTCCATCGCTCCTCCATCGCCCCTTCATCGCTCCTACATCGCTCCTTCATCTCTCCTTCATCTCTCCTTCTTGAAATTTACATTACATTGTACTTTGATGGCCCCTACATCGCTCCTCCATCGCCCCTTCATCGCTCCTCCATCGCCCCTACATCGCTCCTTCATCTCTCCTTCTTGAAATTTACATTACATTGTACTTTGATGGCCCCTACATCGCTCCTCCATTGCCCCTTCATCGCTCCTCCATCGCCCCTACATCGCTCCTCCATCGCCCCGTACATCGCTCCTTCATCGCCCCTTCATCGCTCCTACATCGCTCCTTCATCTCTCCTTCTTGAAATTTATATTACATTGTACTTTGATGGCCCCTACATCGCTCCTCCATCGCCCCTTCATCGCTCCTACATCGCCCCTACATCGCTCCTTCATCTCTCCTTCTTGAAATTTATATTACATTGTACTTTGATGACCCCTACATCGCTCCTCCATCGCCCCTACATCGCTCCTACATCGCCCCTACATCGCTCCTTCATCTCTCCTTCTTGAAATTTATATTACATTGTACTTACTTTGATGGCCCCTACATCGCTCCTCCATCGCCCCTTCATCGCTCCTACATCGCCCCTACATCGCTCCTCCATCGCCCCTTCATCGCTCCTACATCGCCCCTACATCACTCCTCCATCGCCCCTTCATCGCTCCTACATCGCCCCTACATCGCTCCTTCATCTCTCCTTCTTGAAATTTATATTACATTGTACTTTGATGACCCCTACATCGCTCCTCCATCGCCCCTACATCGCTCCTACATCGCCCCTACATCGCCCCTACATCGCTCCTTCATCTCTCCTTCTTGAAATTTATATTACATTGTACTTACTTTGATGGCCCCTACATCGCTCCTCCATCGCCCCTTCATCGCTCCTACATCGCCCCTACATCGCTCCTTCATCTCTCCTTCTCCAAATTTATATTACATTGTACTTTTATGGCCCCTACATCCCCTACATCGCTCCTCCATCACCCCTTCATTGCTCCTCCATCGCCCCTTCATCGCTCCTACATCGCCCCTTCATCGCTCCTCCATCGCCCCTACATCGCTCCTACATCGCCCCTACATCGCTCCTTCATCTCTCCTTCTTGAAATTTATATTACATTGTACTTACTTTGATGGCCCCTACATCGCTCCTCCGTCGCCCCTTCATCGCTCCTACATCGCCCCTACATCGCTCCTCCATCGCCCCTTCATCGCTCCTACATCGCCCCTACATCGCTCCTCCATCGCCCCTTCATCGCTCCTACATCGCCCCTACATCGCTCCTTCATCTCTCCTTCTTGAAATTTATATTACATTGTACTTTGATGACCCCTACATCGCTCCTCCATCGCCCCTACATCGCTCCTACATCGCCCCTACATCGCCCCTACATCGCTCCTTCATCTCTCCTTCTTGAAATTTATATTACATTGTACTTACTTTGATGGCCCCTACATCGCTCCTCCATCGCCCCTTCATCGCTCCTACATCGCCCCTACATCGCTCCTTCATCTCTCCTTCTTGAAATTTATATTACATTGTACTTTGATGGCCCCTACATCGCTCCTCCATCGCCCCTTCATCGCTCCTCCATCGCCCCTACATCGCTCCTTCATCTCTCCTTCTTGAAATTTATATTACATTGTACTTTGATGACCCCTACATCGCTCCTCCATCGCCCCTACATCGCTCCTCCATCGCTCCTCCATCGCCCCTTCATCGCTCCTTCTCCAAATTTATATTACATTGTACTTTTATGGCCCCTACATCCCCTACATCGCTCCTCCATCACCCCTTCATTGCTCCTCCATCGCCCCTTCATCGCTCCTACATCGCCCCTTCATCGCTCCTACATCGCCCCTACATCGCTCCTTCATCTCTCCTTCTTATAATTTATATTACATTGTACTTACTTTGATGGCCCCTACATCGCTCCTCCATCGCCCCTACATCGCTCCTACATCGCCCCTACATCGCCCCTACATCGCTCCTTCATCTCTCCTTCTTGAAATTTATATTACATTGTACTTTGATGGCCCCTACATCGCTCCTCCATTGCCCCTTCATCGCTCCTACATCGCCCCTACATCGCTCCTTCATCTCTCCTTCTTGAAATTTATATTACATTGTACTTACTTTGATGGCCCCTACATCACTCCTCCATCGCCCCTTCATCGCTCCTACATCGCCCCTACATCGCTCCTCCATCGCCCCTTCATTGCTCCTACATCGCCCCTACATCGCTCCTCCATCGCCCCTACATCGCTCCTCCATCGCCCCTACATCGCTCCTCCATCGCCCCTACATCGCTCCTACATCGCCCCTATATCGCTCCTACATCGCCCCTACATCGCTCCTTCATCTCTCCTTCTTGAAATTTATATTACATTGTACTTTGATGGCCCCTACATCGCTCCTCCATTGCCCCTACATCGCTCCTACATCGCTCCTCCATCGCCCCTTCATAGCTCGATGAAGGAGCGATGTAGGGGCCATCAAAGTACAATGTAATATAAATTTCAAGAAGGAGAGATGAAGGAAAAATGTAGGGGCGATGAAGGAGCGATGAAGGGGCGATGGAGGAGCGATGTAGGGGCCATCAAAGTACAATGTAATATAAATTTCAAGAAGGAGAGATGAAGGAGCGATGTAGGGGCGATGGAGGAGCGATGTAGGGGCCATCAAAGTATGTACAATGTAATATAAATTTCAAGAAGGAGAGATGAAGGAGCGATGGAGGAGCGATGTAGGGGCCATCAAAGTACAATGTAATATAAATTTCAAGAAGGAGAGATGAAGGAGCGATGTAGGAGCGATGTAGGGGCGATGGAGGAGCGATGTAGGGGCCATCAAAGTAAGTACAATGTAATATAAATTTCAAGAAGGAGAGATGAAGGAGCGATGGAGGAGCGATGTAGGGGCCATCAAAGTAAGTACAATGTAATATAAATTTCAAGAAGGAGAGATGAAGGAGCGATGTAGGGGCGATATAGGAGCGATATAGGGGCGATGGAGGAGCGATGTAGGGGCGATGGAGGAGCGATGTAGGGGCGATGGAGGAGCGATGTAGGGGCCATCAAAGTAAGTACAATGCAATATAAATTTCAAGAAGGAGAGATGAAGGAGCGATGTAGGGGCGATGTAGGAGCAATATAGGGGCGATGGAGGAGCGATGTAGGGGCGATGGAGGAGCGATGTAGGGGCGATGGAGGAGCGATGTAGGGGCGATGGAGGAGCGATGTAGGGGCGATGGAGGAGCGATGTAGGGGCCATCAAAGTAAGTACAATGTAATATAAATTTCAAGAAGGAGAGATGAAGGAGCGATGTAGGGGCGATGTAGGAGCGATATAGGGGCGATGGAGGAGCGATGTAGGGGCAATGGAGGAGCGATGTAGGGGCGATGGAGGAGCGATGTAGGGGCGATGGAGGAGCGATGTAGGGGCGATATAGGAGCGATAAAGGGGCGATGTAGGGGCATTGTAGGAGCGATGAAGGGGCGATGGAGGAGCGATGTAGGGGCCATCAAAGTACAATGTAATATAAATTTCAAGAAGGAGAGATGAAGGAGCGATGTAGGGGCGATATAGGAGCGATATAGGGGCGATGTAGGGGCATTGTAGGAGCGATGAAGGGGCGATGGAGGAGCGATGTAGGGGCCATCAAAGTACAATGTAATATAAATTTCAAGAAGGAGAGATGAAGGAGCGATGTAGGGGCGATGTAGGAGCGATGGAGGAGCGATGGAGGAGCGATGTAGGGGCGATGTAGGAGCGATGAAGGGGCGATGGAGGAGCGATGTAGGGGCGATGGAGGAGCGATGTAGGGGCCATCAAAGTAAGTACAATGTAATATAAATTTCAAGAAGGAGAGATGAAGGAGCGATTTAGGGGCGATATAGGAGCGATATAGGGGCGATGTAGGGGCGTTGTAGGAGCGATGAAGGGGCGATGGAGGAGCGATGTAGGGGCCATCAAAGTACAATGTAATATAAATTTCAAGAAGGAGAGATGAAGGAGCGATGTAGGGGCGATGTAGGAGCGATGGAGGAGCGATGTAGGGGCGATGGAGGAGCAATGAAGGGGCGATGGAGGAGCGATGTAGGGGCCATCAAAGTAAGTACAATGTAATATAAATTTCAAGAAGGAAAGATGAAGGAGCGATGTAGGGGCGATGTAGGAGCGATATAGGGGCAATGGAGGAGCGATGTAGGGGCCATCAAAGTAAGTACAATGTAATATAAATTTCAAGAAGGAGAGATGAAGGAGCGATGTAGGGGCGATGTAGGAGCGATATAGGAGCGATGTAGGGGCGATGGAGGAGCGATGTAAGGGGATGGAGGAGCGATGTAGGGGCCATGGAGGAGCGATGTAGGGGCGATGGAGGAGCAATGTAGGGGCGATGGAGGAGCGATGAAGGGGCGATGGAGGAGCGATGTAAGGGCCATCAAAGTAAGTACAATGTAATATAAATTTCAAGAAGGAGAGATGAAGGAGCGATGTAGGGGCCATGGAGGAGCGATGTAGGGGCGATGGAGGAGCGATGTAGGGGCCATCAAAGTACAATGTAATATAAATATCAAGAAGGAGAGATGAAGGAGCGATGTAAGGGGATGGAGGAGCGATGTAGGGGCCATGGAGGAGCGATGTAGGGGCCATGGAGGAGCGATGTAGGGGCGATGGAGGAGCGATGTAGGGGCCATCAAAGTACAATGTAATATAAATATCAAGAAGGAGAGATGAAGGAGCGATGTAAGGGGATGGAGGAGCGATGTAGGGGCCATGGAGGAGCGATGTAGGGGCGATGGAGGAGCGATGTAGGGGCGATGGAGGAGCGATGCAGGGGCGATGGAGGAGCGATGTAAGGGCCATCAAAGTAAGTACAATGTAATATAAATTTCAAGAAGGAGAGATGAAGGAGCGATGTAGGGGCCATGGAGGAGCGATGTAGGGGCGATGGAGGAGCGATGTAGGGGCCATCAAAGTACAATGTAATATAAATATCAAGAAGGAGAGATGAAGGAGCGATGTAGGGGCGATGTAGGAGCGATGAAGGGGCGATGGAGGAGCGATGTAGGGGCCATCAAAGTACAATGTAATATAAATTTCAAGAAGGAGAGATGAAGGAGCGATGTAGGGGCGATGTAGGAGCGATGAAGGGGCCATGGAGGAGCGATGTAGGGGCCATCAAAGTACAATGTAATATAAATTTCAAGAAGGAGAGATGAAGGAGCGATGTAGGGGCGATGGAGGAGCGATGAAGGGGCGATGGAGGAGCGATGTAGGGGCCATCAAAGTACAATGTAATATAAATTTCAAGAAGGAGAGATGCGATGTAGGGGCGATGTAGGAGCGATGAAGGGGCCATGGAGGAGCGATGTAGGGGCCATCAAAGTACAATGTAATATAAATTTCAAGAAGGAGAGATGAAGGAGCGATGTAGGGGCGATGGAGGAGCGATGAAGGGGCGATGGAGGAGCGATGTAGGGGCCATCAAAGTACAATGTAATATAAATTTCAAGAAGAAGAGATGAAGGAGCGATGTAGGGGCGATGTATGAGCGATGTAGGGGCGATGGAGGAGCGATGTAGGGGCCATCAAAGTACAATGTAATATAAAATTCAAGAATTAGAGATGAAGGAGCGATGTAGGGGCGATGTAGGGGCCATCAAAGTACAATTTAATATAAATTTCAAGAAGGAGAGATGAAGGAGCGATGTAGGGGCGATGAAGGAGCGATGAAGGGGCACTGGAGGTAAAGGACTATGGAGGGGCGATGGAGAGGCTATGAAGGAGCCATCATGGGGCTATAGTATAGCCTCTTATCATAAGAGGCGATATTAACGCCCCTTCAAAGGAGCTATTAAGAGGCCATGAAGGAGCTATAGCATAGCCTCTTATCATAAGAGGCGATATGAACGCTCCTTAAAAGGGGCTATCACATCGCTCCATATGATAAGAGGCTATGCTATAGCTCCTTGAAGGAGCTATAGAAAATCATCGCCCCATATGGAGCGATGTCATGGAAAGGACTATACCCAAAAAATGTCCCAAAAAGCCAAATTTTCTTGCAGTAAAATATTTATTAATGTAAGCTGTAATCTTCTTTTAAAAAAAGAAATAGATGTCTATTTATATTACTCTAACATACACACACTTCCAAAACTCACACACGCACACAAAGTAACATGTTAACGGCATAAAATTCAATTTACATAGCAAAATATGCTTTTGCAAATTTATTATTTCTTTTCTTATACAAATCAAACAATCAAAATTCAAAATTCGATGATGATCTAGCTAAAAGATGCTAATTCCCTATGCTAATGAAATAGTAGATCCTATAAATTGAAACTTTTGGACCATTAAGAAGCTTATTTGATAATTACAGGAATAGATATGGCCATATGTAATGTTTATAAAAACGTTTAATATCCTAATTATTTACATAATTCTACAATTCTAATATTTGTATTATACTTTTGTTTGAAATGAAGTTTAATTATGAAATATAATGGCAAAATCAAATGTAACGAGGATGAAAACATCCATTACAGAAAAAGAGCTCCGTCTGTGTGTGTGTATTTGTCTATCCGAAGGATCTCTGTAACTGTGAACCGATATGGATCTCCTTTACAGTGTCCTGAGAAGGTATATAACTATTTTTGGATAGGGTACTACCCCCTCCCAAGATAAATACCCCACAAAAATTAACCTACACACATAAAAATCTTTAAACTTTTTCTGTAAAAAACTACAAATGAAAGTAAGGGGATAGCTTAAATCCTGAAGGGCCAAGAGAGGCTTCTAGGGGCGTAGAAGCTAGTATAAAAAAAATAGGTTTATATCGAAATTATTATACATAAAACAAAATAATCTTCTATAAAAATTAAAATGAAAATTGATGTAAGAAACCCTTTTGATATAAACATATATATAAGATGTAGGGAGAAAGTCACTCAAAAATCAGCCAGGTGACGTCATAAAAATAAGGGAGATGAGAGGAGAAGTGGTAAAGAAAACCTTTAAAAAAGAAATGGATAATCCCTTAATTTTATAACGTCACGTTGATAATTTTTGAGTCACTTTCTCTTAAACTGTTTTTAACCTATTTTTGAATGGGGGGTCAAAATATACTAGGACACCTATAGGATCAGACTGCAGAGCCCAAATTTGAATTAAGTCCCCAGTAAACTTTTTTGGGGGGATTTAAAAATTAATTTTTAGTGTTGCTGTAATCATTTTGACCGAAGCAAAAGCTTTTTTTTACTTCGGGTAATATTGTGGCTTACAGAACATTTTTATATAATTCACTTTATATTGATACAATAAAAAAACATTACTCTGTTCATTGGAAATAATTTTTTTCCCCAAAACAATTAATTTCATTGAAAAATCTAACATTTACAATAAAACAAATAATTCTGAAATCTAACCAATAAGAAGCCTTGTTTTATATAATTCTTTACAATTCAAAAAAAGAGTGTTTTCACAAAGTGACTTATTTCCAATGTAGTTAAATATTTTTCATTTAAATAAAATGAAAAGAATGAAAACCGTACACATAAAAGATACATACTTTTAAAAATTATTTTAAAAGATAAGTTTGAATAATCTTATTTAATAACACATTTGTATATGTGACAAAAATAAATTTGTTGTATTGCATAAACATTTGTTGTCATTTAACCCTTTACAGCCATTTTTTATGTTTTTAAAATAAGTGAGAGAACACAAACATGTTAATGTTAATTCGTTAGTATATATTATAAAGAATTAACTTTTTAGTGAATTTTTATAGTAAAATCATAAGGCCTAATTTTACTCTATACCAGAATACAATATTTATGAAGCAAAACACTCTAAAAGCTACGAATTTTACCCAAATAAAAAAAAGACCTTTTGCTCGGATCAAATTGATCACGGCAACAGTAAAAATTAATATTTAAATCCCCTTAAAAAAGTTTATTGGGGACTTAATTCAAATTTAGGCTCTGCAGTCTCATTCTACTGGTGTCATAGCATATTTTTTATATACGTTTTAAAAATAGGTTAAAAACAGTTTAATACATATAAAATGAAAATCACAATATGAACAATTTTTTTCAGCCATCAAATTGTGCTGTAATGCCCTATATTTGCAAAGACCTTACGTTAACCGACAGTTTTAGAAAAGCCTCGCTGTTGGGAGCAAAATTAAATATAATAACAAAATGGCATTTGCATACAACTAAAAGAGTAATTTGTGTACTTTTCAAGGACAGGGACATAATTGTTAAAAGCGAAGCTTTTCTATATTTATGGTCGGTCCGTCCGTCCTTCCTTAACAGATAGCTTATTTCGTTAATCTAGGCACGTTAAAGTTATCCTATCGATTTCAAACTTCGAATGATGATTCCTGTAGTAGTTAGGTACGATTTAGAAAGCGTAGCAACTCTATAATCGTCGTATCTTCACAGTAGTCTTTGCTATTTTATTTTAGGTTATATTTGGTTAGGCAAATGTTATTGTTGCCCTGCAGGTTTAGAGCCCTCTGCAGGGAACAGAAATAAAAGAAAAGCTATTGTGAAAATACGATAAAATCCGCTACTTTGTTTTCTTTCCTTGGTCATATTATTTTAGAATCAATGTCCATCACACTGATATATCATAGCATGACATAATTATTTTCAGTATTATAAACATTTAGGTAAAATTTGTGTTTGATGCAAAAAAGTTAGAAAATACTTGCATAAAAAATACTTTTTTATAAAACATTTGAAAACGTTTTATTTGAGATTGCGATATATAAAAAAAACACCTCATCGACTACAAAACAACACGAAACTAAGAACGCTAATGCTCTTGGTAAGGCAAAAACTAATATAGAATGACAAAACTAAACAAGGATGACAACATCCATATAGGCGAAGCTTCGAAAAGGTAAGACAAACAAACATTCACACTGAACTCTGAAGCCTAAACAAAATTGTAAGTAAATTTGTTGAAAAACTAATAAAATATAGGATAACGTTTAAGGGCATATTTACAATTTTTAAACTTGATTATATAGATGCTTTGCTTATGACATTGTACTTTGTTATCATAGGAATAAGTATTTCAAAAATCAGATCAATTGGATTATTATACACATAAAAATTTATTTTAATAAAAGTTATAGATCATCTTGTTTAAAATGGACGTACGGACTTTCTGGTAAAGTTGCTACGCTTTCTAAATACAACAGGAATCACCAGGCAAAGTTTAAAATCGATAGGACAATTCTAACAATGAAACGGGCTGTTTCCCTTTTAAAAACGCATATTGAGCCTGCATTGTATCTTTCTATTATATTTCCTAAAACAAGATCCACCTAGATTTTAAAGCAAATAGTTTTAAATTGAATTTTGATTATTTTCACCAAAAATTATTAAATTCTCGAATTTACATAAATGTACAAGTTGTGTCTGAATAAAGTCTAAAAATAAATTGTATTTTTACCAACAAAAATAAGATCAAAAGGCTAGAAATCAACCTTATTCGACATTCACTCAAAGCCCCAAAAATAATGGACTTAAAAGTGTGTTAAACTGTATATAAGACATTTGCGAATATATTGGTACCATTAATTTGCCTCTGAGATAAAAAAAAGTATGTTTTTTTGATATTTTTCTCTTGCAACAAATCAAATTTCAAATTTGAGTCACCAAAAATGCTAAACTAATTTTTGCTCTAGAAGAATCAATTTTTGGAGTTAGAAAGTGCTTAATACCTCATTTTAATCGCCTGGCATTGCTTTATAATATACAGGTAATGACTTGGTTGTTTATAGAACAGATGACTAAAAAATCGAGGTTTTGTGATAAACCCACTTTTGTTGTTGCTCCATAAATGATATTTTTTTTCCCAATTTTTTTGGCTGTAAAGAAGCTTTATATATTCATATAACATCCACCTAAATTTGACTTTTGGTATTTTATTTATAACATCACCAGAGGGAATTGAATTTTGGAAAAAAATATCAATTTATATTTTACACTGCTATGCATTGTTCTTGTTCTTGTTTCTAAAAAAAATTTATATTATAAAAAAGAGAATTATTTAACACTTCTATAGGTATGTTTATCATTTTTCTATGCTAAATATAACTATAATTACACCATTTTAAAGTTAGACATCATAACATATTAACACAATTATTGAATCGGTCTGTATTATTAAGCTGGCAACTCTTAAAACAGCTGCATTTCATTATCCTATTATATAAAATAGTAATCTTTGTTGTCTTTAGCTTAAGATTTCGACAATTACAGTACCTATTGAGTTCTGTAAAGAAGCTTTATATATTCATATAACATCCACCTAAATTTGACTTTTGGTATTTTATTTATAACATCACCAGAGGGAATTGAATTTTGGAAAAAAATATCAATTTATATTTTACACTGCTATGCATTGTTCTTGTTCTTGTTTCTAAAAAAAATTTATATTATAAAAAAGAGAATTATTTAACGCTTCTATAGGTATGTTTATCATTTTTCTATGCTAAATATAACTATAATTACACCATTTTAAAGTTAGACATCTTAACATATTAACACAATTATTGAAATGGTCTGTATTATCAAGCTGGCAACCCTTAAAACAGCTGCATTTCATTATCCTATTATATATAGTAATTATTATATGTATAAACACACTTAATTTTTTAACTTTTTATTGATGGAATACATATGTTTCTCTATAAAAATAGATCATCAGTTCCAATTAAGATGTATAAAATAAGAGTTAAAAAAATATATATATGTCAATGCATTTTGAATCCTTTTAAAAGACTAAATAAGAAAGAAGTGTTAGAAAATTGTGCCACCTGCGGGGTTTTTACTGCTTATATCCTCTTGGGGTTAGGGGGGAATTAGCATCTTTATATAAAAAGGGGGAGGTGTTTAAAGAGAATTTTTAAAGAGAAAAAAATAGGTCATATTTTATCATTTGCAGTTTTACAAATTAATACATGTTATATAAAGCTTTTTTTTCTGTAGCTTAAGATTTCGGTAAAGTATAAGGCTATTTTACTAATTTCCTTACTCCTTTAATTACAGAGCTCCTAGATGTTTGGAGCGCAGCTGCTAGTAAACAAACAAAGTAAAACGATTCCTGAATAATTGATTTACAATTTTAAAAAGCAAAACATTTTTACAATTAGGATGTGTATATCCACACCATGCACAGTGCCTTCTAAGGTGCTTTGACTTTAGTGTCAGAACCTAAATTGGGACATAGTGCATTTCATTACCCTAGCACTGCGAATTTTAAAAGAAAAAAAGTTGACCCTCAAAATTTCACCTTAAAGTGATACATTTCTAATAGTTTATAGTCCACTAACTCATAAGCAGTAAGAATTCAAATCCATTAAGTCCCTTCTAACGAGATATTGGCAAATTTTTGCACACATTTTGCAAACGGCAATTATTTCCTTTATTAGAAGTTTTGGATAATAACATTTTCATAAAAGTTTTCAGTAATAATCATTTAAGATCCATTGTTGAGAAAAAATAACTGAAAAAATGTGTTTCCATGCAAAATAAGCTTAAAATCTAATGATTTTAAATAATTGCGATTTAATGGTAAAAAAGAATATTTTTTTCTTTTTGATAGCCTGAATATGTTTAATTTTGTTTTTTATATAATCTATTCTTTGAATAGACATGCATATTCTTGCAGATTTAAAAAAAAAATTTAAAAATCAAAAATCGAAATTAATCAAAATTTATCTATAGCCTTTGAAAAATACTTTTGATATTTTTAACCTATATAATCAATAAAATCAATGAAAAATAAAAAAGTTTTATAAAACAAACTTTTGGAAAAGGTTTAAGATAACTTCATAAAATTAGCATTTAAGTAGGATATTTTTCTTGTCTATTTTAAAAATGCAAATTAAACATAGTTAACCAATATTTAATTAGCAAGAATAGTAATAGAATATTTCAATAACTACTTAAACCTTTTTGTGGCTATGTTATTTATTTAAACAGAAAATCTATTTTGTCAGAATTATAAAAATAATGAAATATTTTCAAACAAGCTTGCAAAATAAACGTAATTTTATCAAACTTCCTCACAGTTTTTAGAAGATATTGTTGTAAAATATTAATTATTAAAATAAAATCTTTAATTTACAATGTTTAAAACACCTAAAGTAAATTCTAAGCAAAATTAGATTTATTCTCTAGATTTGGAGTAGCTGCGCTACTTAAAAAAACATCTAGTATTGAAACCTACAGCTGATCAAAAATCAATAGTCATAAATTGGTGGTTTACAGATATCTAAACATATATATACACCTTACAGATTTATTTTTAAGATGGAATGTAAAGTATATTATACGAGATGTCATTTAGTCAAATTTTAAACAAAATAATTTTCATTAATTCATTAACAAAAAATAATGTTATAAATTTAAACTCACAAAGAGACTATTGTGTATTTTATTATTATGTTCTTTCTGCAATCTGATTCAAAACAATAATTTTCTCTTATTCAAGTCAGGGATGAGTTTAGTACCAAAAAAAATAAAACAAGTTGAAATACTTTTAATTTAATTTGATATTATTGTATAATATTTTTTTTTATATATAATTTAAGAAATATATTTATAAAATATTTACCTGTCATAAAGACGACATATAAAAACAACATCCTTATAAGGAAATTAAAATCTATTTTCAAAATTTTCAAATTCATTTTATGCTTAAGAAGGGACGAGAAGGATTTGAAATTCAACATTAACTTGTTATTTTGCTTGTATATTTATCATATTTGTTTACAGTTTATTGGTAAAGTTTGGTAATACTTTATTTCGAGTCTATCATGCAGTGCTAGGTTAGGTAACTTTATTTCACTTTTCAATAAAATCTAAAATGCAGCGGTTTTTGAGAAAATTAAATTTGAAAATTTCAAGTTCAATTTTCACCCACTAGGAGTTACCGTATAATCATAACAAGAAAAGCAAAGATTATTTATTTTTAATTTTGAACAAGTTTGCTCTAATAAATTTCTTCATAAAACCACTCCTGAAGTGATGTAATTAATGGCTATTTTTATCAATTGCTTTGCTAAGGTCACATAAATTCAGCCTTAAATAAATCATATATAGGGAGGTTTTATGACTGACTTTATAAAAGCAAAGTTGTTCAAAATATTAAATAAATAATCTTTGATTTTCTTGTCATGATTATGCGGTAACTCCTAGTGGGTGAAAATTTAACTAGAAATTTTTAAATCTAATTTTCTCAAAAACCGCTGCATTTTAGATTTTTTTGAAAAGTGAAATGAAGTTACCTAACCTAGGGTAATGAAATGCACTATGTCCCAATTTAGGTTCTGACACTTAAGTCAAAGCACCTTCGAAGGCACTGTGCATGGTTAGCTCTTATTGTTAATTCAGGCGTTTTAGAATTAATCTTAAATGTTGGAAGATGATTTTTGTAGCAGTAAGGTACTTAGCAACTTTATAATCATTACTTTATGTAAAGGGATGTCCCGGTGGGGGGGGGGGGGGGTTAGGGGGTTAAGGGTTATTAATTAATTTGGGGCTAAACAAAAATTCAAAATTGAAAAAAAAGTTTGGGACAAAAAACAAAAGTTGAGATTATCTCAGCAGTTATAAAAGATATAGGTTCTGATGTTGGTAAGTTTAAGTCTAGAACTCTTTAACAAATAAATAAATTTCTCTATACGAATAGTGAGAGGGACTGTTCATTACAATAGTCCCCAAAGTTTTATAATAACGTTTTCCAATTAGTTATTTAACAACATTGAAGACTTCAGTTAATTTTGTTTGGTCGATTGATAAAGTTGAGTGTTTAAACGTTTTCACCACTAATTATGATCTACAGAAGGGTTAATTTTGGGTATCATCATTGGAGATGTACATCAATTTATCGGTCATTGTCCTATCCCTTTCGATCACTGGTCTATACGCGTCTTTGTCTTTTCTTTTTATTTTGGTGAATTGTTTTCTGTATTATCTGCGCTTCAATTTAAAATTGTCGTCCTTGTCTTCACAAACTTCTAATATTATTAGAATTATAAAAGAAAGAAAAAATGCTCTATAACCTCAAAAGACCAGGATCTAAAATTGACCTAAATAAAAAAAAAGATTTCACCCCTGGATTAAATATTCAAGATACTGAGGTGGAAAAGAGGTGAGGTGAAAACTTGTAGCAAATTTCAGGAAAAAAGATAAAAGTAAATATGACGTCATTCGGGATACTTTGGTCTATTTTTTTTTAATTTATCCCCTTTTTTGTAGGTACTATAAAGAGCTTCAAATTGAATTAAACTGCTTTCACATAATGATTTTGAACCAGGTTATTCTTGATATGTCTATATCCTTCCACCCTCCTTCTTATGACCCTCTCAAGAAAATGCCATAAGAACGGATGTCATGTAGCCAATACCTGTGTAAAATAACACTTACTAGATAACCCTGGACCCCATCTAATTCTAACACAACAACAACTATTGTATTTCTTTATTCTTGATATGTCTATATCCTTCCACCCTCCTTCTTATGACCCTCTCAAGCCATAAAAACATGAAAAAGCCATAAGAACGGATGTCATGTAGCCAACACATGTGTAAATAACACTTACAAGACAACCGATTCCATGATTAAGCGACCTCTGTCTAAAAGTACTAATTGTTAATGGGAATTGTGCATGCTTTAACCCTGGACCCCATCTAGTTCTAACACAACAACTATTGTATTTCTTTCAGAAAAAAAACAAATTCCGTTCATCCCTGGGTTAGCTGCAATCATTTGATCTCCTTTGAAATGTGCAAACTAAGACACATAGACAAGTCTTCATATAAATCAGTTTAAAGGGAAACAAAATAAAACTTTTGATAATATTAAAAACTTTACATTTTTTTTCTATTTCTAGTAAACTAGATTCCAGTATGAATGAATCAAAAACACGGAATGTACGTTGGATTAAAACCAGAATTATGTATTTCATCTTATAACAGACAATTTCCCACGAAATGAAAATAAGATCATAAAATGAATGCTATTTTGGTTCACCAGGGCATTCGGCCCTCGGGTATAACAAAACTAGTTTTAATCGCATAACTTGTGTTAATATCCGCGGAAAGCCGTCTATTATACGTTGCGAAAAAGAACTATCGTTATTTTCAGCGTTTTACTATACTAACTATAACGATCTCGCCCTTAGCCTCTAGGGGCTTTTCCCCAAGATATAAGAAAAAAAACATAAAAAATAAAAATGTAAGAAAAAATATAATTTAAATTTTCTTTAAATTAGGAGGGGAGGAGGATTTTTTTTGTTTTTTTTTTGGGGAGGGGTTGGGGTTGTCCCACCCTCAATTAAAAATAGCTTGAAACCATTACAGAACCAGTATGTATATTCCCTGAAGAGTAGAGCCCAATCGGTTAAGCAGTTACTGAGATCTTAAGATTCAAACAGACAGACATATAGACAGATCCATAGCTCACTCCTAAACAGTTTATCAAGGAAGGAGGGGACATTGGGCTGTTTATTATGCTGGTCCCAAAAGTTTTGTAATAATGTTTTCTTATTCGTTGGCTCAACAACTTTGAGGGCCAAAGTGAATTTTTAATGGTTTGATCATTAAGTTAAGTGTAATCTACAGAAGGGGTAATTTTTTGTATCATCATTGGGAATGTACATTAATTTATAGGCCATTGTCTTATCCCTTTAGATCCCTGCAGTTTATTTATCAAATAGATCTAAAGTGACACCTGGTAAACTTAGTTGGGTATATGACACATTTATTACCTTTTTCCTCCACCCCCCCCCCCAACCCTGCTCCATCTATTAGTTCTAAATCAATTTCCTTTACCTCATATACCCCTTTCCCACCCCTTAAAATCCTTTGTAAAGTGTAAATATCCACCCGGATAATTTGCCTTGAGATTTATGGGATTTCTGAAATTTTAGAAAAAAAGTGTATTACTGGCTTTCTAAGTCGGGGTATTTGAATGTTTACCCAGACAAACATCTTTATACTTTGTATAACAGATAAAGGAGTAGCTTCACTAGTAAAAAAAACTAAAAGTTATCAGACTCGTCATAATTTGCACTGTTCCCGCAAACTTTGAGGCAAGGTGCAGTGATTGTATCGAAAACTGATACTCGGTGAGTCTGCACATTAAGGTTGGACAATAATTCCTGGAAATAATCCTATCAAATAAAGTAGTAAGGTTTTTTTTTGTATGTAGCTTAAAATTTAGATAACTACTGAACTGATTGAGTTCTCCCTTTTAGGAAAGCTTTACATAGGGTTCGGGAATAGTTTTAGGCTATTTTCTTTTTTTGATTTAAGTCTTGAGATGGTTTTAGGCTATCTGTATGCCCTTTCGAATACAGAAAAACTAGTATTAGAGTAAAGCAATAGAATGGTCAAGGTGTTAAATAACTAGTGTATAACCCCACCCCGTGGACCCTGTGTCAACTTTGAATTTCAGCCAGTAGCATCGTAAATATTAACAAAGCCAAGTCGCTACAAAAGAGCAGAAAGCAGTTTTCTGGCAGACGTAAAAGGTCCCCAAACAGGGGCCAGGTAGTTGTCTGGGTTATACATTTATTGAAATAATAAGATTTTGTACTAGTTAGCCTGACCAAAATTAATAAGAATATGTGCGTTATGTTAAGGTTAATTCTAACTTTTAGTTCCCTTTAATTTGACTCTCCTAGTATTTATTTTTTTCTCTCAATTTTAAATTCTTAACGTTCGGGCCCTTCCGGGGGGGGGGGCGTTGAACGCCGCCCTCCCCAATGTTATCTCGGCTTCTCTTACAGCTAGAGGGTTAAAAAATTTGTACATTTCCTTTGTTAATGAACTTCCAACGTCAATTTTTGCTTTCTTCACCCTTTTATTTAACAACCTTTGTTTTTAGGTCACTTTTTTTCTTTAAAAAAAATCAAAGGCATTATTTTCTTATTTTTGAATTAGAATTTTTTTCAGAAAATGTTTATCTTCATGTAAATTTATATTATAATTCTTTCGAAAGTTAAGGTTCAAATAACGTACGTTGCTTCGGATGAAAGTACTTTTTTCCAATAAAATTTTTATTAGAACAGTTCATATTAATTCTAAATTCGGGGTCTACTATGTTTAATCATTTGGTTTTAATTATTTTCTAACGTTTGTATAATTATATCCTTGGTAATAATAACAAAGCCTAGATCCAAATATTGATATTAGTTGAAAATTGATTTGTACTACTTAAGATTTTGTTAGAATAATCATTGATGTTTAAAGTTTATACTCAAGCCGTATTCTATAAAACTTAGCTTGCATCCTTTTATCTATCAGTCGCAATACTTCTCTTATATCCAAAAAGAATTATTTCAGAAAATAACAAATTAGTAAAGCTCTTTATAGTGCCTATTAAAAGGGGACAAATTTTAAAGCTTTTGGCCAAATTATCCCGAATGACGTCATATAAAAATAAAATGTTATGTCATTTGTGATACTTCAGCCAAAAGTTTTGAATAAAGCCCCTTTTTATAGGCTCTATAAAGAGCTTTCAATGTAGTTACCTACAAATTTGCAATTTGGCGTTGAAGATTCTATTAACTATTTAAAATATGTACCATACATATAAACTTACTTTGAATTGAGATACCAGAAAACTGCCATGCTCTCGTGGACACCTTCACCTTTGTTAACAAGGCAATGAAGTTCCAAAGAACTTCCCTTCTTTACTATCACCTCTTTGTCTTTACCCTGGATTTCAGCTCGAGCCTCTGAAAAAATTAAGATATTATTAATTTTTAAAATGATTATCCGTAAATAGCCTGTTTCACATCCAAATTTTTGCTGAATTAAAACTACTTTTATGTCGTTCTAAAAACTTTGAACGCTTATTTTAAAGACAATTGTTATATAAATATAACACCTAAGCAGCAGTAGGAACCATATTAACGTCTTTAGTTATGACGATGGTTTAGACATATATGCAGTTATACTGTAATCCGCAATATTTGTCAACATGTTTGATTTCTATAAACTTTTTAAAAGTCATATTTTATTAAATTAATTCCTAAGAACAATTAGAGGAAAAGTAATATAAATAGATTACTTTGTATTGTTTCAGGCAATATTTATATATTTGTTCTGTAAAAATAATAATGACTTGTTGTTTCATTTAAAATCATTTATCAAAAGGAAGCCTATATATTTCATCTTTTATTTTTTTTATTTTTAAAAATATAATAAAACACATGGACAATTCCGTACAATAATATCAAAGTTTAAAGACATATAAAAGTCAAACTTGAATTCTTCATTACGATGATAAAACTTTCAAAGAAGTTATGCTACAAAAATGTAAAAAAAAAACAATTTATTTGTAATAAATAACCTTTGCCTGATATATCATAAAATATCATGGAATCTCACAATTGTTCCTTAAACTTTTAATAAAAAAGACTTATAATACAAAAATACAAAAATGTAAAAAAACACACAATTTATTTGTAATAAATAACCTTTGCCTGATATATCATAAAATAGCATGTAATCTCACAATTGTTCCTTAAACTTTTAATAAAAAAGACTCATAAATATTTCAAAATTTTAAATGTTTTTATTTATCAAATCTATTGATAATTGACAAAGCATTAATGTTAAAATTGCTTTCATTTCTTTGAAATGTCACCATAAATGTTATAAAGAAGTATGACTCATAGCAGCGTTTCGGAGCCGTTTGATTTTGCTGTGGCTCCAGCTCCAGCTTCGGCTCCGACCTAAAACCAAGAAAAAATCGACATATTTTTCCCCCATAAAAAAAATATTTTTTATTTTTGACTTTTGAAGGTTTTAAAAGAGTTCAATTTTTGATAAAAATGTACTTAAAAAGGGCATTTGCACATGACAAAACAGAGTTACCAAATTATAATTTATAAAAAATCTCTTTATTTATCTAGTCCGGAGCCGGAGCCGTTTTTTACGAAAATTACGGCTCCGGCTCCAGCAAAATATGGCGACTCCACGGCTCTCAGCTCCGGCTCCGGCTCCGAAACACTGACTCATTGGCTTTGTAAATGCAAATTGCAAAATTATTTAGAAATATTTCATGTACCCTTTTTTCAATCGAAATCATGATGAATAGATGAGAACAATTCTAACATGTTAAGATTAACGAAAAGAGCTAACCGTTACGTACGGACGGACATACAGACCCTAATGTAGAAAAGCTTTGCGTTAAAAATTTTTTTAGTGTCAGCGTTTACTTTATTTGGTTATCTAATCCGCCTTCAACTGTATAATGAAAAAATGACAAAGGTGAAGCTCTGTAATGGAAGGACAAACAAACATTAACACGTGTAGAGTGTCAGAACTGAATAAGCAGAATACAAATTTATAAGTGGAAACAAAATTGAAATGAAATTTATTGCAAAACGGAATTAATCTGGATACTGCCTAAGGACAAAATTATTTTTTTTAGGACTTGATTTTAGAAAAGCTTTTTTTATAATATTGTACCTAGTTGTTATAGAAATCAGTATTCCAAAAATTAGACGAATAGGATAATCACATGTAAAATTATTGCCAAAAAAGGTTAAAAATGTGAGTGATGAAAGTCGCTCAAATAAAATTCTGACGTCTTAAAAATGAGAGATGAGGAGAGGAGGAGTGGGAAAGAAAACCCATAAAAAAGAGATGGACAATCCCTCATTTTTATGACGTCACATGCTGATTTTTTGAGCGACTTTTTTCACTTACTTAAAAATTAACATTTTTTTAATGGACGTACGGACATTCTAGTAACGATTATAGGCCAGATGGATTAACTCTAACTATAGAAAATCTTCGCTTAAAAAACATAACTGATCACGTGCAAAGTGATTACATCATATTGAATAATGTATATCTTACCTTCAACAGTTAGATAGAAAGAATAACTGATTTTGGGCTCAGTATTGACTTGACATTGATATTCCCCCGCGTCTCGCATCTCTATATACCTGAAAAATATATCATTAGAACCTATATGTTTCTCTTTTACAGGGTAGCTTCTCATAAGTAATGAGAATGATTATAACTATTTGAGGTGAGGGTACCGCCACCCTCCCTAGAGAAATCGCCCCTAGAATGTCCCCACATTTTTCTTTTTAAAGCACATACATTGTTAACCATAGAGTTGTCTTGCTTTTAAAAAGTTATATAATTTTATCATTTCGAAATTACACTATATAAGTTAAACTGATGTTTTTAGGTCTTGTAACTAATTTTCACTAATTATAGTGTTTTATCTTTGCATACGGCAGCACAGTTTATTTAACTTTGTTTAATTAAACTTATGTAAATTAGTATGAAAACCGCTGAACAGAAAAAAAGACCGCTTTTTTCAAAATAGCTTTATACAAAATTTATGTAAAACTAAAATATAAAGTGGAGTGGGTCGAATACCCACCCCCATCCCCACACACCTTTCAAGCGCTACTAAAGGCCTCTAGAGGCTTAGCCGCTAGTTTTATTTATAGAAAGATTACATTAACTTATAAATCTATCATACAGGAGCCTAAAGTCTAATCCTATTATATAAAGTAGTAAGCGTTTTTTGTCTGTCCCGAAGGATCTCGCTAACTGCTAAACCGATATTGTTCTCCTTTACAGTGAAGCTTTTTATAGGTCCTGGGAAGGTTTTAAACTATTTTTGGGAAGGGTGTCTCCACGTCCCCCCAAAAAATATTTTTTTACTCTTTTGAAACTCAAATTTTAAATGGGATGAGGTCATCTTTTCCCTCTCCTACCTTAAGTGCCCCTAGAGGCTTCTAGGGGCGTAGCCGCTAGTAATGACATAAAGCAGTAAGGATTTTTTATCTGATGCTATTTTATATTAAGATTTAAGTCTTTGGATGGTTTCAGGCTATTTTTTCAATCTTTGATTACAGCGCAGTATGTTACAAGGAAACGATAGTTTGACACAAAAGAGATGTATCAAAAAACATTTTTTAAATAGTTTTAAAGGAAAAGATATGTCAAGAAATATATTTTATAAATGTTACAAGGAAACGATAGTTTGACACAAAAGAGATGTATCAAAAAACATTTTTTAAATAGTTTTAAAGGAAAAGATACGTCAAGAAATATATTTTATAAATGTTACAAGGAAACGATAGTTTGACACAAAAGAGATGTATCAAAAAACATTTTTTAAATAGTTTTACAGGAAAAGATACATCAAGAAATATCTATAATAAAAAGTAGAACATTTTTTATAAAGAAAAAGATTTTGTTTAGAAGAAGCACGATGATTAAATTTTTGGTTGATATAACTAGAATTGACTATTCATTAAAGCGAAGCTTTTCTAAAATTAGGTTCGGTCCGTCTGTAACGGATAGCTTTTTTCGTTAATTTAGGCATTTTAGAATTGTCCTATTGATTTCAAACTTTGCATGGTGATTCCTGTAGTAGTTAGGTACGATTTAGAAAGCGTAGTAACTCTATAATCATTACCAGAATGTCCGTACGTCCATTTTAAACATGTTGATTTTTTTCTACTTTTTTAACAACTAATTTTTATGTGATATAATAATCCGATTGATCTGATTTTTGGTAAACTGATTCCTGGGACAACAAAATACAATTTTATAAGCAACTCTTTAACCAAGTCCTAAAGTTGTAAGTATGTCCATAAACATTATTCTGTATCAAGTAGTTTTTCAACAATTTAACTTACAATTAATATCATGCCTTAACAAGAACTCAACATAATTATCTGCTAAAAAATGCATGCTTTAAGACGCCGCCAGTTAGATATGATGCCGAACTGTCACCTTCTACAGCCAAGAGCAACAACAGACAGCGGTTGATCGTGAAAAAAACCACAGACACTTTATTTGTGACAGACAACGAAGTCCAAGCTTTTTATTTAGTGGGATAAAATTATGGAATTCAAAGGTTTGAGGGTGTAATCTAATATGTTGCTTACAATTTTGAAGGGGTAAAATGTGAGATTTTAAAATTTGAGGGGGGGTAAACATCCCTTTACCCTAACCATTGGATGTCTATGGGGACATCTTTTTTTCAATATTAGATGTCTATTTCTGCATTGCTTATTATAACATTACTGTCAACTTACCTATTATACAAAATTCAACTGAAAAAAAATTACAAATTGTTCAAGTCATTAAAATCAAATCTATGGCTACTAAATTTTGTATAGAAGAAGTGGGGGTGATTAAATTTCTAAACTTGGCCCAATATCAAAGTCCCTCCTCAACAACCTTATTACAACACAAACAAAGACTCTCCGAGACTGATAATTTGATGTAATTTCTAAAATGATAAAACTCTAGGAACAGCATAAACTTGTTGCAACTTTGTCAAAGCTATGAAAAGCTTTAATGCTACTAGCTCAGAAATTTTAGGATGGACAAAATATTTCAGGGCTATATAACAAGGACAATGTTGTCCTTTAATAGTACAGAAATAATCATCAAAAACAACAATTAAAATAACCTGCTTTATCGGCCATTGTCTCATCTCTTTAGATCCCTGATAAAAAAATGCCACCTTGATAACATATATAAAAAATTATCAATGTCATGTAAAAATCAAAAAAGAGTATCAAATACTTATATATGTATAGACTTTCAAATTTAGTGAAACAGAGCTTATAAGAATAAACCTTGAGTTAAAAATTAAAGAAATTTCAATATGCAGATTCTGTTTAGTTAAAAAATCTAATAATTCTTAAAAGAAAATTAAATTTTTTAACAAAAGTAAAAAAAATGCTTGGTATGTTGGAAACTTAATTCTTTTTGAACTCATCTTTTCTGCAGAAAAGGAAATATTTTTAATTATTGCTAATGAAAAATTAGATTATTTTATATTGCTTTTGCAATGTGTAGGTTCTCTGACAAGTGTAATTATGGAATTTTTATTTCTTACATATTTAAAATGTTACAATGCAAATCGACCAATGGTAGACCAGTATGACGTCATCTTTTTATAGGCACTATACAAATCTTCCATAATAGGATGCAAAAACAGCCCAGCTAAATTATAAACCTCAGAAAGAAAATGAAAGCGTGTTTTGTAAAATTGCTTTTTCCACCCGTGATTGGACTTGTACTATTTTTATCCCTCTCTAGTTCATATAAAGTTTTTTCTAGCCCCTTTATTTATATCTATCCTACTATCCTAGGGTTTACTAAAACTTTTTTTTCTTAAGAACTAAAATTAGGTTGGCCGGTTGGTTTATGGGTAATCCATTTGAGAAATAATAAATGCTGCCTCAATTTTGTATGACACTCTAATCTTATTTCAAATTTAATATATTTTTGTTTCAATCTTGCAAAATTTTTACATTTGCACTCAAGAAAACATACACACTTACATTTTGTTCTCTTCAATTTTTGAACAGTTTTACTTTTGAAATCGGGTTTTCCCTTAAATATCTATCATTTACATAACAGTTAAATAAAATAAAAGAGTTTTATAGCTACTATTAGCAGTATGCATTGTGATTGACCAATGGTAAAGTTTATACTGGCCTATCATTGGTCATAAGCTGCATCCTATTTCAATAAAAATGGAACATTACGATAATTTATGAACTCTAGACTTTAACAACACATTTTATTTAAAAATTATAATACGTGAGAAAAAACTGTTTACACAAATGAGTTCATAGGTATATAGAATTTTCAAATAGGTATATAAAACGAACGCTGAAAGTATACTATTATGTAAATTAAACTTGGATTGAAAAGTTTTTATGACATTTATACATTTCTTGGGAGGAAGTGGTATTAAAGATCACATCGCTTGCACAATTGGGTCAGGGATACGTATTCAACAATTTAGATCAGATTTATTTTGGGTTCAGGTTATGAAATGCCATTGTGATGGTGACTTTAAAAGTGCTGTTCACTGGTGGATTAAAAAAATTCCTTAACTTGGCATTAGTACTAGTCAAAGAACCGAGTCAATAGGGGAGGGCAAGGAAATTTATAAGGCTTTCCTAAAAGTAAACAAAACATTTGGACAAGCAATTTCCGACATCTTTAGCTTCAGTCAAAAAAGTCTTACTACTTACATTAAAACCAGTATTCGTTTAAATTTCCACAAATCTATAAAAATCTCCCTTAAATGTAATAAATGCATAAATACTTGGATGTTGTACCAGAATTACATTATAAAGTGATACTCCCAGCTGGCAAAATTACCAAGGCCCCAATCCATCCCCCTCACCTCATCCCCTCTTCTCTTACTGGATTAATAAACTGACCAATAAATGAGAAATAGATTGACGACAAATTTTTAATGTATATCCAAGTTATAAAATATTAAACCCATACCATGATGATCCAATTTTGTTTTACAATACCATTCCTTTTTTGGTGCATATTTTAAAGAAATTGTAGTTTTATTGCTTATAATCTTTTGTTCACACTCCCCTACTGTAAATGTAAAATGGGGTATTCCTGTCCAGGGAATAAATGATGGACCGATAGGTCATCATTTATTCACGAGGGTAAGAAATATTCATTCCTAAACAAAAAACTGGACAGGAATATCATTCTCATTTAAACAAAAACTCATTTTTATGCTAGTAAAATGTGGTTTAATTTTGGTTTTTAAATTTAATTTATTTCCCTGGTATAATTTTTCTTTCTTTTAATAATTAATAAAAATTCTAAAATCTTCCAAAAAAAATTAAAAATCATCCACTATTTAAGGGGTTGTTTATATGGGAATGCATAATTCAATATTCTATTTTGTTATCGCAACTACATTTTTATCTTTTGAATGTTATAATAACACAGATTTAAAAAAAAAATTCAACAGATATAATGAATATTAAGAGTTGACAAAAAACAACCTCTGTTTTTTTTTATATTTGACATATAAGTATTATATGTATATAGCTTTTAAAAAGTTTCCTTTGGTATTTGAAAGTTATATCTTTACCTTTTCATTTTGATTAACAAAGACGACATACTGTAATAAAAGCTATAAGTAATTATAATCATTTTTAGGTTACAAGAGTGTCTGATTTCTAAAATTCTAGCTTCAAAAATAATGTACTTACAGACTATAATCAAAAATTCTTAATTTAACAAGGTACATACATAAATTTTTATAGCTCCTATAACAGGGAGGGGGAGGGGGGGGGGGAGGTCTTCAACGGCCCCACCGATTTATCAAGGGGTAAAATTATTTTGTAAACCAAAGAAAGTTTGAATTTTAATAAAAAGTTTATAAATTCATTTGAATTAATAGTGAAGAAGCTTTTCTCATAAAAACTTTTACCAAATTAATATAAGTTGGTAAAGTTAGGAAAACAGATTTTTTTCCTTAAAGATTGTTTTTTTAGTGTAAACGTTATGCATACATGTTTAGTAGCGCACATACTTTATTATTATTATGTCTGTCCTACAAATAATACAAATAACTCTGCAGGTTTTCGCTTTAAGAATGAACAAACACAAACTTAAACTAATAAAAAAGGTAAACTCATCTGATAAACAATTAAAATGTATGTTACTCGACTAATTATCTTGCAATCACTACATTATATATATATTTAAATTTTTTTTTTAAGACTAATAAGAAAAATCATCATGATACAATTTGAAAGAAGTTCTTGAAAGTATCAACACAAACATCAAAATGTTAAAGTATTTCAAAGAAAAGCCTCGATATTACATAGTTAAGCATTCTTGATATGTTATGTAAGTTATTTATCGCATCATATTATAGAACGCTTTCCGATGCTGTACGTATTGGTGCAAAAATGGGGACAATTTTTAAATTGATTTGACGGGGCTGTTTATTTACGTCACAAGTGAGGGGAAAGAAAAAGGAAGGAGGAAAGAAACCCCCTAGAAAAGAGATGGGGGTAGACGTCACACGCCAAAACAATTTGAAATTTGTCCCCATTTTTTGCACCAATACGTACAGCATCACGCTTTCCGCGGAAAATTAAAGAAAAATTAGAAGATTAAAACCAATTTTGTTATCTCAGAGGTGCCGAAAGCCTGGACAACCAGAACTGGTAATAATTTCATGATTTTATTTTAATAATTGTGGAAAATTGTCAGTAATATGGTGCTGTATATGATTAATATGGCTGAGAACCGGTTCTAATCCAGCGGATATTGTTCGGTTTCGAAGCCATACTGGAAAAAATCTTACTTTATTTGCAGGCTCCAATTATTTGTTTTTTGAGGGTGCAGTGATGAAATTCGCCTGTCCCCAGTAAAAGTATGTTTTCCACTGGTTAATACGTGCAGGTCACTTTTTCGGATCCAAGATACCTGAAAAAAAAGAAACATTTTTTTTGCTATGAAAAAATGTGAAATTTATATATAAATAAAAAAAGTTTGATGAATATTTCAATATTTCTCTAAAAACAAATTATTTTTTTTGTATCTATTCATTGTAGTATGTTTTTTTATGTCTGAAACTAAAAATCTCAGAAAATACTGAGCTGGATCTTTAAATCATTTCAATGGTGCGCCAAATCGAGGTGCGTCGAATTTCAGCCAATCACAGCGCGGCATTTCGTAAAATGCTGTGCTCTCATTGATGGAAAGTTGGCTCACCCCGATTTGGCGCAACATTGAAATGATTTAAAGATTTAGCTCTGGTCCTAGTTTGTTGTACTTTAGGGGAATTTTTTCTTGGGGTGGTTTTAGGCCATTTTTCTGCCCACCCTCGTCCCTCAGCTAATCAACTAGAAGATATATATATGAAACTCAGTTATTATATGACACTAATAGTTGTAATAGGGAAAATTCCTTGGCCCGTAACCTTATATTGTATTTTGAGCATTAGAGCATTGCAAGCGGATGATGTCCTTGGGTTCTCTATATCACGTATTGAAAAATCGAAAGAGAACCCTTTCACTATTATACTAACATTAAGAAACTTTGCCGCAAGAGGTAAAAAAACAAACAAAAAATAAGTACCTCTAGTTCTGCGACCACTAATTTTAAATTATTTTTTTTTAGATTTAGGGGGATTTTTTTATATTTTTTGAAGGGGGTTACAGAACCAGTAGATATATTCACTGGAGAGTAGAATCTAATCGGTTCAGTGGTTACCGAGATCCTAAGGGATAGACGGACGGACGGACAGATAGACATCAAACTACTTTGCATTATAGATTAAAGGGTGTGCAAAAAATTTGAGTAATACCACTACCCTATGCACGCCCCTCTAGTAACAATTTAAATTTGAATGAAATGTAAAGCCTTAAAGCAACAGTAAATTTTTTACCTAACGTAATTGCATGAAAATTTAGTAAAAGTTGGTAGTAGGCCGTGTCTAGGGTTTCAGATATAAACTTTATAACATCAGGTTGTTAAACTAGCCTAAACATGTACTGGACTGTGAAGTGCTAGAGTGGAATGATCTTGGTAACCAGCTAAGTTGATTCAGAAAGTTTGTGTGTAAAGACTAGTTTACTCAGTTTACTGCGCTGATTGCTTTGTAGATAGAGCTTGTCATACATAAGAATTCCATGAAAATAGTAACACAATTTCTATGTATAATAGTTATTTCTCGCATCGTATTATAAACGGCTTTCCGCGAATATAGAATGTACAATTATAAGATTAAAACCAGTTTTTTTAGCCCCGAGGTGCCGAAGGCACGGGCTAAAAAAACTGGTTTTAATCTTACGATTGTACACTTTTATATTCGTAGAAAGCTGGATATAATACGACATAGTTTTTTCGTATGGATGAGAACCGGTTCCTATCCACCGGATTCGAATGAATACGAGAAACTAGTTTACTAAACTTATTGCTTGGTAGGGATTGATAGGGACATGTTAAGGAAACAGCATCTCTTTTTTTTTTTGGGGGGGGGGGTATAGGGTATGCTAGCCCCCAATAACTCCCCCCCCCCGTTTGACGCCCTCGAAAACAAATTATCTATATTCTACATTAAAATATTTTTAAATTCTTCTTTTTAAAAGCAAGGCTTTTCTATAATTAGTATCGGTCCGTCCGTAGAGGATGGCTATTATCGTTAATTTAGGGATTTAGAATTGTTCTAAACTTGGCACGACTCAAAATATTAATTCATAGGACAACTAAGTAAACTGTTATAAACAACGTATCTCTATCAACTCTAAAAATTTAAGTACGTCTTTAAGCAGTATCCTGTATTTAGGCAGTTTTTGCAGGACCTATACATTTATATTATGCCTATTCAGTTCTGACACTCTACATGTGTTAATGTTTGTTTTTCCTACCGTTTCAGAGCTTCGCTTTTATGGATATTGTCATATTGTTAGTAAATATTTTGCGCTACTTTTGGAGAATTATTTTTCACCTACTAAATGAATAAAGTTAAAATACAATTTTTGTGACGGAATTTAATCTATAAATCTATAGAATTATTTATGAATGGAAGTTTATCTATACAAATAATAAACATTGTTGAAGAATAAATTCTATCCTAAAGTAAATAAATAACATTAAAATATAAAATTTGACTATTAATTCGTTGAGTCATTTTTAATTTAATAAATCCATACAGGACCTATAAGTACATATGCAGCCCTATAAAACTTTCTAATTATAAGGTAGCCGTGCAAAATAAAATGGTAGCAGTCAATGAAAATTTTATTCTAATCAAATTCAATGTCAAACCTTGAAACTTGTTCTGCAAGGAGAATTTATTAAAAGTCAGGAGTCAGCTTTTAGTGACTAAAATGACGTCATACAATTCAAATGACCAATGATAGGCCGATATATATGTTACTATTGGTCAATCTTAATGTATACTGGCCTATGCTTGGGCGTTGATAATTTCAAATGCTTATTTTCTCTCAAAGTTTGTTCCTTTCCAAAAAAAATTGTAGGTTTAAAATTTGATTTTTGACATGCATTAAATATTTATTACTTTAGATACAACTTTCATTTAAAATTTACAATTTCACAGAAACAATTTTAGGTTCAAAGGTTATTTTAAATTTTATTTAAAATAAGAGAGACTCGTTATCTAAAACTGTAAAATACATTTCTCGTATACATTCGAATCCGGTGGATAGGAATGTCTAGCATCGTATTATATCCAGCTTTCTACGAATATAAAAATGTACAATTATAAGATTAAAACCAGTTTTTTTAGCCCGGAGGTGCTATATCCGCGGAAAGCTGGTTATAATACGATGCGAGAAATAATTATTTTTTTTCTATTAATTATCTTATTTAATGAGATATAAACACATACTTTATTTTTATTGCATCCTATTCTAATTTATTTTAAAAAGTGAAACTTTTTAAAAATAATTCCATTATTGATCTATATACGTAAGACCTTTATCTTTACTTTTTCTTTCAAAAGAACTTAACCTAATGCATACTTTATTTCAAATTTGTTTTATTTTATTAGAAATCCGTTGACCTATTCATTTCTACTAGTTCAAAAGTAAAAGGAAATTTAAATTTTGTTTTTATAAGCGTATCTACATTTTAACTATGGTATGTCATATGTTTTGCATTATTTATACAATTCTAAAATGCTTTAATCTTCTATTTTTGCACAATATCTGGTTTTAAAATGGAAACATTAGGAGAAAATCAAATTTGACTTAAACCAGTCCTATTATATTTTGCTAAATTTGTCTGTAGCGAAGGATATCTGTAACCGCGAATTTCTTCACAGTTTAGCTTCTCATAGGTCCTGGGAGGATTTATAAATATTTTAGAGGAGGTTACCACCACCTTTCCAGGAGAAAACGCCTTAGAAAAAAAAGAACCCCCCTAAAAATAAAATTAAAACTTTTCATTTTAAAACTGCAATTGAAAGTAAAGGGGTCCACTTCCAGCTCAAGGACCACTAAAGCTTCTTCTAGGAGCATAGCCGCTAGTGATTTAATAAAGAGCTAATACAAAAGTCATTGATTAGCTGTAACTCCATTGCAGTTTGCATGAATGAAATATAGAGGACTCAGAAAGAAAAACGATCCTTTTACCGCAAGCCCTTTGCTTCTCTCACATTCCTTCTCCTCTTTCATTTAAAGAGGTTAAGAGATACAAAAACCAAGGATCCAAAGGGATCAGACAATGACTAAAAAAATTGATGTACAATGTTTATCCCCAATGATGATACTCAAAATTACCCTTTCTGTAGATTACATTTAGTGGTTGAAACGTTAGGACACTCTACTAAACTAACCAACCAATCAAATTTCAATAAAAATCCCCAAGATTCCTAAGCTAAATAATAAGGAAACTTTCTGGACTAGTGTAATAAACATCCAAATGTCTCCTCCCTTTCAAATATTAGAATTTCAAATTGTATACTACAATCATAGAGAAATTAAACTGTTTTATCCAATTAGAAACTTAAAAACAAGTTTATCACTAAAGTAAAAAGGTATTAATTATGTGTCACTGGACAGGTGCCTGTCCACCAGGAACTATGCTACAACCCGTTCATCCCTGCATGTGCATTTCTTTGCTTGCACTGAAATCCGAAATAATCAATCATCTGTAAAATAAATCCTATATATGTGTGCGTGCATATTTATAGAGGAATAGTATTCACCTCCTATGGGGCTGTATGTCCGTCAGTCACTTGGTATACAATTTTGTTTTATATTTCGTTCTGTTCTTTTGCAGATACCATATTATTCTATTACCAGCGGTTACGCTCAAAGACGGCTCTACGTGCACTGTTGGGGTGATTTATTCAACCCTTTACATTTTAAAAGAAAAAAAAATGGGATGGGTCTTTTTTTTCTAGTGGTGAATTCTTATCTAAATTGTTTTTACACAGATTATAAAAAAAATAACTTTTTATATCTTTCATTAAGGTTGTGGTTCCTTGTTAGTAAAAATCTTTTTAGGTTATACCAAAATTCAGCAAAATGATATTTCTGCTATATTCTTTTCAAAATAGAAACTAGGCTATAGATAAAGGTTTAAATTTCAGAAATTGTGAATAACTTTTAATAATACCTTTGAGTAGGCAATAGTAAAGGGTGTTAAAAAAAACCGATTGTTCACTCTTTTCAATATAAACCCTACAATTTTGGTCAAACACTAACAAAAAATGACCTATTTCATGTCCAAGCAATGACAGTGAGAAAACACTATTGAATTTTGATTTCTACTCACCTCTCCTGAGCACTACAGCTCGATTCCTAGCACTTGTGGAGAATTTTTCCTTACATGGAGAGTGCATATTTTATTACAAATGGAGATGCGATCCTCAATTTTCAAATTCTTTGAACGTACATATGAGACTTTTACAGAAATGCTTCGCATCCACAACTATCTATCTATGCTTGATATAAAATCAACACTATATAGATCATATTATGAACCTTTGATTGACACGTGCCCTGCAATTAACTAGTAGCACTCAGGGGCAAGACACAATTACTTTAGCTAGGCCCAAGGCATTATTTGTATCAATTTATGCATTCATAGGCCTGTCCCTACCTATATGACACCATATATGGGTAACGAAAGCCTATTCATGGTAATCTGTATGTGATTTGCTAATAGTATATGTTTATTAAAGATATTATGTTTATAGTTAATGTAATCGTATAAACAACCAGTACATATATGTATGCCTACAACCATGCCTGATTTACGTCACATATTAACACACAGATATTTAATTGCACAGACAAACACTAAAATCCTGGTCCAGAGCTAATGTTATAGCATGTACCTCTTGAATTTATTCAGTTATTTACTAACTCTCCTACCATCAACTTCTCTTTCTGGCTTTAAAAGGTAATGACTTAGTTGTTTGGCATGCATTGTAGTTTAAATTTAGGCCCCTTAGTACTTAGCATGAATTGAGCTCAGGCCTTATGTTAGAACTCTAACACTTAGCACAATTCACTGCTTGGGACTTAGGGCACATTTCTGTCCTACTCTACTTATAACTTTAACACTTATCCTGTAAATATTTCCATACTTAACTTATGCACTTGTGATATAAATACACTTTATAAAAACATTTTCCTTCCTTAATACTTGATATACTTATATGATTCTGATCGAATATCAAAACCAACCATTTATTCTTAGATTAAAGCAACATAATACTTCGCGTGGGTCTTTTGTTGAGCTTCCACCAGCTCAACCAAATTCGTATTATACTTGTGGGAATAGAGGGTTAAGCATTCTAAACAAGCGAACCGACGATGAGAATGTCTATGTGTATTGCATTAAAATTAGGTTTTAGTAGTACTCATAGAAGAGCGGTCTCCATACCTAAATATGGACAAACGCCCCATTCGCACACACAATGGTGCAACTTACCGGTTGTATCTTGGAAAAATTTTACTTCATAAATTTTTTTTTCTTTTTCTTCCTTACCGTACCCGAACCGCCTAAGGCAGGTATTTTTACCAAAATCGAATAATTGTAGCTATGGCAAAATCGGATTTACCAAAACCTGTGATACTATTTGAGAGCAAGGTTAGGACTATGAGGCGTTTGAAGAGATAGGGACTGAAAGGCACGACACAAATGCAATTGAGAGCCTCGTGTACGAGCAGTTGCACTAGCTGACACTCTAGAGGCCCTAGAGAATGCTAGCATATTTGTGGCCATTGGTCGCCGCCCTATAAGGACACTCGCACTGGTTGACACTCTAGAGGCCCTAGAGAATACCAGCACACCGGCACCTCCATGTCCGCCTCTCTTTAGTAAAACACTTGATTTGGAATAATCTATGATTGAGCTATGTGCAAAATTTTGATTTCTGGACTTAGTCAGAATTTTGAAATTTGGGAGTTGTGCTAGGTGGCGGAGTATATATATAAATCTTCGGACTTAGTATGATTTTTACTTATTCGGAAATTCTCTAAGTGTTGAAATACTTGAATCTTTGATACTTAAACCAGAACTTATTAAGAATCAAGCATGGAGTAACTTTTCATTTATAAGCTATCAAAATACTATTTGTAAAGGACCATTTTTGAACTGCCTTATTAAATGAAAACTTAGGAGCAAATCCTATAGAACACGGGAAACGCTGTTAGTTGGGATACATATTGTCTTTGGAGCCATGTTTCTGAAACAATATGCCGAAAGCAGTTAGTACTCTTGAGTCGTAGTAAAGGGCCAAAAGATTATTACAAACTTGTAGCATTTTTACTCAAGTTAAACTGTACTAATACTTTGGTGCCGTTAGAACCGATTTTCTGAGATTTGCACTTACTTATACATGCCTAGGACTTATATTCTTAATGCAATTCTGATTTATATGCGGATGTATCAAAATAACTATCGCCTCTAAAATTTTGAGTTAAACAAAATATTTCAAGGTCTCAAAGATATTCTCAACATCGATCGGTTGGAATGATATAAGTGTAGACAAATTGCTGTATGCAATCAGAGAAATAACTCCAGAGACTTCCTGAGACTCTGAGCAAAATATTCCACTTTTGGACTTAGCACCGTTTCTATTTCTTTTGTTACAGAGAGAATCTCGAATTGCTGGACTTATAGTAATTTCTATGAAATTGTGAACTTGGTTGGAAATTTACCAAAATTCGGACTTGTAATAATTACGATTTTTCCAACTAGATTAACAAATTTCATTTTCCACACTTAAAAGAAAATTTTGTCTTAGAGTATTTCTGTCTTAGCCAAAATATTCCAATTATGGACTTAGAGAGATTCTATTTCTTTTGGTGAAGGATAATTCTAATGCTCTAATTCTTTATAATTTTAAAATCCTTAACTTAGCGAGATTTGCATTTAGTCAAAATACTCCAACAAGTGGACTTAGAGTGATTCTATTTCTTTTGACTTATAGGCAATCTTTAAAGTAGCTTTGTGATTAAACTGTTAGGAAATTTCTTCTCGGACAAAATATTCCACGTCTGGACTTAGAGTAATTCTATTTCTTTTGTCTCAAGAAAAATTCACTATTTTTGTACTTAGCATAATTTCAATGAAAGATTTTGGACTTAGTCAAAATTCACTAATTTTGTACTTAGTATAATTTCAATAAGAAAATTTTTTTTGACTTAGTCAACATTTGCTAACTTTTTGTACTTAAGATAATTTTAGATTTCTTTTTCCTAAGCCAAAATTTATTGATTTTGTACTTAGAATAATTTCATTAGAAACTTTTGGACTTAGTCAAAATTTTCCAACTTTGGACTTAGAGTGATTCTATTTTATTTTGACTTAGAAAGTTTTTAATTCAATCTTAACTTAGAAAATCTTTTTGTTTGTATGTTCCTTACAAACACATACATAAATACAATAAGCAGTTCACTCAACAATAAGTAGGACATGAAAACTAAATTTTTACTTGCTTTGCTAATGCTAACATTTCTATTTCATGTACCACCAGGATTCAGCAGTGAAAGTGAAGACAAGTTAATTACTAGTGATAGTGACCATTAGTGATATAAAAGTATAGTCAACAATATAGGCCCTATATGTACTGAATAGCACACTTTAAGAGACAAAGTTCTATACACCAAACGCAGCAGGAGGTTGCAGCAGCCTACCTTGGGAGAGTAGGACGTCTCTAAAAGAAGTAGCAGAAGTACTACGGAAAAGTACCCTACTGTCTTTAAATATCCGGAATCATAAAATTTTATATCGAGAAACGTATGTTTACTTAGGCTTACTAGCACATAGACTATAACCAAGTAACATAAAAGTGTGTCTACATATAGCCCAGAATTTTTATAACCTAACAAATTACTTTTAGATAAGTTAAGAAAAAAAAGGTGCACTAAAATCAGTCAGATTAGTTTTCAAAAAAAAAGTATAAGTATTGCTTAATTCAAAGTTGATAGGTTCCTTTGAAGTTTGATTGACAACCTCCACATTATAGGTTGGCCACCTAGTGTAGGATCTCACACTTCCTCAGAGTAAACTTGCACTTGAATACTGTATTACTACTAATTATAATTAGATTACATCCGGTCAGATAATTTTGAAAACAATCTTTACATATATGAATATAGGTATATCTAAATTGTATATCCCACTACAGTTATAAGAATTGAAGTCATAAGTGAAGCCCCAATTTTGCGCAAATTACGTTATAGGATTGGAAGGAAACCCCTAATACAACTATAAGTAAGAGGTGGCGAGATCTTTGACATTCAGGCAAAATTGTTGCAATATTATTAGAATATAGACGATCCTTTGGGAGTGAACCTTAGTAAGTTATATTCATAATAGCCTTACAGGAATAAGTAGATCGTAGGCTATAAACACATATCCTTAGAGTGAAGTAAGAGTTCAACAAGGATTATAAATTGCTGTTTCTTTTCTCGACAACCATAATTTGCTAGGAAAGTCGACTCCTGAGCAAAATAAAAGTTAATTTGCGATAGTATATAAGCATACCCAAATTAACTCCGCTGCAAACATTACTTAACTTAATAACCAATTTGAATAGCTAACTAGCTCAAATTGACTCCATAAATAAAACTATATAAAAGTTAAGTAGGAGTGTTTCTACAGTTGAGCCTAATTAAGGATAAGGGTGCATTAGCACACATCTTTAGAATATCAATCAAAAGCTCACACGCACGTATATACGACGTAGAAACAACTATAGGTGAAGCATATATCATACCCATCTATAGCTAAACACAATTTAAAGCAAAGAATTGTTAACTTAAACAGATTCTTGATTGTTTTAAACTATACCCATTATTTGTACTCCTCTCGAACTTCCGCTATTTTTTATCATAAAAATAGTACAACATTCCACTGGCATCTAAAAGAACTTACAATTAGTTCTAAGACTTTACAACTATTATCATGTCATCTGCCCGCAAGCAAGGCCAGCAGGATGATGAAGCTGGTAAGGAAACCACTCCTTGTCGGGGACGCTCGACAACACCTGGTATAAACACCCCTTCAGCTAATACAGACATTAGAGACTCCGATGCTTATGAGGAAATACAAATATCCAATTTAGAAGAATCAGAACAAATTGGCAAGAGGAATATGAGCCCTGAAGTGAATGCGATATCTCTGGTCTCACTATCAACACAAGCTAACTTATCAGACTCATGGAAAACTGTTTCCCACAGGCGGACAAAAGTAGCAGAACCAGCAGAAGAACTTCTACTCTCGCAGAAACTGAACACAATACAACTTGGTAGACCTAACACGAGTGGTTCACTTGAAGTTGGAAGGCATCTCTGCACAAACTGTACAACGAGTATAGAACACAAGAGAATCCACACCACCAACACTTCGAAATCTAAAGAGAGAAGAGCTAACTACAGAGACAGACAAATTGCCAAAATAGAGGCCATCTCAAATTATCATAGAAGAAAATCCACCGTTAAAGAAATGGCTACAAAGTCACCCAATCCCAAACCTCATCACAGGGATAACAGGGACAGGCATTTTCAGAGGAATACCAAACGGGATTATCAGGCCTCTTATAGGTTATCACCTGGACGCTACTGTGTAGCATGTGGACAATATTCTCACAACATATCTGATGGATGTAGATTATTATGTGATGATACAGGGCGATTATACCCAACTGTATTGACATCAGCATTCTGTACAAACTGTTATAAGACATATGGTAAAGAGTTATACCATTCTCGACACTTATGTCCTGGGAGGCCAGCCATGATGGAATTATACCATAGTGGTAAGGTGAAACCTAGTGGTGTCTTCAGGCAAACATATGAAGACTGGGCTAAAGCCAATGCTGAGGAATCATCTAGAGATTGTAACCTCAGTGGAATCACAACTGCCACAGCAGAAATAAACCCCAATGAGCCTAAAGATCAAGTAAGAGATAACATTACACCAGCAAAGGAGGAAGAAAGAAAATTGTACCTTCATTGCTCTGGTTGTATGCCAGAAGAAATAGATTGTAAATATGACTATGATGTACGCATGACAGCTTTACTTGACTCAGCAACAAATAAAAACATCATATCAGCCAGGTACTATAGCAAGTTGTTCGGCATAGTAATGAACGATGATGAAAATCAGCTGGAAGAAAGTCATGATCTACCAGTTACACGTGCAGATCACAAGATCCCCGAACCCAGAGAAGTAACTCTCATGATTCGCCCCACATCATTCTCAAGCCGTCATTACCCAATTCCCTTCTCAATTGTAGCTGAAAACCATGAGGATGTCGCACCTATGATAATTGGACTAAATGGTATTAGAAGCCTACAGCTAACATGGACGCCTGTCATAGACAAATACCGGTTAGCACCGTGTTTGTATTCTATTCTTCACCCTGAAGGACCGCTGAGCAGTATCTTCTGTTCTGAACTTGAGCTCCAGCTCTGTACAGGAGTAGTTAAAAAGATCAAAGCTAAAGAAACCCAAGTGATAGTAATGAATATCAACCACTTTTTCAACCTAGCACCTGGAACACAAGTAATCCTCAGCGACGATCATATTTCAAACGAAAATGCAGGAATCAAAATCTTACCTGGACAAACACAACTCATTATCAATGATGATGGACAACTCAGTGGCAGAGCTTTAATAATCAACAACTCCGATCACACTATCACCAACACAGTTATCACTGGTTACATAGAGTCCAGCGACCAATCTATTGTCAGAGAGGTAGTCGTTGATTTTGACTTCTCAGGATCATTCATATATGGACTACCTATGCTACCAGAAGTAGACGAATCTGATGACGAATTGGATCAACTTGCCATAGCACGAAACACGCCAGCTATTAATTAGATCACTCTAGTTACTAGTAGCCAACCTAATAATACTCTTATACCAATCTGAAACACAAAATCAATTATTACATTGATTAACTTATTAAGCTGATAGATACACTTTAATTCATACAGCTATCAAACAGGGCACTCACATATCATGAGTGATCTTAATCTGATTATCATCTTAATGCTAAATAAAACTCCAGTCTCATCAACTCCTGAATACAGTAAATTCATTGAACCCATAGATGATGATGTAAAAATTAGGTTAAGGTATATGATCAAGATTGAAAATTTCACACACTACTATTTCAAAAAAAAAAGAGAGAGAAACTTGAATAGTAAAATAGCTAATGTTTTATGGCATAATTCTAAACTCTTCATACATTCACATGTAGAAAAAAAAAAGTCCTGAACAATCAACAGTGCCAAAATTCCACTGGGACTTTGTCTAAAGACTATCATTACTTGTGAAGCAAACTTTACACTAAAACTCACCCTAAGACAGACAAGACAAAATTGTAAAACAAAAATATATATTAAGGACATGACCTGGATAGTACACTCCACCCCAGGAGCCCAGTATACTTAGGGAGTATCATTAAATTGATTGAACTATCTAAAAACGAAGTCAGAACTACTTAACATATATTTTGAATATTCTGAAGAAAGTTGTGGAGAATACACACATAAAAGATAGAAAATTTAGTTTGAGAAAATTTCACTTACCTTGAAAAGTTGTAACTTTTCCTTGGTTCTAGGTTTACATGTCTATCGCAGTGTAAATTGAAAACAAGCATAGCAGTTTTCAAAAAGATATATGGATTTACAGATTTTACAAAAAAAAACTTTTTATGCGCATATTCACAACAATAGGCATAAATGAACCAATAGCACATTCGATCTCACTTATACCTTCGGGTTGGATGAACTTTTGTCTCAATCCTAGCACAACGGTGAAACTTAGAGGACACTATGAAAGTTTGGCAATTGGACCAATTTTGGTAGAATTAACTAGCACATTGACATGTAAAATAACCCTGTCAAATAAAGCTAGTACCACCTCTAGCTTTTATGTAATAGTCTTATTATAAACTGCATTATTAGAACTCACAGACCACTTTTACCACCTGATCTAATCTTTATATAAGCATACAATACTATATCACTCCTGGTGATAAGATACCAAGCTTATCGTTGCATTTGCAAGCAAGGGAAAACAGTATTGAATCGCTTGAATTTAAATTTTGATTATCTCGAAAACCCTATGAATTATAATTCCCAAGTAACCTTGCAGTTAACATTAAGTCTAAGAAACACATCTCGGATACTTAACCCATCAGCCTTTAATAATGCCTGAAACATGTATCCAAAACCATGCTGTGGCAAAAGTGCATCTAATTTGTATATAATTGTGATACAGACAAAAACTATCGATTAGAATCTGTACGAACAAAACTATATCTTTAATGCTCTTATTTAAGAACACAGCAACGGTATACATTGTGATATGCCACAATTTCACCCATCAATGATTTTATTTAAAAATCTAGTAATTAAGCAAAAACCATTGCCTACCCTCAAAGAAAACTTCAATCAAACAAGATTAAGTTTTCTTTCTTGCATATTGTACTCAGACTTCTTTAAAACTTTAAACTTCAGAACTATAATATAACCCAAATACCAATGCATCTTGTCAACAAATGATTAACAAGTATATTACAGTTCTAACCAAATTAGATTTGAACTGCTACAACAACAACACAACTAATAATGATGCCATAAAATATTTAAGTTATAAACCATATGAACTAATTATAGCTCATACTATAAGAAGGGAACACTATTGCTCTTCTTTCCTTACGCAATATTATATGTTGTACGCAATTTTTGATGAAACAGGGATATTTAAAAGTTTAAATAATAAAACTCCCCTATATCTATTTTAAAAGATGCCAAAACCTGTTTTAATTGCTAATTAAAAATAAGATTACAACTAAAAATCACATAAAAAAAAAATATATATATAAAGGTAAACTTACAGAAAATTCATGGAATTAACTAAATACTTTCCACGTGAGACCAATCCTAATATCACACATACCCTCTCACAGTATTAATAAATTGCAAGTGTTCAAAATAAACATGGTTGAAAGGAGATCTGATATAAATACAGACAAGTTAAATACCCTTTCAAAATCAAAGAGTTTCAAACCATTTGGCTAATATTTTGACACTTTCATAGAGAATACAAAAGAGTAATTATAAAGTCTTACAATAAAGTCATGGGCTAAAGATAGTTAACTAAACGAAACGCTTCCGTTTATAAGTTTGGCCAAAGCAAAATCTGCGACTAAAAATATGTGCACAGTCATCCCTTTTGCACAAATAAACAGCAGAATGACTATCATTATAACAAAATGCAAATTTAATTAATACAAAGCCTATAATTCTGCACACGTACAGAATTCATATCTGTAAAACATTAAACATAAATTATAATATCAGATTTCGAGAGATATAAATCAAATCCAACAACAATCACTTGCATTTCCGTTTACCCTGTAAACTCGGGAACATGTAATAGTATGTTATTCTAATCTGATAACAGAGATATCATAATTTATGCAGAATTTTCCCACTCAAGGTTATATATCCAGTGGTAAAATTTACGTCTTCTCTCTTGACAGGGGGAGACCAACCATATACAATACATGTCGACTAAATAAGTCGATCCCTTCAAAAATATTTAAACACAAAAATATATAAAAGGAAAATTGTATATGTATAAGTTTTGAATCTGTATAATCTAAACAGAGTCAAACGAGTAATACAAACTGTACAAATATACGCATGTCACTGCGTAACCCAATATATACAAAATTGAGTTAAAAGTTAAAATATCTAATACTTCTATGTAAATCACACAAGCATAAAAATATTATTAGACAACCTATATATAAATGCCTTGAATTGAGATGAACTTGATTAGTTATTAAGCTTATAACCAATCTACATACAAAAAAAATATGTCAAAAACTTTAATTATAGTTAGAAACCGGAAACGCCCACTCAGGATCTAGCAGTAGCGAAAGTGGGATAATAAATAGATTTTGGAAAAATAAGTTAGTTTATCATAGAACTCCAAGCAGTGAAGACCTTAACTATTAGTGTAAGTGTACCAGTCAGAAAAGTAACTTTTGATTGTGGATATAAGCATCTATTAAATAAACTTAACTGTTTAACAATGTATTCTAAGATAATATTAATAATACTAAGTACGTACTACTATAGTACAACAGCAGACACAATGACAGACTTGATACCCACTCACTATCAAAGTGGAGAATATATAGGCTACACGGCTGTAGCAATTCGATCCATTCAAGTTGATATATCTGTAGACAATACAGCGCCTGAAATAGCAATCTATGATGGCCTGAAGACTCAATTAGACATTAGCTACGATGGACGCACATTCACTTCAGCACAAACTAAACTTATAGGCAAGTTATATACCAAAAAGATTAAGGACTTGCTTAATGAAGTAATAAAACTTATCCGCAAAATCAAGGAAGCTATTGAAACAGTAACTCCTTTAATAAGTTCTAACCGCATTGAAGTGACTAATAACGTAAATAAACTTTCTTATAAGCTAGATCATGATAAGTTTGACTTTACACAGTTATTGCTTGCGGAGATAGTACCACAAATTGTAAGTGGTATAATCCTTCATGCCAAAGCAGCTAACTTTGTGCAAACAGCAGAATACTCTTATGTTGATAGCTTGAGCAACTTAGCCATCACGAACTTAGAAGATCTTAAAGCAGACTTGAACTTCAGACTTACTCTAATTCAAGATCTTGCAAAGACAGACATCACAGACTCTATTAAAACTTTTGTAAGGCAAGAACTTAACTTGGACTATACTCATAATCTTGGATTGGAAGTCCAAAGTCGTTTAAGTGGTGGTACCACATCATTCACCACTATCCTATCCATGGAATTAAGTTCTGAGCCAATAAAAATCTACAGATACGCACCAATTCCTTTTGATGAGTGCTATATCGATTCCATTTATTACTTGGATAAAACCAAAAGAGTTTACAGACAATCTTATTATAACGCTTATCTACCGGTTGAAGCTGACCAGTGCCTTAAGGGACTACTTAGCGTTAATGAAACATTGATAACCAAGCACTGCCCTTTGGCAAAACAGACTTATCCCTACGCTCATGTGCAAGATGGAATTGTCTTTACTAGCTTGAGCGAGAATACTAATCGCAGTTTAGAGAATGCATCAATAACTATTACATCCACTCCTTTTATTATAACAGGAGGATCATATAATCTCACATTGGGAGATACGATCGCACAGTTCGCATTAGGATATGACCGACAGACCACGGCACGAACTTTACCATTTGCGTCAGAAGCACTGTGCCCACCAAAACCTAAAGAACCATTGACCATTAGAACTATCTTCGCTCATATAGAAGAAATAGCTATATACGTGTCAATAACAATTATCATGGTTATAATATTAGACAGGATCACTACATTCCTAGTCAGACTCTTGAAAAGAATATTAAGAGTATTTCAGAGGAGTTTGCGTATACGCGGTAGAACGCTTGTCCCTCAACGACCAGATGCACATCATCATAACCTAACGGTAATCTACGGCAGGAGAGGTCACCCCGCCGCGACTACCGCTAGTTATCGACCTAGAAACTCAAACAGAATAGTTAGATAAATATACAAGTTAACATGATTCCTATGACTTAACTTCTAATGCATCCAGATGGAAAGACTAACGGACATTCCCAATGATATAAAAGACCTTGCCAAACGGAAAATATAATACTCTCGTAGTTACCTATACAATATTGTACTTGTATTCTTGTACGTTTCTTATAAAAATCTCCACGTTATTATTATATGAGCTATCTAAAAGGGTAATGATAGAAACGGTAAGAAAATAAACCACATATATAGTAACTATGATACCAAAAGAACATAGTAGGTAATATTATTACTCATTTTAATTGTTATAAAATAAGCAAACTTTAAAACTAGGCTAAACGCTTCATAAAGGTAACAATTTAATTTAATTATTATCACTACTAGCGTGACAAACAAACAAGTAACGCTTATAGAGTAAGCTACGTAATTTTACACAACATATGTTAAACCAATAATTAACAAAGTATGTATGTTACTTAAAAATCTCTATATTTATTTTTAACAAAAGTAGATAATCTTTAGAAAAGGTATAAAAATTTGACAAATATTTCTCTTTGGTGAAAATTATAAAGTTAAGACAGTTTCGAAAACAGAATATAAACTTTCATTTAACAAAAATCGTTGGAAAACAAAATTGTGATAATAAGAAAGATTTCTGACAAGTTTTAACAAATTTAGTTAATATTTTTTTTTTGGACTTAAGCTGTATATTGGCACATAAGAAAAATTCCGAGATCATTAAAAATAATTGAGCAATAAATGCAAAAACTTATATATATATATAGGCACACAGCCTATCAACGACTCTACTTGAATTAGGAAAATTCTATTTGGTGGAAATAAAAATTTAGATTTAACTTTAATGACAGGCCTAAGAAAATTTTACCCCGAAACTTAAGTTTTACGGCTATTGTAGTAAGAATTAAAGGGATGTAAAGTTCTATAGTTTTGAAGAGGAATGATATATATTCTAAACCTTAATAAGTTAAATAATCTTCCTTAATAAAATTACCCGATCAATGAAACTACTCTAATTGCTCAAATATTAAAATTTACAAACAGTCTTTACATATCTCTCTTATAAGTACTTGAATAAGCATATTTGAATAGCTTTGTCTAACGTCAGTCCTTCAGTCTACTTAGATATTGGTTACAAAAAATATACGCTATTTACAGGTCCTCTATATATATCACAGCACAATTAAAATTCACGATTAATGCACAGGGATGGATATAAATGAAAGATCAGAGAAAAGGTACTGAGGCGCAAGTTCGATTAAATATCTATATACATAACCCTTAAAGCTAACAAGAATGAATAAATTGTGATATAAGGCTGAAATTAAAATTGTTAATATAATATTGAGAAAAGAAATTTAGTTCAACTATGACGAAGGTGATTGAGATTACACGAAGTTTTAAATTAGGGGAAAGAAAATACAACCTTATACCATTATTTCCTTACATACTAAGTTCCTTACAAGCTAACATGTAATGATATAACAAAATAACAATGGTGTAAATTATTTGGTCTTGTACAGTATGAAAGTCATAACGTCTAATATTTTACTGAATAGTAATCACTATTTTGACTAGTTACATAGAATTAAGAATTTTGTCACACGTGTCTGAGCAGTCTTTGTCTAATAAAATTTACAATGTCTATGACCAAGCTAACATTCGCCACTTCAACGCGTACGCTTAGGGCCGGCAGAACCCCGTCGCCGAGGGACACCTTCAGCATCGGACTCCTCTCTGCTGTTATCCGACGAACGCACAACTGAGGTCAGGCTAGCAGTCTCTGAGGCAGTCTCTGGTGGAAGAGATGGGGTGGGAGTCTCGACTGTAAGACGCAGCCGCTCTAAACCTCCAACCATTCTCTCTGGCAATGGGAACCGAATCTCACTACCCATGGAACCGAACTGGCTGGATGGTATATCGATCTCGAACACGTTCACCAGAGGAAGGGTATTTTCCGCTTCCTAAAATAGGGAAGTAAATATTAGTTAAAATAGAAAATCTTAACAAATAATCAGGGAGAAATATAATAATGCTTACCCATATAGATAATTGAGCATTCTTGATACTTTTAGAAAATTTTTATTAAATCCGCTAAAGTCATGATGCTAACCAATGGAACGGGAATAGCACCATGATTAAAATAACTTATTGTATATACGCATAGCTAAAGTCACCAGATTCTTTACCTCAAGTCACGTAGTTTTGGTGACTAATAATATTAAACGAATGTAGCAAACTTACCGCTGAAAGGTCCGCTGCAGATGGGGAATCAATTCGACTCAAGCATAGGGATGAACTATAGCTGGATCCTTCTGCAGACCCTCCAGAACTGGGTGGGCTAAACCTTAGCATGTTTGTATAGTGTTCCTCCAGATTGACTGAGTTGGTCGCCTAAAATATAATAAATCTTATTAGTTTAATCGCAATGCCAACAAAAGAATCTAGGAAAATCAGGAAATGAGAATGCCTAAAATCCTGTAAAGCTATATGATTAGGTAGCAATTCAACCCACTTTATACTAGAATCAAAATCTTAGATCGGTTCAAAAATGCTTATGCAACCATACATTTTAAGATTAATATTCTACCAATAAAAGAATTTTAGTTGCAAATACCTCTAGATACGTGTACAAATATACAGCCTCTTTCTAAAAATTAATAGAAAACTAAAGCATGGATACTTACATGTAAACGCTCTGTTTGATCAACGATCAACGGACGGAAGCCAGGACTTCCCGTCGAGGTTTCCAAGCCCGCAGGCACATTTCTTCCAGTAACCCGATCCTCAGTGGCAGACAAACAGTGTACGGCAAACAGGCCAATTCTGGACCTTACTTCTGCTGGAGTCGATGGACTAGCAGAGGGAGCCTAAAACAAAAGAAAAACATTAAAGTCTTGATCTAACATTTAAACCCCCAATGAGAAACGTGCGGCACGAGCAAACTCTTAACCTTCCCAGAGGGAAATAATATTAGGTTGCTACTTAAGATTTTAGTAAATGTTAACTGGTATCTCAACTTAATTGCGGTAACCGAGCGGATTTCTCTGGCGACATAAAACGACGACAAACGGTGAGCGATATATATGGAAGAGCCGAAAGTCAACGTTGAGGAAGTGAGAATAGGACAGAACAACCCTGCAACAACATGATGCTTTATTAGACAAAACGGGTGGCTAGAAAAAAAAAAAAAGAAATATACAACAGAAGAAAACTCACCTGTGTATCCGACAGAATATCATCAATCTCAGAGGACGCGGCTTCATACATGGTGTCCGACGGCTCCGCAGTTGGCGACATAGCCCCAGCTCTAGTCCTGTTGGTCCTGTTACTGCAGTGGAGAAGCTCAATGGTCCTGACGCCTATGTTTCGGAGGCGCGTACATACATCTCTTATCCAGCGAGCCAGCGACCTGTCTGAGGTGTTGTCAATACGTGTAAGAGTCTCAAGCCCTACAGCGCCGAAGAAGACCACTATAAGAGCACATGAAAACAAGCCTAAACCCAACAACATGTTAATTAAGCCATCCATGTTGAATGTGTCCAGACTCGTCTTCTGGTCTCTCCCCAACTCGGCAGACCCAGAATCACCTCCGGCAACATCGTCACCAATGTCACCGCAGGAGTTCTGCATCACCGAATTGAGGAGAGACCAGATGATTTGTATCGTTCTACTAAGCATCAGTGAGAGATGCTCGTTGCCGAACATCTCCCCTTGATCCCTTTCGGACTCTACAGTACTTGTACCCCCATAGTCATCGACATCAGCAAGGCTTGGCATCCCAGACTGGTCGCTGTACACTGAACTCGAGTCGTCTAAGGAGTTTTCAAGAAACGAGGAATTGGCAAGAGTGGCCGCAGCCGCCCTCATTGATTCCTCGAATCTTTCCTTAATATTCTGATGCGCGTCCAGGCTGTCAGGCACATACATTATGAGCGAATGTAAATTTAAAATAGAGGACTAGTGATTCTGAAAGGCAATATAGTAAAGTTGATTTTATGAAAAAGACTGTACACACGAATGTTTTTTTTTTGTATTTTAAGCAAATATGGTTGAACCTCCTAACCATTAAACTTTGATTTATCATCTAAAAGTAAAATTCCTTAAGTTAAAGAATATGTAATTAATCTTACATGATTCAACGCTTAAAAATAGCTATCGTTAAGCTATTCAAACATTAAAACTTTGTTTTATTAGACTCAATTAAGTTAAAGAATATGTAATTAATTTTACATGATTCAACGCTTAAAAATAGCTATCGCTGAGCTATCAAAAACATATTCATTATGATGTATCAAGCAATAAAAAAAAAAAAAACTAGCTAAATCTGAATATCTTCAATGATGTTTAAAACACTCTCGATAAAGCTAGCTAAATATAATTTTTGTAAGCGACCATTTTTTTTAAAAATATGGTTGAGTTACTCGTAACATAAATAACCTATCAATTAACGTCATTATAATTGAATTAAGTTAAAAAGAAAATCTTATTTTTAAACCTATAGTAAAATTGTTTTAGAAGATTTGAATCAGGACTCAATAAGTTTTGATTATAAAAAGGGAACGCTGTAATCAAAAGTTAAAACAAATAGAATGATGGAACATATCTGTGTCAATATAAGTTTTGTTTACGAGGAACGAATTTAACTTTTGCAGACGGAAAACGTAAACAAAACAAGGTACGTCAATTTACCTGATGACTCAGATATGTCCTATCAAAACTACAAATATTATATAGAATAAAATTGTCATATATTGAAGATGTACCCATATTGCTTCTAACCCACTTTCGTTTAAAAACACAGTGATAAAGGCCTTATCGACGAAGAAAATAAGATTCTTGAGTCTTAAATAGCGGCTAACGAATGCAATAATGGGCATATCAACAATCTATAACATAGAAACATTCATATAAAACAAACGGGTTACTATATTTTATCACTTTTATATAAATTCTCTTGGAATTTAGCGGTAAAATTAAACACTCGAACGCAAGCTCCGCTCGCAAAGACAATTATTATATAAATGAGCATAATTACTGGGCCGCCAGCTTTTTATAACCTCGCTCAAATCCAACCCCTATCACTTTTGACCGCCCAAACATAAACAAAGGGTTGACAACTTGTTGTTACGTAAAATTTAATTACGGACGTCGAACGATATATTTTATAGATATTAAGTCTAAAAGGTACACTTGATAGCGACGTAATGTAAGATATTAGTCTTTAAAATGATTAAAATTTATTCATGTTAAAAATAACATAAATACAGCTAATACCAACAATGGTATAAACCATATGTATATATACAAAATATACAAACAAAGGGTTACCAACTATTGTTAGTAGAATCTTATATTTTTACATACATACGAGTAATGTAACAAAAGAAAATAATACGATATGTAAATACTAATTGTACTTATACATTTTTATATAAAATATTGTTTATATTCAGGAAACAGTTATATTTAACAGAAATAGAGATAACTAACCAATCCATTATAGGTCTATCTGTAACGAAAGAATTTCTAGAATATCCCAGGGATAAAAGGATTAATAAAAGATTATTAAAACTTCTTTTGTTTAGATTACCATAGCCAGGATACCCCAAGGAACCGGTTGGAGCACGCGCACTAACTCTTTTTAGGATCTACCATGGACCAGCCTGGAGATAACCTAGATGATCATGGAGTATTGGAGCCCTACCACCACCCTACCTTGGACGGATTGCGGTTGTGTTCCTGTCAACACCTTGACACAATAGACGAGAACAACAACATCATCACCACACCAGAGTACGATGGATTCTCAGAGAACCTGTCCATCACCATCAGGAATTTCTTGTTAAATACAGCCCTGACTACCAGAGAAGATAGTAGAGTGGAGACCGATAGTGACACTAGCTCCAGCAGCACACTGTCCCTCTCTACCAATGACCTCAACCAACTCTACTATGACCTGGAAAATTACTCAATCACCTTGGACGAGAATGGAAACGAGGTAGCACAAGTGGACGCCCTTGGCTACATATCTACCTCACCCCCAACCTCAACCTACACTTCGAACGAGAGCACTTCACCACCTAGTTCATCATCAGAAGAAGCTGAACTATCCAGAACAACCAACGCAAAAACATTTATTGATGTGACAATGTTAGATAAAACTAAACCCCTCAAGAAAAGAATGTATTCTATTTGGGAGGTTTATCATCTTGTATACCCAGCTATGAAAATACGCAAATCATACTTTCTTAATGGAAAGCGTATTTAACTTAGCTTGGAATACATTTATAGTTTATTATATATGCCTATATACTGGGACTACTAAACTTTTTCTTTTTCTCTTTTTTTCTTTTTTAACAACTTACCCCCATTGGAGATGCGATCCTCAATTTTCAAATTCTTTGAACGTACATATGAGACTTTTACAGAAATGCTTCGCATCCACAACTATCTATCTATGCTTGATATAAAATCAACACTATATAGATCATATTATGAACCTTTGATTGACACGTGCCCTGCAATTAACTAGTAGCACTCAGGGGCAAGACACAATTACTTTAGCTAGGCCCAAGGCATTATTTGTATCAATTTATGCATTCATAGGCCTGTCCCTACCTATATGACACCATATATGGGTAACGAAAGCCTATTCATGGTAATCTGTATGTGATTTGCTAATAGTATATGTTTATTAAAGATATTATGTTTATAGTTAATGTAATCGTATAAACAACCAGTACATATATGTATGCCTACAACCATGCCTGATTTACGTCACATATTAACACACAGATATTTAATTGCACAGACAAACACTAAAATCCTGGTCCAGAGCTAATGTTATAGCATGTACCTCTTGAATTTATTCAGTTATTTACTAACTCTCCTACCATCAACTTCTCTTTCTGGCTTTAAAAGGTAATGACTTAGTTGTTTGGCATGCATTGTAGTTTAAATTTAGGCCCCTTAGTACTTAGCATGAATTGAGCTCAGGCCTTATGTTAGAACTCTAACACTTAGCACAATTCACTGCTTGGGACTTAGGGCACATTTCTGTCCTACTCTACTTATAACTTTAACACTTATCCTGTAAATATTTCCATACTTAACTTATGCACTTGTGATATAAATACACTTTATAAAAACATTTTCCTTCCTTAATACTTGATATACTTATATGATTCTGATCGAATATCAAAACCAACCATTTATTCTTAGATTAAAGCAACATAATACTTCGCGTGGGTCTTTTGTTGAGCTTCCACCAGCTCAACCAAATTCGTATTATACTTGTGGGAATAGAGGGTTAAGCATTCTAAACAAGCGAACCGACGATGAGAATGTCTATGTGTATTGCATTAAAATTAGGTTTTAGTAGTACTCATAGAAGAGCGGTCTCCATACCTAAATATGGACAAACGCCCCATTCGCACACACACAAATTTTTACAGTTTTGTCTTTTTTAAAAAAATAATTATTTGTCTAAAGTACTTGAAATCAAAATCAAAATCAATTATGTTTTCTAATTGTCATTGCTTGGTCATGATTTGGGTCATTTTTTGTTAGTTTCTGACCAAAACTGTAGGGTTTATATTGAAAAGAGTGAAGCGATCGGTTTTTTTAACACCCTTTATATATAAGAAGATTTTAAACTTCTAATAGTTCACCGAAAAGAGCAATCATATAAAACTATGTTAATGAAAAAATGTAGGAATCGATCAAGCAACCCAAGCAATCAACAAATCCTTTGTGAAAATATGAAGAATGTAAACTTGTTTAATCCCTGAAAACTTCAACCAAATATCTTGAAAAGGAGCCGAGAAAAGCACGTTTACCCCAAAATGTTTCAGACTGATGGACATACGGACAGACGGATATTTAAAGTTATAGAGTAGCTTTGCTACTAAAAATGTTAGTACCTATTTCTGTATTGAAATATAAATAGAAAGAGTAAATGTGTACGTCATGAAGGGCTTGATTAGATATCTAGACAATTACCAGAGTGAAGAGCAATATCCAATTTTCTTATACAGTAAAAGTTGCAGGGCTGGCCTGAAAATTGTTAAGGAAGGAATGAATTATTACAAATAATCTTTAATGGTAGTCTTAAACAGTCATTTTAATCAACTTTACTGCATACGTTTTGCATATATTTTTTATTGAAATAGCATTAATATCAAACGCGCTTCGAAAGTCTAAAATACACATATTCCTTTTTTTCATGAGTACTAATCTTTCATAAAGATTCGTAATTTTAATTAACATTTAAAAATACTTTATTTTAATTCAGCTACCTTACTGCTCTATTATGCAACTGTATAAATAAATGCGTATAATCTACATATAGTCTTAATAAAGGTAAAGGGAGGTGTTTAATCCCCACTCCAAAAAAATAGTACATAGAACAAAATAATTTTTAAAAATAGAAAGGGGGGGGGGGGTAAAAAAAGAAATGAAAAATTGGGTGATATCCTGTTGGACATTTTGTATTCAATTTTGAAAATTTTATCATAAGGATACTTTTGTAAAATTTTGCAGTCCAAAAGATTTTGTTTTGAATGTCCGCTGTAATATAAATGTCTGGTCTGCTAGATGAACCTACAGTGATTATTTTGATAGCATGGGATTACAGCCAAATATAATATGTTTCCATCCTGATATTGTGGTGTGAATAAGCCTGGGATCATACCTTTAGCAACCATTCATTGTCTGGGTGAGGAAATGAGAAAAACTCTCTCTTTCATGCTCAGAAATTTTAATTACCTATGTATGCTTTATTTCTACATTCAAAGTAACGGTTATGTAATGCAAATTTATATGCTTTTTCTTTAAATCAAATATCAATTACAAATGCTTTAGAAATATTGGGGATATAATAGTTTTTCTCGTATTCATTCGAATCCGGTGGTTAGGAACCGGTTTTCATCCATACGAAAAAACTATGCCTAGCATCGTATTATATCCAACTTTCTACGAATATAAAAATGTACACCTCGGGGCTAAAAAAACTGGTTTTAATCTTATAAGTGTACATTCTATATCCGCGGAAATCTGTTTATAATACGATGCGAGAAATAACTATTATATTGTTTTTAGAATGAATTACAAATAATCCGACCACAAGAATTAATCTTGACTTTGAAATTCATCAAAAAATATTTGATTGAATATTATAGCAAATTTCTGTTCCACAATTAGTTGGAGTGAGAAAATAATCTATAATAATCATTAGATATAAAGTAGTAAGCTATTATTGTGTCTTACGAAGGTTCTTGCTAAGCGCTTAACAGGGATCTTGGACAAAGTAGCTTCGGACAAAGTAGCTTCGGACAAAGTAGCTTCAGGACAAAGTAGCTTCAGGACAAAGTAGCTTCAGGACAAAGTAGCTTCGGACAAAGTAGCTTCCACTGTTAATAAAGGTCATGGCCGCAGCGCTCGGCCCCCTGGCTTGCCTAGCCGCGGGCGCTCGGCCCCCTAGCCTATAACCTAACCTAACCTAACCTAAGAATTGTAAAAACATCATTTTAAAAATTGTAAAAACAATATTTAAAATTGTAAAAATCTACCAACCACTTTTTGTGAAATCCACGAAATTCCAATCCACCTAAGTATTAAAATTTGTGGATATTTTACTTTAATAAATGTCCTGAGGCTAACATAGGTTAGGTTAGGTAAGGTTATAGGCTAGGGGGCCGAGCGCCCGCGGCTAGGCAGGCCAGGGGGCCGAGCGCTGCGGCCATGACTTTTATTACTATTGGAGACTATTTTTCTTAAGAAGCTACTTTTCTTAAGTAAATGTCCTGAAGCTACTTTGTCCTGAAGCTACTTTCTCCTGAAGCTACTTTGTCCGAAGCTACTTTGTCCAAGATCCGCTTAACTGATATGTTTCTCGTTTACCATTAAGCCTCTTACAGGCAAATGGAGGGTTTTTAACTTGGGGAGGGGTATCTTCACCCACCCAATAAAAGATGACCTCCCAATCCAATAATGTTTTTCTTCATAATTAAAAAAAAACTATTTAAAATTGGGGGATGGACCTTTCCTCTTCCAGCTTAAGTGCCCCTAGATGTTCTAGGAACGAAATTGCCAGTTATGTATATAATGAGCAAATCTTAAGGCATTTACATAGAAATATAAATAAACCATTGTTTCTTACCTATTTCAATAATAGTAGTTTAATGCATTTTAATGTCTTTGTCTTTTACAGCTGAGTATCAACACATTACTAGGCATAGTAAGGACTCCTTAACAAACTGTGTTTGTATATTTCATATTTCATGGTAACATCATCATCCATAATACGAAAATAATAAGTATTTTTGTATAAAATTCTATACTAATTGTTTATTAGAATACCTATCCTAATCATCTGCATTTAGAAAAGATGCATTTTTATAAAAAGTTTGAACAGCGTGTTTTAATAGTTTTAAATGTTTAGTGTGGCCCACCCTGAGTTTTATACATAGGTTTGCTGAAAATGTTATGTAACAATAGTTTAACAGCTAAGAAGATGCCTAAAGTGTGGTGTGATGCATTAGCTTTATATTCCTAGGAACTATTGTATATATTCTAAAACACCTGTGCTCTATGGTAAACCCGAATGTATTTCTATAGTTTGTAAAATGCACGAATCTAAGTGGAAAGATAATTTCATAACTTGTATGTTATTTGAGATATTAACTTTATCGTGATCATATTCTTTAATGCAAAAATGTTTAGTTTGGACAAAATGGCTTAAGAGTGGTATCATAAACCAAGGACCAGAAACCTGATACTACTAGAAACACATGTCAATTGCCTTGTTTAGGTCAAAATACCATTAACAATTTAATATAAAATATAAACATTGAAGATTCAATAATCTATTTAGCCCCCTAACAAAAATAATTAGGGTATTTAAAGAGATAGTATATTATATCGAAACCGATTATTATTCAGTGGATTAAAACTTGTTCTCATCCATACGAAAAAATTATGTCTAGCATCGCATTATATTTAGTTTTCTACAAATATAAAAATGTACAATTATAAGATTAAAATTATTTATATCCACGGAAAGCTGTTTATAGTACGATGCAAAAAATAACTATTCTAGGTTAGGGTTTAACATTTAAGCTAGACTAAGAAAATTTAAGGTTTTTCTCGTTGTCCGTCTCCGCCCCCCCCCCCCCCTCCCTAAAAAAATCAACATTTTGCAGTTTTGCATACTATGCCCTTCTTTTCTAAGATTTTCATTTTATCAATTATGTAAATGTCTTATAATAAAATAAATATTTCCCATATTAAAACTAAAAGGATTCTTGATAATATTCACAAAATAATCTTAGAAAAGACTTTTTTTACTTAAAAAAAAGAATACACACACACATAAATGGATGTAGAATATATATACATGGATGTTATGATACGAGAAAAATTGTCGTCAATTTAGGTTGTTATTACTCTGTTATTTATTGGCCAGTTCGTTTATCCAGTAGTAGGAGAGGTGAGGGGATGTTGTAAAGGGGAGATCGATGATCGTTATTTTTATCCCGCTACAAGTTTTACTATATTAGAGTACATGATAATCTGGTGTAATATCCATGTAATTATAAATCCATTCATACATAGAAACACAAAGTATCCATTGAGCTCTAAATTTTAGATTGATTATTTGTTTGAAGGTCAGAGAACAAGTATAAAGTAAGTAGAAAGACATTTTGTTTATTTTAAGAAAAAATCTAAAAAAATAGGTTCTCAGCCTGGTCGTAAAAAAACTCCGCAATGAACTTCAAAATAAGTAAAAAAAGCACTGTACCAATTGTTTCTCCATCTACAATCAATTGAATCTAACACACGTATTAGGGAAATAGGGGATATTGGACTGTTTATTAAAATAGGGTCCTAAGTTTTATAATAAAATTTTCTTATTTGTTGGCTCAACATTCTTGGATGCTTTTAGTGAATTTTGATTGTTTGGCTCATAATGATGAGTATCTAAACGTCTCAAACACTAATTATAATCTACAGGAGGGCTAATTGTTTGTATCGTCATTGGAGATGTACATCAATTTATTATTGTCTTATCCATTTAGATACCTGCATGCGTACGGACTGACCCTAACATCAGAAAAGCTTAGCTATTAACAAAATAATATCAGAATCTAGACACCTAAATTGTCTGATTGCTCTAATCAAGCTAAGGTTTTATCTCAAGGTTAAACATTGTAGGTTAAGGAGATGATTTTCAATTCGATATTTTATTCAGAGATCTAAAGGGATAAGACAATTGCCAATAAATTGATGTACATTTCTAATAATAATAGACAAAATTACACCTTTTGTAGATTACAATTAGTGGTTGAAACGTTTGGACACATAACTTCATGAACCAACAAATCAAATCAAAGTCACAAAAATTATTGAGACAACAAATATAAATCGTTATTATAAAACTTTGGGGATATCATTCCCCCCCTCCCTGTGTTTCATTGCCTTTTCTATCTAAGTATTTAAAAAATTGAATTTATATCCAATTTGATCCTCCAAAATTAATTAAAACAATATTGGCTTTGGTACTTAAGACGCTGGGAGTCAAAATTGAAAAAATATGCGTAAAGGAGGGGAGTATTAAAAAACCACTGTAAAAAAAGTGTGGCTTCCCAATAAACCTGTAAGATATTCTATATTTATTATTCTGTGTGAGCCGTAATTGTGCGTGACCACAATCAAAGATATTCTATATTTATTATTCTGTGTGGGCCGTAATTGTGCGTGACCACATTTAAAGATATTCTATATTTATTATTCTGTGTGAGCCGTAATTGTGCGTGACTAGAATCAAAGATATTCTATATTTATTATTCTGTGTGGGCCGTAATTGTGCGTGACCACATTCAAAGATATTCTATATTTATTATTCTGTGTGAGCCGTAATTGTGCGTGACCTGCACAATCAAAGATATTCTATATCTATTATTCTGTGTGGGCCGTAATTGTGCGTGACTACAATCAAAGATCTCTCTCATTCTATGCTCACAGAATATATTATTATCATAACTGATTACGAATATGCAGGGATAAATGGATTGGCAGTGGTGGGACAAAGTGTCTCAAAAATTTGCCATGTGACGTCGTAAAAATGAGGTATTATCCATAATTTTTGTTGGGGTTTGACAATGAGGTAACAAATGTTCAAAAGTACATTGGTATATTAGAGTAAAACAATAGAGGGGGAAAGGGGTAAATAACTGAATGTTCACTTCCCGAGGACCCTATGCCGACTTTCAATTGGATCTTTGAAAATCAACCAATAGCGTCTGGAGTTATACACAACGAAGTCGCTACAAAATATCAGAAATCAATTTGCTAGCAGACTAAAAATGACCCCGGTAGTTGTCTGGTTTATACATCTATACTATAAATTTATTAGTATGAAAATAAAAAAAAAGATAGTGCTCAATTAAACTTGTTGTCAATAAATGTTAATAGTTATTTCTCGCATCGTATTATAAACGGCTTTCCACGGATATAGAATGTACAATTATGAGATTAAAACTAGTTTTTTTAGCCCTGTGGTGCCGAAGGCACCGGCTAAAAGAACTGGTTTTAATCTTATGATTGTACATTCTTATATTCGTAGAAAGCTGGATATAATACGATGCTAGACATAGTTTTTTTCGTATGGATGAGAACAGGTTCCTATCCACCGGATTCGAATGAATACGAGAAAATGAATAACAACCATACGAGAATGATAACATCCATAAGTAGCGAAGCAATACACAATTGTGGATGGACCAATATAGTTACAGAGCAGGTGTTGATTATCATAAAATGTAAAAAAAAATCACGAAACCTTTTTGGACAAAATAAATATTGGTCTTTTGTATCATGACCGACAGACCTACGGATTAAGTAAATCATATACTGAATGTCAGGGAATCTTCACATAAATTCCAGATGTCTGTCTTAAATATCAGCCGAGAAATTCACGTTTCCTTATAAAGGTTTCTTATAGACGGACAGATGAACATTTTGAATTATAGAAACGTTAAATCTGAATATAAACTTAATAAATTTCTATTAATAATTTTTTCAAAAAGATTTTTTATAAGGAAAAAGAAATATTTCAAAAATCTTCTAAGACAATTATATATCTATTTATTCCTAGGAAATTGTATAAATATCAATAACCGGATATATATTAATATAACCTAATATTATTATTATTTATCTCATTCTCTTTGTTTTTACCACGCAGTTTTAACATTTTGTAAGGAGCAGAGGCGTGCATAAGGTGTTGATAGGGTGCTACGCGAACGAAAATTTTGACAACCTCTTACGATTTTTGCCTCCCTCTTAAACAGTAATTGAGGAGGGGGGGGGGGGGCTTTAAAGGGTATAATACATCTTAAATATAAGGGGTTTAAAATGTAAAATGTGTTTTTCAGGGGATTAGACCCTTGTAATGGGAGTTGTAGGAAGTGTCTCTAAGCCCCCTAAAACAAATACAAAGCTTCCCTCGAAATTATAATACTTAAAAACAATCATAGCCTATCTTTGGAATTTTTAAAAAAAGGCAGGCAAAACATATAATAAGCTTAGATCGTCAATTAAATTCCAGTCCGACAAGATTATTAGTCAGAACGTGTATAATAAACGTGTACAAAAGAGAAGTTATTTAATTTTATTCATAAATATGTGAAATTTTCTAGTTAAAGCTTTGGAGAAATGATTATGTCCAAAACTCTTAAATCATAGATGCAGGGGCTTCTAAACTTTTTTGTGTGTGTGGGGGGGGGGGGGTGTATTCTTTTTATCTTATAGGCAAGGACTTCCAAGCTTTTTAATTTTTGGGGTGTGTAAAAATTCAAACCTCAAAATTTTGGGGTTGGGGGGTAATACATAACGTTTTTGAGTCAGACAAATTATTGAGAAAAAAAAAACGAAAAAATAATATGTTTACCGTTCTATCACCGATGCTGTTGACCGTACAAAGAAAATGTGTTGTTTGCCCGATGACCGCGGTCACATTTGCCCGCATATTCTCAGCAAACTCTGGCTTGGTCACGCTGATACTCTCAGTGTTGTGGAAATGCTGGTATACGCCTTAAAAAAAATAATTATCAATAGTTTTGAGGTAAAAAAGGTGGTAGGTCCTTTTTTGGGTTTTTCTCTTTTGCAACAAGTGTTTTTCCTAAAAATCTTAATTTTGAAATAATGTCCTAGGACAAAAAAGTATAATATTATAAGCAAAGCATCTCTATAATCAAGTACTTAAAATGTAAGTATGTCCTTTAACAGTATCCTGTATTTAACAGTTTTGCAATAAATTTTTGTACAATTTTGTTTAGACTTAAACATTAATGTTCTGCTTATTAAGTTCTGACACTCTACAAGAGTTATTTGTTTGTCCTTCCTTCTGATTTTAGAGCTTTGCTTTTATATATATGTTGTCATCCTTTTTTTCTTTATTTCTAAACAAAGATTTCAAATCTTCATGAAATTTATGTTATTTTTATATCTAAAAGATGTATTAACATAATTTTTAATAATTATTTGGAATCCTTTAAAAAATCATGTTTCTTTTTACTGAGGTTTTCCTAGACTTATTTTTCCTCTTTTGCTTTAACCTTCAGACTTTTATTGTATTCTTAAATTCCAAGATTTTTTTTTACAAAAATATTCGAAAATAAGCTCTTTAAAAGTTAAGGTTTTTTATACTCTTAACGCATATAAACTAATCTTAGATTACAGACAAAATTCTTGTGTTATTTTAAAAAGATTAACATAAGTGTTATATGATAATCAACAAAAAGATAAATATTATTGTTACATTAATCTACACCACTTTTTCAAATATTTCAAAGTTAACAGAGGCAGAAATCTGCTTATAATTCCCTAATTATATATATACATGTAAAAGTTTTTAAAATAAAAAATTAAACAATATATATTTATATTTAATGTTTAATGCTGGCTTATATATTTTCCAACCAATAAGTATGAACAGGTTATTGTTTTCGCAAAGTTATTTGTACCTAATAATAGGGTTCAGCAAAGTTATTTTAGTTAATAATGGGTTCAGCATATTGAAGAATTACAATGCATTACTATTAGTTATTGCATGCATAGTATAGACTTGGTTTAGTATCGTCGCTACTCTAAACAGCATGTGCGTCTGTACGTCTGTTTCTTGACCAGTTGTTCTGGTATTAATGGGATTGATGTAAAGCTTTTATTAGGGTCTGTTCATACGTCGTAGATCTTGTCCTAAAGACTTAAAACTTTGCCATTTGAAACATGCAGACTTTTAACCTCTTTAACAACATTTTTTGTATGCTAAATTTAACTTAATCATCTGATTTTTGAAATGAAACAACAAGGTATGATTATCAAGTCCTAAAAATGTAAGTATGTCTTCAACCAGTACCCTGTATTTTTAAAAAATTTTTATGTACAATTTTGTTTTGACTTAAAAATTTGTATCAAATACAATTAAGTAATGGATCATGTCGATCACAAGTTGAGCTATTGACATATTAATGTGACAATATATTGAAGCAACACAACTAGAAACCTAAATCTACGTCATTGTATTGAGTTACAATTTATTTTTCCTTGTTATAATTGTGGTAGCCTTACTATGATAAATTATTGCTTTATTGGTTCTACAAAATTATAAGGAGTGGATACAAAACCGCGACAAACAAGACCGCGACAGTTACAAAACCGCCCCATTACAAAACCGCGACAATAACAAAAATATAACTATGTAGGAATTTTTGTAGGAATACATGGCCGCAGCGCTCGGCCCCCTGGCCTGCCTAGCCGAGGGCGCTCGGCCCCCTTGCCCATAACCTAACCTAAATATTGTAAAAAAAATATTAAAAATTTGAAAAAAATCTATTAACCACTTTTTGTAAAATCCACGAAATTCTAAACTATAAATAAGTTAATGTACATTACACATTCAAACATATAGGTTAGGTTAGGTTTTAAGCAAGAGGGCCGAGCGCCCGCGGCTTGGCAGGCCAGGGGGCCGAGCTCTCCGACCATGACCTTCTAGCATTAAGATTTTTTTTATTATAGATTTTTAGTATTATAGATTTTTTTGTAATGTCGCGGTTTTGTAACTGTCGCGGTTTTGTTTGTCGCGGTTTTGTATCCACTCCAATTATAAGGCACACAGGGATAGAACAATGAATGATTAATTATTGCCTTAATATTAGAATTTATATACGTTGAGCCAATCTAACACGTAAACACTCATACTTTTTGCCTTCACACATTATTATAGCTATTTGCAAAATTAATTCATGATTAAGTATTTAATATTTATAGTGTAAACTATAAAATGCAAATGTCTCTACTGCTATAATTATTTAGGATTATTGTATATTATCCTTTTGGCTGTTTGTTTGATTTTGTATGTCTGTACTGAGGGATCTCGCTAACCACTGAACCGATGTGGTTGCAGGGTAGCTTCTTATAGGTCATGGAAAGGTTTATGACTATTTTGATCCAAGATAAATCGCCTAAAAATACGAAATGTTTTAAAATATTCCCACAGTTCGGCATTAGCGTAGAAACAAGAATAAAAAACAGAGACGAATCACTTCTCAAATTATACATCTAAAATAAAAACAAAAAGTACCACTAGAGGTAAATTCAAGTCTTTAAATCGGATATCCACTTATAGATTACTACACCCAAAAACTGCATACTGCAGGAGGCCTTAAGCATTACCCTAACCGCTACGCTCTGATACAAACTTACCTTAACTTAAAAGTCGGGCCTCCTTTTGCACCTTGATTTTAGTTCCTATACGAGCTTGAAAGCTAAAATGTCCCATTTTTGATAAAAAATTTCACAATGATAAGTCAGTCATTGTCATATTTTGCTTTTAGGTTCTTGTTAAAAGCAAAGCTTTTCTATAATTAGGGTCGGTCAGAACGTTCGTACATCCGTACATTGCATGCTGATTCCTATAACAGTTAGGTACAACTTAGAAAGCCCAGCAACTCTATAATTGTTACCAGAAAGTCCGCACGTCCATTTAAAACAAAATTTCACACACAGAAAATCATATAGAAAAAACGGGAGTGGGGGGGGGGGGGGGGTAAACGCACTGCCCTGGACCATTAAGAGTTAAATACTGTTGTAAATGTAATAAAACAAAACCCAACCTATATAGAAGCACAGACCCATTCTATAAACGGAGCTGTAAATAATTAGAGCACAAGAATTTACATTTTTGTTCCGCACTCAAAATAAATTGCACATTTTGATGGGGCATTAGCATACAAATTTAACCATGAAAGGAAACATGTTTCAACTTTTTATGAAGAAATATTGTTGCGCTGCTAGGGATTATGTGGTTACAAAACATATCCTTATAAACACTGGCTCTATAATTATATCGAAATACGTCTTTTTAAAAGCGAAGATTTTCTATAATTAGGGGTGGTCCGTCCGTCTGTCAGAAACGGATAGCTTTTTTCTTTAATTTAGGCATGTTAAAATTGTCATAGCGATGCTCGAACGTCCAATTTAAACATGTTGTTTTTTAAAACTTTTTTAACAATATTTTTTTATGTGATTTAATCGTCCGATTGATCTGAATTTTGGAGTACTGATTCTTTTATCGATAAGATACACTATTATAAGCGAAGCATCTCTATAATCAAGCCTCAAAAATGTCAGTTTTTGCAACAAATTTACGCAAATTCTGACACTCATCATACCGTTTCAGAGCTTCGCTTTTATGGATGTTGGCATCCTTTTTTATGTGCCTTTACAGACTTTGATAACCGTAGGACCGATATGGATCTCCTTTACAGTGGAGATTCTTATAGTTCTAGTGAAGGTTTATTATTATTTTGTGAGGGGAGAAGAGGGAGGGGGGTGGTAGATCTACCATCCCAAGAGAAATCGCTCCTAAAAAGAATTTTTTTTCTGTTAAAAAAGCATAATTCGCGGCACTTTTTAAAATTTCCATTAGGTCAAAATAAACTATAGCAATTATATGTCAATCTACGGCTCCCTCGTTTAACACGGAAGACGGAAATATGTTATTTGTATTCATAACAGAGAATTGTCATGATTCTTAATTGCAGAAAATAAAATGAAAACATTGTTATACAAATTTTATTCGAGATAAAATCCCTTTTATGGTGGGTGGTTAACCAGCAGCCCCCTCAATCTCTCCCCCCCCCCCCCTCCCGCCAAAAAAAATTATAAAATGATAGGCCAAGAGTTTTGCCATGCAGTGGAAAAAGCAAAGCAAAACTTAAAACACGTAGTAAAAAGGGAGGGGACATTGGGCTAATTATTACACTAGTACAAAAAGTTTTATATCAACGTTTTCTTTTTTGTTTGCCTAACAGCTTTGGGACTTTTATTGAATTTTGATTGGATGGTTCATTTAGTTGAGTGTCCCAACGTTTCCACCACTAATTGAAATCTACAGAGGAGTAATTTTGTGTATCATCATTGGGAATGTTCATCAAATTATTGAGCATTGATTGTCTTATCCCTTTAGACCCCTGCGTGTTATTGCTTGTAACATAGAATTAGGTTTTTCCATCTGAATTCCTAATTTTCTACATCAGTTTTCGACATACATTTCAAAATCATATTATTATTCTATAATATAAAGTACTAGCAGCTATGCACTTAGAGGCTTTTTTTGTGTAAAGGAGAACCTTATGAGTTTAGCGGTTAGCCAGATCCTACGCTACAGACAAAAAAGCTTACTAATTTTTCTAATAGTATAGGTAATGTTTTTTGTCTGAAGCTGAAGGTCTCATTAATTGTTGGTCCGAATAGGTCGAAATTTCAGGAAAGCAATATAAATGTTGGTTTTAGTCTATTTTCCTAGCCTCTTAGAGACGAAAAAACAAGTCCTTTAATAAAAAGCATAAGCAATAAGGATTTATATCACAAGTTCTAAGCATAGTTTTATCCATTTTCTCTCTAAAATGTAAGATTTCTAGAGGCTAGGGGCTCAGCCACTAGTATAACATTATGGAAAACCTTTAAAAATGTAATAAGCTTAGACTTTTTTTAGAATTTGCACTAACGTTTATAACAATTTTCTGCAAGTAAATGATCTCTCTGAACAATTTTAAAATTTAATTTCTATTCTCATTTATGATATTTGTTTAACATGTTCAAAGGTCGGGTAATGTTAGTCTAAAATTGTTAGACATTATTTCAAAAGAAGTTTTAATATAATGCATGTATTGTATACTTTTGCCAAGCACTTTATATTGGTGTTGTCATTCTTAATTTTTAAAACACCTTCTAATTGATTTTATTCAAATAACCTAATCCTCACAACTATATTTTATTTAAATTTAATTGTACTGTGATTTTCTATTAGAAGGAGGATAACAACAGGTTTTGAGTAGGTTAGCAGAGTTGTTTCAGAAAACCAGAGTGCATTTTCATTTTGCATTGATCCAATAGATTTTGGTAATAGATATATACATAATTAAAGTACAATAAGAAACTAATGACGTCATACTGGCCTACCATTGGTTAATTTAAATGTATACTGCCTATCATTGTATTATATTGTATCATCAACTTCGTACAATAAAATAAAATAAATCATCTTTCCTGATAGTCGTGTATTTTTAGTATTATTAATTTTTTGAATCATGAATATGTGTTTGAAATAATTTAACTCTATTTTTTTTATTTTATACACTGGAAAGGGGTTAGTATGGAGTAAGAGCCAGAAAAGTATTGGCCTATCAATGGTCATTTGTATTGTATGACGTCATTTTTATAGGCACTTTAAAGACCTTCTTGTTTGATAAACTGATTATTAATACTCTATTGTTGCAAATTGTCCATTGCAAGTTATCCTCTACGCAAACACACAGGTCCACAAACAACAAGAAAAAAAAACTTCAGTTTGAGTTTTTAGAAGCATTGCTATTCTATATAAGAATTCTTTTCAATGGCTAATTGTCTGTCTGAATAAAGTTTGAGTTATACGAAAAGGCATTTACAGGGGGGGGGGGGGCAGCTCTTGGGGCAGAACCCCTAGAGGCGAGGCAAGGGGCGAAGCACTAATAGTATGATTTAGTAAAATGCTATTGACTGTGTCTCATCCACAATCGTAATTGTTATGGAGAGTATTATTCTTGTAAGATAGTTAGGTAGGTTAGGTACATAACCAAGGGTCAACTAAGTTTTCAGGGTTGGTTCTTGAGTTAATTTCATCTGTATTATCACATCATAATATAATCTGTTACAAGGTAATAACTTTACTGTCCTGTCATTGCGAGGAACAGTCATGAATTCTTCTTCAGTCTTTCATTCTAGTTGTCATTTTCAGGAAATACATTGGTTATGAAAGTATGCTATCAACATTTTAAATTTCAGGCACAGAATTAAATCAAGTTTAAGTTTTGGAAGTGAAGGTTAAGATTTTTGAAATGAAAAATATCCTTTAAGCTTCAAAACTAAGAAAATTATAGCTTTTTGATGTTTTTAAGTCAAAATGAACCTAAAAACAAAGGTTATGAAATAAAAGGGTGAAGGAAGTAAAATATTACTTTGATTTCTGGGCGGAAATTAATTATATAATAGGGGCTGAGAAAACAGGTCGGGTGAGCGTTCAACACCCTTCCCTCCTCCCGTTCCCAACTACTAAAGGTACGAGAGGGGGCCTCAACGTATGGGATTAACTTAAGAGTAGTTTTTCCTCACAAATATGTAATAAATCATTTTGAATGCACAATTATGTCATTTTACCCAGAGTTTAATTTGAAAGTTTTGTAAGAAACCTAAGAGAAGGAAATTCAAATTAATTATAAAATGAGGAAAATAAAGTGATTTATTAATATAAGGGGGGGGGGGGTTTAATGCAACCATCTCGTAATCAGTGAGCAAATGCCACTTAGAATTCGAATTTCCATCTGATATTTTGCATGAATAATCCTTGGTAGGTCTATTTTCCCTAAATCGAACAAAAAGTTGGAAAAGTAACGGCTAACGGCTCAGCTGTTTTGCCATTTTTTGGATATCTATAATACTAATTAGTCACAAAACCTCTCTCCACATAATACTCGTTGCCCTTCCAAAACACTATTAAACGGTTCTAGACGGTAGTTGTTGGTACTAGAAGTTTCAAAAATGGTTATTGCTATCATTTAACATGAATTAAACCAAAAATATGTTTTATAAAATAGGCAAATAACGGCTGAGCCGCTAGCCGTTACTTTTCCAACTTTTTGTTCGATTTAGGGAAATTAGACCTACCAAGGATTACTCATGCAAAAGTTTAGATCGAAATTCGAATTCTAAGTGCCATTTGCTCACTGATTACGAGATGGTTGCATTAAACCCCCCCCCCCCCCCCTTATAAAAGTACCTAGATATTTGAACATCTACTTTATAAATATGAACAGGAAAATTTTACTTCATGATTTTTTTCTCTATAAAATCTCTAAAAATAAGTGTATGATTGAGAAAAAGCCTCATATTCTCGTATCTAATCTGTAATAACTTATTGTTTAAAGCATAATTTATTTGTTTTCACGAGAAATGGGCCTATTATTTTTTTTCTGTTTGTGTCACTAAACTGGATAACTATGTTTTTGGTACATCGTTTATTTTGTATAATTAAAGGGTATTTATTACAAAGTAATATTGATATCTTATTCTAAAATAAAAGATATTTTTTATATTTTCTTATCTCTGACCTAGAATAAATACTTATCTTCCAGAAAATGCTTAAAGACATGATAAAGTTATCTCTTGTCTTGAATTAAAACGACCTTCAAGAACATGTTTGAAGAAAATTAGCTTACACTAATAGCATTAATTTAAGGGATCTTGAAGAAAAGTTATTTATTTCATCGCATTATAGACTAGACATTAAAGTAAAACAGTAGAGTAAAAAGTGTTAAATATATATCCCCAACTCGTGGACCCTGGGCCGAATTTCCATTGGTTCTTTGTCAGCCAATAGCGTCTGAAATAATAACACAGCCAAGTCGTTACAAAAGCGGAAAGAGGTCCCCAACACACGATCCAGATAGTTATCTGAATTGTATATCTATACTTATTCATTTATTTTTTTAGCAAAATGAAAAATTATGAGAATAATTCCTTTTGTTAGCCTCATGAGACAGCGGGTCAAGTCATAATGTGCTTGAACGTGTAGCTTGATAGCCCTAGTGGCTAGACAAAAGTGTCTCAGCCTACTCCATGACTACTTAGGCCCAAACCCTAAGAAACTATGGCTAATCAATCAATCAGCATCAAAGGGCCGTTGACCCAGGCTAACAAAACTGGTATTAATATTATGATTTTTATAATTATTCTCGGAAATTATCTATTGATCAAAGCCGGTTCTAATCCAGCGGATATTAATCGGTGTTTAAAACCATACTGAAAATATTATCCTGTATCCATGGTCTAGAATTAATAACTGCCTTCAAGAACATGCTTCAAGAAAATGCAACTTGCTAAGAGTTCACCTTAAATATATGATAACAGAGAAATGTAAATAAGCTGAAGCTCTTTGTAAAGCTGTTAAAGGGGATATATTTAAAATTTTTGGCCGAAGTATCCAAAATGACGTTATATTATGATAGTCCATTATTCTAAAATAAAATATTTCGAGATTTTTTGACCAAAAGGTTAAAAATAAGTCATTTTGTTAATCCGGAAATAAGATAGCTGGATGATTGTCTGTCTGCAGATCTACAGTGATGAATCTTCCTAGCACCCGCTATATCGATAAGGTTATCCTTCGTAGTGGAGCTTACTATAGATTATGAAGGTTTATAGCTATTTTGAGGAAGTTTACCACAACCTCAAAAATTGGAAGGTCACCTTACCCCGACTCCCCTCTTATTTAATACCCTTTCAGGCCTCTAGGGGCACAGTTAAAATTTAAGAAGATCAGAAAGTATTCTATCCAAATATGAGATTTTTAAATGTATACATCATCATTTTTAATATGTTTTGTAAACAATAATTGAAATAAAATCTAAATTATATTTTTCATAGTTTAATCTTTTGATTTAAACTAGTTTAGTTAGGTATAGTCCCTTTCGTGACAATGCCTCTTTAGGGCTTTTCGTCGTATTTCCAAAGTCGCTTTAGGTTAGGTGATTGGCTCCTCAGGGTTAGAGCCCTCTCATTGGCTAGACATTGGAGAAAAGCTACAGTGAAATTACGAAAACGCCCCGTAAAAGGCAATGCCACGAAAGGGAATATACCCATGAAGTTAATAATCCTTTTGAACCTTTACTTATTCTTTAATCCCTGACATTCTACTCTCTGTAGGCTTCTAGGCATACAACTTTCAACAATTTTATCTCAGGCCCAACAAGACTTCTTCAAATATGTAATTCTTTTGTATCACAGTAAAGTTTATGCTCTAATTACCATTTATGCGTGGAGTACTCATTGTGTAAATTAGGATCTCAGGAACAGCCTCCTAATCTGTTGAGTTGACTGGTAGTTGCATCTTCCCAAATTTTTCCTCATTTGTTGAGATTAATTATGATATACCTTGCAGGTTGATTAACAACATCATTTTTATACTAACTTTTACTTTTACTTCAACATAAAGAGACATTCCTGTATTTAGACTATAGAATTATTAATATTTTTCAGATAGCTGGACAGAGCGTCTCAAAAATCAGCCATATAACGTCATAAAAATGATAAGATGAGAGGAGAAGTGGGAAAGAAAACTCCTAAAAAAGATATAATCCCTAATTTTTATGACGTCACATGGCTGATTTTTGAGACAGTTAGTCCTTCTACTTTTTCATGCAAGTATAATGAAAGGTTAATGTGAACACATCCACAAAAGACCTTTTAAAATATTGCATTGCTTTAAAATGAAAAAAAAGAACAAATGATGGATTTTAAATTTTATTTCAATCCTAATATACAGTAGTGATTTTTTTTATGTCTGTAGCGAAGGATCTCACCAACCAATCCGAACTGAAAAGGTAATCCTTTACAGTGAAGCTTCTTATAGTTTTAGGGAAGGTTTTTAACTATTTTGGGTATCTCCACCCTCCCAGTAAAAATGACCTCCCTCCAAAACTTTTTTAAAATTAAAAATGAAAATGGGGTAGGCTTCTCCCCTTCTCACCTTAAGTGCCCCTAGAGGCCTCTAATTGTTCTACATTGTAACAAAGAGGAGCATCCTTTGAATTGTTAAACTTTAAAAATTTGTTCTTAACAAGGAAAGTAAAAGTTTAAGTATAAACTTAAAAATGCATTAACATAGGTATCTTTTATTAATCAATATGAGTTACATTAATTTTTTTTTGGGGGGGGGGATTAATGCCCCATGTTGCAGTGGGGTTCCCCCACCTCAATTACTGGTCATTGTTTACAAAAATTTAAAAAAAATAAAAAAATTGTAAGTGGGGATTTTTTTATTTTTTGGGAGGTTGGGGTGTCCCACCCCCCAAGAAAATAGCTTAAAACCACCAGAGGACCAGTAGGTATATTCTCAGAAGGGTAGAGCCCAATTTGATCAGCAGGTACTGAGATGGTTTTAGGTTATTATATTTCTTTCGTGACACCTTTCAATAAAAAGCTTCTAGATTCTAAGATAGCAACCGCAAGTAATCCATATATTAATAGTGTTTTTAACATTTTGTTTTGATATAAGGCAACTAGGGGTGGTGTTACAAACGGTTATTCATTTCAGCATACTTATATCATTAATGTTTGTATTTTTTAAAGCTCCTTTCAAGCCTAAAATTACTTATTCACGTACTTTTGAAGGAAAAAAAAATACAAGAACTCAAGCTAAAAAAGGTTAGTTAAAATTTTGTAAAATTTTCTAGGAAAGTAAGAAATGTATTTTTAGAAATAAGAAAAGATTGCAGAGAGAGGGGGAGATATGAACCACCAGGGCGTAAGGAATAAGTAATTAAATAGTCCTGTAATGATAAATTTTAAAGCATTTAGTAGATTTGATAGTTTAATCATTTAGATTATGAGTCATTTTATAATTTTCCTCTAAATCTATGAAAAATCAAAGGAAATTTATGTACATTGTAAAATTATCTTCTAATTGAAATATTCTGATGAAGCTTTTTAGAGTGTCTATAAAAAATGACGTCAAACTGGTCTACCATTGGTCAATTAAAATGTATACTGACCTACCATTGGTAATTTAGTGTATTAGTCTATCATTGGTCATTTGAATTGTATGACGTCATTTTTAAGGCACTATGAAGAGCTTCGATTTTTTGTTATTGTTTGTCAATCCCTTTACCATGTGGAGGCAGTGTATCAACTTCATTAATTAACAAGTAATGAATTTTACTCTGAAAATGAGAATATACACATATAACATTGTGTCATGGGATTAGGGAAAATATTAAAGTAAACTATTTTCCATTGTGGCTTCGTAGCCGATTAATATCCGCTGGATTAGAACCGGTTCTCATCCATGCAATGTATAGCATCAAAATAAAATAAAAAATTCTACGAATATTAAAATGAAAATCATAATATTAATACCAGTTTTTAATAGCCCCAGATTGATGTCTATAATACGATGCGATAAATAACTAATACTAATTCAAGACTTCTATATTATGAGATGTAGAAAAATGCAAAAATCTAAGAACAATATCATTTTAATACGTTTGCAAAGAAACAATTATAATTAAGGGCTGTACTTTGCTTTACAACATTGACTTAAATTTGAAGTTGACCTACAATTCTTATCGACGTGTTAATATTGTCTCCAAAAAACGTTGACATGTCACTTAATGACATAGATATAATTTTAAAAAACATAAAAGACATTTTCGCTGTTTTATTTTCAGAGTACAAAATCTTTTCCTGATTATGAAATGTTCCCCTAATTTTTAGAAAACAAAGCAACTCTTAGAATTAGTATTTTAAATCAAACTGTATGAAGTCAATTGTTAACTCAAATATGTAAAATATTATTATCAAATTTGATATAGCTTATTCTTGCGTGTAAAAATAATATTTTGAACATAATAACATTTATAGATAAAAAATTAAACCATTTATTTCATCAATAAAATCTTTTAAAACTAAAAAAATCTAAATTATTGAAGGCTAATTATAAAATAATCAATTTTCAAATTAAAAAATCAATATGAAAATTTGTATCTAATAGTCTTAACGAATTTTGAAATTAGAATATAGATTTTTTCATTACTAGATTGAAGCATAGAACAATTTGTATAAAACATATAGTTCCTTAAAAAGTAGAGTGAAACTTGCAGCGAACTCATAAAACTATTCCCCCCTAACACCTCCTTAACTTCATCCCCTCCCCTCCTAATGGATGAACTAACTGACCTATAAACGAGTTCTATGTTATCAAGCTAAATTGACTACACTTTTTCCCCAGTCAAAATATCCACCCATATACATTACTAGCAGATGCGCCCTAGCATCTAGGGGCTCTATATTCTAAGGGATATGAAAAGGGTGAAATATAGCCTAAATCCAAACCCAGACATATCTATAAAAATATTATGTTCAAATAATCTTCTAAAATATTTGTAGAAATCCTTTAAACTTAAATTTATTTTAAACTTTAGTTTTACATTGACATCTGAAGAGTGCAAACATGCACGAAACAATTTGTAATGTCTCAATAAATATATAAAATTCATATTTTGTTTGTGAGTTAACCTACTATATTATTCTCTACATTATGTATTGAGAACTCTCTGGTAACAATTTTGATACCTTCACTTACAAGATGAAACTAGTCTCCTATTATTAAAATAGTTGAGACCTCTGATCAAAATTGAATCAACGCTCTGAAACAAAAATGATTTCCTTCAACCACTATCCTGAAGAAGAATCTGCCCCCACCCCCTGACCAACTTCACGCAGCACCTGGCAAAACTGTCCCTCTCATGGCTTACAAGATCAAGAAGAAGAATTTCAAGAAAGAAACATTTCTTACCCTGCCTCAACGGAACTTCTGGTGCTGCTGTATATGGATATCTTTTTTTTAAAATATTATGTTCAAATAATCTTCTAAAATATTTGTAGAAATCCTTTAAACTTAAATTTATTTTAAACTTTAGTTTTACATTGACATCTGAAGAGTGCAAACATGCACGAAACAATTTGTAATGTCTCAATAAATATGTAAAATTCATATTTTGTTTGTGAGTTAACCTACTATATAAAAATATATATATATACAAATTGTTTAAAACGATTTTAGGACCTACACGAAACTTCACTGTAAAGGAGAACCATATCCGTTCTGCGGTTAGAGAGATCCTTCACTACAGTCAAAAAAGCTTAGTACTTTATATAATAGGATAACTACTTAAGACGTTAAACACTTTGGTGAGGTCTAACCTACATAAATTAAACATTTTTTTTTGTATCCTTTTCCTGCTGTATTTTCCTTGCAATTTATCCTTGTAACTTTTTCAATGGAATGAAGTTTAAGTTTATTTGTTTAGCGATGCCAAATTGTTCTAAAATATGTACATTTATTCAATAACAAAATTAACATATTCTTTTACTAAAGCTTTTTAGATTCGTCACTCAAAGATATCTTAAATCATGAATATCTCTTTCTTATTAGTTGGGGTTAAAATATTTTTTAATTTAAAGAATTAAGGCTTTATTCTCAAGCTTAAGATCTTGAAATTGCTGGTCCAAATTAGTAATATTCTACAGGGAGGCTTTATAAATGTCTTTGTGTGATGTTTGGCTTTTTTTCTGACCTCTCTCTCCCTCCCCTAGAGTCTGAAAGTGAAGCAACTAGTCTTATTTAGATCTTTTCTAATTTATGTGGCCAACATTTAAAGTATACCAATAAATAAATATATATCTATATAAAATTTCAATGTAACTCTATTCTAATGATGACTTTTGAGTCTGATGATTTATTTATATTCTTTATTTTTTCTATTAGCAGTCTCTGTCAATACTCTTGAATTTAACTAGCCCACATGCATTTCCAGTTCAAGTAAGTCTGGGTAGGTAGTTCAACCACTCATGGTATATATAACTAAGATTGTCTTAATAAAGATATTTAACGCAAATGAGCATTGAAGATTTTGTATAAGTATCTAAATGAAAGGAACAATAGTAATTGAAATAAAATGAGAAAACTTCTATCTTTCTTTTCTGATATAATCTACTTAACTTTCGTTATGTACTCCTTGATATGCATTTTAGAAGAACTGAAACCTTAACTCAAGACATACTATGATAGATTACGTATTTAAATATTTACTGCTTTACATTGGTCCATTCGGGGATGGTTTTAGCCTGTTTTTTTTGCCTTCCTTTATAAAATAAATGAAAACCTTAACTGTTTGTAAAAATAAGAATAGCAATCAAACTTTAAGTTTACATGAAATGAACCTTCTTTAAAAACCCAGACAAAACTTTAATTATCCATAGTATTAGCTAATTTTATGCAATAGTACGCAAATTTCTATATTATATCTGTATCAATTTAATTTATCTATTATGCAGCAGGCAACTAAGTTTGAAGAATATTGAATTATTTGCCCACTGTACATCCTACAAGTACATACATACACAGTAAATAGTTTAGTACATAAATCACAGGTTAACAAGGATAGGTTTACACAAGATTGTATACCAAAGTCGTAAGATAACTTAAATTACGCTTATTTATCAAAATATCCATAACTATTACGACAATATTTCAGAAAGCATAAACCTGAGGTGGATTCTTTATAAAATCAGGGTCGCTTAGTTAGGCAAAATTGTTTTATGAAAAAAAAATCCTCCAAAATCACATACAAATCTACAAAAATTAAACAAAATCTTATGTTAGTAACCCTTTTATGATTTTATTTACCTAATTTTTGTAGATTTTTTATGCGATTTTGGAGGATTTTTCACAAAAATAACTTTGCCTCACTATGTGACCCTAATTTTGTTTTAAGAATTCACCTCTGAATATTCGTAACCTGATACTAACCCTTTTATCCCTTTATCTCTGCCATACTATTTTGGTCCAATATTTCCGCAATTGCAATATTGGACATTGTATCTGACTCTCTCTATAATTAGGTTCCATAAAATAAATGTACTCTAAACATTCTACTCTTATATAAAAATTTTCATACATATAACAATAACCAACAAATAATCCTTATACAAAAGTAACAAAATCCTCTGGCTGTCTGTACCAAAGGATCACGGTAACCGCTGAACTATTAAGGTTCTCAATAACGGGGTAGCCTGTTCATGGGTCTTGGGGGAGGTTTATAACTATTTTGGGAGAGGGTACCACCACCCTCCCAAGAGAAATCGCAAAAAACACCTCCTTGCGGATATTTTTTAGTAAACTGCTGATGTTAACATACATTGGAAAAAATCATATTTAATAAGCACAGCTATTAGTCAAACATGCTTCAGGTTTTAAAATTATTTATAACCAAACTCAAATTAACAAAGATATATTCTATTTTTTAAAAAGCGAAGCTTTTCTATAATTAGGGTCGGTCCGTCCGTACGTCCGTCCGGCCGTAACGGATAGCTTTTTTCGTTAATTTAGGCATGTTAGAATTGTCCTATCGATTTCAAACTTTGCATGGTGGTTCCTGTAGAAGTTAGGTACGAGTTAGAAAGCGTAGCAACTCTTATTCATTACCAGAATGTCCGTTCATTTTAAACATGTTGATTTTTTTACATTTTTAACAACAAATTTGCATGTGACCTAATAATCCGATTGGTCTGATTTTTTGGTATACTGATTCCTGGGACAACAAAGTACAATATTAAAAGCGAAGCAACTCTATAATCAAGTCCTAAAAATGTAAGTATGTCCATAAACATTATCCTGTATCAAGCAGTTTTTCAACAAATTTACTTACAATTTTGCTTTGACTCTTTTACATTTACATTCTGATTATTCAGTTCTGACAAGTGATAATGTCCGCTTGTCCTACCGTTTCAGAGCTTCGCTTTTATGGATGTTGTCATCCTTTTATTATCTACAAACCAAGTAATTTTATATGATTAAGCACTTTTTCTTTCAACTTTCCTTTATTATTACATCCTTTTTGTTTTACGCAGAGTAAAATACCATAATTTATACTGAAAATCCATTAAAGATTAATGATTTGAATTATACTGTTTTTCCTTATAACTGGTTGATGTTAATTGATGTTAGACATGCTAGTTGATTTGATCAATTAGTTGTATGCTGTGTCTGATTTGGTATAGTAAACAAGGATGACCACTTCCAAAAGAGCGCAGCTATGAAATGGAAGGACAAACTGACTTGTAGAGTGTCAAAACTAAATAGGCAGAAAATTGTATTTATTTTTATTTTATTTTAGTAGAAATTAAATGATGAAAATCCACTATTAAAATAAATAAGATTTTTTAAAACCAAGGATTATGTTACAATGAAATAAAAATTTACCTTGTCCATGTTCTATACCAGCCAACATATTGATCACTATCAAAAGTTTCAGGGTGGAACTCGAACTCGACATCCTTTACTTTGTATTCACACACCTGCAAAAATAATAAGTACTATTTATTTATACAGAAGTTGTAAGTTATGAAAATTAGTGACGTGCGGAGGGGCTTGTAGAGGCATTTCAAAACTCCTTCAAATACTATGGTTTCACAGAGAGAGAGAGGGGATAATAGGGTGTTTATTACACTAGTCCCCAAAGTTTTAGATAACATTTCTTATTCGTTTGCTTAACAACTTTAAGGACTTTTGACTTTTGATTGGTTGGATCATTAAGTTTAGTGTTTAATCGTTTCAACCACTAATCTTAATTTACTGAAGAGTTAACTTGTGTATCATCATTGGGGATATAAATTATTTTATCGGCCATTGTCTTATCCCTTTAGATCCCTGGATGTCAACACTCCCTCAAATAAGATGTTATTACGGGCTACCTTCCTCAAATGTTCACCCCCTAAGTCGTCAAACATCACTGGTTAATCAATGTGCACGCCACTAATGTCAACACATAAAATTTTATTTAATTAGTTATGTGCAATTCTACAATTTTATATATGTCTTAAAGCTTAAACTTTGACTACGCTTCCAATAGATGTTGTTATCCTTGTTTATGCTACATGACAAAAAAGAGGTTACTACATGAGTAATAACTGTGTCAGAAAAAATCAGAGCTCGGTTCAATAAACAATGAGATATTATAGTGTTACAGCAAAAAGATGAAGCTACCTATGATAAGAATGTACTGTAATGTATAGTGTGTTTATATATTTAGAAACCAGACATAGAATGAAGTCATAACTCCAAAGATCAAAGTCAGCGGTGCATTTTGAAATACAATGTAATACATCTAGTGAATAAATACACAAACATCCTCGCCCCTAGGCTTTAGGAGGCGGCCTTTTCCCTTTCTAGGGGGCGTTAAGTCGTTAGTAAACATATAAACTAAAAAAATCTTATTTTGATTAATAAAGAAATACTTTATATTGTGGATTTAAGGTTTTTACTTTATAAGAGCAAAACACCTTATTTTGCCTTGCTTTATATTTAAAAGCTTTTACAATATGTTACTTTCACAGATCTTAAAATATTTTTTAGTGCATTTTTATGGGTCATACTGTTCATAAAATATAGAACAGTGTAAACTATAATATAGTTATACAATATACATTGTGTAACAATTTATCAAAAATGAAATTTTACAAATTGACTAAAAGGATTAGTTAGATAACTTACAAACTCATACATCATAGTGTGTAAATTTCTGACCTCCGTATTTTTTAACGGTAACTTTTAATTTTTTGTTAGTAATTATCATTGTAGATCTAAATCATTCTCTCTTATTTTTATTGTTTTATTTAATCTGTAAGCAAAATATTTTTGAATTAAAGGATAGCCACATTTGGTAATGTTTAAAACTTTAGAATTCCAGCTGACTTTTAAAATTGTAAAAGATTGATTGCCATGAGGCTGACGCGCGGCTGCCGAGCCCTGATGTATACCTTTCATACTTTCCCATTTAGCTTGAAGTAAAACATGTATATACACATAAAGTAAAGTCCATACAGTAATAAAATAGCTAAATAACAGAAAGTTTGTAGCCCAGAATAGCATAGATATCATAAGGTCACATTAAGTGGTGAAATGATTCTAGTAGGCACCCCCCCCCCCCCCCGAAAAGTTTGTTCATCAGAAACATTGTTGTGTTACTCTTTTCTGTTTTCAAATATTCATCAAGCATATACACACACTATATACACTCAGTCAGGGAGGGGGAGGGGACATTGGGCTGTGAATTCCTAGTCCCCAAAGTTTTAAAATAACTTTTTCTTATTTGTTGGCCATACATTTTTGGGGACTTTTGTCGAATTTTTATTGGATGTTTCCTTATTTTTAGTGTTCAGACTTTTCAACCACTAATTGTTATCTACAGATGGGTTTATTTTGTGGAAATGTACATCAATTTAAAAGCCATTGTCTAATCCCTTTTGATCCCTGTTTACATACAAACTATATACACAGTTACATAGTTATACAAGTAACAACTATTTGTAAACAAGGGCGTCAATAGAATTTTAGGTAAAATGTTTAATTTTTGTTGTAGAAAAAAAAACAAGGATGACAACATAGATAAGTAGCGAAGCACAATAAAATCAAGGATGTATGGACGAAGTTAGTTATTGAGCAGATATTCAGTTGTCTTACAAAATAAAAACAAATAGAGATAATTTTTGATATATCACAGAAACATTTACGTAATCTTTTAAAATATATTAATCATCTCGTTGATACAGGTAATTTAGTAAATTAAAGCTTACTATCTTAAATAACAGCCGAGAACATTACATTTCCTCATAGGGGACGGACGGACAGACAACGTAAATTATAGAGTAGCTTCTTTACAAAAAATATTGGGTATAAATGTATTTCCTAAGAAATCAATTAAGATCCCTCCTATAGACAAAATAGCCTAAATCCTTACCAGGACAAACACAAGGTACTGTTCAAATATCTAGTAGCTAATTCTACACTAGATAGCCATAGCTAAACATAAAATACATTAAGCTATGATAATAATTTGAAACTACTATTGTAGGTAATAATTAATCTATCTAATTCCATGGGGGTTAAATTTAACCTTGAATAATTTATATACATGCCAGGGTCTGGGACACATATTATAATAGATATTTCTCGTGCATTGTATTATAAACAGCTTTCTGCGGATATAAAAATGTACAATTAAAGGATTAAAACCAGTTTTTCAGCCTCGAGCTAAAAAACTGGTTTTCAATCTTATGATTGTACATTTTTATATTTTTAGAAAACTGGATCTACTACGATGCTTTATATAACTTTTAGTATGGCTGAGAACCGGTTCTAACCCACCGGAAATTAATCAGTTTCGAAGCGATACTGGAAAAGACAATATGTAAACTAAGGTATACTAAAGACATTAAAGTCAAAAATTGAAAATCGTAGCTATAATTATTGAGGACATACATAGACAAGAGTAGGACGTACAGAATGGATGTATATTCGCCAAAATTAATGGGTTGGATACACCCCCCCCCTTCTTCATACAACGCCCTAGACAAGTGTCTGCACCCCCTGATACACTATCCTTAAAACAGCTAAGTGGAGGCAATAATTGCGCATTTCTTGCGTCAATTTACTTGTAAAAAAAGCTTATTTCTACTTTTGTATCCATATCCCTCAAAATAAAGTAGAACTTCTCTTGTTTTCTGTATTACAAACTCCTAGAAATCATAACCCTTACACCCCTCCCCCAGTCGTTCTTGGTCTTCGCAAAACCCTGTGCAAGCCACTGGACAAGAGTCCTACAATTAAGGGGTTATTAACTTGACTAAAATGAAGATACGTAGTTAGATACTGCTGTAATATCAAATTTGTGATAAAGGGGGGAGTAGTTTGTGCTAAAATTTCGTAGAGGTGTGAGTTTTAAGGCTTAAAAACAGTAGTAGAACAATAATATTAACTAAATATGTGTATTCTTGATTGAAAAGAACTAAAGACAATAATATTTAATAAATATTATCGTTCTATTTACTTCTTTTTTAAGCCTTAAAACTCATAATTTACGGAATTTTGGCACGACTTCCTCCCCCTTATTTTACGATTAGTGTACCAATCTCCTATTGAATTAGGCTTTTTGTTTTGTTTATTGATTATCATAACATTTATGCTAATAGTATTTAAGTATTCCAATCCATCTATTTAAACTTATGTACTTTGTACAACAATTAACAAATTGCTAACTAACAAAGGCAACTTTTAAATACTTCAAATATTTATCATATTCAAAATAATATATCTATTCATGAAAAGGGGGGAGAGAGAAAGAGGCCCAATCTCTTTTTAAGATTTTAAGGGCATAATAAGTTTAGCCAACGCAAATAGGTAAACTTATAAAGAAACCACGACCACCCCCTTCCCTTAATACATGTTCCCTTATTCATTTTCAACACGAGAGTAAAAACCTAGAGGGGGAATAGGTTAAATAAATGATTTCCCTATCACAATGAACTTGTGCTGACTATCAATTAGGTCTTTGAAATCAACCAATGGTTTCGGGAATATTAACACAGCCAAGTAGTAGAAAACAATTTTCTAGCATTGGGAATGGGGGGAGGTAGTTATCTGTATATACATTAATACTATAGATGTATTTGTTCAAAAGATTCATTTTATAGTTATAAAACGCTGAGCTTACTGAATAATATTGACCTTGTTTACCTTTTAAAAAAACGCTTGGTGCACTTGATAATTACGTTAATTGTTGGTGAAGCAATTCTCAATGCAACACAAAATACAGTGCGTCACAAATCAAGGTTGTACTACCAAGGATAGGTGTTATTTTAAGTAGCGCAGCTACTCTTTTAGTGTATGTTATCTTTTCTATCTCTACCACTGTTTACTATTTTGTTCTATTTACCCATTGTCAGCTTATCTGTATTCATTATTTCTAGAAGCAAAATCACTTTAAAATTGTTTGTAATTTTTTGTTTATCTTTCTTCTTTTCTGTTCTCCTTTTTTTTCTTTTTCTGTTTGTCAGAACTCTTCCAACAGTGCAGTGTAAAAAAAGAATTAATATAACCATTTGCCCTTTTATCCGCACGTCCATTTAAAACATTTTGATTTTTAACCTTTTGATATTAGAGCAGACAATAAGGGTCCTTGGAAAAATGGGGCAGGTACTTGTATGGTTATACATCATATCATAAATCTTTTTTTTGACAACAACTTTTTTATTATATATAATCATTATATTTATCTTATTTTTGGAATACTATTCCCTTACAACAAGGTACAATGATATAAGCGAAGCATATCTATAATCAAGTTCTAACAAAGTAAGTATGTCCTGCAACAGTATCCATTATTTAAGCAGTTTTGAAATAAATATACTCACAATTTTCTTTAGACTAAAAAATTATATTATGCTCACTCAGTTTTGACACTCTACAAGTATTAACGTTCGTTTTTCCAACTTTTCTAGAGCTTCACTTTTATGAATGTTTTTTTCATAATTTAGTTTCAAAGTTATTTTAAACTGTTCCTTTAAAAAACGGGATACTGAAATGTATGGTATTATTGGTTATGCCATTTAAATTGAATTTAGATTGAAATGAAAAAAGGTCTGCAAAAATTAAATAATTTGAAGGATAATTCAATAATTGATTTATAAAATTCCCGGAAAATCTGATGTTTTTATCCAGTAATTAATCAAGGGTTGTTTAATTGAAAGTTAGAACAAAGAGTCATTTTTTTGTGTAATTTCGTAGATTTAGGTGTTGGGTTATAGTCAAATGCTCTTATTAGGTCAAACTGTTCTAAAACAAAGATTATTTCATATATATACATTTAGGAGGTTATTCTTAACTGAAAATCATAAACAGTCTACTAAATTTTTGAATTTACTTATTTTCGAAGTAAGAAAAAATTTCGATTATGAATAAAAATAACCTTTAAGTCTAAGTTTAGTTTACTGCCAAAAGAAATCAAACAAATTTATATAGTTATTTTCTATCTTTTAAGTAAAGACTAAACTTGATTAATAAGGTCAAGACCTGACTGAAGACTGCTTGTCTGTTTTTTTACAGCCATTGTATCCAAGGACTGTTATTGAACAAATTTAAAAAAAGTTTTAATAGTAATGTCAAAAAGTTTTGTAAAAAGAAAGAAAAAAAACATTGTTCAGGCGTTGCTTGACCATTTTTTAAAGAAATGGAGGATCATGGAAAGAAAACAAAGTCATTCCTAATTAGGACAGAAGTCACTGAAAATTGGTCTAAGGAAGGCTACTTATGTCCTTCATCTAACAAAATCTAACTTAAGGGAGGTGACTTATGTCCTTTGTCTGACAAATTCTTACATTAGGAAGGCTGCTTATGTCCTTCAAGTTGCAAAACTTAGCTTTTCTGTCCTTCACATAGCAAATTCTTGCAAAACATAGCATTTATGTCCTTCACATAGCAAAACCTCACAAAACATAGCATTTCTGTCATTCACATAGCAAATTCTTGCAAAACATAGCATTTATGTCCTTCACATAGCAAATTCTTGCAAAACATAGCATTTATGTCCTTCACATAGCAAATTCTTGCAAAACATAGCATTTATGTCCTTCACATAGCAAATTCTTGCAAAACATAGCAAATTCTTGCAAAACATAGCAAATTCTTGCAAAACATAGCATTTATGTCCTTCACATAGCAAATTCTTGCAAAAAATAGCAAATTCTTGCAAAACATAGCAAATTCTTGCAAAACATAGCATTTATGTCCTTCACATAGCAAATTCTTGCAAAACATAGCAAATTCTTGCAAAACATAGCAAATTCTTGCAAAACATAGCAAATTCTTGCAAAACATAGCATTTATGTCCTTCACATAGCAAATTCTTGCAAAACGTAGCAAATTCTTGGAAAACTTAGCATTTATGTCCTTAACATAGCATTTTGGTCCTTCACATAGCAAAATCTCACAAAACATAGGTTTTTCTGACCTTTTTCTACCAGGAGATCAGAACTAAATCAGAACACACATAACAAGAGTTTTACATAATTTAACTCTGCATAAATTATGATAATTCATTATTATTACCCCTCCCCCCCCCCTATTTAAAATTTACCCCTGCATAAATTATGATAATTCTTTATTATTACCCCTCCCCCCCCCCTATTTAAAATTTACCCCTGCATAAATTATGATAATTTATGCTGAGTTAAATGTACTGTTTGAACTTCTATCTAACAGGATATGAGAACTTAATCAGAACACACATAACAAGAGTGTTTACATAGTACATTCAGATTAACAATTATTCAATTGGCCCCTTTCCAGTCCATCATATGACATGGGAAGGAGGTTGAGGAGCATTTTATGCAGCCTAAATTCCACTATGCTATGCCACTTTTCTTAAAAGGCGTCACAGCTGGCCTCTTTTGTGTCCATCATATGACATGGGAGGTGGTGCCATGTAGGAAAAGTGGCATTGCATTCTTGGGAATTTAGACTGCATAAAATGCTCCTCAACCTCCTTCCCATGTCATATGATGGACTGAAAAGGGGCCAGCTATGACGCCTTTTAGACCCTAGAATGCAATGCCACTTTTCCTACATGGCACCATAGCTGGCCTCTTTTGTGTCACAACCTCCCAGTTCTCATATCCTGTTAGATAGAAGTTCAAACAGTACATTTAACTCAGCATAAATTATCATAATTTATGCAGTGGTAAATTTTAAATAGGGGGGGGGGAGGGGTAATAATAAAGAATTATCATAATTTATGCAGGGGTAAATTTTAAATAGGGGGGGGGGGAGGGGTAATAATAATGAATTATCATAATTTATGCAGAGTTAAATTATGTAAAACTCTTGTTATGTGTGTTCTGATTTAGTTCTGATCTCCTGGTAGAAAAAGGTCAGAAAAACCTATGTTTTGTGAGATTTTGCTATGTGAAGGACCAAAATGCTATGTTAAGGACATAAATGCTAAGTTTTGCAAGAATTTGCTATGTTTTGCAAGAATTTGCTATGTGAAGGACATAAATGCTATGTTTTGCAAGAATTTGCTATGTGAAGGACATAAATGCTATGTTTTGCAAGAATTTGCTATGTTTTGCAAGAATCTGCTATGTTTTGCAAGAATTTGCTATGTGAAGGACATAAATGCTATGTTTTGCAAGAATTTGCCATGTTTTGCAAGAATTTGCTATGTTTTGCAAGAATTTGCTATGTGAAGGACATAAATGCTATGTTTTGCAAGAATTTGCTATGTTTTGCAAGAATTTGCTATGTTTTGCAAGAATTTGCTATGTGAAGGACATAAATGCTATGTTTTGCAAGAATTTGCTATGTTTTGCAAGAATTTGCTATGTTTTGCAAGAATTTGCTATGTGAAGGACATAAATGCTATGTTTTGCAAGAATTTGCTATGTTTTGCAAGAATTTGCTATGTTTTGCAAGAATTTGCTATGTGAAGGACATAAATGCTATGTTTTGCAAGAATTTGCTATGTTTTGCAAGAATTTGCTATGAGAAGGACATAAATGCTATGTTTTGCAATAATTTGCTATGATTTGCAAGAATTTGCTATGTTTTGCAAGAATTTGCTATGTGAAGGACATAAATGCTATGTTTTGCAAGAATTTGCTATGTGAAGGACAGATAAACTATTTTATGCAAGATTTTGCTATGTGAAGGACCAAAAAGCTAGGTTTTGTGTGGTGAAGGGAGGCTACTTATGTCCTTCATCTTGCAAAATCTTTGTTAAGGGAGACAAGTTATGCCCTTCATCTAACAAATTCTCACATAAGGGAAGCTACTTATGTCCTTCCTAGGAAGGTGACTTCTGTCCTAATTAAGGAATGACTTTGTTTTCTTTCCATGATCCGAAATGGAATTAAATTCTGAAAGATAAATAGAAGAACAGAAAAATAAAATGGCTTATTCACTCTTTGACCATAAAAAGGGGCGTCGCAGCTTAGCAGTAATGCACTGAGTTACTGTGGTGAGAGTTCGAGTTCTAGTCCCCATGTGGCAACTCGAATCTCACAGTTGAATACATTCATGCACCTTACTCAAGATGTGTAAGAAGGGAGATTATTGAGTGGTTTTAATGCTTAATTTGAAACACCTGACATACTCGGTGAGACAGCAGGTCAAGGCATGATGTACTTGGAGCTTGTGGCTATACAAAAGTGTCTCGTCCTTCTCAATGACTACTTAGGTCCAAACAATAAGAATCTATGGCTACACACACACACACACACACCAAAAAGAATATGATATCAAAAATCAAAACAGTCTACTTTTTAACTAATAATTTTTTACTTTAATATTGGATCTAATCTAGAATTCTGTTATGTTATGTTGGTTTATAATCAACAACTGTTTGCTGTTAAAACAACACTAAATCCATGGGCACCCCTAAACACCATTCCAACTCAAACGACCCCAACCCATAAAGATGAAAAACTTAAAAATTTAAATAACATCTTGAAGAAAACCTATTACATTTGTTCTAAACTTGGATTAATCCTGACTTGTTAAATGAGAATATTCATGCCTGGCCCTGAGAATTCATTGTAAATATTTGAGTCAAACTTTGATCATTAAACAAATACACAAACTTTCAGAAAGGACATTCATACTAAAAAATAAATAAAGCGTAACAACCTTTAGTGGAACAATATTTGTCATTTGTCTTTTTATCAACAGCATTCGACTCAGATGAACCGTATCCTATAGTGTAGACTACGGCTACGGTATACCAATCTTTAGGATAGACAGTAAGTAAACTATTAAAGTAAAAGATGAGATGAGAAATTATCAATATGTAGCTCTGTCTATAGGGCCTGGGCTTAATTTTATACTGGGTCTTTGAAATCAGCTAATAACATCGGAAATATAAACACATCCTAGTCCCTATAATGCAAAAGAAAGCAATATGCTAGGAGATGGCAAGGGTCTCCACTACTGGGGGCAGGTAGTTGTCTGGATAAAGTATAACAACCTTTAGTGGAATAATATTTGTCATTTGTCTTTTTATCAACAGCATTCGACTCAGATGAACCCTAGCCTATATTATAGACTACGGCTAGAAATGGGTATACCAATCTTTAGGATAGACGGTAAGTAAACTATTAAAAGAAAAGAAGAGAGGGGGAATGAGCAATAGTGCAGAGGATTAACTTTATATTGGGTCTTTGAAATCAGCTAATAGCATCGGAAATATAAACACCACCCTACAAAACAAAAGAATGCAATATGCTAGGAGATGGCAAGGGTCTCCACCACTTGGGGGCAGGTAGCTTTATGCTTAAACATTTATTAGAACACTAACATTGAAGATATGCTAAAATTAAGTAATACACGAATTTTTCAAGATATATTTCTTAAAATACTTATCCCTTTCCCTGTTTCCACTCTCGTTTTCAAACTCTGACAATATTTTGTCTTTGTTTTCAAAGCAAACGTGTGGATATTTAGTTTTTTCAAGTTCTATGCACGCAATATGTTTTCTAAAAGGTTTTGGTTGATTTGTTTACATTTTAATTGTCTGTTAGAATAACCAGCACCAATAAACAAGAGAAAATAATAGTGTAAAAAACCAGGATGACAACATCCATAAAAGCGAAGCACTAAAACGGTAGGACAAACGGACATTAACACTTACATAGTGTCAGAACTGAATAATCAGAATACAAATGTGTAAGAATCGATGCAAAATTTTAAGTAAATTTGTTGAAAAACTGCTTTATACAGGGTAATGTTTATGGACATACTTACATTTTTAGGACTTGATTATACAGTTGCTTCGCTTATAACATTATACTTTGTTGTCCCAGGAATCAATATACAAAAAATCAGATCAATCGGATGATTAGATCAATAAAAATTTGTTGTTAAAAAAGTAAAAAAATCAACATGTTTAAAATGGACGTACGGACATTTCTGTAATGATTATAGAGTTGCTACGCTTTCTAAATTGTACCTAACTACTAAAGGAATCACCATGCAAAACTTGAAATCGATAGGACAATTCTGACATGTCTAAATTAACGAAAAAAGCTATCCGATACGGACGGACGGACGGACGGACGGACGTACAGACGGACCGACCCTAATTATAGAAAAGCTTCGCTTTTAAAAATGTGTAGAACTGGAACAACTCAAAAGCATTATGAAAGCCTCTAGTGACATTTAAGAAGATAATACTTTTTTCTCATAGGCATTAAAATCAGAATGTTTAAATTTATTTCTATTATCTGTTTATGCTATAAGCGTGCTCTGCATCATGTATGGGGCAGGGGTTGGGGTATAACCCTTTTAACATTTCCCCGCACGGTTAAATTTTGAATAGGGAAAAAATAAAAGGTGTAAAATGTTAATTCTTTAGCTATAACAAAAAAAACTGTGTACATATCCGTATAAGAGTGGGAGGGGGGGGGGGGGGTCTAGAAAATGCGTGGGCACGCCCTCAAGTATATATATGTTTGTTAAAAAATTTTACACAGAAAGTTTTGTTATAAAAGAAAATTAATCACCCGTGGACATGTCTCATTACACACTCTTAAAAAAATATTTTCATAAACAGGTAAATATGTCCATCCATTTATAAAATTAACACGATCTTTGCTTGTCTGTCTGTACCCAAGGATCTCGCTAACCTCTGAACCGATATGATTCTCCTCTACAGTGCAGCTTCTTATAAAGCTCTAAGTATTCTTTCTTTTAAAAAAAATGATAGTTTAAAATAATTTAATTGTTTAAAATGTCAAAAAATGTGTATTAATAATCTTTATCAACTTATTTTTAATAAAAATGAAATAGACACCTTTAAATCATATTTTCTCTATAGAATTACAGACCAATTGTGTGACAGACTGACCGACAGAAAAAAAGTAAGTTATAAAATTGCTTTTAGAAATAGGTACGAAGCTAAAAAATGACGCCATACTGGCTTACCATTGGTCAATTAAAATGTAAACTTACCTGTCATTGATGATTTATTATTTGTATTGACCTATCTTTGGTCAGTTGTATTGTATGACGTAATTTTTATAGGCACTATAACAGCTTCAATAGGTGCTGAAATTAACGGTTCTACTTTGAAAATTCAATGGTAAAAAATTTTTAAGAGTGAAGAAATTTGGTAGACAAACTGTGTAATTTATCTTGTTTAATAAAATACTTATAAAACAAATGACATTCTTTTTACCACTTTCACTACGCCTTCATCAAAGAAAAGAAAAATTGTAAATCTAAAAAGACCTGGCATGACATAATTTTTTTTAAAAAGGTCAAACAATCTACAAATATTGTATACCTACATGATTATACAGTATGTTTTGTTTATGAGAACTTTTTTTAAAAGCAATTTTACCCCACTAATAGTTATCAGAATATAATGAATAATGGCTTATTTTCTTCGTTTTTAAGACAATTAATAGAACAGCAAAAAATATTTTAGTTTGTATCTAAAACTAAAACCTAAAATTCAAAACTTAGTCAATATCTAAATATGGTTTTGGTGCATTTTTCGTATACACAAATCTTCTATCCTTTGAAAGAATGGACGAAATCGATTCAAAGTTGAGATGCCGTGCTTAAAATTGATACAGATACTATTGGGGACATGTACTATAATATTCTAAAGTTTTAAGGCATTATCTCAACTAGGGAGGATGTAGTGGCCCCCCAAAGACGAGTTTCAAAACAATTTCAAAAGGAGTTCTCGCTATATTTTTTTTGTCAATATACTGCCCGTAGAATCAGTTCTAGACGTCCAAAACCACTTTCAAAGGTATTTTGGTTTTGGGTGACTATGTTGGTTTATATTATAATCAATGTTGAGGTAAATCAATTTATCGTTTATTATCTTATCCCTTAAAACCAATGAGTTTTTAAAGTAATCAAATCATATACATAACTTTATTTTTGAAAGTTATATCAAACGCCCAGCAGATTTTTTACATTTTATGCAAAAACCTTAGTTAAGCTAACCTTTACATATGATATTACATGTATGTTATTATATTATATATGGGTGGAGTGATAGAGAAAATTAATCTGTATTTGATGAGCCGAGAAACTATCCCACAAGGGTCCTCAACAAATTAGCTTTAATTAGTTTATATATCTATTCATAAAAGAAACATGATGTCTGTGTATAGGTCTTTGTGTTAGTATTACAAAGTCTTACTAAACCGATATGGTTCTTGATTTCTTCCTATAGGTCCAAGTTAGGTTTATTTATTTTTTTTTCATACTAAATCTTTGACTCTCCACTCCATTTCCCTCAAATGCCCAAGAGGCCTCTAGGGGCGTAGATGCTACTCCGTATGTACATATTGGGTTCGTTGAAATATTTCTTATGATTTCTAACATTTTTTAAAAAAAATATAATAGATTATTAATTCTAAAAAAAATATAGATCTATATAATTTAAAACTAAATGAGATTATAACAGGGATACTTTTTACTAGAAATAATTCAATTTTATACATATATGCAAAAGTAAGAGGTCTAAAATGATATGCATAGATGGAGAAATAGATAGACGAGGAAAAAATATGAATGCATGGGTAAAAAGTTTATGAGGAAAAAGGCAATATCAAGTATGATAAACCTATACAAAAGAAAGAGGGAAATTGATACTAATAAAACTTTCTTAGGATCAAAGCTGCTCAATAAATACCAGTGTTGAATGTATATTTGACATGTGTTAAAATTAGGCATATGTTTTTTTTACGAGTTATGGATGTGTTAAAGACAGTATAAATAATAAGTTAGATGTAAGTTTCAATATTATTGTCATTTATACAGCTAAAATTCAGTTTGAAATAGAATGCATCTATTCTTTTTGATTTTCACTGGCCAAAATACAACTACTTTACTTTTGCTGGTTGTGGGAATGGCAGTCACCCACTTTCAAAAACATCTATTTTGATCATTATTATTTTGCTTTTTATTGCTGCGATACATATTTACATAAATATCGTTGTTTTACAATATTCTCTACTAAAATTACTTGAATAATTATTATTACAAGCACAATCAAGCATGACAACATCCATAAAAGAAGCTATTGAGCTATTTATTTAAAGAGAAAACAAGGATGACAACATCCATAAAAGCGAAGCCCTGAAACGGTAGGACAAACGGACATTAAGACTTGTATAGTGTCGAAACTAAAAATCAGAATATAAATGTATAAGAGTTGAACCAAAATTGTAAGTAAATTTGTCAAAAAACTGCTGGATACAGGATAATGTTTATGGACATACTTACATTTTTAGGACTTGATTATAGAGTTGCTTCGCTTATAACATTATACTTTGTTGTCCCAGGAATTCTTATACCAAAAATCAGATAAATCGGATGATTAGATCACATAAAAATTTGTTGTTAAAATAGTAAAAAAATCGACATGTTTAAAATGAACGTACGGACATTCTGGTAATGATTATAGAGTTGCTACGCTTTTTAAATCGTACCTAACTACTAAAAGAATCACAATGCAAAGTTTGAAATCGATAGGACAATTCTAACATGCCTAAATTAAAGAAAAAAGCTATCCGTTACGGACGAACGTACGGACGGACGGGCCGACCCTAATTATAGAAAAGCTTCGCTTAAAAAAAAAAAAACAGAAATACTGATAAACCCATAGTAAGAAATAAAGTCAGCAAAATTTAAAACTCAAATCTAGAGGTTTATCTTTAGTACAAGCCGAGAAAAAAACATTTTATGAAGCTGTTCCAAATAGAAAGGAAAAGACAAAACACCAGCTGAATCTTTACAGTCAACTTTTAGCTATATACCTTAAACAAACGGATAGACGAACGTATGTTTTCTGCTAAAATGCATTCTTAAAAGAAAAGTTAAATCTGAAACTTCTATTAAACTTTTTCTGACATTTAAAGTTACTTATTCTTTTTTGGAAAGAAAAGATATTTTCAAATAAGCTTCAAAAATATTAAGTAATTCTTTATTTTGTTACTAGCGTTTGCACCCTTAGAATCTAAGGTCTCTGTATTTAAATGGGTAAGAAGGAAGGAGAAAATAGCCTAAAAACATCCAAAGCATTATATCTCAAAATAGTATAGCATAAACTCAACCCGGGAAATTATGAAGGCTACCCTAAACAAGGATGACAACATCAATAAAAGCGAAGCACTGAAATGGTTGGACAACCTGACATTAACACTTATATAGTGTCACAACTGAATAATCAGAATATAAATGTATAAGAGTCGAAGCAAAATTGAGAGTAAATTTGTTGAAAAACTGCTTGATACATTACTAATTACATTACTTGATACATTACATGACTTGATTACAGAGTTGCTTCGCTTATAACATTATACTTTGTTGTCCCAGGAATCAACATGTCAAAAATGATGTAATGATTATAGAGTTGCTACGCTTTCTAATTTGTACCGAACTACTAGAGGAATCACCATGCAAAGTTTGAAATCGATAGGACAATTCTAACATTCCTAAATTAACTAAAAAAGCTATCCGTGTGTGACGGACGTACTGACCGACCCTAATTATAGAAAAGCTTCGCTTTTAAAAATGAACTTAATTAGTTCAGTTATGATTGAAATCTTAGGCTTCAGACAAAAAAAAATACTACTTTATATTATACAATTATTAACCTATTTTCATAGTTTTACTTTCACATGCATTTTACCTTATGTATCAAAGTGATTGGTAGTACGTTAATTTTCTATGTCTAAAATATGACAAAGACTGACTTATAATCAACTAGCGGCTTCGCCCCTAGCCTCTAGGGGCTTTGCCCCAAGAGGTGATAAAAAAAATTAAGGCGAAATTCGTAAAAAATTAATATTTATTGTTTTTAGTGAGAGAATGTTGCTATTCTTGCATTCAAAATAAATGCTGGAATAAAAAATATTTTTGAACAAAGGACCAAGGATTCGAAATCTTCTGCAAAAAAAAAAAAAAAAAAAAAAAAAAAAATGGGGGGGGGATTTTTTTGTTTTTGGGGGGGTTGGGTGTGTCCCACCCCCCAAGAAAATAGCTTAAAACCACCGCAGGACCAATAGGTATATACCCTGAAGAGTAGAATCCGATCGGTTCAGTGGTTACCGAGAACATAAGCTTCAGACGGACAGACAGACGGACGGACGGACAGACATCAAGCTACTTTGTATTATAGATAAGCCAAACAATATTCTTTTACTTGTTCAAGTTACAGAAAAATAACGGCCTGATGTTTTAGTTTTAGACATGGTAGTCGAATCTGTCTTAAGCCAATTTTTCTTATTCCTTTCACATAAATACAAAGATAGGATAATAAATGAAGAATTTAAAGGACAAGAATCGAAGTTTTTTTTATAGTTCTTACAATATTGGTAAATTAAAATGTATACTGGCCTTCCATTGGTGATTTAGTCTGTATATTGTCTTATTATTGATCACTTTTATAATTTATTGTATGACGTCATTGTTTATAGGTACTAAAAAGAGTTTTAATCAAACAAATTTTTAAAAATGTTACCAAATAACAAAATTTTTTTGACTTAACAAGCACAAGTGTTTGAATCTTCAAACATACTTTTTTAGGTAGGGAGGGGACACTGGGCTGTTTAGTACACTAGCTCCCAAAGTCTTTTAATAACAATTTCTTATTCGTTGGCTCAACAACTTTGGGGACTTCCATAAATTCAGATTGGTTAGTTCATGACAAAACGTTTCAACCACAAAATGTAATTACATAAGTGATAATTTGGTGTCTTATCATTGGGGATGTACATCTATTTATAGGCCATTGTCTTACCCTTTGGATCTCTGATTTTTCCTGATTTTGAAAATTATAACCTAAAAAACCTTATTTGATATGTATTTTCAAAAGCGAAGCTTTTCTATAATTAGGGTCGGTCCGTTCGTACGTCCGTCAGTCCGTACGTCTGTGACGGATAGCTTTTTTTGTTAGTTTAGGCATGTTAGAATTGTTTTTATCGATTTCAAACTTTGCATGGTGATTCTTTTAGTAGTTAGGTGCGATTTAGAAAGCGTAGCAACTTTATAATCATTACCAGAATGTCCGTGCGTCCATTTTAAGCATATCGATTGTTTTACTTTTTATTTTTATTTTTTTGTATATTGATTCTGGGGACAACAAAATATAATGCTATAAGCAAAGCAACTCTTTAATCAAGTCCTAAAAATGTAAGTGTGTCCTTAAACATTATTCTGTAACAAACAGTTTTTCAACAATTTACTTACAATTTTGCTTCGACACTTATACATTTATTTTCTAATTATTCAATTCTGATACAAGTGTTAATGTCCGTTTGTCCTACCGTTCCAGTGCTTCGCTTTTATGGATGTTGTCTTCCTTGTTTAAAAGGTGAATATCCGTCCCTATTCGAGATTAGATATATGGGTGAGATAGGGGTTTGTCGCAGTAACCATTCATACAAATATATGCCCAGTTCCTTGGTTCTGTCATGACTTAACACCACAATTGAATATATATCTGTACTCTTTTGAAATCCTACAGTGATGGCATTGTATTAAAAAAATCTGGGAATAATCCTATGTCTGAATGTGTGTGTTTTGGCGAGTAGGAAAAGATAAATGTGTGTCGTGGTCGATAAAAATTATTTGAATGATTTTAAGAAAAAATGCAATTCATTAAGATAATGCAAAACATGTAATATAACGTAAAAATTATCGTAAAATTGTATTTTGAAATATTCTTAATCATAAGCCAAGAATCTTTGTTAACAAAGTCAAAAGATACAATTTTTTTTTTCATACAGCTACTCAAACTTTTTAATAACAAAGCAAATAATTAGGGTCGGTCTGTCCCTCCATCCGTATAGATTAGATCTTTTCGTTAATTTAGACATGTTAATTTTCCTATCGTTTTCAATATTTTCTTAATGTTTCATATAACAATAAGTGCGATTAAGAAAGCGTGGCAGCTCTATAAACGATACCAGAAAGTCCATACGTTCATTTAAATCACGTTTAAAAAAAATTGGCCAATTTTTTGTATGATATAATTATTCTATTCATCTGAATTTCTGTTTTTTTTTAAATAATGATTCTTAAGACAACAAGAAACATTTTATCTTAAATGAATATCATATGAAATAAAATATACTTTTACGTTTATGTAATACAAAAAGTACAGTAAAGTTTTCAAACAAAATAAATACAAAAGTAATTTTGAAAAAGCATAGTACAATTCCAAAACTTTAATATTAGTCTGCATTTCAGGTTTGCTGGTTTAGTTTTCAAACATAGTTGGGTATTCAAATGAAAAAAAAATATTACCAGAAAATAGCAATCACATTAATACTTACAAAACAAGAATGACAACATCCATAAAAGCGAAGCTCTGAAACGGTAGGACAAACGAACATTAAAACGTGTAGAGTGTCAGAACAGAATAATCAGAATAGTAACGCATAAGCCCAAACAAAATTGTAAGTAAATTTGTTGCAAAACTTTGAAAAATTCTAAGGACTTGGTTCTAGCAATGCTTCGCTTATAAAATTGTACCTTGTGGTAATAGGAATCAGTATTCCAAAAATCAGGTGAATATGATGATTATATCATACAAAAAAATTTCGTCAAAAAAGTAAAACATCTGCATGTTTTAAATGGACGTGCGGACTTTCTGGTAATGATTTAAGAGTTACTAAACTTCCGAAATCTTACCTAATTGTTGAATCATCATGCAAAGTTTGAAATAGTCAATTTTAACATATTTAAATTAATGAAAAGAGCTTACACAAGAAATGTTAATTCTTATCTTATCTATCATAAATGATTCACAACGTTTTAACGTATTTGGTCTAAAGCAGCGTGCGCTTTTTGCGTAACACTTTTCAATCCATCTAATTGTTTTACATAATATATGTCTATTTAAAATTGTTTGCAGAAAATTACGTAATGAGTAAAATAAATGAATAATTATAATATCCAAATAAAGCAAAAAAATTGTGGAATATTAATCCTTATTTAAAAAAGTAATAGTGTATCCTTTAATTGGGTTTGTATGTCTGTATAGCGAAGGATTGCGCTAACCGGATCTCTATGTTGTCATACCCTCAACCGCAGAAAAAGCATATAATGTGTAAAGAAAGGATAGATCATACAACAACAAGGATGACAACATCCATAAAAGCGAAGCACTGAAACGGTAAGACAAACGGACATTAACACTTGTATAGTGTCAGAACTGAATAATCATAATATAAAAGTATAAGAGTTGAAGCAAAATTGTAAATAAATTTGTTGAAAAACTTCTTGATACAGAATAATGTTTATGGACATACTTACATTTTTGGGACTTGATTATAGAGTTGCTTTGCTTATAATATTGTACTTTGTTGTCCCAGGAATCAGTATACCAAAAATCAGACCAATCGGATTATTAGATCACATAAAAATTTGTTGTTAAAAAAGTAAAAAAATCAACATGTTGAAAATGGACTTACGGACATTCTGGTAATGATTATAGAGTTGCTACGCTTTCTAAATCGTTCCTAACTACTACAGGAATCACCATGCAAAGTTTGAAATCAATAGGACAATTCTAACATGCCTAAATTAACGAAAAAAGCTATCCGTTACGGACGGACGGACGGACGGACGGACCGACCCTAATTATAGAAAAGCTTCGCTTTTAAAAATAGTATAACTTTCGTATTTATGGGAGGTAAAAAGAAAAATTAGTTTTAGAATACTCACAAAACCTGATTCGTAGGGGGAGAAAGTCACTCAAAAATCAGACAAGTGACGTCACAAAAATGAGTAAGATGAGAGGAGGAGGAGTGGGAAAACAAACCCCTAAAAAAGAGATAGATAATAACTCATTTTTATGAGGCCACATGCTGATTTTTTGAGCGACTTTTTCCCCTCACAAAATTAGAATGCTAAGGGGCCGGGGCAACCAAAAGTATAGTTTAGGGAAGGTAAAAGTAAGGATATTTTATCAAAAAAAATTTAACCCTTTACAGTCGGGCCCCTTGCCTCACCTTAATCGGTCGGGGGGGGGGGGCGTTCAACGCCCCCCCCTAATTATCTCAGTTCCTATTAGAGCTAGAGGGCTAAATTTTTTTGTGCAAGTCCCCTGTTTGATAATGAATTTCCGACCTTTTATAAGTCTAAGTCAATTTTCGCTTCCTTCACCCTTTTATTTAACAACCTTTGTTTTTAGGTCTTTTTTTATTTAAAAATTTCAAACGGCTGTAATTTTCTTATTTTTGAAGCTAGAAGAAAAATTTTTTTCCAGAAAATGTTTATTTTTATGTAAATTTTACATTAGAAATATTAAAATATAAATTTCAGCGGCCGCAGCTGTACTTGGCAGCTGCCAGCCGCCGCAGTCGGCGGTTGGCGGGAAAACGGCGGCGGATCTTCATGAAATTTTAATACGTTATGTAGACATGTAAGAAAAGCTTAAGTTTAAAATTTGAAGTCTCTAAGTCAAAAATTGCGGCCACAGGAGCCTTTTAAAGATTTCTGGAGACCTGGAGGATCAAGACCTGCAGGATCATACCTGGAACCTGAAAGTGACTTGAACACCTGTATTTCATATAAGGATGTACTACTAGAGGATTTTTTAGTATTTTGGTATGATGAAATGCTTTGTTTTAGTCAAAAAAATATTTTTGCTCTTTACCTGGATGACCCTGCCAGGTTTGCTGGCATCCTGTGCCCGCCAGGATGGAGATATTCAAAAAATTCCAACTCTCAGTTGTGTGTCATACCCATACTTAAAAAGTCAAGCAGTTTGGGCTCTTTATCTTTCACACACAGAAAATGAGATAGAAAAAACCGGATGGGGGGGGCGTTCAACGCCCCCCCCCCCGACCGTTAAGGGTTAACATACCAACCCAAATGTAGATAAAGCTATATACAGTGGGATACTTCCAAGTGAACTATTTTCTTGTACCGATGTCACTTTCGCCCTTTCTGGTGAGTTTCCTCTTTGCTATGCCAATAGCATTCTGAAGACACCTTAACATCCAAGATTGGTCTACTGAAGCTCCCCTGGTGACTCGGTAAAGGAAAAATTTGATTTTAGCGTTCGGTTACCTTGAAAGCATCCCACTGTAATTATGAAGTTGGGGGTAAAGTAGTTAAAATGAAATAAAAAAATTCCTTTTGTAGGATTATAAAGTTTGTCTGTGTCTCTTGTATTTATTTATATCCTTAGCTGTAAATCATCTTCACCCTGTCCTCCATAGAAATATTTTACCTGAAGGTTGGAAATCTATGTAGATGAATTTGTGAATATACCTGCCAAAAACATAACATATAACAGTACTAAAATTTTAGCCTGTAACCTTACCTAAAAACAAAATAAAATTGTAAAGAGAATTAAAAATTTGCCAGTTAAAGCTTACTATTTTATAAAGTAAGGTTTTTTTGTGTCTGAAGCTTCAGATTTCAATGACATATTAACCGATTGGGTTCTCTATTTTAAGTAAGCTTCACTTAGGTCCTGTGATGGTTTTAGGCTATCTTATTACCTGGTTTGAATTTTGTATGAATTTTAGCTATTTTTTATCCCCTCTCATTTAGTATTACTTCTATCAATCTTATTTCAATGATTATAATCACTAATTGTAAACTTTTATAATTTTATCAGACATATAAAGAATATTTTAACCGGCTGACTTTATTTTTTCTAAAATAAGAATTGTCTTTATTTTCTGAACTTTAGTTACAAACTCCTTGAATGTGTACTAAACAATTTCTTGACGGTCATGGTCAATAGATAAAAATTATGGCAGTTGAATACAAATTAATCAAAAGTATTATAAACACATACTCACATGCAAAGCAGTAATAGATTCCCTAAAGAAAGTTAATAGTTTCTTGTAATCAAACAAACCATGACAAAATGAGAATGGGGGAAGGGGGACAACAAAACTTCTTTATAACAATTATAATACTATTGGGGGGGGGGGGAGGTAGTCGACCCCACTATTTATTTTTATTTTTAAAAAGAAAACAAAATTTGCGGAGGGAGTTTTTTTCATTTTTTTTTTGGGGGGGGGAGGAAAGGTAGGGTTGTCCCACCCCCCAATAAAATAGTTTTAAACCTTCCCGGGACCTATGATAAGTTACCCTGTAAAGGAGAACCCAATCGGTTCAGCGGTTAGCGAGATCCTTCTGTACAAATAAACAGACAGACATCGTTCTACTTGGTTTTATAGATTAAATGAAAGTTTAGTTTTTGTATTTTATGAAACACAAGATTCCTTAAGTTTTCACGGTAGAATAAAAAAAATTAACCTGATAGTTGAAATGGAAATAAAATGAATTTGTATTCTAATGATAGTCATATTACAAAAGTATTGCTTGGCAACCTGAAACTGAAGGGTCAGGTAGCAAATGACAAAAAGCAACGTTGTCCTATCTATTTCAAGAGGTATTATTTATAATCATTTAGAAATTTTTTTAATATAAATGTTACTTTGACTGTAACAAAACGTTTAATAGCAGTTGTTAACAAATATTTTATCTCTCTTAAGATATATTTTCTTTATAATTTAGACCATATTTAGCTTAGATATAAGTAATTATTTTGGTAGATTTTTTAATATGAAAATAACAAAAATGGTGGTTAGATAATTTAAACTTGCAATTAGCCTATCCCTGAATCCCTTCTAGATTGTGAATCCAAAGTTAGAATAAAATGCCAACTGTAAAGTCAAGTTGACAGCCACACCAAACTTTATGGTGTCCTATCCCTTCCACAAAATGCTTCAGAGCAAAAATTAAACAAGAAAGAGGTTTATTAGAATAGTTATTTATCGAATCGTATTATTCTGTGAATAGAAAAATGTATGATTACAAGATTAAAACTAGTTTAGTAGCCTCTAGAGCTGAAAACAAACTGGTTTTAATCTTATGATTGTACATTTTTATATTCATAGAAAACTGGGTATAATACGATGCTAAACATAGTTTTTCCGTATAGATGAGAACCGGTTCTAATCCACCGGATTCGAATGATTACGAGAAAAGAAATTATGATGTTACAATAAAACTACGGTTCTTATGGCTAAAAATGGATAGATTTATTTCATAATCTATATTTGTAGAAAAATACCTTCTGTGAAAGTGATTGAACACCAAACTTTGATTCAAGATAATAGGAAACGGACCGAGAACTCCTGGGCTTCAGTTGAAATATTTTTAAAAGCAATGTTTTATCTATAATTAAGGTTTGTTCGTCTGTAATGGTTTAAGCATGTTTGAATTGTCCTATCAACTTCAAACTTTGCATGATTATTCCAACCTGTGAAGTTAGGTCAGATTTCGAAAAGCATAGGAAATCTATGATCGTTGCCAGAAATTGAAAAAATTCTAGTATTTAACTTTTTAGACAAAATTATTTTTTGTATAATATCTTTATCCTGTTAATCTGATTTTTGGAATGTTAATTCCTAGAATAACAAGGTACACTATTCTATGGGAAGCATCTCCATAATCAAGTCTTAAAAGTGTAAGTATGTCCTTAAACAGTATAATATAGGTAATTAAGTTTTTCATTACATATATTTACAATTTTGTTGAGACTCAAAAATCAATATTCTGGTTAGTATATTTTGACACTCTACTAATGTTTATGTTCATTTGTCATACCGTGTGAATTTAGAGCTTCGCAATTACTGATGTTTTCAACCTTGCTATTTTTTTATGTAATTTTAATTTTATAAAATTAAATTTTCTTATCATATATATAGGTACCATAGTATTAGAGTAAAACACTAGAGGGGGAAGGGGTTAAACAACTGTATTTCCCCTTTCTAAGAACCCTGTGCCGACTTTCAATTGGGTCTTTGAAAATCAATGAATAGCATCGGAAATATCAACACAGCTATGTCGCTACAAAGAGTAGAAAGCAATTTGCTAGTAGAAGAAAAAGGTCCGTAACAGGGGGATTCAGGTAGTTGTCTGGTTATACATCTATACTATAAATTGATTACCCTATTAGAAAAAGCCTTAAACACAAGTACTTGTAGTTTTTGTTAATTACTGCAATTAAAGGTTTAATTCAGTCTTAATTAACCCCTGACATATTTTTATTGTGTTGTTGTTGTAGCCATGATTCTCTGAAGTTAGGACTCAGATGCACACAGAGACTGGAAGTGAGAATCCTTTGGCCAATCTTAGATTGGTAAGCTATGCGCACAGCTGATTGTATTCTATGTTACATTACAAGCTGACCTGCAATTCTCGTGGAAGCTACTCAATTATTACATCACCCTGGCCTAGAGTGTTGGCAGGTGTTCCATATTAAGCAACCCTAATTAATTGCACTCTCATACGAGGAGCATGCATTAGGGAAAGCATGGTTAGAGCTGCTTGATTTGTAAAATCCTAACTTCCTACAAATCTCCCCCCTCACAACCCTAGGGCATCTTAGGGAAGGTTGCGTGATCATAATCTGACTAAATGCGACAGCATTTGTCAACAAAGTGCAGTCTATGTGGGGACTTGAACTCAGTTTCTACCAACCACAGCGTAGTGCGCTAACCACTACACTATGGGACACCCTTTCTATTGTGTCAATACATCGATTAATCCTATATATTGTTATTCTTGCCATATTTAGAGTACAAATATAATCATTCCAACCCATTCAAATCTCATTTAAATTACATATACAATTTAGCAATTTAAAAGCAGAGTTTGCGGGGGGAAATTTAGCACAGACTTTTATGTATATTTCACAATAAATTTGAATTCTATTTCTAAATTAAGGCATATGAGCCTCTTTTCACATATTCCCCTCCATCCCCCCCCCCCCAACCCCGAAATGAAATTTGTGTAAGTTCTAAATTATATGAATATGTAAAGAAATGGATTACATAAATACATTAAATTAACAGTTAGGCATTTTAACAACTTGTTATTGTGTATTTTTGGTTAAATGTGATAAAAAAATACTTTTAAAAATTAAGTTTTATTCGTATCTGTTATTTAGACATGATTATTGTCCTATCCATTTAAAACTGGCCCAGATGATTCCTTTAACAGTTAGGTAAAATTCTGAATGATTACAAGAAATTGCATAGTACAATATTTTAGACATTTTAGCTAGAATCAAGCATAAATATCATATAATCTGGTGTAGTAATTTAACTAGTAATCACCATTGACTTCACATAGGTCCTTTAATGGTTTTAGGCAACATTTTTATTAGATGCAAGGATTGTTAAGATTTTTGCCCATTTTCTACCGATCACTTTCACTTTGAATATGGAGATTCTTAATGTTAGGTTGGAGGGGGGGGGGGGGGCTGATTTGTATGAAGCTTAAGATCTCAGAAAAGACTGTTCCAAATTTGTTTTTGTTTTCAGATAAGCTTTTGAAAATCTTAGGCTGGTATTAGTCTATTTTCTTAACCTTTACCATACCCCCTCCCCCCTTAAAGGCAAGGGGCGAAGCAACTAGTTATATATAACGTAAAGTAAATCCAAATTGAATAAAATTCTGTTTAATATTCTCAACTGAATACCATACATATTGTATCCTACCCTAAAGCTAAATAATACATATGTGTACTACATACGTGTTGAAAGAATAGTTTTAAATTAAAATATTCAAAATTAATTCCCCCATAAAGAAATTATAACAAGTACAATATTGTCTGTCAGTAGCGAAGCAATATAAGTAATTACAATTTTAGGATATAACTTTTATAAAGGATTATAACTTTTACCAGCTTATACCAACAACGCTATTAATTTTCTAAAAACATGAAACCTATACGTGTTTTTCAGCTATTGGGGCAATACAAATGTAGTAAAATTAACGATCTTTTACTCTGCACCCAATTTTTTTTTAAATTTATTTCGCTATTTGGTTATACCTTATACCTTTTACATGTTAAGGAACAGAACAAAAAAAATCTTTGAAATAATTATACAATGAAATTTAAGATACACATATATATTATGTAATATGAATTTTATTACCTTTTACTAGGGCTTACTTACTCCAATCATAGTTGAAGAGTAGCTGCAATATTAGAAAGGGAATTATGGGGACAACTTTTTCAACTATGTTCAAATTTCAAAAGATGTATTAAATTATTTAATGTGCCATAATCTAATATTTCTTTGAAATGAAACGTTACTCCAAATTTATTTTCGGTAAGGGTACTTAAAAGTCAAAATAAATCTTTTAAAAATCAAGAACATAAAATGCAATGCTTTAAAATTTTGTATCTTCTTAAATTGATCAAAATTAAAAACAAAATTCTTAAACTAAACTTTTACAATGTGCAAATGAAGAAAAAAAAGGAATATTCTTAAATTAAATATTAAAAATGAATTGTTAATACGATTTCTTTTATAAAAGCTTATAAATATGTATTAACAGAAAATTAATCTATTTATTAAATAAAAGTACATATAATAAATTTGCCTTACACACAGTTATAAGAATTTTTCATTATTTAATAATTCTATGCATTCGTCCTAAACAGACTTAGGCTATGCTTTTAAAGGCTTTAAAAACAATAAGGCGATTCTAACACCACCCAATTTTGAATCATACTTAATCATAAAATGACTTATTTTTTAGGTTTTATTTCTCTTGGAAGGTTGGTAGTACCCTCCCCAAAATAATTATAAATCTCCCAAAGACCCCTAAAAAGTTACATTGTAAGGGAGACTATATTCGTCAGTGGTTAAAAGATGATTCGGACAACATCCTATAATATTCATATATGTATGCAAGTATTTTTTTCTATAACTTTATCATTTTCAGTCTGTGAGGATTGCATGATAACATACGGTTAGTACAATATTCATAAAGAGTGAAACTTTAATACAATCATGGCTTTGAAATTTAATGTTTACTGCAAGTTAATAATAGTTATTTCTTTCATCGTATTATAAACGGCTTTCCGCTGATATAGAATAATTATAAGATTAAAACAAGTTTTTTTAGCCCCGAGGTGCCGAAGATTAGGTTATAAGTACTTTGTACGCCAAATAAAGCGTTCTTCAAATACTGTTTTTTTATGGAAGTTGTTATCCTTGTTTTCCAATGTTTATATTTTCAATTAATACTGATAAATAATTGATTTAGAATCCAGAATGAATTTGTTAGTTATGCATATAAATACATATTCATGCTTGATTATTAAATGCTTTTAAATAATTAATGTCGGTCTGTCTGTCCGTCCTCACCTCTGTAACGAATAGTTCTTTTCGCTTATTTAGAAATGTCATATCGATTTCAAACTTGGCATGATGATTCCATTTAAGATTAGGTACAATCAAGAAAGCAAAGCAAATTTATAATTAAATATGGAAAATAATTAGAAGTTAATTTTGATAAGACTCCTATAGCTATTGTTGAAAATTTAATATGCTGTTATTCTGATATCTATAACACAAAGTAGCTTGATGTCTGTCCGTCCGTCTGTCTGTCCGTCCGTCCGTCTGTCCGTCCGTCTGTCCGTCCGTCTGTCCGTCCGTCTGTCTGTCCGTCTGTCTATCCTTCTGAAGATTAAGGTCTCGGTAACCACTCAACCGATCGGATTCTACTCTTCAGGGATTATATCTACTGGTCCTGTGGTGGTTTTAAGCTATTTTCTTGGGGGGTGAGACACTCCCAATCCCCCCCCCCCAAAAAAAAAAAAAAAAAAAATCCCCTTAAATGTTTTTTAGGTAGCAGTACCTATTTTTTTAGGTAGTTAATTTAAAATGTAGTAGTTGCAGCACCAGAGTTTTTTTTAAATTACATCTTGGTGCAAAGACCCTAGAGGCTAGTATAAAGTAATAAGTTTTTTTTTGTCTGTAGTTTAATATTTCAAAATTATTGAGCCGATTGATTTCCTCATTCTCAAGAATCTTTACATAGGTTGTGTGTTGGTTTTAAGCTATTTTTTAGATTTAAGTCTTGGGATGTCTTTTTGCTTTCTCTATTTTTTTAATATTGAGTCAATAGACGCAGTTTCTACATAGTTTTAGTTATAATGGAAATGTTCGTTTGTCCATCTGATTGTTTAAAATTGCTACAGTGGATTTGGATATTGTCATTCTTATTTGTTTAAATGTTACTAGTTTTCTAAGAATTTAAGTAGTAGAACAGGACAAAAAATATGTATTATGTACCATTTTCGACATAAACAGTAAATTTTCTGACGATTGACAGCGAATTTCTACTGCAAGCGTAGATATGATAATCGGACGAACGAGTGAAGAGTAACAAGCTAACGTTGATGACAAAAAATATATCATATTATTAATTAAGATGGTAAATCAAAAATATTTGGTGCATATTTTATGCTGATTTGAAAAGCTAAGCTTTTCTATAATTAGGGTCGGTACGTACGTCTATACGTCCGTAACGGTTAGCTCTTTTTGATAATTTAAATTACGACTTAAAAAACGCAGCAACTTTACAAACGTTACCAAAAAGTCCGTACGTCCATTTAAAACATGTTATTTTTTACTTTTTTGACAACAAATTTTTGTAGGTTAAAATTATCCGATTAATTTAAATTTTTTTAATACTGATTCCTATTACAACAAGGTACATCAACATATGCGATTTTTCAACAAATTTATTTACAATTTTGTTTCAATTACTGCATGAAAATTCTTCTTATTCAGTTATAACACTCTACAAGTGTTAAAGTTCGATTTTATGGATGTTGTCTTCCTTGTTAAATTATTCTTTTAAGAAATGAGTTAAACTTTTGTTTAAATATTACTTGTTATAAGTTCTTGGAATCAAATTTGAAACATAAATAGTGATTGAAGTAAACATTATTATTAAAGATGACTTCATGTTTAGCTTCACCTCCTCCTCCCTACCAGAGGTGGTTTGTTGTTATGCTTTATTCAAATTCTATTTGAAAAGTCATTTAGTTTATGCACCATTTTCATAGCTGTGCATGCCAAAAAGTATAAAATTTAAATTTTTAAAGTGTATTTTTCTTACGGCGTTTTATTATAACTGATTGTGTAAAGTAGAAATATTTCGTTAATCTAAACTTTTAAAAGAGGATCGATATCAGTAATTTAATAAATTGTTAATTCTTGGTAATGGGAGAAAATCACTTAAAAAACAGACACTTGATGTCATAAAAATAAGAGGAGAATTGGGAAAGAAAAACCCTCAAAAATAGATGGATAATCCCTCATTTTTCTGACGTCACGTGGCTGATTTTTGAGTGACTACAATTTTTGTTTTCTCTTTAACTTCTGCTATTAATTAATACACGAAGGGGGGGGGGGGGATAAGTCGACACTCCATTTTCAATGTTATTTTTTTTAATGTGGGATTTTTTCGGCGTTATCATCTTTTTGACATCAGTTATTAAACTATTTTAAAATTTACGAATACAATTTTTTACTTTTGCTGTATTGAGTTAGCACTATTTTTCATATTGTTTGCATAGCACAAATAACTGTTGTTAACCATCAATTTATTGCCAATTTTTTAAAAGTTGCGTAGCACCTCTTTAATATTCCCTTTCCTATACTCTCACTGATTATAATATTTCATTTCAAATTACTTGTAAAAGTTGAATACATAAATGATTTACTTCCTTTTTAAATGTGTTTAAAAACTATATACTGTATGTAAAATATATAAGATATTTATTGCATCGCATCTCTGAGGGGCCAATGCCTGGTCTAACAAAACTGGTATTAAATATATGATTTTTATTTTATTATTCGTGTAAAATTGTCTGTATTTCGATGCTATGCATGATTTTATATGGATGAGAATCGGTTCTAATCCACCGCATCGTATTATAAACAGCTTTCCGCGGATAGTTCCGAGGTGCTGAAAACACAGGCTAAAAAACTGGTTTTAATCTTATGATTGTACATTTTTATATTCGTAGAAAGCTGGATATATTACGATGCTAGACATAGTTTTTTTTCGTATGGATGAGAACCGGTTCCTATCCACCGGATTCGAATAAAACCGAGAAAATTGTTTCCAATGTATTGTTAAAAATTTAGATTTACGCCAATAATATGACATACAATCCTGTTTCACTGGATAGGAATGTAGCAAACACGTCGTTTAGTTTTGCTTGTTGGCGCATTTATTTCTATTTCTACATTTTCTAGTGTATATATTCAAAAACATTCTATTATATTTATTAAAATTGTACAGTGTAAAACAGTTAGGGAGTTGAATCCATTTTTATAGAAGCAGAAATATAATCTATGATTATGGTTTGGACCCTCTAAAACTGTAATCTACCCTTCCACTTTCCCCTCTCTTGGTGAAGATATCTTCAACGCCGCTACGATTTTTGAAATGTAAGATTCTACTTTCCCTTCTCTTGGTGAAGATATCTTCAACGCCGATACGATTTTTGAAATGTAAGATTCCACTTTCCCCTCTCTTGGTGAAGATATCTTCAACGCCTATACGATTTTTGAAATTTAAGATTCCACTTTTGCCTCTCTTGGTGAAGATATCTTCAACAAGAGAGACAAAAGTGGAATCTTATATTTCAAAAATCGTATCGGCGTTGAAGATATCTTCACCAAGAGAGGGGAAAGTGGAAGGGTAGATTACAGTTTTAGAGGGTCCAAACCATAATCAAAGATTATATTTCTGCTTCTATAAAAATGGATTCAACTCCCTAACTGTAAAAGCTAATCTATAATTCACTAGATCTGCACGACCATATGTATGTCTGTATGTCTGTATGTATATATGTATTAGTTACAGATAAATTTTTTGTAAAGATTCAACAATTACTATATTTTAACATACTAGCGGCTACGCACCAAGAAGCCTCTAGGGGCACCTTAATAGAAGGGGAAAAGTTCATCCAGCCCAATTTTTATTTAGATAATAAGATACGCTTTCTCAAAATAGATAAAAACCTTCTATAGACCTATAAGAAGCTTCACTTTAAAGGAGAGCCATATCGGTTTATTCGTTAGCGAGATCCTCTGCTACAGATAAAAAAATCCTACTTCTTTATTAAATAGGATTCCAGTCTGTAATATTAAAGGGGATGGTGGGCATAGAATTCCATCAAATGAGCAGCTTCTCTTTAACTCACTTTGTACGTAAACTAGTCTATTAGAACAATTATGCAAGGGGTTAATTGTTAGTTAATAGTTAGTATTTATAAGAATTATACTATTTTTATTCCATAAAAATGTATAACTTTTTGTACATTAAAGTTATAAATAATGCAAAAATAACATATACTAATATGTATATAATTATATTCAAGTTATATTTGGTAACATTTATTTTATTTCTAATTTTAAACTTTACATTAATCATAAAAATATAAGTTATGATCGTTTTAATAGGCCAACAAAAAAAGCCAAAATAGGTAAAAATTTCGAGGTTAAATGTAGTCATAAATTATATTTAAAAACTAAGATTTAAAAATACCATGTAACTATACCTTTCACAAACTTAAGGGGAGGGGGTCTATATCTAACCTAACCTCCAGGAATAGGGTATTAAAATAATAAAATGGATAAGAGCTATCATTAATAAATCACTGTAAACGACGTTTACGCTGCATAGCTTATTGAAGTAGTGCAGAAAAAGCCTTAAATATCAACATTTTTTCATAAAATTGGACGATATACTTAACCGATCAGTAATTTTAAGCAATCAAATATAGTCCCCAAAAAGTTATATTTATTGTTTAAGTAATTTCAATAGAAGCATCTATAAAGTTTCTAATATATTATTTACATGCATTGTATATTGGTAAAATGTTATACTACAATTTATATAAAAAATAAAGTTAATAAAAGATAATAAATGTTTTGTAAATGAAAAATCTTGGATCATTAATAATGAGGAAGGTGTAAGTTGCAAAAAAAAATATGCAACTTTTTTGCAAAACCACAGTGGACCTTATCTTAACAATTTTTTTCGCAACACTGGTTTCATTTTAGTAATTTTTGCTTGTTGTTCTCAGAAAAGCAATTTGTAATTAAACAGTACATAGCAATAGGAGGTCTATCTCTATGTATTAGATCTTGAAAATGGTTGGGAAGGAAGAATAGTATTCGTTCAATTTAGGGCCGGTTTTAGACTATTCACGGGTCTAAAGTCTGCCCAAAAAAAATCCTTACTCCACCCCTTTCGAACCCCCTACAAATTTGAAAACAATAAATGTATGATATATAAATATAATATATACCACTCGTAGATGGGCTCCTAGCGTCTAGGAGCTATGTATTCGAAGGAGTAAGGAAAATAGGAGAATAGTCTAGAAACAAACCTAAATATTACAATTAAATAGCCTTAAACCACCCAGGAACCTAAAAAATTTTCCATAAAATTAAAAACTCAATCTTAGGATACAGATCAAAAAGCCTTTATTGAATATTATAAGTACTCTCTATACCATTTTGATTAAATAATATTGTGTTTAAAATTCATATTTTAATACGCACATTGCTTTTATTAGTTGAAAATAATATAGAATGACGCTTGAAACAATATGCCATGTTAAATTAAAGTTTAATGGATTTTAAGCAGTATGTCTTCAAAATCAATGTTAATACAATTTAATCGATGTAATCTTTGTAAATAATTTCTAGTAAACTGTTTGTGTAAAATAATCAAGAGTTATGTATTATGGATATTGTTATTTATATTACAAGTGGCTGCGCCCCTAACATCTAGATGCTCTATTCTAAAGGATAAATAAGGGCTGAAAAATAGCTTAACACCATACCCAGACTTTATCTATAAAATAAAATAGCCTAAAACCACCTTAGGACCTATAGGAAGCTTCAAGGAGAACCATATCGTGTCAGTAATTAGCAAGATCCTTCGCTACAGACAAAAAAAAACTTGCTACTTTATATAATACTAGCGGCTTCGCCCCTAGCCTCTAGGGACTTTGCCAATAAGATATTTATTATGGAATTGCACCGACGTTTTCAGCAAAGCCTTGGGAGGGTGGTGGTAACCATTCCCAAAATAGTCTTAAACCTTCCTAGGATCTTTAAGAAGCTACATTGTTAAGAAGAACAATTTCGGTTCAGCGGTTACAGAGATCCTTCGATACAGACAGACACACATACACACACAGATCCCTTTACTTTTATATGAGGATGATTAAAGGGTTGTATGTTAATTGTAAGATAATTAATGTGTATAAAAATATAAAATAATCAGGTTTGGCATATATTTCATGGTGTAAATATTTCTCAAGTATTTTGTTTCCATCAATTCACAAATTCTCAATGTTTACTTTTCAGATTAGTTGTTTTCAGGAAAAGAGGTGGTGTACTAAAATTATATATGGTCAAAACAGGTCAGTGAATATTTTTAAGAAAACAAAACAGCAATTTCCTCCCTCTAACAATAAGAGTATACGTATAATCCAGACAACGCCATGGCCAAAGTGTTGGGAACCATTTTGTCTGCTAGCAAATTTCTTTCTGCTTTTTCATAGCGACTTGGCTGTGTTTTTATTTCCAATGCTATTGGCTGATATTTAAAGACCCCACCAAGTGGGTAGTGTTACATATTTGATATTTCTTGTGTATTAAAAAAAAAAAAAACTATGTAAACAATATACCTTTGTAAATATTCTGATCATATCATTGTGCTTTAATATGTTGACTGAAATAAATATTTTGATTTGATTTTTACATATAGCTCGTGCACCCTCTATTCTTTTACATTAATCCTCTAACTGCAAGTTTACTACATAAGCAATTTTTTAATCAAAAAATGTTTAAGGATAGGTTAGGTTAAGTAAGGGTTAGAGATGCACAGGAACTTTTAAAATGAAGGTTTTTTTCACGAAGAGTAATCCAAAAGATGTTTTGTTGATATGCTTATGATAAAATTTTGCCCTTTTTAAAAATTACTTATGACTTTCTCCCTGTCTATTTTCTCTCCTCTTACATCAAATCTTATGTCCTAGAAATTTTATAAAATGTATATTTACTAACTTTATACAATACTTTATTATAAACTGGTTGTTCGCCCCTAGCCACTAGAAGGGCGAATAAATTTAAGCAAATAGCCTAAAACTAACCCCAGACATATATAATAAGCTTCCCTAAAAAAGTACAATTAATTTGGCCGATCAGTTACTGAGACATTTAGCTTTAGACAAAAAAAACTTACTTATTTTTTCTTCATATATAGGTAAATAAGAAATAAAAGTAAAGTAGGTTTAATTCATTTGCATATTCTATAGATATATATAACTACATTACAGATTTTTAACTGATGAATGATTAAATAATAATAATTTCATTTGTTACATAAGACTGCGGTAAAGTCAAGCTAGCTTTTTCATTTTAAATATCATTATTTTAAATAAATTGTATTTTAAATTAATGCAAAATAAGTTTGTTGTTGGGTAATTAACTGGTTTTATTTCAAGCCTTTGGCAATACATAAATGATAGTTTTGATGTAAATTTTAGAAAGATTTAATAAAAGAACGCAAATAAAACCATCAATAAAGTTATTTTTGGGCTATCAAATGGTGTTATGTGACAATCTAAAATAAGTTGATAAAAAATACTAAACTCATTGTCAAATGTCATATTAAAGTCAAGCTGCTAATTGATGAAGATATTAATTAGTTTCTTGATGGTTTTGCTTAATAAGATTAATTTATAACTAGAAATGTAATTACTTATTAGAAAAACTTTTATCAATATACATTATAAATTTGCATTGAATTAATGAAATTGTCATACTATCAACTTTATATTACTTTGAATTGAAGAGAGTGAGTGCTCTGTCATCTGAGATGAAAGGAATGGCTAATTATATATCTTACACAGTTCTGTCAATTTCAACTGATTAACTTTATTATAGGCATAGATATGCTTTCTAATAAAATATTCAAAACAAGGATGACAACATCCATAAAAACGAAGCTCTGAAACGTTAGGACAAACGAACATTCACATTTGTATAGTGTCAGAACTGAATAATCAGAATATAAATGTATAAAAGTCGAACTAATCAAAATTGTAAGTAAATCTGATGAAAAACTGCTTAAATACAGGATATTGTTTAAGGACATACTTACATTTTTAGGACTTGATTATAAATGATGATTCGCTTATAACAATGTACTTTGTTGTCCTAGGAATCAATATTCCAAAAATCAGACCAATCGTATAATTTTATCACATAAAAGTTTGATGTTATAAAAATTTAAAATCAACATGTTTAAAATGGACGTACTGACTTTTTGGTAACGATTATAGAGTTTCTTTGTTTCGCTTTTAAATGATATTTAAGAATAAGGAAGGATTTAATCTACAATTAATCTTCTTTGCAATAATAATGATTTTTAAACATGGTAACGTGCTAATATCATAATGCCTTTTGTTTGGAAACTACAGCATGACCCTCGAAAAAGTATTTTTAAGCATCTGCAGCCCTTATTTCTCAATGAATTATAAAAAAAATGCATATGTCCTTGTTCTCCATAGTATTCCACATAAGTAGATATAAAAATATTTTTTTTACCTCCATTAACACCGGAGATTTTTAGAGCTAAAGTTTTGAAAAAGTGACTGAGGAAAAAGTAACTATTAACATGAAACGACTTTTTTAGCAAAATTAAGGTAGAAATCCTTTTATTTTTGTTACTAGCAGAAACTTTATACAAAAATTAAATAAAAAATTTAGTTTTTGAGTAAAAAGCATTTTTTTACACATATTTTTTGAGTCTTTTTAGTTTAATAATATTTTGAAAAACTTACTTATTAGGCAAAATTTTTTAAGATTAAAAAACCAAATAAATCTTTATGAATATAGCAGGAAAATTGTTTTTGTTTCACAATCCTAACTTTAATAACAAAAAAGTTATGAAGAAAATAAAATTAAAACATAATGATTTTTTTGTCTAAAAAGCTTAATTAACCCCCTATTAAATTATTGAGATGTCAGAAAAGTAGGCGGAGCAACTGTCATAATTAATCCTTTTCTCAAATAAGGGTTAATAAATAATAATAATAAATAATCTAAAATTTGCAAATTATCAATTCATTCAGTAGTATTTTTTGCCATTAAAAATTTATATTTTTTGGTGGAATAAAAAAGAAATAATTAGTTAACTTGTTTTTCTTTGTGTCTCATTATTCAGTTGCCAGAAAAACATAATATAACCATCCAAAAAATAAGAGAAACAAAAAAAATTCTTTTTCTCAGTCACTTTTTCAAAACTTTAGCTCTAAAAATCTCCGATGTTAATGGAGGTAAAAAAAATATTTTTATATCTACTTATGTGGAATACTATGGAGAACAAGGACATATGCATTTTTTTTAATTCATTGAGAAATAAGGGCTGCAGATGCTTAAAAATACTTTTTCGAGGGTCATGCTGTATAACATTGTTAAGGATATGTATTTTAAGATGATAGAAAAAAACCACCATTTTCCATTTTTTTTCAAAAAATTCTTTGTCTTTATATATTTTTTTAGAACATTCTCTTTCCTGAAACTTTACTTGAATGAAATTAATTTAATCTGCTGAACTTAGTTCCTTGAAATAGTAAGTAATGTACACAAATATCATCATTTTTAACAAAGGTATATATATAAGTAAGTATTTGACCTTCCAGCTGAAGATTAGACTAAAACAATAAAGTGGGAGGGGGGTTAAATAACTGTATGTCCCCGCCCTGAGGAACATGTGCAGACTTTTAATTGGGTGTTTGAAAATCAGCAATAGCGTAGGAAATAATTACACAGCAAAGACACTACAAAAGAACTGAAAGTAAATTTTAAGCAGACGAAAAAGGTCCCTAACATGGGGATCCAATTAGTTGTCTGGTTATACATCTACATTTAAAGATTTATACGTAGAAGGATAGAACAATTAAAGATGAATTATTTCTTACTTCCCTATAAACAAAAATATATGTGAAATTCTGCCTTTGCTAGTTACTGGAAAAATAACAATAGTTTTGAATATGTTGAAAAGTTTCATCCTTTCAATATATGCCGTTTGAATTTATTTAGATATTAATGAAGCTATTAACACATCACTATATCATTTTACCATGTACTGATTAAAATAGCGTTAAAATTTAGATGTATACTAAAACCTAAGTTTTGATGCTTTAATATGGAAAAATTGAAGATGTTATTATCGTGCAAAATTGTTCTTATATCAGCATTTAATTCTTAATAAAAAGTAGTAAGGTGTTTTTGTCTGTAGCTTAAAATTTCAATAGCTACAGTTTTGATTTAGTTATCTATTTAAGAGAAGCTTCACATTGGTCCAGGGTTTTCATTCCAAAATTAAATGTTGGAATGGTTTTAGGCTACTTTTTTTTTCTTTCCTACCCCTTCTAATACATAACATCTAATAGGTCATATGGATTCTAACTAACATTTAAAAAAATAATTATGTTTAATGTTTATTATGAATTTTTTTAATTATTTTTCTTAATAATTCTTATTTTCAAAAATCAGTGCATAAATGATTAATAACAAACGCAAATCCTAGACAAACTTTAGTCATAAATATTCGAATTTATAAATGTTTAATTTAAAACTTTTTACCTTAGATAAAAAACTTTACAAGATGTAAAGGACAAATCTTCGATTTTGTCTTAAAATAATAACTATTTAAAAATCACGTTATAACACAACCTTTAGGGGTTAAATATAAATTGTATAGCCGCAACGAATGCGTCAGTACACAATAGTAACTCGACGCACAATCACGCAAAGAGCGCAGCTAACACAAATATGCTCTGCCTGAACTTGGTGCTTGGCTTTGACTAAACCTCCGTCAATGTTGGTTCTCTGGGAAGCGGGTTGGGGGGGGGGGGGGGAATTACCTCTTTTGTTCCGTTAACGGAGGTTGGGCGTAAATGGGGAAATGAGGTATACAAACAGGCAACAAATACACGGAAAGGGGCGGGTAAAATTCCCCCTATTTCCTCCCAATTTCTTTGTTGGTTTCTTTTGGTAGATTGGTAGCTGAATTCCCGTTTCGTCCACAATCAACGAGGGTAAAACTGAACTCACCTTACAACTCTCTTTGTAGCAATTTCTCCATGAAATTTTTATATATACCCCTCCCTAAATTATTGTTCCCTTTTCATCCCCAGCTACTCTATACATACACCTTGTTCCCTTGTTTGCAGCTCAAATTTTAAAAAGCGAAGCTTTTCTATAAGTAGGGTCGGTCCGTACGTCCGTTTGTCTAGAATGGTTAGATATTTTCGTTTATTTATATTTAAATTATCTGATTGATCTGACTTTTGGAATACTGATTCCTAGGATAACAAAGTATAATGCTATAAGCGAAGCATCTCTATAATCAAGTCCTAAAAATGTACGTATGTCCTTAAACAAAATTCTGTATTTACACAGTTTTCAACTAATTTACTTTCAATTTTTTTTTACTTTTATACATTTATATTCTGATTATTCCGTTCTGACACTCTACAAGTGTTGATGTTCGTTTGTCCTACTGTTTCAAAGCTTCACTTTTACGGATGTTGTCATCCTTGTTTTTTATTAAAGAGATTTTATACCTTAATTCTACGTCCAAGGGTGGGGGTAAAGAAGTGTTTACATCCCTCAAACATTAAAACCCCTCATTTTACCCTCTTAAAATTTTGAAAAATACATTAGATGACCTCGCTTAAACATTTGAAACACCTTATTTTACCCCCTTAAAATAAAAAAGCTTGGACGTTTCTGCTTCTGTATCTGTAATTTTGTTGCTAACCATTTTAAGTTAACCAAAGTTTTTTTTGTAATAGAACAATCAAAATAATGCTATGAGAAATACTTTTTTATATTTACTAAATTATTTCAATGGATGTGTTTATTCTTGTTTGTGTTTGATTTGTTGAAGTATAGAAACGTGTAAAACTTGAAAATCAAAAGAAACAAGATTTTAATTTTTAACAAGGATGACAACACTCAGAGTTGCATAATACAACATCAAACAATGTGGAAGTATTTTATTTTTTACAAAGCTCAGCAACCGCATTTTGCCGCCGTTTTTGCTACTAGCCGCTACTACAATGGCTCGCCATAATTTGGACAACCTTCAGCTAAATTAGGGCGTATAAGCAGCTTATAAGGACAGCTTTCTACGGCTGATAGCAGCATTTACGAATTAGATAAAGATGCCTTTTTAAATTATGTTGCATAAATACATATAACTGCGGTGCCATGTTTTTCTATGAAAGCAATTGTGTGATTCAAGACCAGTGGCGTGCAGAAGGGGTGGATAACCCCTTCACTACTGTTACATCGATGGGGGTGTCAAGCAAAAAAATCAACCTCTCCCTGTATTAAAGGGGGTGTGTGGAATAAATCCGCGCTTTGCGCGTCATTGGTCAGTCAAAGGAGGCATTTTTTACTTTTATGAATGATTGGAGGGTAATATTAACCATCCTGGAACCCCCCTTATAGTCTGTATGACAACTCTCTAAATCTCACACCCCCTCTATTTTAACTAAACGGGGTGAGAGGTTTCAACTGTTCAACGCTACTGTTACACAACAAAAAAGGTTACCTTTAACTTTATTCTGCGGTTTTTGTACTGTTTTTTTATCTGTTCGAAGAAATTGCCAAGTTTTAGATGTAATACATTAAACCCAACACAACATTTATTGATTTATAATTATCAGTCAAGAATAAATCAACCAACTTTAGACCATTTCTAAAAAAGTTGAGAAAAGTATTATCACAGTAGAATTAATACCAAATCTAGCCTTACATCGGGCTGATAAATCGTTAATTAAAGGACATTGGAGCCTTGTTTTTGTTTCACAGACTTAAATAAATCTAATTTTGAAAGAACGTTTGTGGATACGAAATAGCATTAAAACTTTTTGAATTAAAATTCTTATAGTTAACAAATCTTGGCTTTTTAAACAGATACAAATATGAACTACATAATCTTTCCACATATAAAAAAAATTAACTACGATAAGAACAATTTAAATAATCTTGTAAAAAAGAGCAGTAATTTGTCGCTAAAACGCATATTAATTTCATTTATTCATCTTACTAGTGTGTGTGTGTGTTTGGTGTGTTTGTTCGTGTGTGTGTGTGTGTGTGAGTGTATATGTGTGTGAAATTGTGTGTGTGATGTGTGTAGTATATAAAGTTTTGATTAATTGAAAATTCAAACTTAAGTGTTGAGTCATTAGTATACAGACATATACACAGAGAGGATCAAATAAGCAAGAAATAAAGACAAAAAAAAATACTTCAAATATCAAAAACATCCCAAGACTTACATCTGAAAATAAAATAGCCTAAAACTATCACGGAACCAATGTAATGCAGATTATCTAAAAGATGCCTTTGTGTGTTTAAATTTTTTTTATAATATTAGTCATAACTTAAAAGCCCAAATTTAAAAACCTCACCATTTCCCCCTTTTTCTTCTTAGGTAATATCACACTCCACCCCCCCCCCCCCTCCTCCACCCCAACTGGGGTAAAAATACTTATCAATACTTCAGTTCAACATTAGGTATAGATTTTTTACTCACCCAAATATCATGTCTTTTTATTTATAACCAACCGTATATTGGACTTTTCAAAAAAAAAAATAAAAATAACATGTTTAAATAGACTGTGTTGATCACTCCATGTTACTTATAAAAATAGGACAGTAGAGGGGGAGGGGGGGGGGGGGGGTTGTAACTACCCTCATCCAAAAATATAACCTTATCAATTTTTGTGATTCAACTCTTAGAAGGAAAAATAATTTTATAAACGTTTAAAGGCACCATCCCGAATCCAGGTAAGTCCTGGTTCATTATTTATCAGATGTCTAGCTTTCTTATAACACCAAAAAGAACATAGAACTAGTTGTTACGACTGGCAAATTATTAACACAAAAACAAATCATAAAATTAAACATTGATAAATATTTATTCTCTCTGTCCCTATCCCTGTAGAGACAAAGTTGTACAACAAATCATAGAAATTAAATAATTTGTCACCCCTCTTGAATCCCGACGCTTTGACTTAAATTAGTTACAATGTAATTTGTCTGAGAATCAATTTAGGGGCGTGCACAGTGATTCACCATAGGGGTGTAAAGCTTTGGGGGAGCGAAAACAATGGAGGGCAATTCTTCCCATATAATATCATGTTTTACCAATGACAAGGTGGTTGTGCCGAATGTTAATAGGGTCTTTGAAAATCAACCAAAGATAACACATTGACACAGACAAGTAGCAGAAAACAATTAAGTAGTAGACGAAAAATGTCATTAAAAAAGAGGGGGGGGGGGGGGTAATTATTCATATATCCATCTATACTATAGATCTGTTGGTTTTGCTTAAAATATTTTGTCAATTCAAATCTATTTTAATTTCCTGTTTTACTGTACTCCAAAGAAAACCTTGATTCTTGATATGAAGGCTTAAACCTAATTTAGTTGTTTGAAAAAAATATCGGATTAATCTTATATATTTAATTTTACAAAAAAAATACAGCCTGTGTCTGATTTCAAAAGATATCACAGGATTTCCTGTTGTGATAATTATTATTACTTGGAGCATTTATTATAGTATTAAACATCAATTACTAACAATGAGCTTTCCATGTAATAGAGTTAACTAGAGAGTTTTAAATACTCTCATAAAAACTGTATGAAAATCTGCCTTATAGCATCCGGACTGCTATAGATGGTATATCCCTAATACAAAGTAGCTTGATGTCTGTCTGTCTGTCCGTCCGTCTGAAGCTTAAGATCTCGGTAACCACTTAACCGATCTGATTCTACTCTTCAGGGAATATACCTACTGGTCCTGTGGTGGTTTTAGGCTATTTTATTGGGGGGTGGGAGACCCCCAACCCCCCAAAAAATAAAAAATCCCCCCCATTTTTTTCTTTTTGCAGAAGATTTCCTTGGTCCTTTTTTTTAATGCAAAAGATTTCCTTGGTCCTTTTACGAATTTCGCCTAATTTTTTTTTATCACCTCTTTGGGCAAAGCCCCTAGAGGCTAGGGGCGAAGCCGCTAGTACCAAAAAAAACAAATGATGATAAGAACGTAAGCAAGAAAAAAATGAGTTCTAGCTGTAATAGCAGCTGAAAAATTCAATTTATCGGAACGTTTTGGTCTTTCGGACGGATGGTCAGACAGAGGCAATTATAGAGTAGTTTTGCTACTAATATGTTTTCTTATAATTGTACTGCAGCCGAAGGATGTATCAAAACATTATGTACATTGTCATTTCTACAACTATATTTTTTGTTATACACTACTTTAAGTAATTCTATTATTAATATAGATTTTCAGAAGGAAATATGTTCACTTATGTATGAATAGTTTTGCACTGAGATGGGGTAAAAAAAAATAATTTACTTAACCCTTAACGACTTCGGCGACTGGCAGCTGCCAATTACAGCTGCGGCCGCTGAAATTTATATTTTGATATTTCTAATATAAAATTTACATAAAGATAAACATTTTCTGCAAAAGTAATTTTCTTCTAGCTTCAAAAATAAGAAAATTACATCCGTTTGAAATTTTTAAGTAAAAAAGGACCTAAAAACAAAGGTTGTTAAATAAAAGGGTGAAGGGAGCGAAAATTGACTTTGACTTACTTTAGGTCGGAAATTCATTATCAAACAGGGGACTTGCACAAAAAAAATTAGCCCTTTAGCTCTAATAGAAACTGAGATAATAGGGAGGGGGGCGTTGAATTCCCCCCCCCCCCCCACCGACCGATTAAGGTGCGGCAAGGGGCCCGACTGTTAAGAGTTAATCTTAAAAGCAGGAAGGGAGGGGATAATGGGTTTCCAATTCAATAGAAGTTTTTTCATGGATTGGTGTCCAAAGTTTTTCATCTATCAATTTTAATCGATATATCTGTAATTTTTTTTCACAATTGGATATGGTAATACATTTATCGTCCATTGTCTTCTTTAGGATCCCTGTTTTTTCCTCTCAATATTTGTCTCTGATTAAGAACTAATCACCAGGGATCTAAAGGTATAGTACAATGACCGATAAATTGATGTGCATCCCCAATGATGAAACACAAAAATAACCCCTTCTGTAGATTAAAATTAGTGATTGAAACGTTCCCAATTTGTTCAGCCAACGAGTATAAAACATTATTATACAACTTTGGGGACTAGTGTAATAAACAACCCATTTTCCCTTCTCTCTCTCTGACTAATCACACATATTATAAATCATTGTGTAATGAACATTCGCTAATGAATATTAATAATAGTTTCTTAATGTACATTTGTATTATATTCGGGTTTGAGAGAAGTATCTTGATAAAAAAAATCTTTTAGTTAATATAATACAAATGACCAATGTTAGGCCAGTAGCAGGGGCGTCCAAGCTTTTTTATTTGGGGGGGGGGGGGTAAAATTTTGAAAATAAAAATTTTTGGGGGGATAATCTTTATTTCATAGAGGCATTTTTTTATTTGGGGGGGGGGGGGGGTAAAAATTGAAAATCCAAAATTTAGGGGGGTGCCAAATTCATTTGGGGGGGGGGGGATCACCCCTTTACCCCCCCCCCCCTCTTGGACGTCCATGGCCAGTAGGGCGTCATTTTTTAAAGGCACTATAAAAAGCTTCACAAAACAATCCGATATATTTAAGATATGTTTAAGTAACAGGATGTCTCTGTTTATAACGATTAAACCGATATGGATCTCCTTTACAGGGAAGCTTATTATAGGTCCAGGAAAGCTTTTTTTAAAATTATCCTAAAAAAATGTATACACTTTATTTTAAATGTCTCTTGTAACTAATACTTAAAGCGGTGTTACTTCAACTTTCCCATGAGGCCTCTCAGGGTTAAGAAATAAGAAATTTAAACAACCCCACCCCTCTTTCACTTCTTTCTAAATGTGAAAATTTATGCCAAATTATATATATATATTTTTTAACTTAAAAAATTTGTTTTAAAGAACAAATCTCTCAATCCATGAAAATATATAATTACTAATTATTATGTATAAATATTTTTTTTCATCTAATAAATATATATGCAATGCAATGTTATGTAGGATCATAATTTACTTACAGAAGTAAAACTTGAAAATAAATTTTAATTAGAGCGATGTTAAATTAGAGGATTTGAGCTTAATAAGGAAATATATGAACAGTTGACGTAAAAATAAGCCAAATAAAGATTTTTATTAAAATCAAATCAAACAGGGATGACAGCATCTAAAAAAGCGAAGCTCTAAAACGGTAGAACAGACGAACAATAACACTTGTAGAGTGTCAGAACTTAATAATTAAAACATTAATGTATAAAAGTCGAAAAAAATTGTAAGTACATTTGTTGAAAAGACTCGTAGAGACATATCACGATTATTATTTATGTTTTTTTTAGTGGAACACATGCCAAGAGATGCTGCCTGCATAGTCGGAACCAAAGCTGAAGCTGCTCCCCCGTGTCCTTGGCCTCCAGACGCATCCATAAGCAACGGGTTCTAGTCAGGTAGATGATATTAAGGGGCTTAATGGGAATATCAACTATGATCTCTGTAGTATTCTCTATGATGATACATTTAGAGAGTACTCTAGTGACTTTAACATAAAGTGTGACTATATTGATATAGATTCTCTTTTTAATAAATTCAAGTCTTCAAGTAATCAATTATTTAAAATATTTTCTATAAATATTCAGAGTTTAAATAGTAAAATTCAACAGCTAAGGAACTTAATTGACAAGGCTTCGTTAGAGGGGATGGGCCCGTCGATTATATCCCTGCAGGAGATATGGTTGTCGGAGGAGTCAAACACAGATAGTCTAAAATTAAATAATTATAACTTTATCTCTGCCCCACGACCGGAAGGGAGGGGGGGAGGGGTTGGGTTATATGTAGATAACAAATATCAAACTAAAGTCTTATTCAAGAATTTTTTTATACCACACATATTTGAGACTATGTGTGTTAAGATTTCATTTGGCAACTTTAAAGCCCTAATTGTAAATGTTTATAGGCCCCCACACAAAAACCCAGAGGATCTTGAAACTTTTTTTAATGTTCTTGCTGACTTCCTGGACGTTATTGATGATTGTAATCTTCCAACATTCTTTATGGGCGACTTTAATCTTAATATGTTCACATCCTATGACGTCTTAGGTCCTGCCTCTCGTTTTCTCAATATTATGATAAGTAGCGGCTATTTATCTCTAACATTAAGAGCAACCAGAATCCAAAATTTTTCATTTTCCCTTATTGATTCGATCTTCTGTAGGGATTTTCTAGACAACTTTGTAGATTCTAATGTAGTTGTAACAGATCTATCTGACCATCTTGTACTTAGTAGTTCATTTTCTCATATCATTCCTAAACCTGCAAAAAGACCACAATATTTTGAAAAAAGATTCCTTGAGGAAGCAAACATTGACAATTTAAACCATGAACTATCATTACAAGATTGGGAAGAAGTTCTTAACACGGAGGATGTTGATTTAGCCTATGCGAAATTCTTTTCTGTGTTTATTTCTTTGTACAACAGCTGTTGTCCAAAGGAAAAAATACGCAATAACCGTCGCACTATGCCACAGTCGCCGTGGATGAATCAACATCTTCTGCTGTGTAATCGTTTCCGAGATAAGTTGTATAGAAAAGCCTTAAATAGACCAACAGAAGAAAATTGGGATAACTATAGCCGCTACCGCAATAATTACCAGAGAGCATGCAGGGAAAAAAAACGTTTACACTATCAATCTGAACTTGAAAAAGCGGGTAAAAATGGTCGACAGATATGGCAAGTTTTGAGGGAAGTGATGGGTAAATCTAGATTTCAAAATGAGATAGAATATTTGGAAATTGATGGGAAAAAAATCCAAAACAAAAAAGACATTGCAAATTCCTTTAACCAGCATTTTGCAAAATTAGGTGAGAATCTCACCCCTGAAATACCCAACACTTCCAAAGATTTTCATGATTACCTACCCCCCCCAATAAATGATAGTGTATTCGTTCCTCCCCTGGATGAACTCCAGGTATTTAATGCGATAACGAGTTGCATACCTAAGACTGCAAAGGATGTGAATGATATATCATGCAAACTTTTGGTCCAATGCGCCGCCAACATCTGTAAGCCGCTTACCCATATATATAATCTTAGTTTTTCAAAGGGAATTTTTCCCTCAGAAATGAAAATAAGCAAAAATGTCGTTGTTTACAAATCAGGGCCAGTAAGTAGCTTAGAGGCATGGAGGGGGGTTTCAATTATCAATACGTTCAGCAAACCCTTAGAAAAGATTATGTATAGGACACTATATACCTTCCTGGATGAAAGATCTTTTTTTTCCCCACGGCAGTTTGGTTTCAGACCTAATATCTCCACGGCACATAATGTTCTTGATCTTGTCAATCGTATCACGGCCGCACTTTCTGAAAAGGAAGTGTGCGCCGGGATATTAATAGATATAAAAAAATGTTTTGACTTAGTTGATCGTACAATTTTATTGAAAAAACTCGAGCATTATGGCTGCCGTGGAGTGGTCTTGCGATGGTTTGAGAGTTACTTTGAGGGTAGGGCTCAACAGGTGGCTTTTGGGGGAGAATTTTCTGATATTCTTTATATTGTTATAGGTGTTCTCCAGGGCTCGACACTTGGCGTATTACTCTTCCTCCTTATGGTAAATGATCTAGACTCTGCCACTAGGGATGCACTTCTGAGCTTATTTGCAGATGACACTTTTGTGTTGATAACTGCAAATAATATACAGGAACTGTTTAATAAGATTGAAACTACTCTTCCCCAGATCACAGATTGGTATAATAGCAATCGTTTAATTATCAACAGCAAAAAAACCAAGGTAGTTTTATTTCAATCACCAAAGCAAAACTTTACAGAAGAGGAAAGGAATCTTATTGCTCAGTTCCCAGTATATATTAACACCAATCATGAAGGAGAAAACCTTCCAGAAAAAATCAGCAAGCTAGATCATATATCATTAAGTAGGGAGGAGCCTAGTGAACGTGCAGCAAGACACCTGGGTGTCCAGGTAGATGAAAAGTTGTCCTTTAAGATTCATTTTAACATGATGCATAAACGGTTGCTTAGGATAGTGTTTTCGCTAAAACAAATGAAAAATCTATTAGATTCAAGACATCTTAAACTGCTTTATTCGTCCTATGTAAAATCAATAATAGGTTACTGCTTAATAGTATTTACGGCTGTTCCAAACATTTTACTTGAGCCTATATTAAAACTTCAAAAAGAATGTTGTCGCATAATATTAAAAAAACCACGCCGGACTCCATCAAGGATTCTATTCAAACAGTTGGAAATTTTACCAATTAAAAAGCAAATGGACTATGATGTCCTTTTATTTATGTATAAATATAAAAATAATCTCCAACCAAAAGTATTTGACAACACATGGAACACCCGTAACTCGATACATGGTTACGAAACTAGATTTAGGTATGATTTCACAATAGATCAAACTAATAGGAATTTTATATTTAACTCCCCACTTCATTATTTTCCAAGAATTTGGAATTCTTTACCAGAAAATTTAAAAACCATTCCTACATACCTAGAGTTTAAAAGGAAAGCATTCCTTCATATTTTAAATACCATCTAGTTCGACCAATAGTTATGTTTATTATTAATATTAACACCTTGTATATTATTGATTTTACAGAAAGACACACATGACATCATACTCATATTCATAATCACCACCTAAAAGCAGTTTAACAAGTCAATTTTTTTTCGATTATTCTTATCCTTATCCCTTTTTTCATTCTTTTTCATTTGTGAGGCGGGAACGGTATTCCTAGTAATTTTAAATCTCAAATCTTAAAAACATGACAGCTTTTCATCAACCCTTGACACATAGTTGACAAGGCATCAGTTTTTTATCAGTTTCTTCATCCTTGGAAGTTTTTGCCTTTTTTTGTCCTAGCCCTCAAGTCTTGTCCGGAACATAAATCTTTTTACAGGGAATCGGGGACATATAACGAAATTTTTCCTTGAAATTTTTCCTTGAAATTTTTCCTTGAAATTTTTCTTTGATACTTTTAACTGTAAACCTTAAATGATAATTTTTGATTGTATTTTTTGTTATCAGTTTGGACTAAGTGCGAGATTCCCTGCAGCCATAGCCTCCTGTCGGGATTACATTGTGTCCTTAGAGTCCAATCCACGTACCTACATCCCTGGAATTAGATGTTACGTCAAAATAAGTTCCTTACTAGGGGCTGACCTCTGCCGTCAAAATCAAATCAAAGCAAATATTCTCTTAATTTTTAATTCTTTTTTTCGACACTTGTTTATTTAATCAAAATTAATCTTAAATTAAACTCATATCTTTTTCGATTTCTTTGTACAAATTTTTTTTTCTTAGATATTTTAATTCCTTAATTTTTTTCAAATTAACTTAACAAAGTCTAATTTATTTAATCCGGCAGAGGAAAGCTCCTCGAAAAACTGTTGGGTTTACCCTTAATATAGAAACTAATGTTAAATTATTCACTTGAATCTTAAAATTTAAATAAAAAATCTTAACTTTAACTTAAAACCGATTATCTCATTTTCCTTTGTTCTTTTCCTTTACTTCATTCTTCTTTATTCTTATCTTGTAGTCACACAATATGTCCATTGATCACAATTATAGCTGAGACGCCCACTAAAGCCTTGATTATCCTCTGCCCGACTAACCGCTAGCCGATCAATTCGTTGATCGGCCACGTATTAACATTGTTGTAAAGGTTGTTATGGAGAGTCAGGGATGCGGAGGCGTAGCAGAAGCAGCGGAGAAGGCGAGCTTGCAGCAGATTTAAAGCAGTGGAACCACGCAGCGGATAACTTATTTAATCCGCCAATTGGCGGTACCGGCAGGCTAAAGTGGTACCAACACCAACCACAGTCCAGCCAGCAGCGGCTCTGCCTCACCTGGGCCGCCAAAGAGAAATCACCTAGTTTATCCAAATTAATCTGCAATGTTCACCCGTAATAATTAAAACTGTATAATTATTAGATAAATATGAATATATTGATTTATTTAATCGCCATGTCATAATGTAATAATTAAAATGTCTATGTGATTATCTCATAACAGGGTTGAAAGAGTTATTGAATAAAAGTTCTTATTATTATTATTATTATTATAACGGTCGGGGGGGGGGGGCGTTGAACGCCCCCCTATCCGGTTTTTTCTATCTCATTTTCTGTGTGTGAAAGATAAAGAGCCCAAACTGCTTGACTTTTTAAGTATGGGTATGACACATAACTGAAAGTTGAAATTTTTTGAATATCTCCATCCTGGCGGGCACAGGATGCCAGCAAACCTGGCAGGGTCATCCAGGTAAAGAGCAAAAATATTTTTTTGACTAAAACAAAGCATTTTATCATACTAAAATGCTAAAAAATCCTCTAGTAGTACATCCTTATATGAAATACAGGTGTTCAAGTCACTTTCAGGTTCCAGGTATGATCCTGCAGGTCCTGATCCTCCAGGTCTCCAGAAATCTTTAAAAGGCTCCTGTGGCCGCAATTTTTGACTTAGAGACTTCAAATTTTAAACTTAAGCTTTTCTTATATGTCTACATATCGTATTAAAATTTCATGAAGATCCGCCGCCGTTTTCCCGCCGACCGCCGGCTGCGGCGGCTGGCAGCTGCCAAGTACAGCTGCGGCCGCTGAAATTTATATTTTGATATTTCTAATGTAAAATTTACATAAAAATAAACATTTTCTGGGAAAACATTTTTCTTCCAGCTTAAAAAATAAGAAAATTACAGCCGTTTGAAATTTTTAAATAAAAAAAGACCTAAAAACAAAGGTTGTTAAATAAAAGGGAGAAGGAAGCGAAAATTGACTTAGACTTATAAAAGGTCGGAAATTCATTATCAAACAGGGGACTTGCACAAAAAAATTTAGCCCTCTAGCTCTAATAGGAACTGAGATAATTAGGGGGGGCGTTGAACGCCCCCCCCCCCGACCGATTAAGGTGCGGCAAGGGGCCCGACTGTAAAGGGTTAATACAGGATAATAATTCAGGACATTCTTACATTTTTGGGAATTGATTATAGAGATGCTTCGCTTATAACATTGTACATTATTGTCCTAGGAATTAGTAATCCAAAAATAATTAAAACTGTTAAAAAACAACATGTTTAAAAAGGACGTAAGGACATTCTTGTAACGATTATAGAGTGGCTACGCTCTCTAAATCGTACCTTATTACTACAGGAATCACCATGAAAAGTTTGAAATCGATAATACAACTCTAACATGCCTAAATTGACGAAAGAAGCTATCCGTTCCAGACGGACGGACCCTAAGTATAGAAAAGCTTCGCTTTTTAAAAGCAGTCAAGTTCTTTAAGAGACTTTTGCTAATATTTTAACGGATTATAGTATAAATGATACATACGTCATTTGTATTACATAATTTAAAATATATGATGGTGTAAATCTAAACTATCAAGCCATTCATCAATAAATAAGTGATGTGAAACAGAACGGAACAATCGAATTGCATTAATACAATAGCACAGTCTTAGCAGAATTTAGTTCAATTTGTAGTCCTTCCACAGTTGTTAAAGGTAGCAGCTACGCAACTAAAGGCCTCTGGGAGCATTTGAATGTGCAAATTTATCTAGGGGGGGGGGTTAATGATATCCTGCCCCAAAATAGTTATAAACCTTCAAAGGACCCGAGAAGCTACCCTGTAAAGGAGAACCATATTGGTTCAGTGGTTTACAATAGCCTTAAGTACACACACAGATAAATACAGATCATGTTACTTTATTGTAAGAATATAATTTTTTGGCAAAAACTAAGCCTACTTTTTAACACTAAACTAAACTTTTCTAAACTTGTTATTGCTGCGCTTCTGAAGATAGAATTGTAGCATAGTGTTAAAATAACATATCATGGCCTCCACTCACTCTTCACTCGAAATAGCATAAAACCTGGCTTTGGACAAATACTAAAATCTCCTGGAAATTATAAAATGATTAATTCCAGGGAGTAATGGAGGGGACAATGGGCAATTAATTCAATTTGAGAGTTTTTGAAGAAAGGCCATGAAAACCAGAATAATCCCGAAATTGAAAATTGTAAAGTGATTGTTGATTAAATCTAGAAAACCATAAACTAAGAAAAAAGTTCCAAGAAAAAAAGCAATCATTTGAAAATAAGATTACCAGTATTACAGACTGACATAACCATTCTTTGATTAATTACTAGAAATATCTCCCTGGATCTCTTCAGATGACAGGGAAAGAGAAAAGAGATTTGGGGGCAGGCAGGCGTGTAGCTGGATGGGCAAGTATATGACCCGCACGCCTTCCTGCCCCTTTTTATCCTGTTTATTTCCCCCACCTCCCTTCTCCATTTCCCTTTCTCGTCTACTTTTAAAAAGGAGGTGGGGATGAAGGGAGTGAAATATAGTATGGGAGGGGGGCCGTGTATTTATATTTGAACTACTCTCTGTCTGCAAAACTATATATATTCAAAACTAACATAGCGAGTAGCGGCATTTCTTGCGCAAGTCCCCAAACTCAGTCAGAAACTGCTAAATTCTTGCACATTCCCTTTAGGCCAGTCTCCAAAGTCTGAGACTCCTAAAGATTGAATATTCGATCCATTGTCCCCTCCCTTACTCCCTGGATTAATTCAGTTGTTTACAAGATCTTTGTGGAATTACAAACTGAGAGACATCCTGCTACATATTAAAAATGTCATATCCCATTTCACCCCCCCCCCACCACCAAAAAAATCATGAATATAGAGAAATATTACATGCCAAGCAACTTTCTCGTATTCATGCGAAACCGATGAATATCCGGTGGATTGGAACCGGTTGTCATCTATACGAAAAAATATGTCTAGCATTGTATTATATCCAGTTGTTTTACGAATATAAGGTGTACGATCAAAAGATTAAACACAGTTTTTTTTAGTCCCGAGAAGCCGAAGGCACGGGCTTATAATTGAACATTTTATATCCGCGGAAAGCTGTTTATAATACGATGTGAGAAATAACTATTATCATAGGGGGATGAAATGTACATTTAAGCTGTAACCAGAAAGAACCCTAACAATTGTTATAAAGTTTCTAATCCTGGGTATTGGGCAGGGCAGATACTAGTTCCAAAATATTATAAACACAGCTCATTTTATGCATAGTTTAACCTTTAATACTGTTGTGTTAATGTAGTATATTAAGATCTCGGGAACAGTTGTAACCTTGGCACTTTGCTTCGCCATCTTCACACAATACAAACCAAAATTAACTTTTGGAAGTACACAGCCAGCCGCATTTTATGAAACTAGTGGCTTCAGTGGTTACTGAGATCTTAAGCTTCAGACGGACGGAGAGATATCATTCTACTTTGCATTTTATAAAAGGACAAAATTCTTATATTGTGAAGCACAAAAAAAACATATACGGACAACCGGAAAAAGTGATTCCTAGCGCAGATTTTCAGTTGTTACATAAAATAAAAAAAGAGAGTATATGTAATAAATTAAAATCACGCAACTCTTATAAGCATAAGTATAATATAATAGAACCATATAAATTACATTCTGGATGATTGGTACCGGGAATCATCAAAAAAAAAACAGCTATCTACCAGAAATAGCAGCTGAGTTTTCCCCACAGCGTTGCAAACGGACTGATGGACAGACAAGTTAATTATAAAGTAGCTTCACTACTATAAATGATAATTTTGTTTATTAATAAGAAAAATTAAAGATAATTTAAGCGAAAAAGGAGACTTATTTTTCCATTTATAACAAGAAGTAAGAATTTTTTGTCTGTAGAGAAGGATCTTACTAGCCGCTGAACCGATATGGTTCACTTTTACAGTGAAGGTTACGAGAGATGGTTTTAGGCTATTCCATTTTTGTTAAAAAATCTGTGTATGGTTTTAGGTTATTTTTTCCATATATCTTTCGAATATAGAGCCCCTAGACGCTAGGGGCGCAACCGCTAGTTAGTTAATCCTGTATCAAAATCACTGCTTAAACACCCTTCAAAAATACTTATAATTTTCTATAGCGTCCAACGATCCTTGGAGCATAAGGCAATCAAAGTTTTATTTAAATACAATTGATTCAACTTTTTAATTAGATTTGAATATAGTAAAATCATAGTTTTGTTTGCAAAATATGTAATATATATTTAGTATTAATAAGCAATAAAAGCAAACAATATTAAAATATATCAAAAAGAACAATTTGACTTTAGTGCTGTTTTTCTATCGTCATAAATGCAATAATAGAAACGGGTCAAATGAAAACAACATCTGATTTCATTTTACATTTTTACTAGCGGCTTCGCCCCTAGCCTCTAGGGGCTTTTTCCCTAAAGGTTCAGGGGAGAATTTAAAAAAAATATTTACATTTTTTTATATATTTTCTGTATTTTTTTAACTTTTCATAACTCTTTATAACATTTATAACTCTTTATAACTTGTTTTTATTTATTTATATCAATTTATAATTTTTAAACCCTTCGAATTTTTTCTCTTATTTAATGTTTTTAAAAATTTCTTTGCCATTAGCCTTTTTGGTGCTTCGCCCCTACAGGAGAAGGGAGGTTTCACAATCTTTTTGAATTTGAAAAAAACAAAGTTAAAAGAAGAAAAGAAATTTAAAAAGAAGAAAAAAAATTTAATATATAAAAAAGTATAGAAAAATATAAAAAGATATAAAAAAATTTAAAACATATAAAAAATTATATAAAAACTTAAAAAACATTAAAATTAGAAAAAAATGTGAAAATTTTTTTTGGGGGGAGGAATTTTTTATTTTTTTGGGGGGGGGGTTTGGGGTGTCCCACCCCCCAAGAAAATACCATAGGACCGATAGGTATATACCCTGAAGAGTAGAATCCAATCGGTTCAGTGGTTACCAAGATCTTAAGCTTCAGACGGACGGACGGACGGATAGACATCAAGCTACTTTGTATTATAGATTAATGAAAACAATTGTTCCAAAAGTTTTATAGTTTTTATTCGTTGGTTTAACAACTTTGGGGGCTTTAGCGAATTATAATTGGTTGGTTCCTTAAGTTGAATCTTCAAATGTTTCAACCACTAATTTTGCTTTTAATAACTCCATACAAGGACATACTATTAAAAAGGATGACAACATCCATAAAAGCGAAGCTCTAAAATTAAAGGACAAACAAATATTAACACTTATAGAGTGTCATAACTAAATAAGCAGATTATTATTGCATAAGTTTAAATAAAATTGTAAGTAAATTTGTTGCAAAGCTGCCTAAATACATAATACTGTTTTAGGACATACTTTAATTTAGGACTTTATTATAGAGATGCTTCGCTTATAAAATTGTGCCTTATTTTAATAGTAATCATAATTACATAAATAACATTCAAAAATTTGATGGCAAAAAGTAAAAAATCAACATATTTAAAATGGACATATGGAATTTTTTGTAATAACTATACAGCTGCTACGCTTTCTAAATAGTATAGGAATGAAATCGATAGGATAATTCTAACATGTCTAAATTAACGAAAAGAGCTAACCGTGACGGTCTGACGGACCGAACCTAATAAAAGAAAAGCTTCGCTTTTAATAACAAATTATTCAACTAAAATTTCGAATATTCCCTGTCGTTCAATTAAACCCCAAATATATCAATCCTATAGAATTGTAAATATTAAAATTCTTATTCATTTTTCAGGTTGCCTTTGATATTAACCCCTCCTATGTCTAACATGAATTTGTCAGTGATAGGTATTCTAGTAGAAAATTCTTATAATAAAGTATTAGGATGTCTGTCTGTTTGATTGTTTGTTTGTCTGTCTGTCTGTCTGTGTGACTGTCTGTGTGACTGTCTGTGTGACTGTCTGTGTGACTGTCTGTGTGACTGTCTGTGTGACTGTCTGTGTGACTGTCTGTGTGACTGTCTGTGTGACTGTCTGTGTGACTGTCTGTGTGACTGTCTGTGTGACTGTCTGTGTGACTGTCTGTGTGACTGTCTGTGTGACTGTCTGTGTGACTGTCTGTGTGACTGTCTGTCTCTTTGTTTGTTTGGTTTGTTTGGTTTGTTTGGTTTGTATGGTTTGTTTGGTTTGTTTGGTTTGTTTGGTTTGTTTGGTTTGTTTGGTTTGTTTGGTTTGTTTGGTTTGTTTGGTTTGTTTGGTTTGTTTGGTTTGTTTGGTTTGTTTGGTTTGTTTGGTTTGTTTGGTTTGTTTGGTTTGTTTGGTTTGTTTGGTTTGTTTGGTTTGTTTGGTTTGTTTGGTTTGTTTGGTTTGTTTGGTTTGTTTGGTTTGTTTGGTTTGTTTGGTTTGTTTGGTTTGTTTGGTTTGTTTGGTTTGTTTGGTTTGTTTGGTTTGTTTGGTTTGTTTGGTTTGTTTGGTTTGTTTGGTTTGTTTGGTTTGTTTGGTTTGTTTGGTTTGTTTGGTTTGTTTGGTTTGTTTGGTTTGTTTGGTTTGTTTGGTTTGTTTGGTTTGTTTGGTTTGTTTGGTTTGTTTGGTTTGTTTGGTTTGTTTGGTTTGTTTGGTTTGTTTGGTTTGTTTGGTTTGTTTGGTTTGTTTGGTTTGTTTGGTTTGTTTGGTTTGTTTGGTTTGTTTGGTTTGTTTGGTTTGTTTGGTTTGTTTGGTTTGTTTGGTTTGTTTGGTTTGTTTGGTTTGTTTGGTTTGTTTGGTTTGTTTGGTTTGTTTGGTTTGTTTGGTTTGTTTGGTTTGTTTGGTTTGTTTGGTTTGTTTGGTTTGTTTGGTTTGTTTGGTTTGTTTGGTTTGTTTGGTTTGTTTGGTTTGTTTGGTTTGTTTGGTTTGTTTGGTTTGTTTGGTTTGTTTGGTTTGTTTGGTTTGTTTGGTTTGTTTGGTTTGTTTGGTTTGTTTGGTTTGTTTGGTTTGTTTGGTTTGTTTGGTTTGTTTGGTTTGTTTGGTTTGTTTAGTTTGTTTGGTTTGTTTGGTTTGTTTGTTTGTCTGTCTGTTTGTCTACCCCTTCTGTAGATTACAATTAACGATAAAACGTTTGAACACACAACTCAACGATCCAAAAAAGTCCGAAAAGTTGATCAACCAAATATTTGTTTTAAAGAATGCAAATCAAGCAGCCCATAAATATTTCAGATTCTGATTTTTAAAAATATTTTATTTATTGACTGATGAATACTACTACATATGATACAGAGACAACAATTTTAAAAACAAACATATCATTCAATGGCATTTTAAGTAGTATTTGTAATTTATTTAATCACATTAAAAACAAGCAATTGATTATCTACCATCGGCTACGCCCCTAGTAGAAAATGTTTTCTTCTGAATCTATGCCAAGTTCCGCTGTTTTCCAAAAAATATTCGCTAGGCGGCTCTTTATATCATTATATTTTTGGCGATTTCTCTTGGGATGGTGTTGGTACCCTCCCCTAAAATAGTTATACACCTTTTCAGGACCTAAAATGTAAAAAAGAACCATATCGATTCAGCGAGATCCTTCGGTACTAACAGACAAACAAACAGACAAAGATCCTCTTATTTTATTATAAGAATTCATATTTGTGTTAATTTGTGACAGTATAACTTAAACGTAGTGTTTGATAACCACAAAAATCCATCTATTATTCAACGTTATTCGTTGGTGTAACAACTTTGATGGCTTTTATAAAATTATGATTGGTTGATTCATAATGTTGACTGTCTAAGCTTCACAACCACAAATGGTAATCTACAGAATGGATAATTTTGTGTGTCATCATTGGGGATGTACATCAATTTACTAGTCATTGCCTTATCCCTTTAGACCTATATTGTTGTATCTGTTAGTCAGTGAGGCTTAAGAGTACATCAAGTCCTTCTAAATAAGAAATATTTTTTTTGTTCTACCATTTTATGTTAAAGTAATAGACATAAGATATCACTGACATGACCGATGACTTTATTTTACATGGTTAATAGGTCCAAAAAAGGTATCTCTCGTATTCATTAGAAACTGATTAAAATGCGGTAGATTAGAACCGGTTCTCATCCATACGAAAACATTATCGTATTTTATCCAGTTTTCTACGAATATAAAAATGTACAATCTAAAGATTAAAACCAGTTTTTTTTAGCCCGTGCCTTCGGTATCTCGGGGCTAAAAAACTGGTTTTAATCTAATAATTGTAAACTTTGTATCTGCGGAAAGCTGCTCATAATACGATGCGAGAAATAACTATTATTTATTTTGAGAAAGTATAACTCAACTTTTTAGGATAAATCACTCCTAAAATATCTCCTTTTACATATCTTATAAACTAAAATTTAGGGTGGCGACTGGCGGTCCACCATATTTATATCCAGAGTTATATTAATCCTTTCTTGGTTACGCCCCTAGTCTTGCCCCCCCCCCCCCTTCTTCCAGACGAACCACAGATTTATTGAATGCAAAATATGTAAATCCTGCAAGAAAATGTTTATCTTCAATGTTTACAATTTCATACAATAATGTGATGGTTAAAAAGAAAAAGATCTTCTAGAATATTAATTTTAGGATTTTTTACTTTAGCATATACCTTTTAATTTACTGATTAATAAAAAACAAAATGTTATATAATTTAAAGCAAATTTTATGGTAAAACAAGGATGATAACATCCATAAGTAGCGACGCACCACAATTATGGATATGCTTCTGGAAAAATTATCAATACAGTATGTTATAAAAATGAAATGAAATACGCAAAGAAATATAAGATAACCAATGTATTTTATATTTAGTAAAAAAGGGTGACTTACAAATTCTTTTTTTGTGGAAAAGTTTTAAATTTAACAAAGAGCTTTTTTTGTAAGTTTTACAAAATAAATTATATTGTTTGCCCTGTACTCTTTTAGGGCTTATAATAAAATATAAAAAGCCTTTTCAATTTAATAAAATTACTAAATTATTAAATATATTGTGTTAATTTTCTATTATATTCTTAACCCTTTTCCAATGATGGCAGCGTTTAACGCCCCTCTCCCCCTTAACTTTTTTAGCTTTCATTCCAATTGTGTATTAAGTATTTTTTTTACTTTTTCTTGAAATTATGGGTTTAGTCCTTATCGTGGCACGTCTTTTAAGGGACGTTTTTTTTTGTATTTTCACAGCAGCTTTTCTCCTATTTCTAGCCTCTGCGGGAGGCTCTAACCATGCGGGGCCAGTTGCCGCGGGGCAATGACCTAACCCAATAAACACTAACCCTAAAATAACCTATCAAAAGCCAATTTGAAAATACGACGAATCGCCACGAATGGGACTATATCCAAAATTTGTTTGGATTCATCAATCCTTGCGGCCAAATGATCTATCCAAATTCCAGGTAATTCCATGTTTATTTTTAAAGCTGCCTAAAAAAAAATAAAAAATCGCATTATATTACACAAGGTAACACTGATAATAAGCGTATTGGAACCTTTTCTTGACCGTTGATAGGTATACCTGGCACAAGAAAAAACTTTATATGGTCAAAAAATCTTCATTTTTAAATGAAACTCATTAAAACTTTCTGTTTCTGAAATTGCAACAGAAATGTATGTTACTGGTTAATTGAGAAAATTTAAGCTAACATACATAAAGTTAGGCACCTTTTTCCTTATTCAGGTTTTATATCGTTTTAACAGTAAATAACCGTGCCATGGCGATTCAATTAATTTTAATCTAATTGAATTTAAAAATTGAACATATTTGCATTTAATGTGTCTTAATATCTCTTAAAGTTTCCGATATATCATGCCCCCCCCCCTCTGAATAGTAAATATTTGGACGCCACCCCGAATAGGGTTAACTATTTATATTCTATGATGTTTAAACCTTTTCCCTACCAAGCAAACATGATTAGTTAATAGGACAGAGCACCTTTGTATATTACGAGGACTACAAGATTTTACTAGTAGTTTTGTTTTGTTAATTATCCTATTATATAACGTAGTAAGCGTTTTTTTTGTCTGTCCCGAAGGACCTCGCTAACCGCTGAACCGATATTGTTCTCCTTTACAGTGAAGCTTCTAATAGGTCCTGGGAAGGTTTTTTTTATATATTTTAGGGGAGGGTGTATTCACCCTCCCTCCCCCAAAAATATATTTTTTTGTACTTTTTTAAAACTCAAATTTAAAATGGGATGAGGTCGACTTTTCCCCCTTCCACCTTAAGTGCCCCTAGAGGTATCTAGGGGGCGTAGCCGCTAGTAGTTAAAAAAGATGTAATAGGTTTTTAGTAAAATATAGCTTTATATACAGACAACTACCTCCCTTCATTTTTCAAAGAATTCTTTCGTCTGCTTATAAATTATTTCCTGCTACTTGGCTGTATTAATATAAGCGATACCATTGGTTGATTTTCAATGAGCCAATAGGAAGGTTGCACTAGACGGTTACGAATAGGATATACAGTTATTCAACCCTTTCTTCCTTGAAGCAATTCTAAAAAAGAGAAACAGTACAAATCACACAATGATTCTTGACGTCCATATACAAGGCAACAAATCATTTTGTAATGGGGTAAATCCATTAGCAAAATTTACCAATTTGTAAACTCATTTGTTTTCACATTTTGCTGCCGCTTGTCACCATAATAGATTTGTCATGTATAATTTATATAGAATAAATAGAAGAGCTGGGATTAATATCTTCTTGATATAAATAAGAATCAGGGCTCAGCAGCCGCCTTTCAGCCGACTCTAAGCCTCAGGGAAATTAACCTTTTCCAATTTTATTAGAAATGAGCTGGTAGTAAAAAACCTACAAAAATATGGCAATCCATCTTTAAAAAAAGGAGTATTCAAAGCATCTAGGTCTAAATTTGAGGCATCGTCGTGGCTGACGCGCGGCTGCCGAGCCCTGGAGAGAACTCTTTATTAAGTAAGATTAGTATGTCATTGTCCAATTAAAACATGGTTAAAAGTGGTTGGTATGTTAATTGAAAATTAAGAGGGAATAATAAACATTAAGAGACTTTCATTGTGTTAATTGAAATAGCATGGTTACCACTCTAGTATAACTCTACTTTATAGAAGATTAATAACAGAGAACACCACTCAAGTGAAACTCTACTTTATAGGAGATTAATAACAGTGAACACCACTCTAGTGTAACTCTGCTTTATAGAAGAATAATAACAGTGAACACTACTCTAGTGTAACTCTACTTTATAAAAGATTAATAACAATGAACACCACTCTAGTGTAACTCTGCTTTATAGAAGATTAATAACAGTGAACACTACTCTAGTGTAACTCTGCTTTATAGAAGATTGATAACAGTGAACACTACTCTAGTGTAACTCTGCTTTATAGAAGATTAATAACAGTGAACACCACTCTAGTGTAACTCTACTTTATAGAAAATTAATAACAGTGAACACCACTCTAGTGTAACTCTACTTTATAGAACATTAATAACAGTGAACAACACTCTCGTGTAACTCTACTTTATAGGAGATTAATAACAGTGAACACCACTCTAGTACAACTCTACTTTTTAGAAGATTAATAACAGTGAACACCACTCTAATGTATCTCTACTTTATAGAAGATTAATAACAGTGAACACCACTCTAGTGTAACTCTGCTTTATAGAAGATTAATAACAGTGAACACTACTCTAGTGTTACTTTATAGAAGATTAATAACAGTGAACACCACTCTAGTGTAACTCTGCTTTATAGAAGATTAATAACAGTGAACACCACTCTAGTGTAACTCTACTTTATAGAAGATTAATAACAGTGAACACCATTCTAGTAAAACTCTACTTTATAGAAGATTAATAACAGTGAACACCACTCTAGTCTAACTCTACTTTATAGAAGATTATTAACAGCGAACACCACTCTAGTGTAACTCTACTTTATAGAAGATTAATAACAGTGAACACCACTCTAGTGTAACTCTACTTTATAGAAGATTAATAACAGTGAACACCACTCTAGTGTAACTCTACTTTATAGAAGATTGATAACAGTGAACACCACTCTAGTGTAGCTCTACTCTATAGAAGATTAATAACAGTAAACAACACAGCAATATAAAGTTCTCACAGCAAATTTGAAAAGAAAAGAGATTTTACTATCCTCTATGATCTACCCTTTGAAATTTTAAACTATACTTGACATTGAGGAAAATTCTACCCAACAAGTATAATTAAAACGAGGATGGGTTCAGTCATGGCACGTATAGCTTATATGTTTATAGCTAGAGAAAGGGTATTGTTGTGATAACAAGGTAAACCTTATTAATTATTTATTTTTTACAAAGATTATATGATTATTTAACATCTATTTCTGTATGGCTTTGTATGAAAGACAATTTTTTAAGAATATTAATATGAAAATCATTAAATTGATACATAATATGTTTGTTCAGGCCTTCGGCCCCTCGGGGCTAACAAAACTGGTCTTAATCTTATAAATTTTCATTTGATATCCACGGATAGCTGTTCTAACAACTTTTGGGGCTTTAGTGAATTTCGATTGGTTAATTCACTAATTTTAGTGTTCAAACGTTTCAACCATTAATCTTATTCTATAGAAGGGGTAATTTTGTGTAACATCATTGGGGATGTACATAAATGTAACGGTCATTGTCTTATCCCTTTAGATCCCTGCATTTTACAGTACTCTGTATTACAAAGAGAGAGAAAAATGTAAACATTTTATTTTTGGGCCCAAGTTTGTCCAGAATGAAATTACATTTAATGGGCAATGTAATTTGTTTTAAATAGAGACAACCCTTTCAACTAAATAAGGCAGTTCAAATATGCGACTTTTTCTAGCTTTTCTATTATAGAGCAAACAATTTATTTTCATTTAAGGCTTTACAATTATTGTTTTCAAAAGTTTAAAAGAAACTAAGTAATAATAAAACCTGCGATCGTGGCTCAACACGTAACGCATCCGCTCGTCGCCGGGGAGGTGATAGGTTTAAATCTCGGGCCCACGTCGCGTCATAACTAAAGACGTTAAAAATGGGTCCTACTACTGCTATGTCTGGTGCGCGACATAAATAGTAATTATAAAAAAAGCTTCATAATAATTATACGAAAAACTTTGCTTTCAAAAAGAGGGTAATTTTTTCCGCGTATCTTCCGTAAAGTTATGTGTTTGAGCGTTTTTATTTTTTACCAAATGTGTTTATATGAATTGGTCAAAATTAAGAACAGTTTGACCTAATAAGCGCAATGGACTAAATGCTAAAACACAACTTTATGAAAAATAAGCAAAAATACCCTTTTGTTTTTATGATTACGCATGTGCATAGAATTTTGTCACATGGATATTTATGACTATATTTTTGCCCTTCTAATGGATGTAGAATAAACGTGAATGATATAACAGGAGAAAAATTGTCGTCAATTTAGGTTGCAATTTTCCCCCCCATTTATCGGTAGGACCGGTTATTCAGTAGGGGCAAAGAAAATGGGGTAAAAGAGGGGGATGGGGGAGATCGTTATTTTGGCCCCGTACAGAGTTCACTTTATAATAGAACATGAAAATCTGGTGTAAGATTATACTACCATTGCCCTTCTCTAAAAAGCATAATACTTTAAAGGCAGCAGGGGATTATTTTTAGCTATTACTTTGACTTTACTATCAACCATTTTTCTGTCAGCCAGATATAAAGGTAAAACATATATTTTTAAAACTACATGGTATATGTTATTTTTCTGTGCAATGACGTTTGCAAATTATGTTGGATCTGTTTGTCAAAAGTATTCACAACTTCAAATATATAAATGAGTACAGCTGAATATCAGCTTTGTGCTATCTTGGTATATTTCCATATGTCTATGTAATAACCTATAAACATTAGAATACATTAGTAGATTTTATTCTTGTGTATCTATAAACTAAATCTTGCAAAAGGCGTGCATGACCTTTGTCTGACAGTCCTTAGTGTGCACTATTTATTTTCAGCATCTGCAGTAGCTTTAGGCTGATATCTAAGCCGATCAATTACCAAATCACCAAATTTTTTAGCTGTCTGGTATACTCTTTATAGTGCATATACAAAGATACATCATACATTTCATATGACCAATGCTAGGCCAATACACAGACTAAATTATCAACGGCAGGCTAGTAAACATCTTAATTGACCTCTGGTAGGCCAGTACGACGTTATTTGTAGCGGCACTATAAAGCCCTTCATGACAGCGTTTCGTTGATGTATTTGACAAAGCCCAAAGTGTGTCAAAAATAAAAATGAGGGACTATCCATCTCTCTTTTTTTAGGGTTTTTTTCTACTCCTCTCATCTTCCTCATTTTTTATGACGTCACCTATCTCACTTTTGACACACTTTAAGCTTTATTTGCAGGTTTAGCCTTTATAGCGGACGTCATGGAACACCTTTGTGTTTTTGATGGATATTGCAGGGGGAAAGAATTAGCCTGAAATAGTTTTCATAGTTGGTTCAGGTTTTTTTCATCAAGATATATGAGGCAGAAAATAATGGTGGACACAGGGACTACACTCTAAAAAATCAAGGAGTTTTTCGGTTATAGTCCCTTTCGTGGCAACGCACCTTAAAGAGCGAATCTTCGTATTTTTCACAGCAGTTTTTCTCCTATTTATAGCCCCTGCGGGGGGCTCTAACCCTGCGGTGCCAATTGCCTAACCCTGGAAGGCAATCACCTAACCCAATATAATCTAACCTAATCTAAAATAACATATAAAAAGCCATTTTAAAAATTCGATAAACCGCCCCTTAACCCTTTACAGTCGGGCCCCTTGCCGCACCTTAATCAGTCGGGGGGGGGGGGGGGGGCGTTCAACGCCCCCCCTTATTATCTCAGTTCCTATTAGAGCTAGAGGGCTAAATTTTTTTGTGCAAGTTCCTTGTTTGATAATGAATTTCCGACTTCTTATAAGTCTAAGTCAATTTTCGCTTCCTTCACCCTTTTATTTAACAACCTTTGTTTTTAGGTCTTTTTTTACTTAAAAATTTCAAACGGCTGTAATTTTCTTATTTTTGAAGCTAGAAGAAAATTTTTTTTCCAGAAAATGTTTATTTTTATGTAAACTTTACATTAGAAATATCAAAATATAAATTTCAGCGGCCGCAGCTGTACTTGGCAGCTGCCAGCCGCCGCAGTCGGCGGTCGTCGGGAAAACGGCGGCGAATCTTCATGAAATTTTAATACGTTATGTATACATGTAAGAAAAGCTTAAGTTTAAAATATGAAGTCTCTAAGTCAAAAATTGCGGCCACAGGAGCCTTTTAAAGATTTCTGGAGACCTGGAGGATCAGAACCTGCAGGATCATACCTGGAACCTGAAAGTGACTTGAACACCTGTATTTCATATAAGGATGTACTACTAGAGGATTTTTTAGTATTTTGGTATGATAAAATGCTTTGTTTTAGTCAAAAAAAATATTTTCGCTTTATACCTGGATGACCCTGCCAGGTTTGCTGGCATCCTGTGCCCGCCAGGATGGAGATATTCAAAAAATTCTAATTCTCAGTTATGTGTCATACCCATACTTAAAAAGTCAACCAGTTTGGGCTCTTTATCTTTCACACACAGAAAATGAGATAGAAAAAACCGGATGGGGGGGCGTTCAACGCCCCCCCCCCCCCCCCCCGACCGTTAAGGGTTAAGGGGCGTTGCCACGAAAGGGACTATTCCCGTTTTTTCACCATCTTATCATATAAACTAACAATGGAAACAATATAAATGTTAGGTAAATATGTTCTAGACATTTTTTTTATTTTGCTTTTAAAAAGTTTGGGCTTTTTTTAAAAATTAAAGATTAAAGTTAAATTTTTTATTGTTGATAGTTTAAAGACATTAAAAAATAATAAAGATCGCTTTAAATAAGTGATTTTGAAAAGTTAGCATACAGTATTCTTACTTAACTATAACAGGATCTCTGTCTATGTCTACCTAAGGATCTCGCTCATCACTGAACCGATACGGTTCTCTTTACAATGTAGCTTCCCATATGTTCTGAGAAGGTTTATAGCTGTTTTGAAGGAGGGTACCATTTTTTTTGTTTTCCTAATTTATGTTCTTTTTCTTTTTGAAACTGAAATAAAAATGGGAGTGGGAGTCAAATTCATCCCCCCACCAACTTAAGTGCAACTTTTGTTTTCTTACCGTGTAGTCAGATAGCAAGCTATAGTTATATCAAAATAGTTATGACATTACAAAAAATGTTTTAAGCTGTAGGCTTGCAAAGGATTTTGATTCTAGTATTTAAAACAAAAATATGTTTGGTGTATCTTAGTTCTGACTGAATCATTAGTTTTTTTGTACTTTCTTTGTATAACTACTAGCAGCTGCGCCCCTAGCATCTAGGATCTCTATTTTTGAAAGGATATGGGAGTGCAGAAAATAGCCTCAAACCATACTAAAGACTTTTTATTATAAAAAAATAAAATAGTATAACCATCCCGGGACCTATCAAAAGCTTCACTGAAGAGGAGAACCATATCGGTTCAGCGGTTAGTGAGATTCTTCGCTACAGACATAAAACTTACTACTTTAGGGTATTATATTCTTAGATATTTTTTTTTAATTTTGAAAATTTGAGAACATTTTTCAGTGTTACTCAGTAACAACTCCAATCCAGCAGATATTAATTGGTTTTGAAGCTATACTGGAAATGAAATATACTTTTATAATTGTCGTGTATTGTAAAAGTAGTACATTTTTTGCTTTTTTTGATTAATTACCTTGTAATCGTATTTACTTTTATACTAACTGTATGTATGTGCATAGTCCCTTTTGTGAAAACGCCTCTTAAGGGGCGTTTCGTCATATTTTCACGATGACATAAATGGAATCATTTAGGTTATATTTGGTGATTGTACCTTAGGGTTAGAGCCCCCCGCAGGGGCTAGAAATAGCAGAAAGGCAACTATGAAAATTCGACGAAACGCCCTTTAAGAAAAGTTGTCACAAAAGGGACTATATCTATATTTTTTTCAACTTGCCTTGTAAATCAGTTAGCCATTTACCTATACATATGTGAATAGCCCAAGAGAATAACATCCCTACCTTCGTTATCAGAGATAAATCAGTACAATGATTCTATTAAAGAATAAATCGAGTATGAGTTTTTGACCTACTCTTTTTTTAAAAAGAAAATCTACTTTTAAATAGGCAACGTTTTTAACATGAAATGTTTGATTTCTTTACTTTTTTTTAACTTTAAGGGCTATTGGACTGCCTTTCTTATGGAACTATATGACATTGTTTATATAATAAATAAATCTTTCCTTCATTAACTGCTATAGATTTTGATATTCTTGTTAATACTATTATAGTATTTTGGCAGACAAAATTTAAACCTTATTTAGAAAGAGAATTAAGTTTTCTAAAAAAAAACATTTTTTTTATAAACTTAATTTAAATTAAAACTAAAAATAAATGTCTATGTCTGTATCTAACTATATCAAGTAAAGATCATAATGTTGTATTATCTTGTAAAACTAAGAATACATGTCTATGTCTGTATCTAACTATATCAAGTAAAGATCAGTGCTGTATTAGCTTGTAAAACTAAGAATACATGTCTATGTCTGTATCTAACTATATCAAGTAAAGATCATAATGTTGTATTATCTTGTTAAACTAAGAATACATGTCTATGTCTGTATCTAACTTTATCAAGTAAAGATGATAATTTTGTATTATCTTGTAAAACTAAGAATACATGTATATGTCTGTATCTAACTATATCAAGTAAAGATCATAATGTTGTATTATCTTGTAAAACTAAGAATACATGTCTATGTCTGTATCTAACTATATCAAGTATAGATCAGTGTTGTATTATCTTGTAAAACTAAGAATACATGTCTATGTCTGTATCTAACTATATCAAGTAAAGATCATAATGTTGTATTATCTTGTAAAACTAAGAATACATGTCTATGTCTGTATCTAACTATATCAAGTAAAGATCATAATGTTGTATTATCTTGTAAAACTAAGAATACATGTCTATGTCTGTATCTAACTATATCAAGTAAAGATCATAGTGTTGTATTATCTTGTAAAACTAAGAATACATGTCTATGTCTGTATCTAACTATATCAAGTAAAGATCATAGTGTTGTATTATCTTGTAAAACTAAGAATACATGTTTATGTCTGTATCTAACTATATCAAGTAAAGATCATAGTGTTGTATTATCTTGTAAAACTAAGAATACATGTCTATGTCTGTATCTAACTATATCAAGTAAAGATCATAGTGTTGTATTATCTTGTAAAACTAAGAATACATGTCTATGTCTGTATCTAACTATATCAAGTAAAGATCATAGTGTTGTATTATCTTGTAAAACTAAGAATACAGGTCTTTGTCTGTATCTAACTAATCAAGTAAAGATCATAATGTTGTATTATCTTGTAAAACTAAGAATACATGTCTATGTCTGTATCTAACTATATCAAGTAAAGATCATAGTGTTGTATTATCTTGTAAAACTAAGAATACATGTCAATGTCTGTATCTAACTATATCAAGTAAAGATCATAATGTTGTATTATCTTGTAAAACTAAGAATACATGTCTATGTCTGTATCTAACTATATCAAGTAAAGATCAGAGTTATATTATCTTGTAAAACTAAGAATACATGTCTATGTCTCTATCTAACTATATCAAGTAAAGATCAGAGTTATATTATCTTGTAAAACTAAGAATACATGTCTATGTCTCTATCTAACTATATCAAGTAAAGATCATATTATTGTATTATCTTGTAAAACTAAGAATACATGTCTATGTCTCTATCTAACTATATCAAGTAAAGATCATAATGTTGTATTAGCTTGTAAAACTAAGAATACATGTCTATGTCTGTATCTAACTATATTAAGTAAAGATCATAGTGTTGTATTATCTTGTAAAACTAAGAATACATGTCTATGTCTGTATCTAACTATATCAAGTAAAGATCAGTGTTGTATTATCTTGTAAAACTAAGAATACATGTCCATGTCTGTATCTAACTATATCAAGTAAAGATCATATTATTGTATTATCTTGTAAAACTAAGAATACATGTCTATGTCTGTATCTAACTATATCAAGTAAAGATCATATTATTGTATTATCTTGTAAAACTAAGAATACATGTCTATGTCTGTATCTAACTATATCAAGTAAAGATCAGTGCTGTATTAGCTTGTAAAACTAAGAATACATGTCTATGTCTGTATCTAACTATATAAAGTAAACATCAGTGTTGTATTATCTTGTAAAACTAAGAATACATGTCTATGTCTGTATCTAACTATATCAAGTAAAGATCATATTATTGTATTATCTTGTAAAACTAAGAATACATATCTATGTCTGTATCTAACTATATCAAGTAAAGAAAAGATCAGTGCTGTATTATCTTGTAAAACTAAGAATAAATGTCTATGTCTGTATCTAACTATATCAAGTAAAGATCATAATGTTGTATTATCTTGTAAAACTAAGAATACATGTCTATGTCTGTATCTAACTATATCAAGTAAAGATCATAATTTTGTATTATCTTGTAAAACTAAGAATAAATGTCTATGTCTGTATCTAACTATATCAAGTAAAGATCATAATGTTGTATTATCTTGTAAAACTAAGAATACATGTCTATGTCTTTATCTAACTACTAGCGGCTTCGCCCCTAGCCTCTAGGGGCTTCGCCCTATATAGTTTTGGGAAGTCAACCCTCCTTAATAGAAATATTCAAAAAATTATTCTTTGTTTAATTACTCTGTGGTAAAATTAAACCCAGGTTGTGCGCTTTATGCATAAAAATTTTAATTTGTACAAATTAAACCCAGGTTGTTTGCTGTATACACAAAAATTTCAATTCGTAAAAATTAGACCTAGGTTGTTCGCATACACAAAAATTAAAATTAAAAAAAAAATATTTTGATTTTTTTTTTGGGGGGGGGGGATTTATGGGGGCTTCGCCCCGCCCCATGTTGCAGTGGGGTTCCCCCACCCCAATTACTGGTTTTTGTTTTAAAAAAATAAAAAAATAAAATTTTGGAAATGGGGATTTTTTTATTTTTTGGGGGGTTGGGGTGTCCCACCCCCCAAAAAAATAGCTTAAAACCACCAGAGGACCAGTAGGTATATTCCCAGAAGGGTAGAGCCCAATTTGATCAGCAGTTACTGAGATTTTACAAAAAATGTAAAAAAAAAAATTTTGGGGGTTGGATTTTTTTTATTTTTTGGGGGGTTGGGGGTGTCCCACCCCCCAAGAAAATAGCCTAAAACCACCACAGGACCAGTAGGTATATTCCCTGAAGAGTAGAATCCGATCGGTTCAGTGGTTACCGAGATCTTAAGGGACAGACAGACAGACGGACAGACAGACGGACAGACGGACAGACGGACAGACATCAAGCTACTTTGTATTATAGATATCAAGTAAAGATCATAATTTTGTATTATCTTGTAAAACTAAGAATACATATCTATGTCTGTATCTAACTATATCAAGTAAAGATCATAATGTTGTATTATCTTGTAAAACTAAGAATACATGTCTATGTCTGTATCTAACTATATCAAGTAAAGATCATAATGTTGTATTATCTTGTAAAACTAAGAATAAATGTCTATGTCTGTATCTAACTATATCAAGTAAAGATCATAATTTTGTATTATCTTGTAAAACTAAGAATACATATCTATGTCTGTATCTAACTATATCAAGTAAAGATCATAGTGTTGTATTATCTTGTAAAACTAAGAATACATGTCTATGTCTTTATCTAACTATATCAAGTAAAGATCATAATTTTGTATTATCTTGTAAAACTAAGAATACATATCTATGTCTGTATCTAACTATATCAAGTAAAGATCATAATGTTGTATTGTATTAGCTTGTAAAACTAAGAATACATGTCTATGTCTGTATCTAACTATATAAAGTAAAGATCATAATGTTGTATTATCTTGTAAAACTAAGAATACATGTCTATGTCTGTATCTAACTATATCAAGTAAAGATCATAATGTTGTATTATCTTGTAAAACTAAGAATACATGTCTATGTCTGTATCTAACTATATCAAGTAAATAACATAGTGCTGTATTATCTTGTAAAACTAAGAATACATGTCTATGTCTGTATCTAACTATATCAAGTAAAGATCAGAGTTATATTATCTTGTAAAACTAAGAATACATGTCTATGTCTCTATCTAACTATATCAAGTAAAGATCAGAGTTATATTATCTTGTAAAACTAAGAATACATGTCTATGTCTCTATCTAACTATATCAAGTAAAGATCATATTATTGTATTATCTTGTAAAACTAAGAATACATGTCTATGTCTCTATCTAACTATATCAAGTAAAGATCATAATGTTGTATTAGCTTGTAAAACTAAGAATACATGTCTATGTCTGTATCTAACTATATTAAGTAAAGATCATAGTGTTGTATTATCTTGTAAAACTAAGAATACATGTCTATGTCTGTATCTAACTATATCAAGTAAAGATCAGTGTTGTATTATCTTGTAAAACTAAGAATACATGTCCATGTCTGTATCTAACTATATCAAGTAAAGATCATATTATTGTATTATCTTGTAAAACTAAGAATACATGTCTATGTCTGTATCTAACTATATCAAGTAAAGATCATATTATTGTATTATCTTGTAAAACTAAGAATACATGTCTATGTCTGTATCTAACTATATCAAGTAAAGATCAGTGCTGTATTAGCTTGTAAAACTAAGAATACATGTCTATGTCTGTATCTAACTATATAAAGTAAACATCAGTGTTGTATTATCTTGTAAAACTAAGAATACATGTCTATGTCTGTATCTAACTATATCAAGTAAAGATCATATTATTGTATTATCTTGTAAAACTAAGAATACATATCTATGTCTGTATCTAACTATATCAAGTAAAGAAAAGATCAGTGCTGTATTATCTTGTAAAACTAAGAATAAATGTCTATGTCTGTATCTAACTATATCAAGTAAAGATCATAATGTTGTATTATCTTGTAAAACTAAGAATACATGTCTATGTCTGTATCTAACTATATCAAGTAAAGATCATAATTTTGTATTATCTTGTAAAACTAAGAATAAATGTCTATGTCTGTATCTAACTATATCAAGTAAAGATCATAATGTTGTATTATCTTGTAAAACTAAGAATACATGTCTATGTCTTTATCTAACTACTAGCGGCTTCGCCCCTAGCCTCTAGGGGCTTCGCCCTATATAGTTTTGGGAAGTCAACCCTCCTTAATAGAAATATTCAAAAAATTATTCTTTGTTTAATTACTCTGTGGTAAAATTAAACCCAGGTTGTGCGCTTTATGCATAAAAATTTTAATTTGTACAAATTAAACCCAGGTTGTTTGCTGTATACACAAAAATTTCAATTCGTAAAAATTAGACCTAGGTTGTTCGCATACACAAAAATTAAAATTAAAAAAAAAATATTTTGATTTTTTTTTTGGGGGGGGGGGATTTATGGGGGCTTCGCCCCGCCCCATGTTGCAGTGGGGTTCCCCCACCCCAATTACTGGTTTTTGTTTTAAAAAAATAAAAAAATAAAATTTTGGAAATGGGGATTTTTTTATTTTTTGGGGGGTTGGGGTGTCCCACCCCCCAAAAAAATAGCTTAAAACCACCAGAGGACCAGTAGGTATATTCCCAGAAGGGTAGAGCCCAATTTGATCAGCAGTTACTGAGATTTTACAAAAAATGTAAAAAAAAAAATTTTGGGGGTTGGATTTTTTTTATTTTTTGGGGGGTTGGGGGTGTCCCACCCCCCAAGAAAATAGCCTAAAACCACCACAGGACCAGTAGGTATATTCCCTGAAGAGTAGAATCCGATCGGTTCAGTGGTTACCGAGATCTTAAGGGACAGACAGACAGACGGACAGACAGACGGACAGACATCAAGCTACTTTGTATTATAGATATCAAGTAAAGATCATAATTTTGTATTATCTTGTAAAACTAAGAATACATATCTATGTCTGTATCTAACTATATCAAGTAAAGATCATAATGTTGTATTATCTTGTAAAACTAAGAATACATGTCTATGTCTGTATCTAACTATATCAAGTAAAGATCATAATGTTGTATTATCTTGTAAAACTAAGAATAAATGTCTATGTCTGTATCTAACTATATCAAGTAAAGATCATAATTTTGTATTATCTTGTAAAACTAAGAATACATATCTATGTCTGTATCTAACTATATCAAGTAAAGATCATAGTGTTGTATTATCTTGTAAAACTAAGAATACATGTCTATGTCTTTATCTAACTATATCAAGTAAAGATCATAATTTTGTATTATCTTGTAAAACTAAGAATACATATCTATGTCTGTATCTAACTATATCAAGTAAAGATCATAATGTTGTATTGTATTAGCTTGTAAAACTAAGAATACATGTCTATGTCTGTATCTAACTATATAAAGTAAAGATCATAATGTTGTATTATCTTGTAAAACTAAGAATACATGTCTATGTCTGTATCTAACTATATCAAGTAAAGATCATAATGTTGTATTATCTTGTAAAACTAAGAATACATGTCTATGTCTGTATCTAACTATATCAAGTAAATAACATAGTGCTGTATTATCTTGTAAAACTAAGAATACATGTCTATGTCTGTATCTAACTATATCAAGTAAAGATCATAGTGTTGTATTATCTTGTAAAACTAAGAATACATGTCTATGTCTGTATCTAACTATATTAAGTAAAGATCATAGTGTTGTATTATCTTGTAAAACTAAGAATACATGTCTATGTCTGTATCTAACTATATCAAGTAAAGATCATATTATTGTATTATCTTGTAAAACTAAGAATACATGTCTATGTCTGTATCTAACTATATCAAGTAAAGATCATATTATTGTATTATCTTGTAAAACTAAGAATACATGTCTATGTCTGTATCTAACTATATCAAGTAAAGATCATAATGTTGTATTATCTTGTAAAACTAAGAATACATGTCTATGACTGTATCTAACTATATCAAGTAAAGATCATAATGTTGTAATATCTTGTAAAACTAAGAATACATGTCTATGTCTGTATCTAACTATATCAAGTAAAGATCATAATGTTGTATTATCTTGTAAAACTAAGAATACATGTCTATGTCTGTATCTAACTATATCAAGTAAAGATCAGTGTTGTATTAGCCTGTAAAACTAAGAATACATGTCTATGTCTGTATCTAACTATATCAAGTAAAGATCATAATGTTGTATTAGCTTGTAAAACTAAGAATACATGTCTATGTCTCTATCTAACTATATCAAGTAAAGATCATAATGTTGTATTAGCTTGTAAAACTAAGAATACAGGTCTTTGTCTGTATCTAACTATATCAAGTAAAGATCATAGTGTTGTATTAGCTTGTAAAACTAAGAATACATGTCAATGTCTGTATCTAACTATATCAAGTAAAGATCATAATGTTGTATTATCTTGTAAAACTAAGAATACATGTCTATGTCTGTATCTAACTATATCAAGTAAAGATCAGAGTTATATTATCTTGTAAAACTAAGAATACATGTCTATGTCTCTATCTAACTATATCAAGTAAAGATCAGAGTTATATTATCTTGTAAAACTAAGAATACATGTCTATGTCTCTATCTAACTATATCAAGTAAAGATCATATTATTGTATTATCTTGTAAAACTAAGAATACATGTCTATGTCTCTATCTAACTATATCAAGTAAAGATCATAATGTTGTATTAGCTTGTAAAACTAAGAATACATGTCTATGTCTGTATCTAACTATATCAAGTAAAGATCATAGTGTTGTATTATCTTGTAAAACTAAGAATACATGTCTATGTCTGTATCTAACTATATCAAGTAAAGATCATAATTTTGTATTATCTTGTAAAACTAAGAATACATGTCTATGTCTGTATCTAACTATATCAAGTAAAGATCATAGTGTTGTATTATCTTGTAAAACTAAGAATACATGTCTATGTCTGTATCTAACTATATCAAGTAAAGATCATATTATTGTATTATCTTGTAAAACTAAGAATACATGTCTATGTCTCTATCTAACTATATCAAGTAAAGATCATAATGTTGTATTATCTTGTAAAACTAAGAATACATGTCCATGTCTGTATCTAACTATATCAAGTAAAGATCATAATGTTGTATTATCTTGTAAAACTAAGAATACATATCTATGTCTGTATCTAACTATATCAAGTAAAGATCATATTATTGTATTATCTTGTAAAACTAAGAATACAGGTCTTTGTCTGTATCTAACTATATCAAGTAAATAACATAGTGTTGTATTATCTTGTAAAACTAAGAATACATGTCTATGTCTGTATCTAACTATATCAAGTAAAGATCAGAGTTATATTATCTTGTAAAACTAAGAATACATGTCTATGTCTCTATCTAACTATATCAAGTAAAGATCAGAGTTATATTATCTTGTAAAACTAAGAATACATGTCTATGTCTCTATCTAACTATATCAAGTAAAGATCATATTATTGTATTATCTTGTAAAACTAAGAATACATGTCTATGTCTCTATCTAACTATATCAAGTAAAGATCATAATGTTGTATTAGCTTGTAAAACTAAGAATACATGTCTATGTCTGTATCTAACTATATTAAGTAAAGATCATAGTGTTGTATTATCTTGTAAAACTAAGAATACATGTCTATGTCTGTATCTAACTATATCAAGTAAAGATCATAATTTTGTATTATCTTGTAAAACTAAGAATACATGTCTATGTCTGTAACTAACTATATCAAGTAAAGATCATAGTGTTGTATTATCTTGTAAAACTAAGAATACATGTCTATGTCTGTATCTAACTATATCAAGTAAAGATCATATTATTGTATTATCTTGTAAAACTAAGAATACATGTCTATGTCTCTATCTAACTATATCAAGTAAAGATCATAATGTTGTATTATCTTGTAAAACTAAGAATACATGTCCATGTCTGTATCTAACTATATCAAGTAAAGATCATAATGTTGTATTATCTTGTAAAACTAAGAATACATATCTATGTCTGTATCTAACTATATCAAGTAAAGATCATATTATTGTATTATCTTGTAAAACTAAGAATACATATCTATGTCTGTATCTAACTATATCAAGTAAAGATCATAATGTTGTATTGTATTAGCTTGTAAAACTAAGAATACATGTCTATGTCTGTATCTAACTATATCAAGTAAAGATCATAATGTTGTATTATCTTGTAAAACTAAGAATACATATCTATGTCTGTATCTAACTATATCAAGTAAAGATCATATTATTGTATTATCTTGTAAAACTAAGAATACATGTCTTTGTCTGTATCTAACTATATCAAGTAAAGATCAGTGCTGTATTAGCTTGTAAAACTAAGAATACATGTCAATGTCTGTATCTAACTATATCAAGTAAAGATCATAGTGTTGTATTAGCCTGTAAAACTAAGAATACATGTCTATGTCTGTATCTAACTATATCAAGTAAAGATCATATTATTGTATTATCTTGTAAAACTAAGAATACATGTCTTTGTCTGTATCTAACTATATCAAGTAAAGATCAGTGCTGTATTAGCTTGTAAAACTAAGAATACATGTCTATGTCTGTATCTAACTATATAAAGTAAACATCAGTGTTGTATTATCTTGTAAAACTAAGAATACATGTCTATGTCTCTATCTAACTATATCAAGTAAAGATCATAATGTTGTATTAGCTTGTAAAACTAAGAATACAGGTCTTTGTCTCTATCTAACTATATCAAGTAAAGATCATAATGTTGTATTAGCTTGTAAAACTAAGAATACATGTCTATGTCTGTATCTAACTATATCAAGTAAAGATCATAATTTTGTATTATCTTGTAAAACTAAGAATACATGTCTATGTCTGTATCTAACTATATCAAGTAAAGATCATAGTGTTGTATTATCTTGTAAAACTAAGAATACATGTCTATGTCTGTATCTAACTATATCAAGTAAAGATCATATTATTGTATTATCTTGTAAAACTAAGAATACATGTCTATGTCTCTATCTAACTATATCAAGTAAAGATCATAATGTTGTATTATCTTGTAAAACTAAGAATACATGTCTATGTCTGTATCTAACTATATCAAGTAAAGATCATAATGTTGTATTATCTTGTAAAACTAAGAATACATGTCTATGTCTGTATCTAACTATATCAAGTAAAGATCAGTGTTGTATTAGCCTGTAAAACTAAGAATACATGTCTATGTCTGTATCTAACTATATCAAGTAAAGATCATATTATTGTATTATCTTGTAAAACTAAGAATACATGTCTTTGTCTGTATCTAACTATATCAAGTAAAGATCAGTGCTGTATTAGCTTGTAAAACTAAGAATACATGTCTATGTCTGTATCTAACTATATAAAGTAAACATCAGTGTTGTATTATCTTGTAAAACTAAGAATACATGTCTATGTCTCTATCTAACTATATCAAGTAAAGATCATAATGTTGTATTAGCTTGTAAAACTAAGAATACATGTCTATGTCTGTATCTAACTATATTAAGTAAAGATCATAGTGTTGTATTATCTTGTAAAACTAAGAATACATGTCTATGTCTGTATCTAACTATATCAAGTAAAGATCATAATTTTGTATTATCTTGTAAAACTAAGAATACATGTCTATGTCTGTATCTAACTATATCAAGTAAAGATCATAGTGTTGTATTATCTTGTAAAACTAAGAATACATGTCTATGTCTCTATCTAACTATATCAAGTAAAGATCATAATGTTGTATTATCTTGTAAAACTAAGAATACATGTCCATGTCTGTATCTAACTATATCAAGTAAAGATCATAATGTTGTATTATCTTGTAAAACTAAGAATACATATCTATGTCTGTATCTAACTATATCAAGTAAAGATCATATTATTGTATTATCTTGTAAAACTAAGAATACATGTCTATGTCTCTATCTAACTATATCAAGTAAAGATCATAATGTTGTATTATCTTGTAAAACTAAGAATACATGTCCATGTCTGTATCTAACTATATCAAGTAAAGATCATAATGTTGTATTATCTTGTAAAACTAAGAATACATATCTATGTCTGTATCTAACTATATCAAGTAAAGATCATATTATTGTATTATCTTGTAAAACTAAGAATACATGTCTTTGTCTGTATCTAACTATATCAAGTAAAGATCAGTGCTGTATTAGCTTGTAAAACTAAGAATACATGTCAATGTCTGTATCTAACTATATCAAGTAAAGATCATAGTGTTGTATTAGCCTGTAAAACTAAGAATACATGTCTATGTCTGTATCTAACTATATCAAGTAAAGATCATATTATTGTATTATCTTGTAAAACTAAGAATACATGTCTTTGTCTGTATCTAACTATATCAAGTAAAGATCAGTGCTGTATTAGCTTGTAAAACTAAGAATACATGTCTATGTCTGTATCTAACTATATAAAGTAAACATCAGTGTTGTATTATCTTGTAAAACTAAGAATACATGTCTATGTCTCTATCTAACTATATCAAGTAAAGATCATAATGTTGTATTAGCTTGTAAAACTAAGAATACAGGTCTTTGTCTCTATCTAACTATATCAAGTAAAGATCATAATGTTGTATTAGCTTGTAAAACTAAGAATACATGTCTATGTCTGTATCTAACTATATCAAGTAAAGATCATAATTTTGTATTATCTTGTAAAACTAAGAATACATGTCTATGTCTGTATCTAACTATATCAAGTAAAGATCATAGTGTTGTATTATCTTGTAAAACTAAGAATACATGTCTATGTCTGTATCTAACTATATCAAGTAAAGATCATATTATTGTATTATCTTGTAAAACTAAGAATACATGTCTATGTCTCTATCTAACTATATCAAGTAAAGATCATAATGTTGTATTAGCTTGTAAAACTAAGAATACAGGTCTATGTCTGTATCTAACTATATTAACCCATTAGTGCCGAGCGCCACTTTTATGGGCCGATCGAGCTGTAAGTTTCAGGGAAGCTTTATAATGGTCAAAACGGAATTCGTATTTTTTTGTTTTGCTCTAGTGGCGTGCACAGGAAAGTTGCAAAAAAACCCGGTTCGGCTTGGCCATAAATACCAACCAGGCATTAACACCCGTTTTTGGTGCTTTCCCCCAGTTTTAAAACCCGGTTGACCTGTATAAACCCGGTTATTTTGACCAAAAATCGAAAAATGTAATTTTTGAACGCCAAAAGTGAGATGAACACTTTTTAGAACTTTGATACGATCCGTAATTGAAAACTACACAACCTCATGTAATCTAAAGAGCTACAAGTATAATACGAAGCGATTTATTTCAAATTTAGTGTTTCGGCTATAGGTGCCGCCGTTTTCGGGTAAAAAAACCCGTTGCTCGAAGTTTTAAAAGACACACACTACAAAAAAAGAACATATAAAATTTGGGTGTTACATATCAGAAAACGATCATAAAACTATTGGGTGACACCTATAGAGATTACTAGGGTTATTATGGTGGCTCAAACCCTTACTAATGACGTTAATTGTTATTTTTATTGGTTGAAAAGTTAAAACCGGGTAATAAAAACCGAAACCGAGCCGGGTTTTAAAATTTTCGGGTATGTATGGCCAAGCCGAACCGGGTCATAATAGGGCGTAAAAAAACGATAAAAAAATCATATAAAAAATAATAATTTGAATAAAACGAATTCACATATAGATGTACTTGTCAATAAACATTAGATTTCATGAAAAAAATCAGCGACTTTACTATAAAAACAAAAAAGTTAGATGGGGTATTTTGAATTGTCATGATTTTCAAACTTTGTTGATCTATACCAGCAAACGGAAGTAAGCTAAACTGCCTGCTCCAGGGGGAAATGAAAGCCAGGGTAGTAGAGGGGGGATTCATACTGAGAATGATGCAATTATGAAGCCGGAAACCGGTTTTTTTTCCATTTTCTGGCACCGGGTTTTAAAACCCGGTTCGGCACTAATGGGTTAAGTAAAGATCATAGTGTTGTATTATCTTGTAAAACTAAGAATACATGTCTATGTCTGTATCTAACTATATCAAGTAAAGATCATAATTTTGTATTATCTTGTAAAACTAAGAATACATGTCTATGTCTGTATCTAACTATATCAAGTAAAGATCATAGTGTTGTATTATCTTGTAAAACTAAGAATACATGTCTATGTCTGTATCTAACTATATCAAGTAAAGATCATATTATTGTATTATCTTGTAAAACTAAGAATACATGTCTATGTCTCTATCTAACTATATCAAGTAAAGATCATAATGTTGTATTATCTTGTAAAACTAAGAATACATGTCCATGTCTGTATTTAACTATATCAAGTAAAGATCATAATGGTGTATTATCTTGTAAAACTAAGAATACATATCTATGTCTGTATCTAACTATATCAAGTAAAGATCATATTATTGTATTATCTTGTAAAACTAAGAATACATGTCTATGTCTCTATCTAACTATATCAAGTAAAGATCATAATGTTGTATTATCTTGTAAAACTAAGAATACATGTCTATGTCTGTATCTAACTATATCAAGTAAAGATCATAATTTTGTATTATCTTGTAAAACTAAGAATACATGTCTATGTCTGTATCTAACTATATCAAGTAAAGATCATAGTGTTGTATTATCTTGTAAAACTAAGAATACATGTCTATGTCTGTATCTAACTATATCAAGTAAAGATCAGTGTTGTATTAGCTTGTAAAACACACAAGAGTTCATTTTATATCTCATTTAGTAGAAAGAAAAATCTGAACAAAAATGCAAAATATTTTCTCTTCCTCTATTCACCAACCAGCTTTTGTCATTCAAACTAAATATTTTTTTAAAATTTGGATCATCTGCAGTTTAAGCTAAATTGTCCCTCGTATTGAATATTTTTAAAAAATTATGAATCTTAGAGACAAGTTAATTATCCTTGATTTATAAATATTTTTTTAAGTACTTAAAGATGAAAGACATGCAATAGTAGTCACAACCAATGGCAGAAGATGCAGAGTATTCATTGAAACAAAGAAATTAACCAATGCTTTTTATTATTATATTTTTAAGCTATTTGAAGTCTAAAATTTATATCAACCGTCAGCAAAATTATAATTTCTTTCGTTTAACTTTAACTTATTTGTTTTCAAAATTACTTATACTAATGGATGTAGGCTATAAGTGGATAGTATGTCATGAGAAAAACTGTCGTCAATTGCTAATATGGAACTTATTTATTGTTCATTTCGTTTATCCAGTAAGATGGTAGGATGTTGGGTATGTAATTTTAGCATGCTTCGAATTTCACTACATTAGAAAACATGAAAATCTGGTGTAACATCCAAGTAATAATATTCCATTCATATGTACTTCTAAACCTATATTAGAACACTTCTGTTTACTTAATAACTCATTTACATAATCTTTAAATTTCAATTTAATTTTGCCTCTTATACATTTCAATTTCATACTTTTAGATTTTTACATTTTAGAATAGCATAGCTTCAGTTTCTTAATGTCCACAACGATAGTTTTGGAGGTTTGTTTAAATTATTAAAATATTTTCCAGTGTGGTTCTGAAACTGATTAATATCTTCTGGATTAGAACCGGTTCTTAGCCATACCTGAAACATCATATATGGCACATTATTACAGATAATTTTCTGTCATATTAAGTGCATGGTCATAAAATTAATACCCCTAATCTTATAAATTTTCATTTTAATATCAGCGAAACAGCTGTCTATAATACGATGCAACTATCATATACCCTTATCTGGTAATTGCTGCAAAATATCTTTTAATCTATTGATACTAATGGTTTTAAACCTAGCATAACTTAATTGCCCGTTTTAGCTTTGGTTTTGATCCAAACAAAAAATAATTACGCAACAAAACCTCTTCAAACTCTAAATGCAGACTTTCCAAAAATACAATTTATTTAAATATGTAATAATATAATAGTTTAAATTTAATTTTCCTGATTCACATTTAAAGTAATCATATGTGTTATATATTTACATTTATGATACATTGCATTTTCAGAAATTTTAAGGATTTTGAGAAAACTATTTTATTTTTAAAGTATTTTTTTTTCGGAAATTACTGGTCTAGTGGTTTTAGTTTTTTTCTGATCTCTACTGCCCTTCCTAAATACTAGTAGCAAAATTTAAACCGTGTATCTTTTGTAGGAGCTGAGAAAATTTGTGGTAAAAAGTAAAACCTGCTAAAAAGCTGCTTAAAAGCAGTCCGACTGCTATGGATGTTTTACACTTAATTATGCTTCATATTGATGGGAATGTTGACAAAAAGTTTCAGCCTTTTATCTTTCATAGGAGCTGAGAAAATTACGTACCCCTAATTCATTAAATACGGACGGACATTTGGAATTATAGAGTATCTCCGCTACTTAAAAAAACAACAATAATTTAAATATGATTATATATGTATATATTTCTGATTTTAAGAGTATAAGTGTATGACTATACCTGCAATTCTTATGCATTTAATATCTATATGACCCAGTTTAATGTACAGGAATAGAGTGATATGTAATAGTCAATTTTGCCTTAAACAGCTTTCCGCGGATATAAAAATGGATAATTATAAGATTAAAACTAGTTTTTTTCAGCCCCGAGTGGCCGAAGGCACGGGCTAATAAAACTTGTTTTAATCTTATGAATGTACATTTTTATTTACTGGACATAATACAAAATACGATACGATACGTGATTTTTAAGTATGGCTTAGATCCAGAACTGTTTCTAATCCAGCGATTATTTATCAGTTTCGAAGCCACACTTAAAAATAATTTACGTTTTTAGAATAGTAATAAAAGGATAGGAAAGTTGCGAGATCTTAACTGAAAAATAACATTTTTTTTATCTAACTTTTTCTTAAATAATTACTTCAAAATCTAAGTAAAGATCATTTATTTTATGAATTCATAATATTATTTCTTTTTAGGACCAGCATTTAAAATTTTTACTTTTAACTTCTGATTTACAAATGTTTAAGTTTTTGATGTACTATACTAACAATTGGACTATATACCTAATCTCATTTAACGCCAGTAGGAGACGGATCTGTTTGGAGCCACCTTTTTTTCAAACCTACAAACTAATATAGCCTTACATAAAAGTAAAGCAATAGAGAGGAAGGGGTTAAATAACTATATGCCCCCCCCACCTCGTGGACCCTGTGCCGACTTTCATTTGGATCTTTGAATATCAGCTAATAGCATCGCTACAAAAGAGCAGAAAGCAATTTGTTAGCAGACGAAAGACTGGATCCAGGTAGTTGTCTGGCCGGTTACACATCTATACTTTAAACATTTATTCGCGTTTCTTTCACCATTTGTATCTTGTAGTGTATGTGTATGACTTAATATGAATATTGTGTCTTGAATGAGCAGCCCAGCTCAATGCCAATGAGGTAACATTATTTGCAGTTGCGTTGCTAGCCTATAGTTTGGTTTTATCCCGCATTTTCGGGCTATCCAGAAAACATTAAAATCTTATTCCATAAAGTATTATTTTTTTTAGATCCTGAGTTGTTTTTTTAGTATTTTTATATTTATGTTTTGGGTATATCCGCCCCACATTTACTCCTTCAAATACATGAACCTAAATACTTGGGGCGCAGTCGCTAATAATGGATATAGAATATACGTGAATATTATCACAGAGGAAAAATTTTCTTTAATTTAGGTTGTTAACATAGATATCACGTATTGGTCAGTTGGTTCATCCAGTCAATCAGTTTGAAAATATCTCGTTATGAAATCTAAGCGTCAAATACATTTAGTTAGATGTATAAACGGCCAATAAAACAAAAGAAAAATTTGTTTTTTAAAAAGTTAAAAATCTACATTATTCAAATGAACGTACGGTCATTCTGGTAACGATTATAAAGTTGCTACGCTTTCTTAATCGTACCTAAGTACTACAGAAATCACAATGCAAAGTTTGGAATCGATAGGATAATTCTAATATGCCTAAATTAACGAAAAAAGCTATCCGTTCCAGACGTACGGACGAACGTACGGACCGACCTTATTTATAGAAAAGCTTCGCTTTTAGAAATATTGTTTAATTTTAAGGCGTAAAAATAAAATTACTAATGTAACTAGGCACTAACATTAAACTGTTTTTAACCTATTTTTAAAACATATATCAAAAATATACTATGACACCAGTAGAATTAAACTGCAGAGCCTAAATTTGAATTAAGTCCCCAATAAACTTTTTTGAGGGGATTTAAATATTAATTTTTACTGTTGCTGTGGTCCTTTTGGATCAGAGCAAAAGGTCTTTTTTTATTTGGGTAAAATTCGTAGCTTTTCATATATATAGTATTCTGGTATAGAGTAAAATTAGGCCTTTTGATTTCATCTAAATTAATTCATTAAAAACTTAATTCTTTACAATATATCAATGAATTAACATTATCGTGCTTATTTTCCATCACTTATTTAAAACACAAAAAAATTGGCTGTAAAGGGTTAAATAGTGTAAGATGATGACAACAAACGTTTACGCAATACAGCAAATTTTTTTTTGTCACATATACAAATATGATAAAATATAAGATTATTCAAACTTATTTTTAAAAATATTTTTTAAAGGATGTATCTTTTATGTGTATGGTTTTCATTCTTTTCATTTTAATTAAATAAAAATTATTTAACTACATTGGAAATAAGTCACTTTGTGAAAACACTCTTTTTTGAATTGTAAAAAACTGAAATGAAACAAGACTTCTAATTGGTTCAGACTTCAGAATAATATGTTTTATTTTAAGTTTAAATTTCTTCTATCTAAATTATTGTTTTAGAAAAAAATTATTTGCATCGAACAGAGTAGAGTTTTTATTATTGTATTGATATAATCTTAATCACATCAAATTGTTCTGTAAGAAACAATTTAACCCGAAACTAAAAAATGCTTTTGCTTCCGTCAAAATGATCACAGCAACATATAAAATTGATTTTTAAATCCCCCCAAAAAAAGTTTATTGGGGACTTAATTCAAATTTGGGCTCTGCAGTCTGATTCTACTGGTGTCATAGTATATTTTTGATATATGATAAAAAATAGGTTAAAAACAGTTTAATATGTTCTTGTTGCCTATACCTATAAATTGTACTACAATGCATCTATAACTAGAATATAATATTAAAGGGACTGTGAACGTAAATTTTACTCATCTTAATATCAAATCTTAACATTATCTCATTCATAATATCTCACAGATAGAGCAAAACGCGCTTTTATTTGCTTAAAAAACGGCTTTTTCCGACGATTTTTATAAGGTAAACGGAAAGGAAGAAATTTTCCGTATTATATAAAATGTGCATTAAATTGCTTTTTTCTCCCATTATAGCTAAAATTAAACTTTTTCACATAGTTATAGATTTTTCCTAACGGTTAAGCTGACTTTTAACATAATTATTGCTTTAAACCGATGTATAGTTACTTAGAAATTGATAAAATAAGCAATATTTTTTTATGGAAAACCAAATACAATAACAAATCTAGAAACAGGTTTTTATTAGTATCCAATTAACTTTAGATGGCCCATCTCTCGCCCACCTTTAATTACAAAGAAGGTGTATCAACTTTTTTTTTTATAGCTAGCCGGTTCTTTTAGTAAGTAGTAGATGTAAAATTTTTCATAGAATTCAGATATGCAATCGGTTTTTTTGTAGACCTCTTATTTTTTAAGTAATTTAAGTTTTTAAAAAAAATAATTAAGTCGGTTTTAAGGTACTAAAACGCAACAAAATAAAAGAAGAAAATGGCCAGTAAGAACAAAAATAGTAAGATCTTTAATTTGACACCTTACTTTTAAAATTCTGTTGAGTAATTATTGAAAAAATCTATTTTTTTAACCTCGGTTTAATAAAAACTTTAGACCTAAATATTTTCTCAAACAGACATAAAAACATGGGTTCATATATACCTTTAGAATCAGAAAAATATTACGAATCCATTGTAAGCAAAATTGAAAAAAAGTAAAAAAATTAAAAATTAAAAAAATGGCCAATTGTATTTTTTGTTCTGGCAACACTATCGTCTTCCCTTTTTTACCCCCTCTTTACCCCCTCTATACCCCCTTCCCATTTTTATACTCAATTGAAGAGTTAAGACGTTGCCTGTACAATATAATATGCTATTTTCATATAATTCCTTTTATTGTAGTTTATATACTATATTGTAAACTTTTTTTTTCAATTTTGCTTACAATGGATTCGTAATATTTTTCTGATTCTGAAGGTATATATTAGGGTGGGTCGATTTTGGACATTTTTTTTCTGAGGCCAAAGCGGGGATCTGCACTCAATTTATATAGATATAATACACCTCTGGATGATTTAAAATTTATCCTAAGTCTTAAAACCGCTGACGACCAGACATTCAATTGTATAGCTATTTGTAAATGGGAATCAAAAATTTATTGAATCAGAACTATGGCTTCATGGTGCTCCCTGGAAATGCCTTGAGGAGCTGAGTCAGGAACTTTTGTCCGTTTCAAAAAATCTCGTTCCTAGCCTGAGAAAATCTAAAAAACCTCTACAAATTGGACAATTCTCAATAAACCTTAAAATTTTTTGGTTTTTTAGTGATTTCTAAGGCTAGGAACGAGATATTTTGAAACGGACAAAAGTTCCTGATTCAGCTCCCCAAGGCCTTTCCAGGGAGCACCATGAAGCCATAGTTCTGATTCAAAAATTTTTTTGAATGTCGTCTTTGCATACTAATAAGTAATGAATTATATTTTTAAGTGGTCGTGTTCTAAAACTCAATTTTTTAAAATTCTTTTTCGATCAGAAATGTTTTTAAGGTTAATTTTATCTGTTGCATATCCCCGCTTTGTCTAATTCCGATATGAACCCACCCTAGTATATATGAACCCATATTTTTTTACTTGTGAAATGATAAAATTGAGTTCAAAGTTTTTATTCTCGTGGGTTTAAAATAATCGATTTTTTCAATAATTACCTGACAGAATTGAAAAAGTAAGGTGTCAAATTAAAGATCTTACTATTTTTGTTCATAATGGCCATTTTCTTTCTTTTTTTTGTTGCATTTTAGTACCTTAAAATCGACTTAATTTTTTTTTTTTTAAACTTAAATTACTTAAAAAATAAGAGGTCTACAAAAAAACCGATTGCATATCTGAATTCTATGAAAAATTTTACATCTACTACTTACTAAAAGGACCGGCTAGCTATAAAAAAAAAGTTGATACAACTTCTTTGTAAATAATAAAGGCGCAATATTTCTTTATAAACAGTCTGATAAAAGTGTAAACTAATTCTCCACAGTGGGTTATTTATTGTCCAACACAATAAAAAAGGATATTATTATTTTAAATAACCTATGAGATTCAACCCTTTGTAGACAGTGAGGTATTTTTTTGTCAATAATACGAATTTAAAATAGGTCTTTATTACCTAATTACTACGTTATAAAAAAACTAATTGGCAATTTTATATCATAAAATAAATCCCTAACAGTAAGTAAATTGTTTCAACTATATATGACAAGTTAAATATCCCTACAAACATTATAAGAAACATAAACGTTCAGATTTTCCCTGTTTTTTCCTTTTTCCCTCCCAAAATACCATAAAATCAAGGCATTATTCCTGGATATTTTTGTTAATAGGACGTTTTTGGTTGATCAGTGGAGTGAAATGTGCTTAGAAAATGTTAAGATTTGATAATCAGATAAGAAATTATTACGTTCACACTCCCTTTAATATGTACTTAAATACAAAATATACACACATACATATATGCTTAATGTATAATATATTTGATTGTAATACAAGTGCACTTACTAAAGCTAGACATTATGACTTTAAATTGTCCAGATACAAGGACAGATTCTTAAAGAAAATTTTTATTGCGGCTGCGCTTCCAGCTGATGTTGGCTTTGGCTTTGTAGGGCACATAGTGGCTTGGCTTAATAGGGCTCTGGGTGACTATTACATGCTCTTAGTATGGATGAGGCTTATGTTAGGATCTAAAGGGTTAAGCAAATTACCGATAAATTGATGTACACCCCCTATAATGATACATAAAATTAAACCCTTCTGGTTAAAAATTAGACAACCAACTAAATAAACGAACCAATCAAAATTCAAAAAAAGTTTCCGATGTTGTTAGGCAAAC